>NW_018743792.1:6827222-8027222 GCF_001683475.1 Chenopodium quinoa
TGTCTCCACTGCACAAATTGTTGTTTAATCTTGTGAAAAATTCTTTAGTTCCTATAACTCAAAAGAAGAATGAATTGTGCTATCTGGATATGGCCTTAATTTTCCATGTCAAAAAGAATTAAAATTACCTTTCCTGCTTTGATGATGCAACACCTAGAGCACTGTGTAGAAAAGGAGATAAAAGTTTGTTATGGTGCTATCCTTGCTTCGGTGTTTGAAGATCTAGGTGTGAAACTTGTGGATTTTTATGGTCGTGTGAGGTAAAAGGGAAAAAATGTGATCAATGAAGAAACGCTGAGGGGGATAAGTCTCGAAGTATTGAAAGGAAAATGTGTGAAATATGAAGGGAAAAAGGCTAAGGCAAAGGAGGAGAGCTCCCAGCTAAGATAGCCTGTGAGGAAGAGTAGGAGACTCTCAATTGGAACTCAGGTTAAAACCAGTGTCACTAAGCCTTTGGAACTCAGTGAAGGAGAAGAGGGGGCTAATGAGTAAATTTCTTATCTGTCAAACAGATTCATGCAGGTAGAAGGACAACTCCTGGAGATGACAGGGAAGATGAAGGTCATGGAGAAGAGCATTCTGAATCAAGGAAAGGAATTTCATAAAGCTGTTTCTAGCATGGAAAGGAAGCTGAAAAAGATGGAATCCGAAAACAAGGCAGATCTTAAGAATATTCTCAAGATGCTTAAAGATTGATGATCAGTTCCCAATCCCTGCAGCCTATCCTCTAGCCTAAATTAATTCCCCTACCCTGGTTTTATGGAGCAATGTTATGTTTATTTTGATACTTTTGAACTTATTTTGATCTTAATTACTTTTGAACTTGGTCTGTAATAGTTTAAAAACTCTTAATGGTTGGTTTTGGCTATGTTTATATATCCTGGAACTTTGTCTATATATGAATGCGGCATTGCTGGTTAAGAAAATATAGGTTAATTTGTGTGAAAGTCCTAGCTTAAGAGAACTACCCAGTGTTGCTTCCTATTTCCCACACTCGATGAATTTCTTGTGGGGCTGTGATTACATGAATAAAACTTTGAAAATTCAGCTTTTTGATAATGCCAAAAGGGGAAAACAGGTTCAAACTTGGAGGTGTAATTGTTCTAGTTCTAGTTTAGTAAGTAACAAAGGGTTTTTCTTCTCTAAATCCTTTACGTGCTTTCTTGTGCTTTCTATTTCTTTCTGTTTTGTTCTATTTTTCTTTTGTATTTAAGTTTGAGTGTGTGTTTGTTTTTGTAGATGTGCTATGTTCAGTTTTTCTTTGAAAAATGAAAAAATAAAAAATGTGAGCCTTCTGTTTTGCTTAGTTATCCTCAATTTGCTCAGTTTTTCATCATCAAAAAGGGGGAAGTTATTGACCCTTAAGAGGTTTTGATGATGATGTTGATGATTGAGCAAACTTCTATCTAATAATAGTTTTCTATTGTTTTGATGTTTGCAAAATGAGTAAACTCTAGGAACAGAGGAACTTAAGAAGACTAAGGATGATAAGTAAGGACAGAGGAAAAGTTCTATAAAGAAGTTCTCTAAACAAAGCTAGATGAAACCACAAGGTGTTCCCTAACAAGAACATATCAAGAGCTTCCTAACAGAAGCATGACAGCAATTTCCAGCGGGACTTGGTCTGCAAGTTCCAGTGTAATGCTGGAGAAGAATGACAGCAAGTTGTTATAACCTGGTCTGCGGTTCTGACAGGCGGTATTTTAGGTCGTCACTAAGACAACCTCTATCAAATGATATTTGTAGTCCTAAACATGCAACTAAAAGAGTATAGAGGCAAGTTAAGGGTCGAACACAGGGAAACGATTAAGCACCGCTATTTATCTCCTAATGTTAATCTAATTCGATCAAGAAGTGTGGTGGGTAAAGTAATGACTAAAGGGGATTAGAACAACAATTAAAATAGGTACTAGGGGGAAGGATCAAAACATGCTTTGATTTCAACGAAGTTAGGCATCGGAAAATAGGTTTACATGTAACCAAGCGACTCATACAAGGCAATATCAAGAATACTCTCTAATCACCTATCGGGATTAAGAGCCTTCCTAGCTAACATACGCTCACACTATCGTCGTAAGGCATACAAGCTAAGGTCATGCAATAATCAATCACCTAATGACTATTCCTAAATCGCACTATCGTCACGATTTAGTTCACGTCATTCAACCACAACATGCATATGGCCATAAACATGGAGTGACTAATAAGTATAAGCACAAGGAAGATTTAATCACAAATATTCCAAATTAACCTAGCCTAACATACATCAAACTCAAAGTATATCTTCACCAAACCCTAGCAACAAGAAACTACTCACTAGTCATAACTACAACTACAATCATGCTAAGCAACATTATAACCAATGAAATGGTAAGAAAGACAAAGTTTTTATCAACTAAATTAACAAGAGTAGAAGCTTTAATCATAAAAGCAAGAGACAATAGAGAAATATACCAAAACCTTCATTGAAATCCAAATAAAGAGCCACACATCATTCAATCTTCAATCTCCAAGCTTGACCATACATCAATGTTGCAAAATTACTTCTTCAAAAACTAAAAGTAAAACTAATGTTGATAGACAATGAGAATTACACTAAAAGCTATATGATTGTTTCAATACAAAATTTTTCTAAAACAAAGACCTAGAAATTGATATTTTTGAGCTCTCTCCTTGGGTTTCTATGCTAGTTTTTTTTTTTATCTTTTTCCTCCCCCCTTGCCGTTTTTTGCTTTTTTTTCTTTTAACTTGGGCTGAAATCGGGATTTGAATCAGCAGCAGAGAGGCGCGCCCGCGCCCAACAGTGGCGCGCCCGCGCGTTAAATGATGGCGCGGCCGCTCCTAGAAATGCGCGCCCGCTCCAAAGAGGGTATTTAATGGTTGATCCCGCTCATCAGCGCGCCCGCGCTCTATAGATGCGCGCCCGCTCCTTTGGTTGCGCGCCCGCGCCATTCGTCTGGTTTGGATTTCTTCCTGTTTTGCCCTTATCCCTTCCATCTCTGAATCAACAGCATACGCCTGCAATCATGGAACAGGAAGGCAAGGCGTGATACAACGAAAGGGGAGGGGAGTATAGACTACCTAAACCACATGAATACACATTACGCGCCACAAAGGTAGAATACTCGAAATAGGAGGATCATAGCAAAAACATACTAAAATGAACTGAATTATTACTAAAACTACTAGAAAAGACTATCCTAAGAGCGACATAAATGTCACTCATCAAATTCCCCCAAGCTAGACCTTTGCTCGTCCTCGAGCAAAGCTAAAGGCAAAGAAGATTGAGAAACGATTATCCAAACACAAGCAATATAAATAAAAATAAAATAAAATAAAATAAAATAAAATAAAAAAGAGGGGGGAAGGAATTTACACTAACTCACTTTCGTAGGAATCACGGTTGTTTTTAACATAAACAACAAGCCATTTAAACCTCAAAGTCGCCAATGAGGACGAGTATGCTCTCGTGGGGGTTTCCAAAGAGTTTAACCCACAACTCTTGGCGACATGCTCAAGACAAACCAAAACAAAGGAGCAAATAAAGAAGAAAATCAACTACAAACAAGCATAGATGGATGACAATCTTCTAGGTACTAAGAGTAAACACATTTTTGGATGCCAATGGTTGATTGAAAGATAAGTTATTCTAAGCATAGAGAACTCTAATATGCTCCACTCCACCCGCATTCCATACATTCTTACCGCGTTCCCTCATCTGGATTCAAATCCACCCTTCAAGGTAGTATCTCATGACTCCACGAAGGAGCCGGAACAAATGAAACAAGGGTGACCCGACATCTTACCAAGTCATGCTCTCTCCATATGCTTGAAATCTAGCTCCCTCCACCGACTAGTGACTCAACCAATCCAAGTTAAAAGGACTTAGGGTTGTAATGCAGGCTAGGAGGTAAGGGTGAGGAAAGAAATAAATAAATAAATAAATAAAATAAAATAAGTATATATGAAAATTTGGTGGTAAATCCTAATTGTGAAGCAGAAGATGTCGCCAATTCTCATAACAAAGTAGAATATCACCAATTTCCAAACAAAATACATCTTCCCCCAAGCTTATTCAGCACAAACTCACAAAAAGTATATACAAAATGCGTAGAACCTCTCCCCCAAGCTTGAAATGAGCAGTGCCCTCAATGCTCAAACTATATACAATTTTTTTTTTTTTTTTTTTTTTTTATGGGGAACTTCCATTGTCCTTGCTTGTTATTTCAAATTCCAAACCATCACCTTGCAACTTTCCGATTTTAAATCATTACAAACTATCATGTCTCAAACTTCACAAGTCATTGGGCGAAAAGTGAAACAAAAGGTCATGGGGTTTGAATGTGTTTATGAACAAAGAGGTGCAGGCTCAATCATGGCTAGCAAGGGGCAAACGCAAAAAGAAAAAAAAAAAATAATATAATTTATCAAGAAGCAACAAAAGGAAAGATAAACCTAGAAAAGCAAAATAGTCACCGAAGAAAATGCTTTTATCGTCCTTAGATATAGTTCGGTCGCGATCTCGGGTAGCTAGACAACAAGTTCTCGATCGAAGCATGCCTTGGTAAGGATCCTATGCCGCTCATACAATAAGTGGTGGAGGCTTGAACAATAAATCTGACATGGGTTACAAAAACTACCTTTAGGGCTTCAAATCCCCCAAAGAGGGCAACGCCATCTTACCACAAACAAGTGAATTTGGGTTCGGTGGGCCTTACGAGTTCTAGCAACTACCTTAGCATAGACATATCTTAGAGTCAACCAATGGCAATCCAAGAACGCAGGAAACTCTTAATCCTTAGGAATAAAGACATTCAAGAACGCAAGTCAAATTAATTTTTTTTTTTTTTTTTTTTTTTTTTTTCGCTATAAACTAATCTACCCTTGACAAAATTTCTAGATCTTCACCAAAATCAACATTACCTCAAAAATCATCAAGCCATAAATACATACCTGCACTGGTGAATCGCCATGTTGGCGAATACCAGTAATCATCATTATCGACAGGGAAAACGGGGGCGGACTCAGCGGTATCCATCAAACCGAGAGAAGCGTCCCCAAAGCAGCATCATCATCAAAACCATATCAAAAACTCATCAACAGTATTAGTGAACAGGGGCAAAGTCAACCAAAGAAAACAGTCATGTAACTCAGTAGAATCAGCAGCATGAAGGTACAGGGAAAACAATGAAAGACCGGCAGGCGAGCAAGTAAGAATCCCAACCAAGTCACTCCCTACCAAGAGTATATCTCCAACTCATCAAAATAAGCGTACAAAAACAAGGGAGAGAGATATACTCAAGGACGCAGCCTACTGGCCACTAGAGCCGGGCTCACTAGGTGAGCCAGACCGACGTGGCGGCTCGTCATAAGTGAAGCCACTAGGGGGCCGAAAAGGCCCCAACCACCGTCAAAGCCCGGCGGCCAACCGTAGTGACCTCTGTAAAGATCCTCTTGCCAACTAGGCAAAGGATCAGAGGGAGTGTCCTCGGATTGAGAGTACAGAGGGGCGGGGTGATCAGGATGTGCATAGGGGTACGCAGGGTCCCCTCTAAAGTCACACCCGCCGGGCACACGATAATCGTACTGCCCGTCCTCTGGGAAGCTGCGGAGCTCCCTACTAGGCTCGGAAGGACCTTGCCAGTAGGGGTAAGTGGGGAGATTGTCCCCCCCCCCAAGAAGGAACAGGGCCGTGCTGAGGCGGCCAATTGGGGTAGTTCACGGGGGGCAATCTCTCCTCTATCCACAGCGGAGTCATAGAGGGCCTGCTGCTGCAGATGGTGGCCTTGCTGTGACTCATAAATTGCCTGCAACTTCCTAGCTATATCAGATAGATGAAATGTACCTGTACCTGCGGGTTGCTGGGTAACCGGCTGCTGCTGCTGCTCCTCCTCCTGAACCTCCTCCTCATTACCCATTCCAACCTCATCGTCCCCATCGACATCAGGCACTCGCCCGCTATCTCTCAAAACTCTCCACACATTAGGGGACTGACGCGTGAGAGAAGTGAAGTGAGGCTTGGGGAGGAAACAATGGTGGGCTCCTCTAACTAGCCACCTAAAAGCATTGGGGTTCGCCGTGGGGTAATAAAATCAGAACGGCGAAGCTGGTCCAAATCAAGGTAAATATCCCCACTACTACCTACGGCCGTGCATAGAGGTAGAAGGTCAGTGTAACCTAATTTGGTGGCCAGTCTAGTGACCATCGCCCCGCAGTGTATCTCCCCTGGCTTTTTCCCCTTTGCTATGGCTTGGAGGTTTGCATGAAGAGGAAACCCAAATTCAACCTCCGAGCATGCTCTGCCTTTGTGGCTATCCATAGGCAAAGGACCTCTTCCTTAGTCAGCTTCCCTAGGTCCTGCTTAGGAATGATAGAATACCCTAATAAACGGTGTAGGATCCTAAGGGCAGGGTGCCAAATCTCACTGGCTATGGAAGTCCGGGTGTAAAACTCATTTTTGCCTGAAATGGAACGCCACCAAGCGTACTCACTATACTCCCCAAAGCTCTCATATAGAGGGTAGTGAATGTCGGCATCGGGGTGAAGGTCGAGGGCTCGGTTGAACTCTGCCAATGACATGGTGTGGGGGTTGTTGAAGAGTTGGAAAGAAATTCGAAAGTCGTCATTTCTAGACTATCCACTTGAAAAAGACGAGAAAAACTCTAATGTGGGTTCTTTGTAGGTCATGAATGAGGAGTTTATGAATGACCCTAATCGAAGGTTGTCAAAAAGAATCCACAAATCATCATTAATACCGAGTTTTATCATGTCTCCACGATGGTAGTGTCTAGAAGGTCGCAACTTACGTTTTTGCATTTCCGAGTGTATGGAGGAGTGGCTTTTGTGTAAAAATTTTAGGGTGGGTAAGGCATTGGTTGGTCTGACTCTTGGTTTTGGGACGATTGTCCCGACTTTGCAGTTTTTCTCTTCTTCCCAATTCTTAGACTCATGACTGCCCACCTCTTTTTTTTTTTTTTTTTTTTTTTTTTCACTCCTTTTCAAAGCCAACTCCGGCTATTTCCACCCTTAACCTCCACAAAACTACAATGTACCTGTTCACAAGCAATAATAATCCAACCACGCAACGAATATAGCCTAAGATACTAATCAACAACAACAAGTTCAACAGAATCCAGCAATAATTTCAACAATAATCAACCAAATTTCGCTAATAACCTAAGATAATCAAAATCCTTACTTAAAATTAATCCAAGAGAATAATTAACTAAGGAGATCGAATACCTTTACCTTTATGCGGAAGATTGCTGTTTTGGTGTCGATTTGGTGAAGGATTTGAGTAGGAAGGGGGGGGGGTTCGTTGCGGTTGTGCCCTTGATGCCCAATTGCTACCTTTGAAGATGAACAAACGGAGAGGATGATTGATTGAAGCTTGAGGATGATTGATGTGGTTTATATTTTGAGAATGATTGATTTATGAAGGTGGAAGAAGATGATCTTGGCTATGGTGGTGAGGAGCGGCCGCGAAGAGAGAGAAAGGCAAAGAGGGTTTGGTTTATGTTTGTGAGGATTTGGAAATTGCGGGAATATAAGAAGCCACCGTATTTTTTTTTTTTCTGATATCCAGAAAGGCGCGCCCGCTCCCGATTAAGGCGCGCCCGCTCCTTAAAGAAAACGCGAGCCGCTCCTATATCGCGCCTAAATCGCTCCAACTTCCTGGAAATCAGTAAAACTACAGCGCGCCCGCGCTAATAATAGACGCGCCCGCGCCTTCTTTAAAACGCGAGCCGCTCTGCAATCGCGGCCAAATCGCTCCTGCCTCCTGGAATGGAAGTAATTTTCAAGCGTATACCAGGCGCGCCCGCGAAGAAACCAGGCGCGCCCGCACCTTACTGCTCATGCGGGCCGCGCTTCAGCCGCGATAAAATCGCTCCAACTCCCTGGAATTGGAGAATTTTACATTCACAAAAACGGCGCGCCCGCGATGAAACCAGGCGCGCCGCGCCTTACTGCTGTTGCGGATCGCGCTTCAGCCGCGATAAAATCGCTCCAACTCCCTGGAATTGGAGAAATTTTCATTCATAAAAATTGCGCGCCCGCGACGAAACCAGGCGCGCCCGCGCTTTAATGCTGCTGCGGATCGCGCTACAGCCGCGTTCAAATCGCGCTGAGGTTCTGTTTCTTTAGAATTCATCCGAGCACAAATTTCAAAATTCCTCTCTTTTTTAATTTTTCTGCTTTGCTCTTGCCTTTCTTTCCTCGTGGACACACGCAATCACGCCTGCATCAGAATTGATTGGGAAGAGCGTTAGGTGGATTAGTTCAAGCGATTTGAAAGAAAATAAAATCAAAGAGGTTAGAAACCGGGTTGCCTCCCGTAAGCGCTTCTTTAACGTCACTAGCTTGACGTACTTCACACGGAATCATGGTGATTTGGAAACATCAATGAGAGATAAATTTTCTGGCTTCTCAATTAGCTGACCCTCATAGTATGGCTTGAGACGCTGCCCATTCACTTTGAATGGAGGGTACTTGTCATTGAAAATCTCAACCGAGCCATAAGGAAAGGTTTTGGACACTTGAAATGGACCGCTCCATCTAGATCTCAATTTCCCGGGAAGAGCTTGAGTCTTGAATTGTAGAGCAGGACCTTTTGTCCTTCCACAAATTCCTTCTTGGAAATTCGAGCATCGTGCCATGCCTTGGTTCTTGCTTTGTAGAGGCTTGCACTGTCATATGCATTCATTCTCAGCTCTTCCAACTCATGAAGCTCTAGAAGCCTTTGCTCACCCGCACTGTGGAGATCAAAGTTGATTTGCTTGATTGCCCAATGCGTTCGGTGCTCCATCTCTACGGGTAAATGGCAATTCTTCCCATAAACAAGCTTATAGGGGGTAGTCCCTATAGGAGTCTTGAAGGCGGTCCTATATGCCCACAATGAATCAATGAGCTTACTGGACCAATCCTTCCTTGTTCTAGCAACAGTCTTCTCTAAGATGACTTTTAACTCCCTATTTGTGACCTCCGCTTGACCACTTGTTTGGGGGTGGTAAGCAAGGCCTCGCTTGTGAGATACACCGTACTTTGAAAGAAGCTTGTTGAATGCATGGTGCTTGAAGTGTGAGCCTCCATCACTTATGATTGCCTTAGGAACACCGAATCTTGGGAAGATGACTTTCTTGAACAAATTGATGACCACCCTTGAGTCGTTGGTGGGAGATGCCACGGCTTCCGCCCATTTGGAGACATAATCAACGGCAACTAGAATGTGCCGGTTTCCTTGGGATGAGATGAAAGGGCCCATGAAGTCAATTGCCCAAACATCAAAGATTTCAAGTTCAAGAATAGGATTTTGGGCATCTCATCGCGCCGTGATATGTTCCCTGTCCTTTGGCACCTATCACAAGTCTTAACAAATTGCCAAGCATCTTTGAATAGAGACGGCCAAAAGAGCATACATTGCAAAACCTTGGAAGCGGTCTTTTGAGCACTCATATGACCACCACAAGGGATGAGTGGCACATTGAGAGCACATCTTGGAATTCTTCATTAGGAACACATCTTCTCAAGAGTCCATCCACCCCTCTCTTCAACAACATGGGGTCATCCCATATATACTTCTTTGCTTCATGCTTGAGCTTTCTATGTTGTTGAGGAGTGAAATCCGGAGGTATGGCACTACAAGCCAAGTAGTTCACAATATCCGCATACCAAGGCTCCGATTTTGCCTCAAGAGCATATAAGACATCATCCATTAGGGCATCTTCAATTGGCAAATCGTCTTCATGTATTCTTGCAGCTCCTAACCTAGAGAGGTGGTCCGCCACCACGTTCTCGGCTCCCTTCTTATCTCTCATTTCGTAATCAAAATCTTGAAGGACCAACACCCATCTCAACAACCTCGGTTTGGCCTCCTTCTTACTTATCAAATATTTGAGAGCCGAGTGATCGGTATACACTATTGTCCTAGAACCAATGAGGTAGGTTCTAAACTTCTCAAATGAGTGGATAACCGCCAAAAAACTCTTTTTCGGTAGTTGTATAATTTCGTTGGGCATCATTGAGAGTCTTGGACAAATAGTATATAACGTGAAGTTTCCCATCCTTTCTTTGTCCCAGAACCGATCCAATGGCCCCGTCGCTTGCATCGCACATTAGCTCGAATGGTAGAGACCAATCCGGTCCTCGGACTACGGGGGCGGTGCAAAGGGCCTTTTTCAACCTGCAAAATGACTCATGACAAGCTTCATCAAATACAAATTCTTTATCCTGTTGCAAGAGAGATGTGAGAGGCTTAGCAATCAAAGAGAAATTTTTGATGAAGCGGCGGTAAAAGCCGGCATGACCAAGGAAGGACCTCACTTCTCTCACATTTGTGGGAGGAGGAAGCTTCTCGATCACATCAACCTTCGCACCATCGACTTCGATGCCCGCTTGGGAGATTTTATGGCCAAGAACAATGCCGTTTTCCACCATGAAGTGGCATTTCTCCCAATTGAGCACCAAGTTGGCACTCTCACACCTTTCTAAACAACGAGATAAATTCATTAGGCACTGCTCATACGTGCCTCCACCAACGGAAAAATCATCCATAAAAACTTCCATTTCTTCCTCGATCATTTCACTAAAAATTGACATCATGCATCTTTGGAAGGTGGCCGGGGCATTACAAAGACCAAAAGGCATCCTACGGTAAGCAAAAGTTCCGTAGGGACAAGTGAAAGTGGTCTTTTCTTGATCTTTTGGGTCAATTGGGATTTGGAAGAATCCCGAATAACCATCAAGAAAGCAATAAAAAGCATGCTTTGTAAGCCTCTCAAGCATTTGATCGATGAACGGTAATGGAAAATGGTCTTTGGAAGTGTTGGCATTTAATTGGCGGTAATCAATACACATGCGCCAACCCGTAACAAGCCGAGTTGGGACCAATTGTTGCTTATCATTGATCATTACCGTCATACCTCCCTTTTTCGGCACTACTTGAACCGGGGATACCCAATCACTATGAGCGATTGGATAGATGATCCCTGCTTCAAGTAGCTTGGAAACTTCCTTTCTCACAACCTCTTGCATGGAAGGATTAAGTTTCCTTTGCCGTTGCCTACACGGCTTAGCACCCTCCTCTAAATCGATCTTATGCATGCATAGGGAGGGGCTTATACCTTTGAGATCATCAAGAGTATAACCCAAAGCCTTCCTATGCATTTTCAAAACATTAAGCAATGAGGAGGTTTGCTCTTCCGTGAGGTTAGCATTGATAATGACCGGAAAAGTATCATTAACATCCAAAAAGACATACCTCAAGCCCGAAGGTAGAGGTTTCAATTCTACCTTCGGAGCTACCTTACCATTGGAGATTTCCTCCTCTTCTACTTGGAAGACTTCATACGGTTGGGGCATCTCTTGGTCGGGGGTTGTCTCTTCTTTCTCATCAAGCATTTCCTCATATAATTGCATCTCCTTTTGATCACCTACCTCATTCTCATTCAACAAAACATTCTCAAGTAGATCATTAGAAGCATGCATATAAGGGTATCTAAACTCATTCATCAAGTTTTCAATTGTATCTATTCTAAAACATTCATTGTCAGAGGAAGGTTGTCTCATCACCTTATTCAAATCAAATTCGATAGAATCATTGTCAACCTTCAAGGTCATCTTGCCTTCTTTGACATCAATAATTGCTTTAGAGGTAGCTAGGAATGGCCTACCCAAGATTATAGGAATTCTTTCATCTTCATCCATTTCAAGAACATAAAAGTCCACCGGAAAAGTGAACTTACCGACTCTAAGGGGTATGTCCTCTACTTTCCCTATAGGCAATTTTGTGGACCTATCTGCTAATTGGAGGGTGATGTTTGTAGGTGAAAGGTTTCCCACATTAAGCTTTTGGTAGACCGAGAAAGGCATTAAACTCACACTAGCACCTAGGTCACACAAAGCTTTCCCCAAATGAACTTCATTGATAGAACAAGGGATGGAAAAACTACCGGGATCTTGCAATTTAGTTGGTAGCTTACTGGAGAGAATAGCACTACAATTTGCGGTTAAGCTAACGGTTTCAACTTCTCTCCTTCCATTCAGGAGGTCTTTTAGGAATTTAGAGTAGTGTGGCATCTCTTTCATAGCATCCACAAAGGGTATAGAAACATGCAAGCTCTTTACTACATCTAAAAATTTTCCAAATTGGACATCAAGCCTAGACCTAGCAAATCTTTGGGGAAAAGGCAACCTCTCATTCCTAGGTTGGAGATTAAGGAGTAAAGATGTTTGATCTTTGGTGCTCTCCTTTTCGAGTTCCTTCTCTTTCTCTTTCTCACCCCTCTCATTCTTTCCGGCACTTCCCTCTAGAATCTCATTCTCTCTTGATGATTCATCCTCAACCTCAAGTCCTATCCTCACATCGGGACTCTTCTCAACATTTAGTTCACTCTCAAGGATCTTCCCACTTCTAGTAGTAATGGCATACATAGACTTGGGGTTGACACCTTGACTAGGTAAAGAAGAAGATGAAGAAGGGGAGGATGAAGAACTTGGTTGGGCAATTTGAGAGATTTGGGTCTCAAGCATTTTCATGTGTGCCTTGATTTGTTTCTTTTCTTCCTCTTGACTCTTATTATGGTTTTCTTGATTTTTAATGAAATTTTGAAGCATAGCCATCATAGGATCAGGAGGGGCTTCTATTTGGAGGGGTTGAGTAGGGGGAATTTGAGAATGGGGCCTTACTTGGTCAAAACCGGGGGGTCTACTATTTTGTGAGAAAGTAGAAGCATTTTGAGGTCTATTACCCCCGGAACCCTGATTGGAATTAAAACGTTGTTGGTTGTTGGAATAGTGTTGTTGGTTTTGATTCCAATTGGGTCTTTGGTTTGAGTAACTTCTTCCATTGTAATTGGAAGAGTTTCCCCTACCTTGGCCTTGGTTATCATAAACCACCACCACTTTGATTCCATTGACTTTGATTCCAACCTTGGTTTTGATTCCAACTACGGTTTGGGTTTTGATTCCAATTTGGTCGCATTCCATTATTTCCCTCACGGGGCACAAAATTCATGGCATTAACATCTTCAACATTATCATCATTTTCATGGGGAGGGGGACCTTCACTTATGGACATACATTGTTGAGAATTATGATCATAGCCTCCACATATATCACAAAACATACAACCAGGAGGCATGGCATTGTAATTAGAGGGAGAAGAAGTAGAAGGATTCATACCATGGCCTCCCTTGGGAGAAGGGGAGGAAGCATTTTGGGAACTTGATTTCATGAACTCCTCCATTTGTTTCGCCATCTTTGCCATTTGGTTGGAAAGATTTGTGATGGCATTGGTTTGCTCGACGGAATGTACCGTTCTTTGCTAGAAGTGGCTTCCCTCTCACCTTCGTACCAATCCTCATAATTGCGCACAACTTCTTCTATGATACTCTCCACTTCATCTTCCCTTTTGTTCATGATTGGGCCTCCGGCTCCGGCATCAAGGCTAGTCTTACTTTGAGGGGAGAGTCCTCCGTAGAATGTTTGGAGAACTTGCCAATTAGGAATCCCATGGTGTGGGCATTGCCTTTGTAATTCTTTGAATCTCTCCCATGCCTCACAAAGAGACTCTCCACCTCTTTGGCGGAAACTTTGAATCTTTGAGCGAGCCTCGGCGGTTTTCTTGTGATTGTAAAACCTTCCTAGGAACGCCGTAGTTACCTCATTCCAAGTCGTGAGGGAACCGGGAGGAACATCCTTGTTCAACCAATGTTCCGCCGCTCCATGAGTGAGAACGGAAACATCTTCAATCTTATGTACTCTTGGGACACCCCGTTGATCTTGATAGTGTCACAATACTTGAGAAATTCTTTGAGATGCTCATGGGGATTCTCAAATTTCCCACCGGTAAATTGCCTCTTCTCTATCATTGAAATGAAATTAGGCTTTATCTCGAAATTGTTCGCTTGAGTGGTGGGGGCTAAGATCCCACTTTGTGAGGCATAAGGTTCGGGTGCTCCAAGTTGCTTTAGTGACCTTTGATCACCCATGCTTTGTTGATTATGGTATTGGGCAAATGGGTTGGGAGTTAAACCTGCAAATGATTCACGATCCTCACTAGAAGAGGGTGAAGGAGTAGGAGAGCTACTAACTTCCTCTTGGAAAGGGTTTTCCACACTATCCCTAATTTCCCTCCTCAATTGAGCAAGGGTGCGCTCCAGCTCTGGGTCTATGGGCGCCAAAGGACTAGAACTTCGTTGCCTCCTGCGCATATACAAAGCTAAGTAGAAAGTGAGCACTGACAAGCAAGGAGTAGTAGGAAAATTAAACAAGTGAACTAGTCTCAACGAAGGGATAAACGTACAATGGAAACCGTCTCCCCGGCAACGGCGCCAATTTGACAGGCGGTATTTTAGGTCGTCACTAAGACACCTCTATCAAATGATATTTGTAGTCCTAAACATGCAACTAAAAGAGTATAGAGGCAAGTTAAGGGTCGAACACAGGGAAACGATTAAAGCAACGCTATTTATCTCCTAATGTTAATCTAATTCGATCAAGAAGTGTGGTGGGTAAAGTAATGACTAAAGGGGATAGAACAACAATTAAATAGGTACTAGGGGGAAGGATCAAACATGCTTTGATTTCAACGAAGTTAGGCATCGGAAAATAGGTTTACATGTAACCCAAGCGACTCATACAAGGCAATATCAAGAATACTCTCTAATCACCTATCGGGATTAAGAGCCTTCCTAGCTAACATACGCTCACACTATCGTCGTAAGGCATACAAGCTAAGGTCATGCAATAATCAATCACCTAATGACTATTCCTAAATCGCACTATCGTCACGATTTAGTTCACGTCATTCAACCACAACATGCATATGGCCATAAACATGGAGTGACTAATAAGTATAAGCACAAGGAAGATTTAATCACAAATATTCCAAATTAACCTAGCCTAACATACATCAAACTCAAAGTATATCTTCACCAAACCCCTAGCAACAAGAAACTACTCACTAGTCATAACTACAACTACAATCATGCTAAGCAACATTATAACCAATGAAATGGTAAGAAAGACAAAGTTTTTATCAACTAAATTAACAAGAGTAGAAGCTTTAATCATAAAAGCAAGAGACAATAGAGAAATATACCAAAACCTTCATTGAAATCCAAATAAAGAGCCACACATCATTCAATCTTCAATCTCCAAGCTTGACCATACATCAATGTTGCAAAATTACTTCTTCAAAAACTAAAAGTAAAACTAATGTTGATAGACAATGAGAATTACACTAAAAGCTATATGATTGTTCAATACAAAATTTTTCTAAAACAAAGACCTAGAAATTGATATTTTTGAGCTCTCTCCTTGGGTTTCTATGCTAGTTTTTTTTTTTTTTATCTTTTCCTCCCCCCTTAGCCGTTTTTTGCTTTTTTTTCTTTTAACTTGGGCTGAAATCGGGATTTGAATCAGCAGCAGAGAGGCGCGCCCGCGCCCAACAGTGGCGCGCCCGCGCGTTAAATGATGGCGCGACCGCTCCTAGAAATGCGCGCCCGCTCCAAAGAGGGTATTTAATGGTTGATCCCGCTCATCAGCGCGCCCGCGCTCTATAGATGCGCGCCCGCTCCTTTGGTTGCGCGCCCGCGCCATTCGTCTGGTTTGGATTTCTTCCTGTTTTGCCCTTATCCCTTCCATCTCTGAATCAACAGCATACGCCTGCAATCATTGAACAGGAAGGCAAGGCGTGATACAAAGAAAGGGGAGGGGAGTATAGACTACCTAAACCACATGAATACACATTACGCGCCACAAAGGTAGAATACTCGAAATAGGAGGATCATAGCAAAAACATACTAAAATGAACTGAATTATTACTAAAACTACTAGAAAAGACTATCCTAAGAGCGACATAAATGTCACTCATCATAGGACGAGTGGATTTACCCATTCGCCTAGGTGAAAAGGGGGAAGATCGCCACATGGTGGTCCGGTTCCTGGTAGTTGAGGAACTTTCGGCCTACAACATGATTCTGGGACGACCAACCCTGAATAATTCAAATGCTGTCATAATCCCGTCTCTTATGTTGCTCAAATTTGAGAGGGATGATGGAACAGTCGGCTCCCTAAGGGGAGATCAGAAGATGGCCCGAGAGTGCTACCTCTCGGATATCAAACCCAGTTTCATGGCCGCTGGGTCAAGTGGTGAAAAAGCAGACCTTGACGTTGTTAAGGAGAATGCGCCTGCTCAGGTAGCAGGCGACAAGAAAAGAAAGGCTCCCTAGTTGGGGGCCGCAAGAAAAGAGAAAAGATAGCAATCATTGGCAGAGGAGCGGTTAGACGAATTCCGCCCTCAGCCAGCTTGTGAGCATACGGACCTGATCCTGGACGACTCGCGCCGTGACCGAACAGTCAAGGTTGGGACGACTGCTCTAAGAGTTCTGGGTGAAGATTTCCACCAACTTTTGAAAGAATACAAAGACATTTTTGCATTCAAAGTCCATTAAATGCCAGGCATCAAGCCTGACCTGGCGGTACATAAACTGGCCGTGGATCCGAAAAAGAAGCCGGTAAGGCAGAAGAAGCGGAACCATGGCGAAGAGAGAAGTCAGGCGGCAGTCGCCGAAGTTAAGAAACTACTTGATGCAGGGTTCATTCGGCAATGTTACTTCCCAGACTGGGTTGCAAATGTTGTGCTTGTTAAAAAGCCGAATGGTACCTGGCGAATATGTGTAGACTACACGGATCTAAACAAGGCGTGCTCCAAGGACAGTTACCCTTTGCCCAAAATTGATAATCTGGTCGACTCAACAGCCGACCATGCTTTGATGAGCTTTATGGACGCCTACTCTGGCTTTCATCAAATCTCTTTGTGGAAGAAAGATCAGGAGAAGACGACCTTCGTCACTGATATAGGGTTATACTGTTACAACGGTCATGCCGTTTGGTCTGAAGAATGCCCCGGCCACCTTCCTAAGAATGATAAATACTGTATTCTTTGACCAGATTGGGAGGAATGTCGAGGCATACATTGATGATATGATTGTTAAGTCTAAGCTTCAGACAGATCATCTGTCGGATCTCCGAGAAACTTTCGCCACACTCAGGCGGCACCATGTCATGCTCAATCCCAAGAAATGTGTATTTGGGGTTGTGTCTGGGAAATTTCTTGGATTCCTCATCAATCAGAGAGGAATAGAGGCGAACCCAGAGAAAGTGCAGGCGGTCATCGACATGCAGTCGCCTCGTACCATCCGAGAGGTTCAGAAGCTAACAGGTTGTCTGGCGGCTTTGGGAAGATTTCTAAGTCGATCAGGCGACAAGTGTCTTTACTTTTTCCAGGCCATAAAGAAGAAGGCAAGGTTTGAATGGGGGTCGGATGCTGAGGCGGCCTTCCAAAAATTGAAATTTCACTTACATTCCTTCCCGAGGCTGGTCAGTCCTTTGCCCAAAGAAGTGCTTTACATGTACCTGGTCGTCTCTGATCATGCTTTAAGCGCTGTCCTCCTTGCTGAAAGAGACGGTTGTCAGCTCCCGGTCTACTTTGTCAGTCATGTACTGAAAAATGCGGAGTTGAGGTATCCCTTAGTGGAAAAGTTCGGCCTCGCTCTTTTCATGGCCGTCAAAAAATTGAAGCCTTATTTCTTGGCACATGCAGTCGTCGTGTATACAGATCAACTGACCAAGCGGCCACTGACATCTATGGAGTTGTCAGGCCGGATGATCAAATGGGCAATAGAAATTCAGAGCCTCGAAGTCACATTCGAGCCCAGAAAAGCAGTAAAGGGGCAAGCCTTTGCTGATTTTATTGTTGAGATGACTCGTCCCCTTGATTCTCAAGTTCCAGACCAAGTCTGGAAGGTATATGTGGACGGGAGCTCCACCTCAAATGGTTGCGGAGCAGGTGTCATATGTCAGTCCTTAGAGGGCGACAGGTACGAGTATGCTCTGCGTTTCAATTTTCAGGCCTCAAACAACGAGGCAGAATACGAAGCTTTACTAGCCGAAATCCGCATGTGCAAGGCGGCTGGGGCAAGAAAGATAGACGCCTGTTTTGATTCACAATTGATAGTGAGTCAGTACAATGGTGAATACGAAGCGACCCATCCGACAATGATCAAGTATTTACAGGCGGTACGACAAGCAGTCGGATCCCTTGAAGATTTTCATTTGACTCAAGTACCAAGATCTAAAAACAACCAGGCGGATGCTTTTTCAAAGTTAGCATCCTCGGCCTCCTGTGATACTCCACGAACTGTTTTCTGGGAGGTGATGGAGAAAAGAAGCATCGAGGAAGACCCTATTGGAATCTTAGATTGAAGTTCAACCTGGATGGATCCAATTAGGGCATATCTGACAGACGACACCTTGCCGAATGACCCTCACCAGGCGGCCGCACTGAAAACACGAGCGTCCAGCTTTGAAATGATAAGGGGAGAACTTCACAAAAGAGGGTACCTCCAACCCTTCTTGAAGTGTGTTACTCCAGAAAAGGGGCGAGAGATACTAGAAGATCTTCAATCTGGTTACTGCGCTTCCCATGTAGGCGGCAGGTCGCTTGCTCAACGAGCAAGGCGGCAGGGGTTATTTTTGACCTACTTTAGAAGCAGATGCAATGGAGATGGTGATAAAATGTGACAAATGTCAAAAGTTTGGCAAACTAATTCATCGTCCGGCTACTGACCTCACTACTATCCATAGCCCACTACAGGCGGCAGGAAGTACATACTTGTGGCAGTCGACTACTTCACTAAATGGGTGGAGGCGGAGGCTGTCAAGGAATTAAGACGAAGGATGTGATTTCATTCATTTGGAAAAATATCATCACTCGGTTCGGGGTTCCCATGTCTATGGTTTTTGATAATGGTCCCCAATTTAAGAAGCCCGTTCTCAAAAACTGGTTGGGAGACCAAGGTATCTCACATTACTTTGCATCAGTCGGCCGTCCACAAGCAAACGGCCAAGTAGAAGCTTTTAATAAGATCATCTCAGACGGTCTCAAGAAAAAGATTGAACGAACAGGCGGTCTATGGGCAGATGAACTACCACATGTTCTCTGGGCCATTAGTTCGACTGAAAAAGGGTCAACAGGAGATACTCCATTTCTCCTAACCTATGGGGCGGAAGCTGTTCTCCTAATTGAACATTACGAGCCGACTCTTCGAGTAATGTTATATGACGAAGAGGCGAACTGGGAGTCCATGTGCCTGGCCCTGGACTCACTCCCAGAAAGGAGGGGCAATGCAGTCTTGCGCCATGAAATTTACCGCCTGAGAATGACCAGATCATATAACAAGAAAGTACACAGGCGTCCACTCAAAGTGGGGGACTTTGTACTAAGAAAGATGGAAGCAGTCGGTAGGGCTAATGAGTCCGGCAAGTTGACACCCAACTGGGAAGGACTTTACCGAATCTGTGAAGAAATCCGGGATGGCACCTACCGTCTGGAAACACCAGACGACCAATCCGTGCCTCGAACCTGGATTTAGATAATCTCAAAAAATATTTTTTCTGAATGATGTAAATAGCCGAGAGCTACCTAATAAAAGTTTGCTATTTCACTTCATTTATTTTGGTACTAAGAGGGGCATGCCTACTGGTAAAACAGCCGGCTGCTCTCCATGCTTTTTATTTATGCGTTCAATTAAGAGGGGCATGCCGTTTGTTCCATACAACCGGCTACTCTCCCATACATAGTTCACCAAGAACCATCTAAGGCCTATGGCCGAAATGATCAGACCATGCGCCAGGCCAACTGATCCAAATTTTTAAATTAATCCGACCTGTCCCAACATCATAGCAGGCGTCCGGCGGCATCCATCCGGATGAAATTTGTCGCAGAGAGCAGCTCCCTTTTGGGTGGAACATTGTTCTATAAATTAATTACACGACACCTATACGACTATCTAACTAAGACAACCACGTAGCCGTTTCTAAGACAAGGATAACTCTCACTAGTCCGACAAGTGTTTGCAGTTAGCATCCGTGTCAAATAACCGACTGGACTACTTGGGATAAGTACATTCGGTACCTTCTGAGTTAATAGCCAACAAACATTGGCGAATAAAGGGGAACAATTGACACCCGCCGCTTGAAACCTCTACTACTCAAACAATCGGCGACTAAGTAACGATCATGTTCACTTTATAGTCACTCCTTAAAACTTGGTTTGAAACTAAAAAAGGTGTTCATATGTCGCCTGTTCTTACTAAGTTATCACAGCAGGGACTAGCCGGCCTATGCCTCTTGGTGCCTCTACTACTTAAAACCATGGCAAGTGGGTAGTCACTTTCCTACTTAGCGAATTTTAAAAATATGACGGAACCGCCTGCCTAAAGGGGAACCAGTCATCAAGATATATTAGAGACCGGTTGGATAAATGGCCGACTGATCGCCTAACCTAGAAACAGACAATCAGTCGTTTAGGGGCATAGGCAGTGTCTCTACATTTTACCTGTCTACAACTATCGACCATATAAAACAGTCGGTATAGCATGCAACTGGATATCAGAGTTTTGACACTTAGCAAGAATAAAAGCACAATTCGAAATTTTGGTAGATAAGGCGAACTAAAAAGGGGGTCGCCTAAATTCTATTAACAGCCGGCCACAACGACCGGCACAAATATTCAAGACCCCGACCCCTTGGCCGGGTAAAGATACAAAAAAAAAGGCCGGCCATAAAGACCGGCAAAATATTCAGACCCCGGTCCCCTGGCCGGGTAAAGCAGAAACAGACTGCACGCAGGCCGAAGAAAAAGAAGACAAAAAGCTTAAGAGGGGGGCAGATCTTCAACAATAGCAGCCACCGCCTGATCAGCATTCTTCTTGCTGGACTCGGCCTCAGCTGCATCCTTCTTAGACGCATCCACCCCAATCGGCACCAAGGCAACAATCGGATCCTCCGCCTCCTCAAGTGCCTCATCTTCAGCAGCCGCTAGGACCTCTTGGTTATACCTTTTAGAGCATTGGCGAAATTGTTTTTCCCAAGAGGCAAAGTCGGCATTAGGAAAGAGGCGGCCCCAGGTCATGCGCTAGATATGGGCTGAGTCCTCCATCATCTCTCGGACCAAATCCTTCTTCTCTTGCTTAGCCTTTGCCGAGAGCTCTGTAGTGAGACTCTTCTCCTGGGTCACCAGGCGTTCCTTGACATGCGCCAAGGATTTCTCCAAGGTGTCGTATGAGGACATTTTTTGGCGAAGAGGTCTTAGCTCGGCCTTGAGATTCTGGATGGTCGCCTCCAACTCGTTATTTTTCTTCTGGGCCGTCTCCAACTGAGCCCTGATAGCAGAAGTGGCCTGCGCCTGATAATAAAGAATGTCAGTTGTCAAATTTCCATTTTGGGCAATTTGAAACATTGCCTTATCACAGTCAGAGGCGGCCATAGTTTTAGCAGCCTTTACCTCTTTGTTCTTCGCATTAAGGGGCTTGCGAAGGCCGTTTACTCGGAGCAGGGACTGAATCAAAGAAAACAGGCGTCAATTTACAAATAAAAAACAGGCTTCCTGGAATTAAACAACAAAAATATGCTAAGTATACCTCAGCAAGAAGCCCTGCAATTCCATCCAGGTCAAGGGTACCGACACCCCTGACCGCCTCTCTCTCCGCAGGAGGGATGACTTTGATCATGGACTTGGCCACTTTGGCCAGGTCCGGTTCTTGGGGGCCGGCTGCATCAAGCGTAAACAAGAATGTTAGATAAAGCAAAAGTAGGTCCAGATCTAGAAGGGCAGTTTCGTACTTCTAGGCGGCCGGCTAGGAGTTTGAGAAGGAGTGGCCGGCTGTTTTTCAGCAGCCGCATGTTTCCTGGCGGTACCAGGAGAACTCGCAACAGTCGTCTTCCGGGCTTTGGAGTTCGGTTGTTAGGAGGAGGAAGTTCTTGGTGTGCTCGTCTACAAAAAAAAAAAAAAAAAAAAAAAAAAAAAACACACGGTTAGTGTATGTATAAACCCAACCTCTCAAACATAAAAGGGGAAAAGGTGAAAGCTGGGAGCTTACTAAGGGCGTCTCCTTGTTAGGAGAGTCAGCTGAAGATTGTTGCATGATGGAGGCACGCAACATAGCAGCCGCAGTCTTGGAGGCGGTAATTTTGCTCATGGCTTCCGCTGCATGAATAAATGCTAAAGTTAGCAAAGGTTCATAGAAATAATTTCTGCAAAAGCAAGTATTCGTTAGGCCGGCTACCTCTTGAGCACCGACTGCTGAGGCCACAGGTGGCCAGGAAGTACTCGTCATAGAGCCATTTGTAGCTCAGGACGCAGTGCAGGGGTACTTGCTCTCGTACCCCTGTAGTAGAGTCGACCCTCGTCTCTACTTTAAAGCGTCCTTTGTCTAGGATCTCTTCTTTAGCTTTTGGGGGAACAGGCGGCATGCTGCGACCGCCTGCAAGAAGAGGTGGGTCTCGGTTCCACCTGTTAAAGCGTTGGTTCAGCTCCTTGTCAGAACTCTCAATGATGAGGAAGGTGCTTCTCCAATCCTTCCATTTGTTTTCTTTACCTCTTGTCATGAGGTAGCCTCGGTGGCTCATCAACTGGTACCAGCCGGTACCGCCTGCCTTAGGGGTCCGACTGAGATAGTTCATATGGGCGAAAGCCTCGAAGTTTGGCTCCACCCCGTACATTTCGCACCCGGCTACATAGCCGAGAACGTTGAACCAGGAATTGGGGGCTAGCTGCCATATCCCCAGCTCATATCCGTCCAGGATCCGCTGAACGGCCGGATGTAAGGGGAAGCGCAGCCCAGCTCTAATGGCTGCCTCATAGCAGCCAAAGCAGGCGCTATCATAACTAGTACCATCCGGCCAAACGACTGTGTCTTCCGGATTCGGCACAAAAACTAAGAAGCCAGGGTCCATTACATGGTTCGCAATAAAGCTCCCCACTTTTTCTTGCATGGCCTTGATCCGACCTTTTGGAACCGTGCAGTAGTAGGGGCTGTTTTGCTCTCTGTAGGAAGCGGATGGCTCCGCCCAATTGTCCCCTTTCTCTACTGCATGAGAAAGCCTCGCCTCTTGTAGGCGGTTGTGTCTCTCCTCTGTGTCTAGAGAAGGATGAGTCCGAAGAGGACGACTCCTCTCCTCTCCCAGAGGGGCCCGCCTCCTCTCCTTCAACAGGAGCAGGAGAAAATGTAGACATGTCTACGGTAAAATGGGAAGGGACCACCTTGATCCCTCCCTCAGAGCTGTCGGCGGTCAAGCCGCCTTGGTTCACTTCAACATCTGGCGCCTGGTCAGATGTCTCACTAATCGGCACCTGGTAGGAGGAGCCGTCCGAGTTTGTGATCCTAGCAGTTTTTTTGTTCTGGCCATTATGTCATGCATAGACACAGAGACAGTCGAACTTTGTATAAAGGGCAAAGATTGGTTCGAAAAAGGGCAGGCGACATTCCTAGTCCTATACTCAGCCGTCCCCGGTGACCGGCTAGTCACTAACCTAGGTCGTGTCGTATGCTTCCGTGGTGCCATTTCAAAAAGGAAAAAATAAAGAAAAGAAAAAGAATGAGAGAACCGACGGTTACCTGAACGAGTGAGGAGTTGACGAAGTTCTGGAAAGTCTGAGTATCAGCCGACTTGTCAGAGCAGGTGGTAGGCAGGAAGTGTCCGGAATGTTCGAGCAGGTTCAGAGGTCCGAGTGTTCTCTTAAAAAAGTTCTCAAGTGTGAAAATAACTGAGGTCAACACGCCCTTATATAGGCAAAATGAGAAGGCGAAGGGTCATTCCCAAATTCAAAATTTGAGCGGGAAAAACTCTCGGCCTTTCATCAAGTGACACCTGTAGCAGGCTGTCGCTTGTTACGGTCCGACACCTGTCACAGGTAACACGTGACCAGTCACGTGCCACTGTGAGGGGCAAATGATTAGGGGATTTTTACCCACCAATCACCATCTGACAAGTGGACCAATCAGGTTCCGCCACGTGTCCTCCACGTAGGCCAATTGGAGCCTGCCACGTGTCAGTCAGTGATTTGTCCACCATTGACCAAATGTGACACGCCACGTGTCTTTTCCCATGAACCATGGGATAGCTAGCCGACATGGCCCAACCCTTAAGGAGGCCCAGTCAGCCCTAGGTTAAACCTAAACCTAGAGAGTGGCACGCTTCCCAAGGTTATAAATACTTTCATTAATCCTCATTAGAGGGGATTACGCACATTAAACACTCTCACCTAGAGGGACTCATTACCTTTTTCCTCATTAATTACTCCCTAAACAAGTGCTAACTTGACCGTTGGAGGCGGAACTCCAATCACTCGGAGTATCCGTTGGTTTTGCAGGTACTGGCGTCCGGTTCCAGTCTCGGAATTGTAACTCTCCCGCAGGACATCAGAAAACCCTGAAACAGGTATCATGCCAATTTATAGTTGTTGTTGATAGTGATTGTCTTAGTGCTTAAATAAGTAGGCATATTGTTTAAATGTAAGTCATTTTTTGAGCAATTGTTGTTGGTATTGTTAGATCGTTGATTGTAACCTGATCAATTGGTAGGTGTGGTTAAGCTGTGTTGTGTTTGGTTGATTTTGGAGTATGTTGAAATTAATAGTGAGGGTTGTCTTTAAATTCCGAAATTGATACTTGGAAAATGGTTGTTCATTGGTATGGTGGTTTCTGTAGCCATGAAAATGATGTTATGTATAATGTAGATATTGTACTTTGTTACTTGTGGTGATGTTATGTATGTGATTGTTTTATGGCCGTGTCATTGTTATAGAGGGGTGATGGTGGTGAGGATGATGTATGTGGTAATGAGGAGGGATTTGAGAGTGAGCATGCATGAGTATGGAGAAGGAGATGAGGAGGAGAATGAACAGGGATCAGAAGATGATGGAGAGGAAAGGGGGTCAGATTATGAGGAAGTTGAAGTGGTGGAAGGAGTTGAAGATGAAGGAGTTGAAAATTGAGGGTTATAAATGAGTATTTGAATTGGGTAATTATAAAATGTAGACTCTTTTAATTAGATGAGGAAGATGTTAGGCTTAGGAACCTTTGTTATGATTAGGACCCTTTGTTGTAAATTTGATATGAACTTCAATCCACGTAATTGAGTAAGTAAATGGCTACTTGGTAGTGTTAAATTGCCATAATCTTTGATATGAAAGTAGATTGTTTATTGTTATTTGATAAAATGGGTGTTTTAGTTGAGTTGATGAAATTTGTTTAATGTATTATAATCATTTGGAATGTGTTGGTTTAAGAATGGTAATGGAGTGAAGGATGAGTTGCTGCTAATTGTATGAGTTATTGTCGAACCTGTTTGTGTTTAAAATTGTACAAACCAAAAATAAAAAGCTTTGAACTTGTTATTTATCGAACCAGTTGCTGTTAAAGAAGGTTAAAAAAAGTTATGTTATGAATTATGTGATGTAGTTTGTTGGGTTTGGTGTTGTCGTGTATGTGTTTGGTTATTGGTTGTTTGTTGTATTGTTGTATTTTGAATGAGTCATGGTTGTGTATGTGAATTAGGTGGATGTTGCTAATGGATATGAAGATGGTGGGGAGGATGATGTATCTGTTTATGAAGAGGGATTAGAGAGTGTGGGATTAGTGAGTGATGATGGATTAAGAGAAGGTGAGGTGCAGGAGGATGAAGAGGGGGAAGGGTTTGAGGTTGAGGATAAGGGGGCTGATTACGAGGAAGATGAAGTTGAGCCTGGTGTTGAAGGGGAATATGATGGGGCTGGTGCAGAAGGTTCCTCATTCATAACCCCAAAGAAGAACACGATAATGGTGCACAGTGTGTTTGGTGTGGAAGAGGAAGTACCACCCCTAAGTTTGGGCATGGTATTTGGGAGTTGGGATGAGTTAGATACCTATTTCTGGATTTATGCTAGGCAAAAGGGTTTTGGTATAGTGAGGGGTGCTTCTGGGTGGGTGGATGTGAAGAAGGAATTGGAAAAGGGGAAGTGTTGTAAGCAGAGAAGGAATGCAAAGTGGACTTGTGACTGTTATGGTCACGCTTCAAGGAAGCGTAAATAGGATGCACTTAAGGAAGGGTTGTTGCAAGATGAAGAGACAGTTCAGAAACGGAAGACTAAAAAGTGCGGGTGTCCTGTGGAGTTGTATGCCAGTGTTAATGAGGAAGGGAATTGGGTTGTTTGAAGGCTGAATTTGGAGCACAAAGGTGACATTGTTACTCCGGGAAAGTCAAAGGATGTAGAGATGTACCGGAAGCACGAGTTAATGGTGAAAAACAGTCACTTGGTGAAGCAGGTGCATACGGCGAAGAAGTCTAAGGTGAAGGTATCCCAAATGTACAATTTTTATGCTCGGGAGCGTAACGGAGTGGAGGAGATGACATTTACGCAAAGAGACTTGGAGAATGCAGTGGCTCAAAAAACGAGACTTGAGCTTACTGAGGGTGATGCGAATGGCATGATAGAGTACTTCAACAAAATGAGTGCCGACAATCAGAATTTTTTCCATCTATGTCGGTTTAGGAAGGACGGGGCATTAAAAGATGTTGTGTGGGTAGACGCGAGGAGTAAAGCTGCAAATGAGGAGTTTGGAGATGTTGTGTGTTTTGATAATACGTATCTGACAAACAAATTTCACCTTCCCTTTGCTGTGTTTATCGGTGTGAACCATCATGGGCAGAGTATTTTGTTTGGGTGTGCATGGATCTCTCGGGAGATGGCGGAGACCTATGAGTGAGTGTTGAGGACTTGGCTACATTGCATGGGGGGTAAAGCTCCTGTCTTAATCCTAACGGATCAAGATCCGGCAATTAGGAAAGCTGTAAACTTGACTATGCCTGAGAGTTGCCATAGGTGGTGCATATGGCACATACTTCAGAAGTTTGGGAGGTATGTGGGTAAGCATGAGGACTATGAAGCTGTAAACGATGAGTTTGAAAATATCATTTATGGTAGTTTAGATGCTGATGAATTAGTAGATCGTTGGGTGGACGCAGTTGATTATTACAAACTAGGTGATAACAGTTGGCTTGAAGGTACTGCACTTCCATTTCTTCCGTTTTTTTTTTTGTTTTTTTGTTTGTGATTGTTGTTGATTTATGTTAGAATATGCAAAGGTGTAGCTATCTCTGTGCAGGGGACTTGAAGCTGTTTCAGTTCTGATTTAGGGTAGGAGCAGGTTTAGTGGTAGACTTTTGTACCACTGAATTTTGTTGTTGCAAGTTTCTTAGCCATGGCACAATTATGAGACAGTGAATGTACCATTCACAGGAGTCCAGGTGTATAAGGTTTGTATGTTTTTAGATGGGCCATTAATTGCAATTATTTGAAATGTAGGGCTGTATGAGGAAAGACACGTGTGGATCCCAGCCTATTTGAAGCATTTATTCTAGGCCGGGATGAGAACGACCCAATGTTCCGAAAGTTTCAATCACTTCTTCAAAGGTTATGTTGACAAGCATACAACGTTGTCTGAATTTGTGCTTCGATACTGTGATGCAATGCAGGTAAGGGCCGAGTCAGAAAGAATTGCGGACTCCAACACACTACGGTACATCAAGCATGTAGCTACCGATTTCCCAGCGGAGGAAGTGTTCCAGAAGTGTTACACAAACGCGAAATTCAAAGAAGTCCAGCAGGAGTGCAAGAGGATGTTATACGTGCGTCGCCTAGATTACTATGAAGTTGGTGAGAATCAAGTTGAGTTTGTTATTGAGGACCGAGTGTGGATCGAGCCAAAAAATGCAAAAAAAGAATCTGTGACTAAGACTTGGAGATGCTATAGGGTGTGCTATGAAAGTAATACATATTAAGCTAGTTGTGACTGTAAACACTATGAGTGCCATGGAATCATTTGTCGACATATGATCTTTGTGTATGACCATTGCAGTGTTTCTTTTGTTCCTGAGAAGTATATCCTACGTCGTTGGAGGAAGGATATTCAAAGGAAACACACACGAGTGAAAGTAGCTTACCATGATCCACTTAAAACCGAGAAAGCCAGGCAATATCACAAATTGATGGGGATGTATGAACCAATTTGCTCTAAGGCTTCAGCTTGTAAGGAGGGTGTTGAGGCTGTGGCAAAGTTGTTGCAATTGATGGACCTCAGAGCCGATGAAGTGTTGGCAATGGTTGCCAAAAAACAGGAACATGCAGCTAAGGATAATGAAAATGAAGGTTAGGATGATGGCGTACATTGTGTTGATCGGACACCTTCTTCTGTGGCTTTGAACAAGGGGCCTGGTTGTACAAATACACCAACCACACATGCATCTGGGTTGCCAAATACAATTCCTACACCAGTTAGTGCCGTTGTGGGAGTTGTGATGGATCCGTACCAGCAGTGATTAGGGATCCATCTGCCCAAGAAGAAGGCCCATTGTACAACCAATGTAAGGTATCCATCTTGCACAGAGAAAAAGGGAAAAGAAAAGGCTGCTAGGGCGAAAAACGCAGCAAAGAAGCAAGCTGCAGCGGCAAAGAACAATATGTCATTGTCAATGAATGACTATGTGCGATCGATTGGAAAGATTCAAATGAGGGATGTGGATGATTCCTTAGGGTACTTCACTTCTGTTAGGGGAACAAATTCTGGTGGTTTTTTTGCAAGTGTACTAGGTACTCTTGGTACATCAGGTTCCAATCACTTGTAATGTAATCGATTCAATTGGTTGATTAATGCATGTGGAATGTATTTGTTGATTAAACATGTTTCAGTGGTACACTTGTCGTGCATGAACTGTACCATTAGGAAATTATAATCATGTGTTAAAATAGAGGTGGTTACATGAATAGTTTCTTGTGAATGTGCACCTTATGATTCGCAGATTGTTCTTGTAATCAGGGTGGTATATTCTTAGCATATGTAGGATTTGAAGGTCAGAGTAGACGTTGTCAGAGTTGAAATCCATATTGATTTATTCTTTTATTGGTGTTGTTGTAAAATTTTAGGGTTGTTGTTCTGTTTATATGTCCTGAATTTCTGCATTTGATACAACGTAAACTGAATTATCTTTGTTTGATTATGGAGTAGGTGAGAATAATACAGATAATATTGTGAACTACTGTGTTTGTGTGGGTTGTTTTGAACTGTGAAACATATCATTACATACAACAGAAACACGAGTTTAACAAATCATAATCTGCAAGTTAAAAAAAGAAATGTCATAATACATATAATATCTATCATACATGACGTATGAGTAGACCATCTACTATTGTATAAAACACGCCTATTTCCCTAACACATTTACAAGTTAAACAAGATATTGTATTTTCAGCATCCTCGTCATAAAGACCAGCCCATGCAGATAAGTTCTTCTTGTGTTGTAGTTTTTGTTTGCAAAATAAACGCGGCTGTGGCATATAATCTACAACGAACTTATTTCTCATCCAATTGGATATCCTCATGTCACGTAACTTCCTCATGCACTGGACGATCCCTGCAGATCCGATGCTGTTGATAATGTTCTCCAAAAGCTTAACACCTTTTTCTTCTGCCCCGGTGTATATATATGAGGCTTACTGTGTATGCTGCTTCTGTATTTTGCAATGCAGTTGCTCTTTCCAACCTCTTCAACCCTTCGTCAACCTCCATGTAGTTGAAGTATTGTCTCTACAGTAACGTAAAATAGAAAATTTTTAACAATTATCAACAGGATTTTTGTAATATTATAATCAATGAAATTGTCAAGTAATTAGAAAGAAGCCTTACAAATCCAAACTCAAGCAGAGCTTCAGGATGTTCATTCTCCATGCACTTCATGAAGAATGCATCTACCTCTTCTCGGTGTGACCACCTTCGTGTTTCAATCCAAGGGAGGTGAATTTGTCGAAGGACCCTTTTTTCTTCGGCTATCCTTCGCAAGGTCTTGCAACTTTTTTCATGTCATACGCCAGAAATTACATTGTTAAATTCTTTGTGTATAGGGGGATGGGAAACAGAGTACAAATTATTAGTAAAATGAAATCCTACCTTATTTTGCACCGAAATAAATCTGCAGGAGATGACTTAGCAACGCAACACAGAATGGTCGCTAACACTTCCGATGGAAGAATGTCAAACATGGAAAATGAAATTTTTCGCCTTTTCCCTACTACATCCATGTTTTTTTTTTTTTTTTTTTTTTTTTTTTTTTTTTTTTTTGCGTTTTTGTGGAGTCTTACCTCTGTTTTTTGGAGTAGAAGGAAGTCAGGTATTTTTAAATCTTTGTTTTTCTTTGAGAATGTTTAAGATGTGTAACTTAGTCAGTGAAAATGCCTTATTTGTAGACTGTAAAATGACGGTTGATTTTCTGCAAGGGAGTGGATGTAGTGGGTTGGAGATGTAATGATGGTGGTTAATCAATGTTAAGCGCAAATGATGATTTACTAGGGGAGATAAATAAATACGGTACACATAATCTTGGGATATGCCATTTCCCAGACCCTTCACTTAAATTCGTCATAGGAGGAATGCATATGATAATTAATGGTACATGTCTTAAGCAATAAGTGTACCACTGAAATACATTTGTGCTTATTACAATCCAACTTTGTGTGATTTTATGTTTGTACTTGTAAGTGAAGTATACGTTATACTGATTACAAATTTAGGCATGGGATAATAAAAATTGAAAGACGTTGGAATGTTACGTAGAAGAATAAAAACGGTTATCTTTGTTGCACCACAGTAGCATTTGTCGTTACATGTAGTTACAATAGCACCACACTAGCATTTGTCGTTACATGTTGTTACAATTTTACGAAGAAGAATAAAAACGGAAAAAAATTTGTAGCACCACATTAGCACTTGTCGTTACATGTTGGAATTTTCCGCGCCATGACTAAAATGATGTTGTGCGACAGAAAGATAGGATTTACAAAATATACAGAAAAAAATACGCAAAAAAGAACAGAGCAATTGTCGCGACACCACGAGATTGTCACACACACTGGCAACTGTCATACGACGATAATTTTTTTGTGCAATTTAAAGTCAGTTTTATCATATGTGAAGGAAATTGATCTTTGATAGCTTCTTTTAGACGAGATTTTCCATTCCGAATTATTCCACAAAGCTCAGATTAGGGTTAAAGTTAGGTTTGTGTGGGTCGTAGCCATATGGCCTTTCGCTTATTATGTAAATGTAATGTGAAATATTATATGGTTAAGTACTTGAAGTGTGTTATCTTTTTTACTTATTAGAATCACTATAAAAAAGAGCAAATAAATAGTCTACCTTATCATTCTTTTAGTGTATTGTAAAAAGAATAATTATTGTACATAAGCATCAATTGCTATATCCATAAACCATCACAAAAGATAACAAATAAATGCTGAATTTCCACTCATAAACAATAAAATATATCCATTAATCAAACCACCTCATATGTAACCCTCTAAGTTCACAAATGATCACATCATCATTTAACCTATATGAAGCGTAAATAAAACATATAAAAACAATAAAATGCAACAAAAAACTAATGCCTTTAGAACAAGGTCAACGATTACTTACATATAAATCATAAACATAATCATTTAGCAAGTACGACATACTGTTCATACGTACCAATGACATAAACTACAGATTACACTACATCTTCACAACTAGTTCATAAGTTTCTCTAATCAAATGTAAAAGACCCAAAAAAAAAACTTTAAACAACAGTTGCTTCATGTCAGCACTTTTAAAGATCAGTAAAGGAAAGGAAATGAAAAAAGACCCAAAAATGCATCACATTAAACAAAATGACCTATTCATAGCCTTTAGTCATGGACTTTTCCTTCTGTACATATCAGAGTCCTCGCTTGTTCCTTCATCTTCATAGTGGTTCCGAAAATCAGAATCAGAGCCACTACCATTGTCATCATCATCATCAGAATAGTCCGAACCATTGTTTGATTCAAATGATGCATCCGATTTTGGAACAACTTCTTCCTGAGTCTCGGTTTCTAAATCAGAATTGAGGTCAATTTCAACCTCTTCCTCACTCTTGCTTTCTTCTTCTGTCCCACCTTCCTCCTCAACGACGACTCTATCTCCGTCACTGTTTGTTTCAAACACAGTTACTTTCTGTTGACGCTCATCAGCATCCACCTCTCGCTTTCTTTTGTTGCTGGGTTCTCCTTCTTCCATTTTGGGCTCCATCTTAGAGGTACCTTGTTGCATTAAGGCCAGATGATTGTTCATCTTCTGTGTAAGCAAAATATAACAAGAAACTTGAAATATTCTGTTCTTGTGATTTGCTTACATTTGGCTGCCAAGCAGGTGGTTGGAAGACTTTCCCAGAGGTCGCAGTACTATCACTACTGGCCATTTTGTTGTTGGATTTTTTTTTTTTTTTTTGTCGGAAGAAAAAAGATGAACGGAATAAAACAGAGTAAACGGAAAAAACCAAAACAGAAGAACAAAAAAGGAAATGAAACAAAGAAAGAAGAGTTTTTAGTACACAGTATGACCAATCACAATGAATTCCAGTAATTATTACACATTCATGGAAGAATAAAATAGTTATGTCTTCCAAAAAGAATAAAACTATACGTATTCATTGTAATGTTTTGATCTGTTTCGCTATAGTGCAAACATTTTAAAAATCTATAAATAGAAAGTAACTTTTGCAATGTTTCCTATTATGCTTATGCATGATATCTGTACATACGTGTGTTGGGACCGTTTCTGGTTTTCGCCTACCTGTTTTATTAAATTTTTTTGTACGCCATTTTAAACTGAATTCTCTTTAAACCTTAAGTTGTAAACTATATAGCTCATTGTGTCTCATACATTCGTATTTGTTAAATAAAAACCCAAAAACAAAAACAACTTCATATCATCATTCTTATTTTCTAATACCCAAAACTGTATTTTATTATTACCATTAATTTTTTGTACGAAAAAAAAGCGACGCTTAAATGTTCATATTCATTTTTCATAAAAATTCAAAAAAGACAACAATCGTAATAATTACTGTACCACTATAGTGAAGGCGGGACAAATGAACTCATAAAAAGAACCACTGAAAAGGAAGAGAAATTACAGAAGCTAAGTCCGGGGAACTGCAATTTCCGTCACACGTCATTTCAATACGCCATTTAAACTCATACAGATAATAATTACTGGTACAATTCACGAACAATAAGAGTACCACTGGAATAAGTGTCATTTTATTATGGTCGTTGTAAGTCAAGTATACTTTCTACTAATTACAATTTTTGGTATGGGATAATAATAATTGAATAATGCGGTAATTCAGACAACTTAAATTCAGTATAATATGTGAACTTAATTTTAAGTTCCAGCTTTAAAAAAAAAAAAAAAACAAAAAAAAGAGTTTCAAGTTCCACTTGCAATACATCTACTCGAGGTACCACTAAGACACTTAGGGTACCACTATAGTCACGGTGGTACAAATGACCTTATATAAAGAACCACTGAAAAGGAAAATGCTTGTTTGTCCGTCATGGTGGTATAACACAGTCATAGGCCACTGTTTTTTTGGTGTCACTAATATCAATATCTTTGGTCACAAACAACTAATTACTAGAGTAGACCTCATTAACCAATTCATAATCTGTTAATGAATTTGGTACTCACAACCCTTGGGAGATTTACGTTGAAAGTAGGATGCTGTAGAACATTATTGAATGACATGCTGTTGCTTCAACAATATTTTGTTAAAAAGACGTACATATATGACTACTGCAGTTTACCTCAGTAAAAAGACGTACGTGTATGAATTCATGAAGTTGTAATCACAACCCCCATATGTACCTTAAGTTTGTAATCACAACCTTTTGGATATTTACCTTATCAACTAATTCAGTTACTTTGTAATACAATATGTACCTTAAGTTACTTAGACATTCGGGGTACCACTGTAGGTAGGGTGGTACAATTGACCTTATAGAAACAACCACTGTAAAGGAAAATGCATGTTTGTCCCTCACGGTGGTACAACACCGTCATAAGAGGTCACTGTTTAATCAGAATTTTGGTATCACTAATATCAAACGAGGGATTTGGATGGTTTCTTATGGTACTACACCTTTCGTAGGGGAACTAATTCTGGGGGTTTTTCGCCAAGTGTATTAGGAACTCCTGCTACATTAGGTTCTAATCACTTGTAATTTTATTAATTCCACTGGTTTGTTACTGGTTTCATATTTCTTTGTTGTATATGTTGTTACATCTTTCAGTGGTACATTTATCGTTAATTAACTGAACCATTGGTCATTTATATCCATGTGTTGTAAGTACAGGTATTTACATGAATAGGTAACGGTATACCATACATGTGTCCCACTGTAATCATGGTGGTACTTCGTATTATTAGAACTAGTAGCGTATGAAAGGAATGGTGTCCTTCCAACAAGTGTATTATTCCGATAGAGGGTTCAAAATTATTACAGAGCTAATTCTTCAGTAAGGTCAAGTGATCGGAATGCCTAGGTGGAGGCTGCTTCCGATCGGTAATATCGAGGTACAATTGATATTACAGCTTAATCTTAACTGAACCCTTCGGGTCGAACCCAATCGAATCTCCGATCCGAGACGTCGAATTAATCCGAAAGGATTTAATGAGTCGACAGAGTTTTACGAATACAGACGTTGGAAATCGAGCCTAGGGCGTCGATGCCGAGCGTCGCAAAATCACAAGCAACAAGTATGAGCGTAGCCGTAGCTAGGCTAGGCTAGCTCATAGCATGCCTAGGTGCACCATGTGTGTGCTAGGCGCACCATGGTGTGCTAGGCACCATCGCAGCCTAGGCGCACCCTAGCAGCCCATCGCAAGCTAGCATGGGTGCCTAGGTGCGCATGGCAGCCATCGCAGGCCACACAGGCACTAGGCAACCCATAACAGCTAGCAAGCATGCTAGCGTGGTGCCTGGGTGCATGTAGTGCCCTATCGCAGCGCACAGGCCTTGCTAGGCACCATCGCAAGGCCTGGCACCACGCACAAGCACCATCGCACTGCCAGGGGCATGCGTGTGTGTGTGTGTGCCTCGCAGCCTCGCACACTACCCTCGCACAGCAGCCGCACTGATGCGTGTGGGCTGGTGCGTGTGCGTGCAAAGGCTGGCTAGGGTGCTAGCAGCAGCACCACGCATGCATGTGCGTGTGCGTGGTGGATGGCGCATAGCTGGTGCGTGATGCGAGGTGCAAGGCTTGCACACATGCGACCAGCCAGTGCGTGTGGGGCATGAGGCGTGTGCGCATGATGCGAGGGTCAGTGCGGCCAGCATGCGTGGCTCGCTAGCAGCACGCATGCTGGCTGTGCTAGCGATGCGATGCGAGAGAGAGATGCATGGTGCGATAGGCATTGCTAGGCTGCCAGCAGCAGCGCCTAGCACTTGCCAGCACCAGCGCCTAGCATGGCCTAGCACCAGGCATGCGAGGCTGCTGGGCAGCACCATGCTAGCTGGCTGGGCTGGCCAGCGCCATGCTAGCTGGCAGCAGCCCAGCATGCCCCTTGTATGTGGCGGTTTGAAGGGGTGGGGACCAACTGGCTTAGAGAATGCCTTGGGGATCAAGCTAATGGTCCCCCCCAAGGTTCATGGTCCTCACCTAACCTTCTCTCTCTATTTGACACTTGTTGCATTGTGATTAGTTTTGTTTGATAATTTATTTTAGAAATAAATTAATTAGCAAAATACATTCTCCCACATTGGTGGAGGATGAAAAACCAAGGGATCATTTCCGTATAAATACCAAGCTTGGTATTGGGATTTGAGACAACCTTGAGTGGAATTAAAAAGGCAACTCTTGAAAAGAGTAAACCTTTGATTCGTAAAACTCATAGTTATTTTTGTCCGGGTCTTGACTAACCTTCAAGACTTAGGACGCTCGGGTCGGGTCGAGGGTACGATCCGTCGGAGATCTCGTCTTTTCGGGATTTTGAAGTAAGAGCTCTTTGGGAGCGAAGCACGCGTCAAAGGTATAATTCTTGTCCTTAATCTTGTTTGATTAAGTTTATTATGCTTGTTTAATTGCTTTAATTAAGTGTTTATTAGTGCTTAAGTTGATATACCAAGTTATCACATAAACTTGTTTTTCACAATTTTGCAAATAAATTGCAATAAGATGTGAAAACTTGTTGTGATTTTGTATTTTAAGTTCCCAAGTATTGTTAAAGTTCTAATCTTTAAATGTTTAAATGATTGGAACTCTAACCCTAAATTCCATGTTGAACAAAGTTTGGATTTTTTCATGCTTTGGTTGATTAAAATCCATTAAGTTCAAATTACTTGTGAGTAAAATTTGATTAATCTTCATATTGGAAGATGTAATCTTGGTATTTTACACAAGTATGCAAATTGGAAAATTTTTATCATTGGATGATTAATTTATTTTTTCCAACTCCCTTTTGTCAAATCCATTATTAATTTGCATATTGGCAAGATTAATTTTGGACATAGCTCATTTTATTTTAAGCATAATGTTTGACCTAATTTTGTTCAAAATTGAAATTTTGGATAAATTTGGGCTTGTACACCAATTAAAATAAAATTTGTTTAAGTTAGACTTAATGGTTGTTTTATTTTATTTTCCCTAAAATTAATTCTAAAATATGATTTGGAATTAATTCATGTCACACGTAAATCGGGATTAAAATCCCGAGTCATAGCACGCAAATCAAGGCAACACACCCAAGTGCCACCAAGGCTAGCCGGGCTGCCTAGCAGCCCACATGTGGCTGCCTATGGTGCGCACAAGGGCGAGGCTTGATGCTGCTATACGCTATGTGTGTGGCTGGGAAGCATGGCTGGGGTGCGTGGGGTAGCTGGGCTGGCTTGCAAAGCATGCTGCTGGGCAGCTGGGCAGCAAGCATCAGCCAGCGCACCACAAGCATCATGATGCACCTGCCCAGCAGGCCAGATGCTTGTAGGCCACAGCGTGCTAGCAAGCATGCGAAGCATGCTAGCAGGCAGCTGGGCTTGAGGCGCTGCTTGCTAGGCACAGCAGTCCTTAACCACGCACCATGGCGCCATGCCATGGGCTGCCTAGCAGCCATGGTGCGCACCCACCAAAGAATTTGTTGGGTGATATTGCTTAACGTTGAGCTATGATTTTGCGTTTTTTCCCGAATTAATAATTTTAATTAATTATTTTAATGAGGCTAAAAACCTCGATTTTCGATTTTGCAAAATTTTGACAAATTATGGGTTATGCTGACTTAATTAATCGGATTAATTAAGTACAGATGCGGAATTTAGTGGGAGCTTAATTAAATGTGTTAGCATTTTGCGTTTAAAAATAATGAATTAAACCACTTTGACTAGTTTTAATTAGGCGCGTTAAATTAGATTAACGACCTAAGTTAGTTACTAGTTTTGCGTGTTTAATTATGTATTTCGTAAAATTGCATGGGCGTTCACAAATAGTGAACGGGTGAATGAAAAATTGCTTTCAAAACACGTTGTTTGAAAATGGCAACTAGTGGGGCCCGACTAGGATAGAAATACGGACTGCGTTCCGTTATGTATTTTTGTAAATCTAAATACGGTCTGCGAACCGTTAAGTATTTTTGTACTATTTAGATTAATCTTAGTCGTTCTAGCTAGCTTCTTTTATTTCATTTTGGCCAAGAAGTCTCAAGACGGCATTTCGATGAAGACGAGCCAAGATGAAGACCTATGGAAATTGAAGATTTCAAGGGGTCATGCTAGTTGCCAAATGCATCTATTTTTATGCCTTATATATTGTTATTATATATGTTTTCTAGATGCATGTCTAGGATTTCTATGATGTTGCGATGATTAGTTAAGTTCACTTAAATCAACCAACATAGAAACCCTAGGTCCCTTAATAATATTGAGCTAAAATTTGCCATTCCAAGAACAACACTTACCGAACTAATGCGCGTACGTGATGGATTACGCCAAAGTGAGGCATCACTACTTCCCTAGGAACGTAAGGTATACTAGGTATACAAGTTGTCTTGGTTAAGCTCAACGATATCAATAAGGAGTCCTTAGATGTCGTGGAAAAAAAGATAAAATGTCAAGTATGCATTAGATGCGACATTTTATCAAACTGAGAGTAGTTTGGAGCTATTAGCAATTGGATTGCTTACCTTAAGATATTTAATGGTTAAGACAAGCCAAAGCATGCTTGACCATTTCTTGATCTTTGGGATCTCGGAATCATTTTATTCTCGCCCATAAGGGACAATCTTAAAATGCGTGGATAAATTGTTCAATAAGTGTGAATAAGTGCATGAACGCTTTAAATTTCAACTTATTGATGTATGAATGGTTTTTAACTTCAAATTCTTTCAATTGTAGAATCATGTCTGCAAGTAACTTGAATAACAACCATATGTGCCCGGAACTCCCCGAAAAGTTGGCCTTTGCCTTAAACTTGGTCAACTTTAAGGAATGGGAAGAGGAACTCAGGAGAACTCTCCGGAATTGTTCCTTGGAGTATACTCTTGATACTCCCGTCCAAGATTCTTTGCAAAAGGGATCATGACCGACGAGGCTCATGAAGAATGGTCTTCCAATTGCAAATGGGTCTCACGACTCATGGCAAATTCCATCCCGGAAGACTGGAAGGAAACTCTTTCCTCCTACCTTCCGGACATGTTCCTCAAAGCACTTGAGGACGTTGTCAATGTAAGAGTCACCAAGAGTGACAATGGCAACATTGATGGACTCGTGTTTGACTTGACTAGGTCACTTTCAAACATGAGGATTAAGCCACCAAACGTTGGATGTCTTGCTAAGGAAAGGCGACGGCTATGGACCAAGGTCTACAATGCTAAATTGAGACCTTGCATGCCCCTCCGACCTCATGTGCTTGGTATGACTAGGCTCTTCAAGCACATGCAGCTTCTCGGAATTCCATTGGAAGATGAGATGGCGGGGCATATCTTGCTTGCTTCACTCCACTCGGGCTATGATGCACTTAGAGTGCATATCGCTGCGGGAAAGGTGACACACTCCCTCAAGGAGGTGGTGCAACTACTTAGCCAAGCCACTGCCTATGGAATGACCAAAAGGCCCTTGAGAGCTAAGAAGAAGGAGTTCAAGAAGGTCAAGGCAAAGATGAGATGCTTCCATTGTGGCATGCAAGGCCATTACAAGAGGGAATGCATGCTCATCAAGGAAGAGGGGATCACTCCGACCACCTCAGGTATCTTCCTTAACACTTGTGGATTAAGCTTATCATAAGGTATTGGATACAAAGTATGACTCATTTACTGTTGCCTTTTCAGGGACCAAGTGAGAAACTTATCAAGTGTTGGTGCATGAGCAAAAGACGACGAAGATGGTTTTTCGGTCGTGCTTGCATACACTATTTTGTCTATGACATGTAATTAAACTATTTCTAGTTTTATCATGCTTTGAACATATTATGATCCATTGTGTTGGACACCTAGGAATCTCAAATGTAAGACTTTTGACAATGGTTGTTTCAAGTTTACAAATTTATGTTCAATTAAATTGCATGTTTTACATATGACAAAAGTTGATACCACTAAGCTAGGACCATCGAGTCGAATCAAACCTACTTGTGGCATTGTCGTCTTGGCCACATTAACATCAAACGCATCAAGAAACTTCTTCAAGAAGATGTTCTTGACTCATTTGACTAAGAGTCATTTGAAAATTACGAAGGATGCTTATTAGGCAAGATGATCAAACAACCATTCTCCAAGTTGGGAGAAAAGGCAAGTAACTTATTAGGTCTAATACACACGAATGTATGTGGACCTATGAGCACACCCGCAAGGCAAGGTTACCGATATTTCATCACCTTCACCGACGATTATAGTAGATATTGCTATATTTACTTAATGTCGAATAAATCTGAATCCTTTGAAAAGTTCAAAGAATTTCAGAAAGAGGTTGAAAATCAACTTGGCAAGAAAATTAAAGCACTTCGATCGGATTGAGGTGGCGAATATTTGAGCCATGAATTCGACGATCACTTGAAAGAATGTGGCATTCTTTCAGAGTTGACACCTCCCGGAACTCCTCAATGGAACAGAGTGTCCGAACGGAGGAATCAGACCTTGTTAGACATGGTTCGGTCAATGATAGGTCTTAGTGAACTCCCTATCTCGTTTTGGGGACACGCGCTACGAACATCAGCACTAACACTGAATAGAGCCCCGTCAAAAGCTATTGAAAAGACTCCATATGAATTACGGACTAAGAAACCTCCTAGGTTGTCTTTTCTCAAGATTTGGGGATGCGAAGCATATGTCAAGCGATTAATTTCGGACAAACTTCACCCCAAATCGGATAAGTGTTTCTTTGTGGGATATCCAAAAGAAACCAAAGGGTATTACTTCTACAATAAATCCGAGAACAAAGTGTTTGTTGCTCGTGATGGTGTCTTTTTGGAGAAGGATCACCTTTCCAAAATGACAAGTGGGAGGAAAATCGAACTCGACGAAGTTCGAGAGGACGAGCAACAATGTCAACCTGACAAAACTGACAATCTAGATACTTTGGAAGCATCTGAGAAGATTGGTCAGAGTCAAACAAACAATGTAAATGCTCAACCGATTACCCTACGTAGGTCGCAACGGCAAAGATCTCAACCAGACAGATACCTCGGTATTGTCTTAACTGATGATCAGGAAATCCTAGTTATGGATGGTGATGAGCCGGCGACATACAAGCAAGCTATGACGAGCCTCGACTCTGCAAAATGGCAAGAGGCCATGAAATCCGAGATGGACTCCATGTCTAAAAATCAAGTCTGGGACTTGGTAAATTATCCCGAGGGTTATACAACCATTGGTTGCAAATGGATCTTCAAAGTGAAGACAGACAAAGATGGAAATGTATCGATATACAAAGCTAGACTGGTGGCAAAAGGTTATAGACAAGTCCACGGGATTGACTATGATGAAACTTTTTCACCAGTTGCAATGCTAAAGTCCGTCCGGATCATCCTAGCGATTGCTGCATATTACGATTACGAAATATGGCAAATGGATGTCAAAACCGCCTTCCTTAATGGGATTTTGGAAGAAAATGTGTATATGACACAGCCAGAGGGTTTTGTCGATCCAGGCAACGCTGGAAAGGTTTTCAAGCTGAAAAAGTCCATTTATGGACTAAAGCAAGCCAACAGAAGTTGGAATCTGCGATTTGATGAAGGCATCAGCAAGTTTGGTTTTATCAAGAATCCAGATGAATCTTGTGTATACAAGAAGGTCAGTGGGAGTGATATTGCATTCCTAGTCCTGTATGTAGATGACATACTGCTCATTGGAAACAGCACAAAATTGTTGGAGTCCGTAAAGGGCTGGTTGGGAAAGTGATTTTCAATGAAGGACTTAGGAGAGGCATAGTACATATTGGGCATCAAGATCTACAGGGATAAATCTAAGAGGATGATTGGATTAAGCCAGAGTACTTACATTGATAAGGTACTGGCTCGATTCAACATGGAAAATGCCAAAAGAGGGCATTTACCCATGTCCCATGACAGACACCTGGTGAGCGAGAAAGAATGAATCATATCCCAAATGCTTCGCTAATCGGATCGATCATGTATGCCATGATATGTACAAGGCCAGATGTATCGTATTTCCTGAGTGCAACGAGTCGATACCAATCGAACCCAGGAGAGGCGCATTGGACTGCGGCCAAAAACATCCTTAAGTACCTAAAAAGGAATAAGGATAAATTCCTGGAGTATGGAGGCCATAAAGAACTGGTTGTTGAAGGTTACACCGACGCTAGCTTCCAGACTGATAGAGACGACTTCAAGTCACAGTCGGGGTATATATTCTGTCTGCATGGAGGAGCGTTCAGCTGGAAGAGTGCAAAGCAGGGCACCACTGCAGACTCTACAACTGAAGCCGAGTACTTGGCCGCTTCGGAAGCTGCCAAGGAAGCTGTTTGGATTCGCAAGTTCATTAGTGAACTTGGTGTTGTACCTTCAATCAAGGGACCGATAGACCTCTATTGTGATAAAAAAGGAGCTATCGCTCAGGCCAGGGAGCCGAGAGAACACCAGAAGGTCAAACACGTGCAACGACGATTTCACATGATAAGGGAATGGAAATCCGAAGGTGAAATCAGAATTTGTAAGATCGGCACGGATGATAATGTGGCCGATCCTTTGACTAAACCTTTGTCTCAAGTGAAACACAACAAACACGTTGAGGCAATGGGAATCAAGCACATAGGAGATTGGCTTTGATATTCCCTGTACAAGTGTTTTAATTAAACAGGGTTGATTTAATGTAAGACACTGTACTAAAACCATTTATTAATGGAGTAATTAATTTTTGTGCAAAATTATCATTCACTCCATTACTATTTAATTGTGGTTTAGAATTAAATAATGAGTCCATTCGATTTACTGAAATATTCAAACAGGGTATCAAGACCATGTCTTGGATAAAGAAACACTTGTTAAGTGAACATTGAATATTAAATCAAAAAGGATCCCTAATCGAGGTCATCTAACAGATGGACGATTGATGACCGCCATAGATTAGTGTGTAGTATGATTTACAACACCGTTTCTTGTGCTGCTAGGACGTGACAGTCATAAATCATTTGCACAGGTACAGTTTGGAACTGTACTGGATAAGACCTATGAGAGTTTTTTAAGAAAATTTAAATTTTGTCATAAGTACATTTCTCATTATGGCTATCGGAACTTATTTCCTCAGACCATGAGTACTGTGAAGTTTTCTTGTTTGAGTACTAGGCTCTTTGATGTTTCCAAACGTCTGCTGTAACTGGGGATCATAACGGGAACACTCGGGAGTCTATGTCCTCTTAGTAAGAAGAACTTACAATACAAGACTGGGATTGTCCCCCTACTAAAAATAGGGAAAATGTTTTGTTGTTTAAAAGGCCGCTCGAAGAGTGAGACTGTAAAATGCACGGCCATGCTCAAATGGATTTTAGAACTCGGAGATCAAGAAACACTTCTGAACATAATAAGGATGACAAAGAATCTTACCTTATAGTTCACAAAGAAACATTAAGTGACAAAGGAAATAAGCTATACACAATATGCACACTTGTCCGGAAGGACAAGTGGGAGATTGAAAGGAATGGTGTCCTTCCAACAAGTGTATTATTCCGATAGAGGGTTCAGAATTATTACAGAGCTAATTCTTCAGTAAGGTCAAGTGATCGGAATGCCTAGGTGGAGGCCGCTTCCGATCGGTAATATCGAGGTACAATTCATATTACAACTTAATCTTAACTGAACCCTTCGGGTCGAACCCAATCGAATCTCCGATCCGAGACGTTGAATTAATCCGAAAGGATTTAATGAGTCGACAGAGTTTTACGAATACAGACGTCGGAAATCGAGCCTAGGGCGTCGATGCCGAGCGTCGCAAAATCACAAGCAACAAGTATGAGCGTAGCCGTAGCTAGGCTAGGCTAGCTCATAGCATGCCTAGGTGCACCATGTGTGTGCTAGGCACACCATGGTGTGCTAGGCACCATCGCAGCCTAGGCGCACCCTAGAAGCCTATCGCAAGCTAGCATGGGTGCCTAGGTGCGCATGGCAGCCATCGCAGGCCAGACAGGCACCAGGCAGCCCATAACAGCTAGCAAGCATGCTAGCGTGGTGCCTGGGTGCATGTGGTGCCCTATCGCAGCGCACATGCCTTGCTAGGCACCATCCCAAGGCCTGGCACCACGCACAAGCACCATCGCACTGCCAGGGGCATGCGTGTGTGTGCGTGTGTGCCTCGCAGCCTCACACAACAGCCGCACTGATGCGTGTGTGCTGGTGCGTGTGCGTGCAAAGGCTGGCTAGGGTGCTAGCAGCAGCACCACGCCTGCATGTGCGTGTGCGTGGTGGATGGCGCATGGATGGTGCGTGATGCAAGGTGCAAGGCTTGCACATATGCGACTAGCCAGTGCGTGTGGGGAATTAGGCGTGTGCGCATGATGCGAGGGTCAGTGCGGCCAGCATGCGTGGCTCGCTAGCAGCACGCATGCTGGCTGTGCTAGCGATGCGATGCGAGAGAGAGATGTGTGGTGCGATAGGTATTGCTAGGCTGCCAGCAGCAGCGCCTAACACTGGCCAGCACCAGCGCCTAGCATGGCCTAGCACCAGGCATGCGAGGCTGCTGGGCAGCACCATGCTAGCTGGCTGGGCTGGCCAACACCATGCTAGCTGGCGTGCTAGCTGGCAGCAGACAAGCATGCCCCTTGTATGTGGCGGTTTGAAGGGGTGGGGACCAATTGGCTTAGAGCATGCCTTGGGGATCAAGGCAATGGTCCCCCCCCCAAGGTTCATGGTCCTCACCTAACCTTCTCTCTCTATTTGACACTTGTTGCATTGTGATTAGTTTTGTTTGATAATTTATTTTAGAAATAAATTAATTAGCAAAATACATTCTCCCACATTGGTGGAGGATGAAAAACCAAGGGATCATTTCCCTATAAATACCAAGCTTGGTATTGGGATTTGAGACAACCTTGAGTGGAATTAAAAAGGCAACTCTTGAAAAGAGTAAACCTTTGATTCGTAAAACTCATAGTTATTTTTGTCCGGGTCTTGACTAACCTTCAAGACTTAGGACGCTCGGGTCGGGTCGAGGGTACGATCCGTCGGAGATCTCGTCTTTTCGGGATTTTGAAGTAAGAGCTCTTTGGGAGCGAAGCACGCGTAAAGGTATAATTCTTGTCCTTAATCTTGTTTGATTAAGTTTATTATGCTTGTTTAATTGCTTTAATTAAGGGGCGGGTCTTGGTGGGTTTCCTTCCGCGTAGTGTCGGGTCACTACGAAGCCCTACAGCGTAGTTGACTAATAATTATTTTTGTTGTTCTGTTTATGTGTGCTAAACATTTGCATTTGCTACTACGTAAACAACGTAAAATAATATTGGTAAGTTAAATGACCAAGTAGTTCAGAATTATACACAGATACTTGTTTAAAATATGGGAATACTATATTTAGCTTATTAATATACATAATTAAGTTTATTTACATTGTCAACATCTCCTTCACCTATTATTATTACGAACATCTCTCCGATAAATACTAGTTGTTCTGATCTGTGAAACATATTATAATGTACAAGTTAAACACAAATGTAACAAGTCATATACAATTAGTTAAAAAAAAAATGTCATTAAACCAAATAGTTATCCCATATGTCTTACATCCCGGCTAGACCATGTAATATGGTGTAAAATACGCTTATCTCCCTAACATAATTACAAGTTAAACAAGCTATTTTATTTTCAACAGCTACGTTGTAAACACCATCCCAATCATATAAGTGCTTTTCGTGTTGTATTTTTAGTTTGCAAAACAGTCGCGGCTGCGGCATATTTTGTAAAAGATACTTGTTTCTCATCCAATTTGACGTTGCCAATTCACGTAGCTTCCTTATGCACTAGACGATTCCTGCTGATCCGATGATGTTGATGGTCTTCCCCAAAAGGTTAACACCTTTGTTTTCATTTCCCGTAAATATATATATGAGGCTTAATATATATGCTGCCTCCGTATTTTGCAACTCCGTCACTCGTTCCAGACTCTTTAAACCTTCGTCTACCGCCATAGTAGAGAAGTATTGGCGCTACAGTAAATATTCAATCAGCGAATTAAAGATAGTAATTAGTTTTATACACATCATTATTATTGTAATTTCTAAAACTCAAACACAATAAGAAAGAAGCCTCACAAATCCAAAGTGAAGAAGTGCTTCAGGATGGTCATTCTCCACGCACTCCATGAAAAATGTGTTCACCTCCTATGGGTGTAACCACACTCGTGTTTGAATCCAAGAGAAGGGAACTTGTTGAGGGACCCTTTTCTCCTCAGATATCCTTCGGAGGGTCTTGTAACTTTCAAGATTACCAAAACCAGAAATGAAAGTACTTAAATCTCAGAGTGTATGTAAATGTAAAACAGAGTGCAAAATGTAAGAAAACTGAAATCCAACCTTAATCTGCACCGAAATAAGTTAGCCGTGGATGACTTGGCAAAGCATGATAAAATGGTGGATTAAACTTCAGAGGACAGAATGTCAACCATGGAAGATGAAATCTGTTGCCTTTTCGCTACTATATCCATGTTGATATTGAGTTTTTGGGGAATGTTCAACTCGGTTTTTTGGAGATACAAAGCAAGTGAGTTACTTTTGAGTGTTTGTTTAATTTTGATAATGTGTGAAATAAGTAATTGAACCAGTGAATTATCTGATATATAGAGAGGAGTGCATAGCATAAGTGACGGTTGAAATCGTTGAGGAGTGGATGTTGTTTCGGGGTTTTCTGATGTCCTGCGGGAGAGTTACAATTCCGAGACTAGAACCGGACGCCTGTACCTGCAAAACAAACGGATACTCCGAGTGATTGGAGTTCCGCCTCCAACGGTCAAGTTAGTACTTGTTTAGGGAGTAATTAATGCGGAAAAAAGGTAAATGAGTCTCTATAGGTGAGAGTGTTTAATGTGCGTAATCCCCTTTAATGAGGATTAATGAAGGTATTTATAACCTTGGGAAGCGTGCCAATTTCTATGTTTAGGTTAAACCTAGGGCTGACTGGGCTTTTTCCAATGATTGGGCCTAGGTGGCCGGTTATCCCATGTGTCATGGGGAGGACACGTGTCGTGTCGCAATTGGTCCATGGTGGACGGATCACTGATTGACATGTGGCAGGCTCCTATTTGCCCATGTGAAGGACATGTGGCGGAACATGATTGGTCCACTTGTCAGATAGTGATTGGAGGGAAAAATCCCCTAATCATTTGCCCCTCAAAGGTGGCACGTGACTGGTCACATGTCACCTGTGACAGGTGTCGGATCGTAACAGGCGACGACCTGCTACAGGTGTCACTTGGTGAAAGGTCGAGAGTTTTTCCCGCTCAAATTTTGAATATGGAAGTGACCCTTCGTCTTCTCATTTTGCCTATATAAGGGCGTGTTGACTTAAGATATTTTCATACTTGAGAACTTTTATAAGAGAACACTTGGACCCTTGAACCTGCTCTGACATCTCGGACATTTCCTGCCTACCGCTTGCTCTGACAAGTCGGCTGATACTCAGACTTTCCAGAACTTCGTCAACTTCTCAATCGTTCAGGTAACCGTCTGTTCTCATTCTTTTTCTTTTTACTTTTTCCTTTTTAAAATGGCACCACGGAAGCACACGACACGACCTAGGTTAGTGATCAGCCGGTTCGAACCAATCTTTGCCCTTTATACAAAGTCCGACTGTCTCTGTGTCTATGCAAAACATAATGGCCAGAACAAAAAGAACTGCTAGGATCACAAATTCGGACGGCTCCTCCTACCAGGTGCTGATTAGTGAGACATCTGAGCAGTCGCCAGATGTTGAAGTGAACCAAGGCGGCTTGGCCGCCGACAACTCTGAGGGGGGGATCAAGGTGGTCCCTTCCCATTTTACAGTAGACATGTCTACATTTTCTCCCGCTCTTGTTGAAGGAGAGGAGGCGGGCCCCTCTAGGAGAGGGGAGGAGTCGTCCTCTTCGGACTCTTTAGAGGACGAGTCCGACTCTAGTTCGTCTGGTCACCCTTCTATAGACACAGAGGAGAGACACAACCCCCTTCAAGAGGCAAGGCTTTCTCATGTAGTAGAGAAAGGGGACAATTGGGCGGAACCATCCGTCACCTATAGAGAGCAAAAAACCCCCTATTACTGCAAAGTTCCAAAAGGCCGGATCAAGGCCATGCAAGAGAAAGTGGGGAGCTTTATTGCGAACCATGTAATGGGCCCTGGCTTTTTAGTTTTTGTACCGGCTCCGGAGGACACAGTAGTCTGGCCGGCTGGGACCAGTTATGACAGTGCCTGCTTTGGCTGCTATGAGGCGACCATCAGAGCTGGGTTGCGCTTCCCCTTACATCCGGCTGTTCAGCGGATCCTGGACAGATATGAGTTGGGGTTATGGCAATTAGCCCCAAATTCCTGGTTAAACGTTCTCGGCTATGTAGCCGGGTGCGAAATGTATGGGGTGGAGCCAAATTTCGAGGCTTTCGCCCACATGAATTATCTCAGCCGGACCCCTAAGGCAGGCGGTACCGGCTGGTACCAATTTACGAGCCACAGAGGCTACCTCATGAAAAGAGGTAAAGAAAACAAATGGAAGGACTGAAAAAGCACCTTCCTCATCATTGAGAGTTCAGACAAGGAGCTGAACCAACGCTTCAACAGGTGGAACCGAGATCCGCCTCTTCTTGCAGGCGGTCGCAGCATGCCGCCTGTTCCTCCAAAATCTTAAAAAGAGATCCTAGACCGAGGACTCTTTAAAGTAGAGACCAGGGTCGACTCTACTACAGGGGTACGAGAGCAAGTACCCCTGCACTGCGTCCCGAGCTACAAATGGCTCTATGACGAGTACTTCCTGGCCGCCTGTGGCCTCAGCAGTCGATGCTCAAGAGGTAGCCGGCCTGACGAATACGTGCTTTTGCAGAAATTATTTTATGAATCTTTCCTAAGTTTCTCATTTATTTATGCAGCGAAAGCCATGAGCAAAATTACCGCCTCCAAGACTGCGGCTGCTATGTTGCGTGCCTCCATCATGAAACAATCTTTAGCTGACTCTCCCAACAAGGAGGCGCCCTTAGTAAGCTCCCAGCTTTCGCCTTTCCCCTTTTTATGTTAAAAGGTTGAGTTTATACATATACTAACCGTTGTGTTTTTTTTTTTTGACGGGCACTCCAAGAACTTCCTCCTCCCAACAGCCGGACTCCAAAGCCCGGAAGACGACTGTTGCAAGTTCTCCTGGTACTACCAGGAAACATGCGGCTGCTGAAAAACAGCCGGCCACTCCTTCTTGTTTACGCTTGATGCAGGCGACCCTCAGGAACCAGACCTGGTCGAAGTGGCCAAGTCCATGATCAAAGCCGTCCCTCCGGCTGAGAGAGAGGCGGTCAGGGGTGTCGGTACCCTTGACCTGGATGGAATAGTAGGGCTTCTTGCGGAGGTATACTTAGCATATTTTTGTTGTTTTATTCTAGGACGCCTGTTTTTATTTGAAATCTGACGCTTGTTTTTCTTTGACTCAGTCCCTGATCCGAGTAAACCGCCTTCGCAAGCCCCTTAATGCGAAGAACAAAGTGGTAAAGGCTGCTAAAGCTATGGCCGCCTCTCACTGTGATAAGGCAATGTTTCAAATTGCCCAAAATGAAATTTTGACAACTGATATTCTTTATTATCAGGCGCAGGCCACTTCTGCTATCAGGGCTCAGTTGGAGGCGGCCCACAAGAAAAATAATGAGTTGGAGGCGACCATCCAGAACCTCAAAGCCGAGCTGAGGCCTCTTCGTCAAAAGATGTCTTCATACGACACCTTGGAGAAATCCTTGGCGCACGCCAAGGAACGTCTGGCAACCCAGGAGAAGAGTCTCACTGAAGAGCTCTCGGCAAAGGCTAAGCAGGAGAAGAAAGATTTGGTCCGAGAGATGATGGAGGACCCGGCCCCAAATCCAGCACATGACCTGGAGCCGCCTCTTTCCAAATGCCGACTTTGCCTCTTGGGAAAAACAATTTCGCCAATGCTTTGAAAGATATAACCAAGAGATCCTGGCGGCTGCTGAGGATGAGGCGCTAGAGGAGGCGGAGGATCCGATAGTGGTCTTGGTGCCGATTGGGGTAGATGCGTCCAAGAAGGGTGAAGCTGAGGCCGAATCAAGCAAGAAGAATGCTGATCAGGCGGCTGCTATTGTTGAATATATGCCCCCATCTTAAGCTTTTGTCTTCTTTTTCTTCGGCCTGCGTGCCGTCTGTTTCTGCTTTACCTGGCCAAGGGGACGGGGTCTGAATATTTTGTCGGTCTTTATGGCCGGCTTATTTTTGTATCTTTACCCGGCCAAGGAGCCGGGGTCTTTAATATTTGTGCCGGTCTTTATGGCCGGCTGTTAATAGAATTTAGGCGACCATCTTTTTAGGTCGCCTTATCTGTCAAAATTTTGAATTGTGTTCTTATTTTTGCTAAGTGTCGAAACTCTGATATCCACTTGCATGCCATACCGACTGATGTGTATGGACGATAGCTGCAGATAGGTATAATGTAGGGACTGTCTATGCCCCTGAGCAACTGGTTGTCTGTTTTCCAGGCTAGGCGATCAGTCGGCCATTTATCCAACCGGTCTCTGACACATCTTGATGACTGGTTCCCCTTTAGGCAGGTGGTTCCGTCATATTTCTTGAAATTTGCTAAGTAGGAAAGTGATTACCCGCTTGCCATGATTTTAAGTAGTAGAGGCACTAAGCGGCATAGGCCGGCTTGTCCCTGATGTGAACTTAGTAAGAACAGGGGACATATGAACACCTTTTTTAATTTCAAACCAAGTTTTAAAGAGTGACTATAAGTAAACATGATCGTTACTTAGTCGCCGCCACTATTGACTGAGTAGTAGAGGTATCAAGCGGCGGGAGCCGACTGTTCCCCTTTATTTGCCAATGTTTGTTGGCTATTAACTCAGAAGGTACCGGCTGTACTTATCCCAAGTAGTTCAGTCGGTTGTCTGACACGGATGCTAACTGCACACACTTGTTGGACCAGTGAGAGTTATCCATGTCTTAGAAACGGCTACGTGGTTGTCTTAGTTAGACAGTCGTATAGGTGCCGTGTAATTATTTTATAGAACAATGTTCCACCCGAAAGGGAGCTGCTCTCTGCGACGAATTTCATCCGGATGGATGCCGCCGGACGCCTGCTATGATGTTGGGACAGGTCGAATTAACTTAAAATTTGAATCAGTTGGCCTGGCGCCTGGTCTGATCATTTCGGCCATAGGCCTTAGATAGTTCTTGGTGAACTATATATGGGAGAGTAGCCGGTTGTATAGAACAAGCGGCATGCCCCTCTTAATTGAACGCATAAATAAAAAGCATGGAGAGTAGCCGACTGTTTTACCAGTAGGCATGCCCCTCTTAATACAAAATAAATGAAGTGAAAAAGAAAACTTTTTTTAGGTAGCTCTCGGCTATTTACATCATTAAAAAATAATAGATTTTGAGATTATCTACATTCCAGGTTTGAGGCAAAGAGTGTCCGTCTGGTGTTTCCAGGCGGTAGGTGCCATCTCGGACTTCTTCACAAGTTCGGTAGGGCCCTTCCCAGTTGGGTGTTAACTTGACGGACTCATTAGCCCTACCGACTGCTTCCATCTTTCTTAGTACAAAGTCGCCCACTTTCAGTGGATGCCTGTGTACTTTTTTGTTATATGATCTGGTCATTCTCAGGCGGTAAATTTCATGGCGCAAGACTGCATTGCCCCTCCTTTCTGGAAGTGAGTCCAGGGCCAGGCGCATGGACTCCCAGTTCGCCTTTTCGTCGTATAACATTACTCGAAGAGTCGACTCATAGTGTTCATTTGGGAGAACAGCTTCCGCACCATAGGTTAGGAGAAATGGAGTTTCTCCCGTTGACCCTTTTTCAGTCGTCCTAATGGCCCAGAGAACATGTGGTAGTTCATCTGCCCATAGGCCGCCTGCGCGTTCAATCTTTTTCTTGAGACCGTTTGAGATGATCTTATTAAAAGCATCTACTTGGCCGTTTGTTTGTGGACGGCCGACTGATGCAAAGTAATGTGAGATGCCTTGGTCTCCCAACCAACTTTTGAGAACAGGCGTCTCAAATTGGGGACCATTGTCAAAAACCATAGACATGGGAACCCCAAACCGAGTTTATTATCAGGCGCAGGCCACTTTTGCTATTCTCGGAGGTCCGACAGATGATCTATCTGAAGCTTAGACTTAACAATCATATCATCAATGTATGCCTCGACGTTCCTCCCAATCTGGTCAAAGAATATAGTATTTATGATTCTTTGGAAGGTGGCCGGGGCATTCTTCAGACCAAACGACATGACCGTGTAGCAGTATAACCCTTGATCAGTGACGAAGGCCGTCTTCTTCTGATCTTTCTTCCACAAAGGGATTTGATGAAAGCCAGAGTAGGCGTCCATAAAGCTCATCAAAGCATGGCCGGCTGTTGAGTCGACCAAATTATCAATTTTGGGCAGAAGGTAACTGTCCTTGGGGCACACCTTATTTAGGTCCGTGTAGTCCACACACATTCGCCAGGTACCACGGCTTTTTAACCAACACAACATTTGCAACCCAGTCTGGGAAGTAACATTGCCGAATGAACCCTGCATATAGTAGTTTCTTAACTTCGGCGGCTGCCGCCTGACTTCTCTCTTCGCCATGGTTCCGCTTCTTCTGCCTTACCGGCTTCTTTTTCGGATCCACGGCCAGTTTATGTGCCGCCAGGTCAGGACTGATGCGTGGCATTTCATGGACTTCGAATGCGAAGATGTCTTTGTATTCTTTCAAAAGTTGGTGAAAAACTTCACCCAGAACTCTCAAAGCAGTCGTCCCAACCTTGACTGTTCGGTCAGGGCACGAAATGTCCAGGACTAGGTTCGTATGTTCACCAGCCGGCTTAGGGCGGAATTCGTCTGACCGCTCCTCTTCCAGTGATTGCTATTTTTTCTCTTTGCTTGCGGTCCCCAACTGGGCAGCCTTTCTTTTCTTGTCGCCTGCTTCCTGAGCAGGCGCATTCTCTTTGACAACGTCCAGGTCTGCTATTTCACCACTTGACCCAGCGGCCATGACAGTGGGTTTGATATCCGAGAGGTAGCACTCTCGGGCCATCTTCTGATCTCCCCTTAGGGAGCCGACTGTTCCATCATCCCTCTCAAATTTGAGCAACATAAGAGACGGGATTATGACAGCTTTTGAATTATTTAAGGTAGGTCGCCCCAGAATCATGTTGTAGGCCGAGAGTTCCTCAACTACCAGGAACCGGACTACCATGTGGCGACCCTCCCCCTTTTCACCCAGCCGAATGGGTAAATCCACTCGCCCTATAGGGTGAACGAATCCTCCTCCAAACCCTACTAGAGGATGGGATACCGGATGTATGCAATCAGTCTTGTATTTTAGCTTGGACAAACATTTGGTACTGATAAGATTGGAGGAACTACCGGTATCTATGAGGATTCGGCCAACTCTTTGGTTGGCCAATTTGCATTCAATAACAATTGGGTTGTGATGCGGCCCCCTCACCCCTTCTAAATCTTCTTCCGTGATGACAATTTCAGGGAATGAATTTTTGGAGGGCCGTTCTTGGTGAACAGAATTGACGTCTAGTCGCCTGATATTGTCTTTGTTTCCCCTGATAGTGGGGCCGCCTCCTGATAAGCCGCCTGCAATTGTGTAGACGACTGCATCATCTGTATCAGAACTGTCGGCCTGTTGGTTCTTTTTGGCCGACTGCTTATTCTTTGAGGAAGTATTCCCCTTAGATTTCTTGACATAGGAGTCAAGGTCGCCTTATTCAGCCATGCGATCTAGGTACCGCATGAGACTGATGCATTCGTTGGTTTCATGACCAACGTCTTCATGATAATGGCGAAATTTTTCTTGGTTTCGGTTGCTCGCAGAACCCTTCATGGGGGCCGGCTTCTCAATTGAGATTCGTCCCTTGATTTCTTTTAGGATAGCTTGGCTATCCTTGTTGAACGCATACTTTGGGGAGTATGGTTTGAACTCTTTCTTCTTCTTCCGGGCCGGCTGTTTAGAGGAATCAGCCTCCCAGACCTCTTTTCTCTTCTTATCATCTTTGTTGGACGACTGCTTTTTGCCGCCCTTCTTTTTTTTCGGACCTCCTTCCTCCCGACTGCTTTCCAGTACTACAGAGATCAGTTGCCTGTATATAGGCTTCTGCTTCGATCAAGGCTTCTTGAAGAGTAGCCACCCTCTTTCGAACCAAGTCAAATTTGAAGGTCGACCCGTCCTTGAGACCTCTGAAAAATGTCAGTATAGGCCACCTCATCCGGTAGCCCTTGAATCTGTATCCTCATCAGGTTAAACCGCCTGATGTAAGAACGAAGTCCCTCCTTCTCGTCCTGCTGAATCGTCCCTAAATCAAGAGTTGTCTTCTTTGCAGGTATGTTCATGGCAAAATTGGAGGTAAATAAGTAAGCAAGCGTCCTGAAGTTGTTCACACAACCAGTCGGCAGGTTGCCGAACCATTGCTGTGCGATTCCTTTAAGAGTTGCTGGGAAACACTTGCACCAAGTGGGATCATCCCACCCTTGGAGATACATTAGGTTGGTGAACTCCATCAAATGGTCTTTAGGGTTTGTAGTGCCGTCATAGGCGCCTACTAACACATTTTTAACTTTGGTCGGCTGAGCGGCTTCAATAATTTCCTTGGAGAAAGCCGACGGCTGTTCTCTAAGTTTGAGAAACCGTAGCTGCCAGTCCAAAGGTTGGACATTTTTTGCAGCCTGTCCTCCAAACAGAGGTGGCTGCAGAAAATATTGTTGCGGTACAAATGGTAAGTTTGGTACCGCCTGGTCGTTATGAAATCTAGACCGACGGGAGGTACCGTCTGTCTGACTCTCATGATTTGACTGAGTATGCCTCATAGAGGTATTGCACAGACTATCTTGAAAATATGAAGTATAGGCCGACTTTGACAGTCGGTCGTTCTTCTTCTGCTCTAGCAATAGCCGAGCGTCTATGTATGTTTTCTTTGACCCGTCGGCCTATAAATGACGAACGGGCTTTCTTTTTCCTGGTGTGGGAAAGCAGTACTTTGTGAAATCAAGCATAGGCGGCTCCCACTTCCTAGAGTTAGGGTGAGGGGTCGCCTCTCGTCCTTGAACAGGCTTCCTTCTTCCTGAACAGGAAGGTTTTTTAGCCGACTGCTCCTTGGCCAGAGCAGGCGTCTTTTTGTTGATCAGTTCCTCGATCTCCCCCTTGAAGCCCCTCATGAAGGTCATGAGTTCGTTTCTTGTAATGGGAGCAGATCCTTCAGCCGCCTGCTGCTGATTAGGCGGTGCGCCGACTGGATCACTGAGTCCGGTTTGATGATCTTCCCGCTCTCTCCTTTCGGTGTGACGGGTACGTCGGGCCCTTAGGGTCCCGTCTGAGGCTGTGTGTGCTTCAACTTCAACCTCATCTTCGGCATCATGATCCGAATGAACTTGAGGGTCTTCAAGGGGACGCCTCTCTTTTGGAGTCGGTACAGACGTAGATGCCGTCTCAAAAGTACTCTCCCCACAAACGGCGCCAAAATGTTTCGGGGTTTTCTGATGTCCTGCGGGAGAGTTACAATTCCGAGACTAGAACCGGACGCCTGTACCTGCAAAACAAACGGATACTCTGAGTGATTGGAGTTCCGCCTCTAACGGTCAAGTTAGTACTTGTTTAGGGAGTAATTAATGCGGAAAAAAGGTAAATGAGTCTCTCTAGGTGAGAGTGTTTACTGTGCGTAATCCCCTTTAATGAGGATTAATGAAGGTATTTATAACCTTGGGAAGCGTGCCAATTTCTAGGTTTAGGTTAAACCTAGGGCTGACTGGGCTTTTTCCAAGGATTGGGCCTAGGTGGCTGGTTATCCCATGTGTCATGGGGAGGACACGTGTCGTGTCGCAATTGGTCCATGGTGGACAGATCACTGATTGACACGTGGCACGCTCCTATTTGCCCAAGTGAAGGACACGTGGCGGAACTTGATTGGTCCACTTGTCAGATAGTGATTGGAGGGAAAAATCCCCTAATCAGATTTAGTGGGAGAGAGAAGTAATAATGACTCTTAATCAATAGCTTATGCGCAAATGGTGGTTTACTGGGGAGATTAAAAGGAAACCGGGAAAATCTAGGGAACAACCATTTCCACGACCCGGCACTTCAATACGTCATTCCACGCATGCATTTCATCATTAATGGTACATGTCATAAACAATATTTGTGCCACTGAAGTGTGTTTGGCCTTATATTAAACCGAATTGGTTTTATGTTTGTACATGTAAGTAAAGTGAACTTTATCTTAATTACAATTTTTTTAATGGGATAATAACAACTGAACAATGTGCTGTTTCAAACAACCTAAGTTCAGTATGATACCAATAATTTGTCGTAGTAGGTTTCACTAAATTAATTGGGACACTAATAACTAGTTACTAGATTTGACCTCGCTAACCAAGTCATAGTTTATTACTGATTGGTTAACCACACATGTTGGGATGTTTACGTTACCAGTACGACAATGTACAACATTATGTAATGATAATTTTCAATTTTGATAATGTTTTTTGTACACATACTTAAATTTATGAGTTCTAGAGTTTGTCACAATAATGAAGTTGGAATCCTTTAATGAGGTCGCAGTGTCAACCTATACCTTATATTCGTAATGTACGTGCATCTGTTTGAACTTGTTTTTCGACTCATGCAGTTGTTGCATGGATCGTTAATCCCCTTAATGGTTATCAATTGTTAAACGATTTAAGTAATTTAATATATCATGTTCGGCATAGACGCTGTCATTAGATCCAGGGTACCACTACGACAACAGGGGTACCACTTTAGTCACGGTTGTACACAACGCCTTAAAAAAGAGTCACTATACACGAAAATGGATGTTTCTTAAATAGGGTGGTACAACTTATAGTATAAAAATGAGCACTGAAAGGAAAAATGCTTGTTTCTTGTGCAGGGTGGTACAGAACCCTCGCAGGAGGAAATTTGGTACTCACATTGTTTGGTATCACTAATATCACTAACGCTATTTTCCTGTACGCGTAATCTTAGTGTTGGATTATGCAATTACTATGTTGGATTTTGCCTGTTTTATGCGTGTGTTAGGTCATTAGTTATTACAAACAGGGGAAACCTGGACTATTCGAGTTAACTCTGGTAGGGGTACATATGCTGCGTACATGAAGACAATATACAACACTACAATCAGGGTGGGACGTTATGTATTTTCATTTTATACCACTAACATACCAATGGCGCGAGAATACTGGCCCTTTCATATAGGCCGAGCAGTCCAAGGCTTTCCAGGTTTTGTTTGTACTTATTTTAGTAGTTGCGTTGGTTGGCATTATTATATGAATTGTGGAATGTCATGATCAACTTCGTTACATGCATCTCACTGACCAGAACGTTCATCCCAATTCTTTATTGCTTTATAAGATCAATGGTACAAACCACACAATTATAATGTACCATTGGTAAAATTACATTGATTTAAACATCCACTTCGTTTTAAAGAGGTTCAATCTAGCACGTCTTTCAATCATATCCGGAGAAAAAACCCTGACATAAAATGTTCTATTACCAGCATAATAAATAATCATTGTTTCACCATCAACCAAGTTATTATCATTAACAAAACTTTCCCAGCCAATAGCAAGACACATATAACTTCTGGTACCTTCAATGACCTTCACCAGCAGCATAGGCCAATATACGACTATTAGGGCCTCGAAGAACTTCCACAGGGCTACATACTCTAGTCAACAAGGCAGTCCAATCCTCTGGAAGGACCTACAATATTGACAAAGTTATTTACAAACAGAAAAAACATGCTAAAAATAATACATAATGTATAAAAAATGGACAAACAACCTACCAGCTTATGTCTACATTCATCTCCAAACATAACAACATGACTTGGCAAGTTACTATACATCTTTAGGATTCAGAAAGTATGTTGAATATCTTATGGTTTAGAAGCACCTGTATTTATATATAAGCAAATTCCACTTACAATAGCCATATACCATGTTGTCAAAGTGTCTTAATTATGTATACACATGTTTGACCCAATTTAACACAAAGTTTGAATACAATTAAATTTTCATAATATTCTTCAATCCATTTTTACTAAACAGTTCAATCCTAATAGTCAGGTATTATTTTGCAATGTAACTTATGTTGACAACAATTGGAATCATAGCTTTTAATCTATAGTAAAACTGAAAATAGGGTATCAACTCCATACAAAAGGGGGAAAAAAAAATAAACAGGTAAGAAAGAAAAATTCATTCCTAAACACAACTGTTTGAACCGTTTTATGATTTTCGTCAACTGTTTTAATTTTTTTTCCCTTTGTTTATACGCCATTAAAAACTGAATTATCTTTAAATCTTAAAGTTGAAGCTATATATTTTATTGTGTCGCAAACATTCGTATCCCTTTTAATAAAAACCAAAACAAAAACCAACGTGATACTATCTTCTACTACCAAAAACTAAATTTTATTGTTATCATTATTATTGTTACAAAAAAAGAAAAAAACGACGATTATAGATTCATATTAATTTTAATTAAAAATTCATATAAAACAACAATAGTATTAATTAGTGTACCACTAAACACATGTGGGACAAATGAGCTAGTAAAAGGGACCACTGAAAAGGAAAAGAGATTACAGACGCTAAATCTGGGGAGCTGCAATTTCCGTCACACGTCATGAATCCATCATTTCAATACGTCATTTAAACGCATGCACATAATAACTAATGTTACAAGTCACGACCAATAACAGTACCACTGGAATAAGTGTCATTTTATTATGGTCGTTGTAAGTCAAGTATACTTTCTACTAATTACAATTTTTGGTATGGGAAAATAATAATTGAATAATGCGGTAATTCAGACAACTTAATTTCAGTATAATACGTGAACTTGGTTTCAAGTTCCAGATGCAATACATCTACTCGAGGGTACCACTAAGACACTTAGGGTACCACTGTAGTCAAGGTGGAACTAATTACCTTATAGAAACAACCAGTGAAAAGGAAAATGCATGTTTGTCCGTCACGGTGGTATAACACCGTCATAGGAGGACACTGTTTAATCAGAGTTTTGGTATCACTAATATCATTCTTATTAGGCTTCAGTAATTGGTCACAAACAACTTATTGCTATAGTAGGATATTATTCAGTGGCAATCTTGGGTTTCACTAATATTTTTTTTAATAAGACCTACATGTAACAGGCTACCTGGGTAACTAGTTCGTAAACTTTTAATGATTTCGTAAGCACAACCCTTACATGTACATGAAATCCGTAATCACAACCTTTGGGATATTTACGTCACCAACGAAGTCACTTACTCGTCTGAGTTATTCAGTTGTTGCTTGGTTCGTTCATGGCCTTACTTGTTGTCGATTGGTAAATGATTAAACCAATTACACCCTTCAATGGACAATGTGTTCATGTAGTCCTCCTTATGAAATTGGACTTACCATTGACTTCGTTAACCTAATGACAATGAAATTTGTGCATGCCTTAATACAGTGGTACTATTTCACATGTGGATTGTATCATTGTAGACAGAGTGGTTCATTTTATGAGCGACAGGGTACCATATATAAAATGGGGCCTATGGTGGAAAACTGGTGCCTAAACTACGGAAGTTTCCCGCTCTTTGTGGTTTCACTCCACTATATATGCTTGGGTTTGGAGTGAAACAAGTCATTTGTCCCAAAACGTGAACGTCCTTCTCAAACACTTTCTTCACAAATTACTTCCAATGTCAACCATGTCCTCTGCATCGACAGGAAGTCGAACAATTTCCCGACCCTTTGCATTTGCGGACTTCTCATGGATATCAGCCAAAACTTGCAACTACTTGGGAGATAACGCAACCCTCGTGGAATTCAAATCTCTATGTCGGAGAAGAATCCGAAGCGGCCGTACTACAAATGTCGTCACTGCGGGTACTGGGAGTGGGCTGTTCAGTCGGACCTCATTAAGGATGGTCCACCCACCAACATTGGCGGTGTTGTTCGACGGGTAGAGGTGTTAGAGCACCAACACATCAAGATCGTAAAATTTGGGCTAACTATAATTGTAATTGCCCTTTTAGTTTATTTTAAATTGTAATAGCCGTTTTCATTCAATTGTAGTTATTAGTAGTGTACTTTCATTAATAGTTATCGAAACATTGTTTGCGCTTCTGTATGCTAAAACTCCATATGCAGATCTATCATACAGTAGTTGAATTTCATGTCAAAACAGAACAGTTGCCTGGTACTAAACACAAAAGTCTCATAACCAATGTGAACAAAATTGTAGTCAACTCATAACAGGATTTAGTGCTGTGTATGTACCACCTAATACAATAGTGGTACATTAGACGATGACTCCTGAAAAGAACACCCAGTAGTTTTAGATGACAACAAACATAACCTAGTACCATTAAATAGGCCACTGGTACACAACACATAGCAAGAGGTGCCGTGGTAACGAGAATGGTACATAATGATGCCATGTAACTGGCCAGTGGTACATAATACATACTAAGACTAATGAAGGAAGGTAATGCGTACATGTAACTAACATAGAAAATGCAACACAACACTACATAACTAGTCGAACACATAATCACGGTTCCCTTCCCACGGATCCCCATATGGGTCACCATAATCAGGCTCATAACCATCCCAACAGTCACCGGAATCAGGATTGGACTTGTTCTCGAACCTATTCTTCGCCTCGGTCAAACGATGCACATACATAGATGGGTAGTCGTCGTACTGAAATGGCTCCCTGATGATAAGATCTAAGTGTTGCATCTCATCGAACTCGTTTGTAGGGTTTTGTAGTGACCCTACACTACGCGGAAGGAAACCCACCAAGACCCGCCCCTTAATTAAAGCAATTAAACAAGCATAATAACTTAATCAAACAAGATTAAGGACAAGAATTATACCTTTGATGCGTGCTTCGCTCCCAAGGAGCTCTTACTTCAAAATCCCGAAAAGACGAGATCTCCGACGGATCGTACCCTCGACCCGACCCGAGCGTCCTAAGTCTTGAAGGTTAGTCAAGACCCGGACAAAATAACTATGAGTTTTAAGAATCAAAGGATTACTCTTTTCTTAGAGTTGCCTTTTTAATTCCACTCAAGGTTGTTCATTTCCCAATACCCAAGCTTGGTATTTTATAGGGAAATGAACCCTTGTATTTCATTCCCCAACCAATGTGGGAGAATGTTTTATTTGCTAATTTATTTATTTCTAAAATAAATTAATAAGTAAATGCAATCACAATTCGACAAGTGTCAAAGGGAGAGAGAACATTAGGTGAGGACCATGGAGAGGTAGGGGAACCAATGCCTTGCTCCCCAAGGCTTTCCCAAAGCCTTGGTCCCCACTCTCCTCACAAGCCGCCTCAAGCAAGCTGCTGGGCTGGCAGCCAGCTGGCACTGCAAGCATGCGCAACCTAGCTAGCACCAGCCCCCCAGCAGCCTTCGCATCCCAGCCAGGCAGTGCTGCTTGGTGCTGGGCGATGCTTGGCGCTGGTGCGTGCTAGTGCTGCGCGCTGGTGCGTGCTGGCGCTGCTGCTGCCCCTGGCATCCCACGCACCATACGCATCCATGCTTCACCCTTCGCACATGCTCGCACACCCAGCATGCGTGCTGCTAGCGAGCCACGCATGCTGGCCCCTTTTGCTTCGCACACCATGCACACACACCTTTGCAGCATCTCCCTCGCACCATTGCTAGCGTAGCCCAGCATGCGTGCTGCTAGCGAGCCACGCATGCTGGCCCCTGCCTTGCCAGCCATGCGCGCCAGCCTCACACACCCTCGCATGCTGCTGCTGCTGCGATGCCCTCCACGCACATGCACACCCACACAAGGTTTGCCATGTTGTTGTGCTTGTGCGTGGTGCCTGCGATGGTGCCTAGCACCCAAGCACGCATGCTGCGATGCAGTGCCATGCGAAGGCATGCATGTGCGCAGGCACGCTTGTTGCGATGGTGTGCTATGGTGATGCGATAGATGCCTTGCGCACCCAAGCACCCAGGCTAGCACGCTGCTAGCTTGCGATGGGCTGCCTGGTGATTGTGGTGCTTGCGATAGCAGCCATGCGCACCTAGGCACCCATGCTAGCATACTGCTATCTTGCGATGGGCTGCCAGGGCGCACCTAGGCTGCGATAGTGCCTAGCACACCATGGTGCGCCTAGCACACACATGGTGCGCCTAGGCTTGTGATGAGCTAGCCTACCCTAGCCATGGCTACGCTCATACTTATCGATTGTGATTTTGCGACGCTCGGTCTCGACGCCCTAGGCTCGATGTCTGACGTCTGTATTCGTAAAACTCTGTCGACTCATTAAATCCTTTCGGATTAATTCGTCGTTTCAGATCGGTGATTCGATTGGGTTCGACCCGAAGGGTTCAGTTAAGATTAAGCTGTAATATCAATTGTACCTCGATATTCGTGATCAGAAGCGGCCTCCACCTAGGCATTCTGATCACTTGACCTTACTGAAGAATTAGCTTTGTAATAATTCTTAACCCTCTATCGGAAGAATACACTTGTTGGAAGGACACCATTCCTTTCATCTTCCTCCTCATGTCGGCGGTTTTCTCTTCAGAGATGAACCTTTTCAAAAATGCTTGGACAATTTCCCTCCGGATTACCAAACTCACAAAATAAAACATACGCTTGTGGTCCAACCATTTTGTCACCTTGGGAATGTGAGGAACAAGAATCACTCTCACTATCAAAGATAGCACCAAAACCTCGTCCCTCTTCTTGATAGAGTCTACGGACTTGTCTCAAGGTGCGGTCGATTTCGTGATCAAGGTTGTGAGTAGGTGGTCCTTGAGATCTTCTTTGCATTCACCAAATCTAAGCAAATAATTAGCAATGACTAGCAAGTGGGAAATGAACAAAATAAAAAGCAACAAATCCACTAATAACGCAAATAAAATGTGCAAAACTAGCCGTTTCCCCGGCAACGGCGCCAAAATTTTGATCGGTGGACAATAGGTCGTTAGTTTACTATCCTAGATCAAAATTACAATTTATATCTCCTATCCTAGCTCTATCAATTTTACTTTAGATAGCAGTAAGGTAGGGTCGATTCCCAAGGAAACGGGGGTTTAGCACAATTAATACGAAATCGAGGATAAATTGCTAGTAACAAAAAAAAGGTATTGAGATTTGTGTTTAAAGAATCCTATGGACAAACCAACTACTATTGAGCCTAGAATAAACTAAAAACAATGAAAATAGATTAAAGACTCTTAAATGCAAAAAAATGGACAAGATTAGAGAGATAACAATGACAAAAGCACTAGGGAGAGGGGGATTCAATCATGAACAAGGAATACTAATGAAAACCGATAAGGAACCGATTCTAGGAGTATAAACTCTACCTAAGATAGTTCATTCTCATGCAACTACTCAAGCAAGTCAATGAAATCATTCACACCTAGATTAAATCATTCTCATGCATTCAATCAAGGGCTAGACTCTTGGGATTAGAGGTGCACACACTAACTCCAAGCATATTTTAGCTCAAATCATCAACTCAAGAATAAATTCCTATCAATAATCAATAGATAATCAAATACAATGATTTTCACCCCCTTCCCTAGCTAAAAACCTAAGCTAGAAGGAAGGGAATATCCATAACAACTAACATAAGCATATATTCAATATCAACACAACCTAACATGATTCTAACTTGAAGGGAAATCAAAGAAACTAATAAAGCTTGAATATTTATGAAAGAAAACTCAAGTAAGAACAATAAAACAAAGAGAACCAAAAACTAGAGAAACAAAAGTAAAGATTGATATTATAAAGATGAAAGATTACCAAATCATCAAAGTAGTAGCAACAATCTAGAAGAAAGCTTAAATATTTGATTACAAAGATTGATTCTTGAAGACTAGTGTTTTCTCTCTCTAGAAGACATGGATATTTTCTCTCTACAAATGATTTAAAACCAATGGAATAGTGAATGAGTGAAAAACTCAAGCTAAAGACTATAGTCTTCTACCAAAAGGAAGAAAAAGGGCAAGGGAGAGGGCTCTCCGAACAGGCTCGCCATCTCCACTTTCTCTTGCTGGCTTCAAGGCTTTCCTGTCCGCGCCCGCGGCTATCAGGCTCGCGCCCGCGGCTATCAGGCTCGCGCCCGCGGCTATCAGGCTCGCGCCCGCGGCTATGCTCATCAGCGCACCCTCTCCACTTTGGCATCTCCACTTCCCTGGCAAGCTCCCTTAGCATCTCTACTCGAACTAATAACTCATGATTCGCCCACGAGTGCTATGAGCTATCAAAACACACGAAAAGGAGGTAAAAACTAAAAGAAAAGACAAAAGGGAAGGGAAAAAACGAGAGGGAGCTAAAATGACTAAAATCGAGATAAAAGGGGTTAAAGGAGGCGTAAACAAGTGACAAATCCGGGGGAAATCTCTAGTGAAAAGGGTTAAAATGGTGGCATAAATGCCACACATCAGTATGCCCGGAAACAGAAAGAGGTAAGGCGGGCAAAAAGAGCCGCTATCGACACGTCTGATGTTGCTCAGTATTAAAATGGTTATTCATGACCTCGAGACTGAGTTTGAGCTTTTACAACAGGTGGAATCCCTCAAGCGGCTTTAAAAAATCCCTCGATGAGGCCAACACCAATATCCATAATCTAGAGGCGGCTGTTGAGAATGCCGAGCTTGAGCTGAAAAAGATAGATGATGCTCTCAATTCCTTGGATAAAACCAAGAAGGAGAACATCTCTTTAAAAGCTGACAATGACCGCCTGCTGAAGGAAAGGGCCGCTGCTGAAAATAACTCTAGGGCCACCTTAGAGGCTGACCAGAGCCGGCTCAATGAAGAGAATGAACACGACTGTTAAAACCGCATGTGGATAGCCTGGTCCCTCCTGAGTCCATAGGCGGAGTACAACACCTGGGAACGTGCTTACAAATATGCTGATCTCGCTATTCTGGCTAAGGAAGAGAACAAGCTGGAGCCCGAGCCTTTCCAGGAGTGGCCGAAGAAGGAAGCCGCAGCCGCCGAGGAGGAGGAGGAGGCGGACTCTGAGAGAGAGGAGGAGGATCACGAGGAAGTCCAAGAGACCACTGCTCCAGCCCCGCCTGCCAAGGTTGCGGCCTCTGCCCCGGCTCAGTAATTAAGCTTTTTTTGTATTTTCGGCCTGCGTGTCGTGTACTTTATGTCATTCAACCGAATGGGGATCCGATTAACCCTTAATCTCCCAGACTTTTGGCCGGCTTTAAATGAAATTTTCTACCGGCTGATGTGACGGTATTTATCCACTTTTGCCTCAACATTTCAATTCTTACAATTTTGCTAAGTATCCAAATGCATGTGGTTTATCGTTTTTTAGCATAATTTTAATGCTAAGTACCATAGTCCAGGCGGTTAACCGGTTGCAACAGGCTAATTTGCCACTGGATAGATGTGCACTTTGTTTTTTTTTGGCTTTTTTGTTAAGGTACAACAGGCGTATTTATCCCTTGGACGGGTGTTTGCTTGGAACTTGTCCTTACCCAAGAGAATAATCGTCTAATAAATATTTGGATGGAAGTCAAGCGGTCATTGACCGTCTCTGAAACAACTCTTATGGCGCTAGGGTTCCCACTTTGACTCTTTTGAATCAACTTGCGTTGACTTACCTCCTGGATTAGTTAGGCTCGGCCAATTGTCTAATAACAAGCAACCATTGATCGTGTGTAGGTGTCATAACCAAGTTATGCTTTTACTGGTAAGGTTTTGACTTAACGTAAATCTTCAATTATGGTAACCGTTTATATTGTTACTGAACAATGACTGGTTATATCCAACCAAGATTTTAGTTACCGTTTGTATTACCTTTGGGCAATAACCGATTATATCCAGGTCTCAATTGATCATTTAAACGACTGCGAGTTATCTTAAATCTAGACAATCGGTAGCGCCGTTTGTGTTATAGTTTATAGAACAATGTACCACTCAAATGAGAGATGTTCTCTTCGACGAATTCATCCGGATGGGCGTCGCCGGTTGTCTGCTCTCGTTGAAGCATACGTAAAGAAATTATATAAGCATGTCTGTATATTGTACACACGGTAAATATGCAGAAAGCAAAAAACAAGTGAAAATAAAGCTTCTTTTCATTGATAAACTTTATTTACAAAAAAATTTACAAGTCTCAGAAGTGGTACTTTTCAAGTTGTCTACGTTCCATGTTCTGTCCAGCTGCCTGCCATCTTGTGTTTCCAGGCGGTAGGTGCCGCCTCTTACTTCTTCATATATCCGGTAGGGGCCTTCTCAATTGGGAGTCAACTTCCCTTGTTCATTGGCCCTACCGGTTGCCTCCATTTTTTGTAACACAAAGTCCCCTACTTTTAAGGGTCGTTTGTGTACTCTTCAGTTGTAGGCTCTCGTCATTATCAGACGGTAAATCTCATGATGTAAGGCAGCATTGCCCTTGCGTTCAGGAAGTGAGTCCAATGCTAACCGCATGGCCTCCCAATTTGCCTCTTCATTATAGAGCATGATTCGAAGAATTGGTTCGTAATGCTCAATAGGCAAGACGACTTTTGTTCTGTATGTCATAAGAAACGGGGTTTCACCGATTGCCCCTTTTTCAGTTATTCCGATGGCCCATAGGACATGAGGTAACTCATCTGCCCATAGACCGCCAGCCCTTTTAACTTTCTTCTTAACGCCGTCTGAGATGAGTTTGTTGAAGGCTTTAACTTGGCCGTTTCCTTAGGGATGGACAACTAAGGGAAAGTAATGTGAGATCCCTTAATCCCCCAACCAGCTCTTGAGGGTAGGCATTTCAAACTGAGGGCCATTGTCAAAAACCATAAGGATAGGTACCCCAAACCGGGTGATAATGTTCCTCTAAATTAAGGAGATCTGACTGCCTCTGCCTTTACCCATTTGGTGAAGTAATCAACGGCAACTAGAATGTACCTCCTTCTGTTGCATGCGTATATGGACCCAAAATATCCATGGCCCATTTTGCGAATGGCACTGGGTTGTAGATGGCCGTTAGGTCAGTAGCCGGACGTTGTATGAGTTTAATGAATTTTTTTACACTTATCACACCTCTTCACCATTTCAATGGCATCTGCCTCAAGAGTGGGCCAATAGTAGCCTTGTCGCCTGGCCCTTTTTGCTAGAGTATTGCCGCCTGTGTGTGATGCGCAAAAGCCCAAGTGCAGATCCTCTAGAACCTCCTTCCCCCTTTCTGGGGTAACGCATTTCAGCAACGGCTGGAGGTAACCCCTCTTTAAGAATTCTCCATAATGGATTTCAAAACTTGCGGCTTGTTTCTTCACTGTAGCCGCTTCAGAATTGGCAACCGGCAAAGTGTCGTATGTTAGATAAGCCCGGATGCCATCCATCCAGGTTGAGCTTCGGTCAAGAACCCCTATGGGATCATGTTAAATACTTCTCTTTTCCATGACTTCCTAAAAGACTAACCTAGGCGTATCACAGGAGGCTGATGATGCCAGTTTAGAAAGAGCATCCGCCTAATTGTTTTCTGACCTGGGCAGTTGACTTAGGTTAAATTCATCAAGTGTCCCAGCCTCATCTTTTACAACCAACAAGTATTTGATCATAGCCGGATGGGTGGCCTCATAGTCACCATGGTATTGGCTAACAATCTGTTGCGAATCAGAACAGGCGTCTACCTTTCTTCCCCCTGCCGCCTTACACATTCGAAATACCGACTAGTAGGGCCTATACTCCGCCAAATTATTTGAGGCTTGAAACTTGAACCGTAGTGCATATTCATACTTATCCCCTTCAGGATTGACATATAACCCCTGCACCACAGTCGTTCAAAGTAGAGCTCCCGTCTACATACACTTTCCGAACCTAGTCAAGATTCTCCGCTTAGCCGGCCTTGTCATTTCGACAATGAAGTCGGCAAACGCCTGTCCCTTCATTGCCTTCTTAGGTTCGAAAGTGATTTCCAAACTTTGCATTTCAATAACCCATTTGAGCATCCTACCAGATGACTCCAAAGTTGTCATTGGCCGCTTGAGAGGTTGGTTTGTATATACCACAACCGGATGTGCCATGAAGTAAGGTTTCAACTTCTTAATTGCCATGAAAAGAGCAAGGCCAAATTATTCAACCATGGGGTACCGCAGTTTAGCATTTTGAAGAACATGGCTAATGAAATAAACCGGAAGCTGAACACCGTCTCTTTCAGCCAAGAGTACAGCACTTAGGGCATGGTCTGAGACGGCCAAATACATGTAAAGCACCTCCTATGGTAGAGGGCTAACCAGCCTTGGCAATGAGTGCAAGTGCTCCTTTAACTTCTTAAATGCCGCCTCAGCATCCTCTTCCCATCCAAATCTCGTTTTCTTTTTGATTGCTTGGAAGAAATAGAGGCACTTGTCACCTGGCCGGCTGAGGAACCTCCCCAATGCCGCTAGAAAACCGGTTAACTTTTGAACTTCTTTGATAGTGCGGGATGACTTCATGTCAATTATCGCCTGTACCTGTTCTAGATTGGCCTATATCCCCCTTTGGTCAATCAGAAATCCGAGAAACTTCCCAAACTCAACACCAAATACACACTTCTTGGGATTGAGCATGACCTTGTGCCGCCTAAGTGTGGTGAACGTATCTCGTAGGCCTGTAAGGTGATCCGCCTGTTGCTTGGATTTGACTATCATGTCATTGATGTACGCCTCTACACTTCTCCCAATTTGATAAATAAATACTGTATTAATCATTAGTTGTAAGGTAGCAGGCGCATTCTTCAAGCCAAACGGCATCACAGTGTAAAAGAATAACCCCTGATCAGTGACGAATGCCGTCTTTTCTTGATCATTTTCCCACAAGGGTTTCTGGTGGAAGCCTAAGTAGGCGTCCATAAAGCTCATCAAGGCATGACCGGCTGTAAAGTCGACCAGATTGTAGATCATTAGAAGTAGATAGCTATCCATCGGACATGCCTTGTTCAGATGTGTGTAATCAACACATATGCTCCAAGTGCTGATTAGGGGATTTTTCCCCACCAATCACCATCTGACAAGTGGACCAATCAGGTTCCGCCATGTGTCCGTCACATGGGCCAATAGGAGCCTACCACGTGTCAAGCAATGATCCGTCCACTATGGACCAATTACGACACGACACGTGTCCTTCCCATGACACCTGGGATAACCGGTCACCTAGGCCCAACTTCCGAGGGAAGCCCAATCAGCCCAAGGTTAACCTAAACCTAGATTGACACATTTCCCGAGGTTATAAATACCTCCCTTAATCCCCATTATGGGAAAAAACACTAAAAACGCAGATTACACACATTAAACACTCTCACCTAGAGAGACCCAATCACTTTAATTTCCGCATTAATTACTCCTTGATCAAGTAATAACTTGACCGTCGGAGGCGGATCTCCAATCATCCGGAGCATCCGTTTGTTTTGCAGGTACAGGCGTCCGGTTCCAGTCTCGGAATTGTAACTCTCCCGCAGGACATCAGAAAACCCTGAAACATTTTGGCGCCGTCTGTGGGGAGAGTACTTCTAAGATGGCATCCACGTTTGTACCGGCTCCTGAAGAGAGACGTCCCCTGGACGACCCTCTAGTTCAGTCGGACCACGATACTGAGAATGAATTTGAAGTTGAAGCTCACACAGCTTCAGACGGGACCCTAAGGGCCCGACGTGCCCGTCATACCGAATGGAGGGAACGGGAACATCTTCAAACTGGAAGCGAGCCAGCAGGCGCACCGCCTGTTCGGCAGCAGCCGACTGATGGGTCTGCTCCCATCACAAGGAACGAACTCATGACCTTCATGAGGGACTTCAAGGGAGAAATTCAAGAGTTGATCAACAAGAAGCCGCCTGCTCTGCACAAGGAGCAGTCGGCTAAGAAACCCTCCACTTAACGGAAGAGGAAACCAGTTTAAGGGCGAGAGGCGACCCCTCATCCTAAATCTAGGAAGTGGGAGCCACTTGCCCTTGATTTCGCAAAATACCGTTTTCCTACTCCAGGAAATAGGAAACATGTTCGTCATATTCAGGCGGACGGGTCGAGGAAAACGTACACAGACGCTCGGCTACTGCTAGAGCAGAAGAAGAGTGACCGATCGTCAGAGTCGACCTCTACTTCAAACTTCCAAGACAGTCTGTGAAATACCTCGATGAGGCATACTCAGTCGTATCATGAGAGTCAGTCAGGCGGCACCTCCTGTCAGTCCGGCTTTCATAGCGACCAGGCGGTACCAAACTTACCGTTTGTACCGAACAACAATATTTTTTACAACCACCTCCGTTTGGTGGACATGCAGCAAAAAATGTCCAACCTATGGACTGGCAGCTACGGTTGCTTAGACTTGGTGAACAGCCGTCGGCCTTCTCCAAGGAAATTACTGAAGCCGCTCAGCCGGCCAAAGTGAAAAATGTATTAGTAGGCGCCTATGACGGCACTACTAACCCAGAAGACCATCTGATGTCATTCACCAACCTGATGTACCTTCAAGGGTTGGATGATCCCACTTGATGCAAGTGTTTCCCAGCGACTCTCAAAGGAATCGCACAACAATGGTTTGACAACCTGCCGACTGGTTGTGTAAATAATTTCAAGACGCTTGCTTACTTATTCACCTCCAACTTCGCCATAAACATCCCTGCGCAGAAGACGAGCCTTGATTTTGGAACAATTCAGCAGGGCAAAAAGGAGGGGTTTCGTTCTTACATCAGGCGGTTTAACCTGATGAGAATACAGATTCAAGGGTTACCGGATGAAGTAGCCTATACTGACTTTTTCAGAGGTCTCAAAGACGGGTCGACCTTCAAATTTGATTTGGTCCGAAAGAGGGTGGCGACTCTTCAAGAGGCCTTGATTGAAGAGGAAGCCTATATACAGGCGACTGATCTTTGTAGTACGGTAAAACAGTCAGACGGGAAAAGGTCCGACAAAAAAAAGGACGACAGAAGCAGTCGTCAAACAAAGACGAGAAGAGAAAAGAGGTTTGGGCAACTGATTCCTCTAAACAGCCGTCCTAGAAGAAGAAAAAAGAATTCAAACCATACTCCCCAAAGTATGTGTTTAACAAGGATAGCCAATTTATCCTAAAGGAAATCAAGGGACGGATCTCAATTGAGAAGCCGGTCCCCATGAAGGGTTCTGCAAACAATCGGAACCAAGAAAAATTCTGTGATTATCATGAAGATGTTGGTCATCACACCAATGAATGCATCAGTCTCATGCGGTATCTGGACCGCCTAGCTGAGCAAGGTGATCTTGACACTTATGTCAAGAAATCTACGGGGAATACTTCCTCAAAAAAGCAGTCGACCAAAAAGAATCAACAGGCCGACAGCTCCGATACAGATGATGTAGTCGTCTACACCATTGCAGGCGGCTTCTCAGGAGGCGGCCCCACTATTAGGGGCAACAAAGACAATATCAGACGGTTAGATGTAAATTCCGTTCACCAAGAACGACCCTCCAAATATTCATTTCTTGAGATTGTCATCACTGAAGAAGATCTAGGAGGGGTAAGAGGGCCGCATGACGACCCTGTCGTTATTGAATGTAAAGTGGCCAACCAGAGAGTTGGCCGAATCCTCATAGATACCGGAAGCTCCTCAGATCTCATCAGTAGCAAATGTCTGTCAAAACTAAAATATCAGACTGATTGCATACATCCGGCTTCCCACCCTTTAGTAGGGTTTGGAGGAGGAGTCGTCCACCCAGTGGGACGAGTGGATTTACCCATCCGCCTGGGCGAAAAAGGGGAAGGACGACACATGGTAGTCCGGTTCCTGGTAGTAAAAGAACTCTCGGCCTACAAAATGATTCAAGAACGACCAACCCTGATTAATTCCAAGGCTGTTATAATCCCATCTCTTATGTTGCTCAAGTTTGAGAGGGATAATGGAACAGTCGGGTAACTAAGGGGAGATCAGAGGATGGCCCGAGAGTGCTATCTCTCGGATGTCAAGCCCACTGTTATGGCCACTGGGTCGAGTGGTGGAAAAATAGACCTTGACAATGTCAAGGAGAGTGCGCCTGTTCAAGAAGCAGGCGGCAAGAAGAGAAAGGCATCCCAGACAGGGGCCGCAAGAAAAGACAGAAAATAGCAATCATTGGCAGAGGAGCGGTCGGATGAATTCCGCCCTCAGCCGGCTGGTGAGCATACGGACTTGATCTTAGACGATTCACGTCCTGAGCGAACAGTCAAAGTTGGGACGACTGCTCTGAAAGTCCTGGGTGACGACTTTCACAAACTATTGAAAGAATACAAGGAAATCTTTGCATTCGAAAACCATGAAATGCCAGGCATTAGTCCTGATCTGGCGGTACATATACCGTTTGCTAAGTGGGGCATGGATATTCTGGGTCCATATACGCCTGCTACAGGCGGAAGGAGGTACATACTTGTTGCCGTCGACTACTTCACTAAATGGGTAGAGGCGGAGGCTGTAAAGGGAATCAAAACGAAGGATGTAATTTCATTCATTTGGAAAAATGTCATCACTCGGTTCGGGGTTCCCATGTCTATTGTTTTTGATAATGGTCCCCAATTTGAGACGTCTGTTCTCAAAAGCTGGTTGGGTGACCAAGGAATTGCACACTACTTTGCATCTGTCGGCCGTCCACAAGCAAACGGCCAGGTAGAAGCCTTTAACAAAATCATCTCAGACGGTCTCAAGAAAAAGATTGAACGAGCAGGCGGCCTATGGGCGGATGAATTACCACATGTTCTCTGGGCCATTAGGACGACTGAAAAAGGGGCGACTGGAGAAACTCCATTCCTCCTAACTTATGGTGCGGAAGTTGTTATTCCAATATAACACTACGAGCCGACTCTTCGAGTAATGCTATATGACGAAGAGGCAAACTGGGAAGCCATGCGCCTGGCATTAGACTCACTTCCTGAAAGGAGGGGCAATGCTGTCTTGCGCCATGAAATTTACCGCCTGAGAATGACTAGATCATACATCAAAAAAGTACACAGGCGTCCACTCAAAGTGGGGGACTTTGTACTTAGAAAAATGGAAGCAGTTGGTAGGGCTAATGAGTCTAGCAAACTAACTCCCAACTGGGAAGGACCCTACCGAATCTGTGAAGAGGTCAGGGACGGTACCTACCGTTGGGAACACCAGACGGACAACCGTTGCCTCGAACTTGGAATGTAGATAATCTTAAGAAATATTTCTTTTGAATGATGTAAATAGTGAAGGGCTACTTAATAAAAGTTTGCATACTTAATATTCAATTTTGTACTAAGAGGGGCATGCTTGCTGACAAACAGTCGGCTACTCTCCATGTTTAATTTTTATTCTTACTTAAGAGGGGCAGGCCGCCTATACATTTACAGTCGGCTACTCTCCATTGAGTATTTTACTCTATCTTGAGAGGGGCATGCCGTCTGTACCTTTACAGTCGGCTACTCTCCATTGAGTATTTTACTCTATCTTTAGAGAGGCATGCCGGCTGTACCTTTACAGTCGGCTACTCTCCATTGAGTATTTTACTCTTATCTTCAGAGGGGCATGCCGCCTGTACCTTTATAGTCGGCCACTCTCCATTGAGTATTTTACTCTATCTTCAGAGGGGCATGCCGCCTGTACATTTACAGTTGGCTACTCTCCATTGTATATTTTACTCTATCACCATAGGGGCACGCCGTCTGGACATATAGTCGGCTACTCTCCATAGAAGAGGGCCGACTGGTTCCAAACACACAGCCACCCCCCTTATACTTAACTAAAAATGATCAGGGCCTGGCCGACCCTGTGCCTAAACTGGCGGCTACCCTCCTTTTACTTAGCACCTACGTTCACCAAGAACTAACCAAGGCCACAGGCCGAATGATCAGACCAGGCGCCAAGCCAACTGATCCAATCTTCAAAACTAATACGACCTGTCCCAACATCATAGCAGGCGTCCGGCGGCATCCCTCCGGATGAAATTCGTCGCAGAGAGCAGCTCCCTTTTGGGTGGAACATTGCTCTATAAACTAATTACACGGCACCTATACGACTGTCCCCAAGGGCAACCACGTAGCCGTTTTTGAGACAAGGATAACTCTGTCGCTAACCAAACCAGTGGTAGCAGTTGACATCTGAGTCAGATGACCGCCTGTATTACTTGGGATAAATGCAGGGGGTACCTCTTAAGTTAATAGCCAACAAACATTGGCGAATCAAAAGGTTCAGTCGGCCTCCGCCGCCTGGTACCTTTACTACTCAAGCAGGAATGACGGCGACTAAGTAACACCAAAGTTAACTCATAGTCACTCTCTCAAACTTAGTATGGAGCCTAAAAGGTATGAGTCGTCCGCCTGTTTTTAGCAAACAGGGGCTCTCATCCACTACTCCTGCTAGGTTCACAACCTATGAGTTAAAAGCCAACAAACATTGGCGAATAAAGGTGAACAACCGATACCCACCGTTTGATACCTCTACTACTCAGTTACTTGGCGACTAGGTAACAATCATGTTTACTTGGTCACTCCTTAAAAATTTAGTATGAAACTAAAAAGGTGTTCATACAGCACCGGCTCACACTAGATTTAATATGGCGGGGAACAGTCGGCCTAGACGGCCTAAAGTCTCTAGCCTAAAAACATGACAAGTAGGAAACCACTTTCCTACTTGGTTAATTTTATATGACAGAACCGCCTGCCTAAAGGGGATCCAGTCTTTAAAATGGTTCAAATACCAATTGGATAAATGGCCGACTGATCGTCTAGCCTGGAAAAAGACGACCAGTCGTCCAGGGGAATAGGCGGCGTGACTAACTATCTGTACCTGTCGGCAACTATTGGCCATGTAAAACAGTCGGTATAGTGTACAATTGGATATCAGAATATTCAATACTTGAACAAGTTTGAAGCAAAACAAAAATAAATTATAAGGAAGCCGGTCATTAAAGACCGGCAAAATATTCAGAGCCCCGGCCCCCTGGCCGGATAAATACAAACAAACGGCACGCAGGCCGTGGGAAGAAGACATAAAGCTTAAGAAGGGGGCAGATCTTCAATATCAGCAGCTGCCGCCTGGCCAGCACTCTTCTTGCTGGACTCGGCTTCAGCTGCATCCTTCTTTGATGCATTACCCCCAAGCGGCACAAGCTGCCAACGCCTCTTCCTCAGCAGCCGCCAGGATCTCCTGATTATATCTATCAGAACACTGGCGGTACGTTTTTTCCCATGAGGCAAAGTCGGCATTGGGGAAGAGGCGGCCCCAAGTCAACCGCTGGATTTGAGCAGAGTCTTCCATCATCTCCCGGACCAGCTCTTTCTTTTCTTGCTCGGCCTTTTCCGAGAGCTCCTGAGTAAGACTCTTCTCCTGGGTCACCAGGCGTACCTTTACGCTCGCCAAGGATTTCTCCAAGGTTTCGTATGAGGACATCTTTTGGCGAAGAGGTCTCAGCTCGGCCTTGAGGTTGTTGATGGTCGCCTCCAGCTCGCTATTCCTCTTCTGGGCCGCCTCTAACTGAGCCCGGATAGCGGCGGTAGCCTGCGCCTGATAATAAAGGATATCAATGGTCAGAACTTCATTTTGGGCAATTTGAAACATTACCTTATCACAGTCAGAGGCGACCATAACTTTTGCAGCCTTTACCTCTTTGTTCTTCCGGTCAAGCGGCTTGCAAAGGCCGTTCACTCGGAGCAGGGCCTAAGTAAAAAGGGGAACAGGCGTCAGTTTCCAAACAAAAAGAAAACAGGCGTCCTGGAATTCAAATACTCAAAAATATGCTAAGTATACCTCAGCAAGGACCCCTGCAATCCCGTCTAGGTCAAGGGTGCCGACACCCCTGACCGCCTCCCTTTCAGCTGGAGGAACGACCTTGATCATAGACTTGGCCACCTCGACCAAGTCAGGCTCCTGAGGGCCGGCTGCATCAAGCATAAACAAACGGATTAGATCTAGTAAAGAAGGGAGCAAGTCTAAAATTTACAAGGGAAATTTCATACTTCTAGGTGGCCCAGCTGGAGTTTTAGAAGAAGTGGCCGGCTGTTTCTCAGCCGCCGCATGTTTCCTGGCAGAACCAGGAGAGCTCGCAACAGTCGTCCTCCGGGCCTTGGGGTCCGGCTGTTGGGAAGAAGAAGCTCTTGGAGCGCCCGTCTAAAAAAGAAGAAAAGAGTCAGTATATGCATAAACAAAACTCCAAAAAGAGGGTGAAAGGTTCGAAGCCCACCAAGGGTGCCCCCTTGTTGGGGGAGTCGGTTGAAGATTGTTGCATGATGGAGGCCCGCAACATGGCCGCCGCAGTCTTGGAGGCGGTAATTTTGCTCATGGCGTCCGCTGCAAAAACAAATAGCAAATTTAATAAAAGTCATAACAAGAAATGCACGGACCAGCAGAGTATTCGACAGGCCGGGTACCTCTTGAGCACCGACTGCTGAGGCCACAGGTGGCCAAAAAGTACTCGTCGTAGAGCCATTTCAAGCTCGGGACGCAGTGCAGGGGTACTTGCTCTCGTACCCCTGAAGTAGAGTTCACCTTCGACTCTACTTTAAAGAGTCCTTTATCTAGGATCTCTTTCTTAGCCTTGGGGGGAACAGGCGGCATGCTGCGGCCTCCTGCAAGAAGGGGCGGATTCCTGTTCCACCTGTTGAAGCGCTTGTTCAGCTCTGTGTCTGAGCTCTCAATGATGAGGAAGGTGCTCCGCCAGTCCTTCCATTTGTTTGCTTTACCTCTCGTCATGAGGTAGCCCCTGTGGCTCGTCAATTGATACCAGCCGGTACCGCCTGCCTTAGGGGTCCGGCTGAGGTAGTTCATGTGGGCGAAAGCCTCGAAGCTCGGCTCCACCCCGTGCAGTTCGCACCCGGCCACATAGCCGAGAACGTTGACCCAGGAGTTCGGGGCAAACTGCCATAACCCCAACTCATACCCATCCAAGATCCGCTGAACAGCTGGATGTAGTGGGAAGCGCAGCCCAGCCTTGATGGCCGCCTCGTAGCAGCCAAAGCAGGCGCCATCATAACTGGTACCAGCCGGCCACACGAGTGTCTTCTGGATCCGGCACGAACACTAAAAAGCCGGGGCCCATTGTGTGGTTTGCGATAAAGCTCTCAACTTTCTCTTGCATGGCCGTGATCCGGCCCCGAGGTACCGTGCAGTAGTAGGGGGTATTTTGCTCTCGGTGAGAGGCGGATGGCTCCGCCCAATCGTCCCCCTTCTCAACTGCGTGAGAAAGCCTCGCCTCTTGTAGGCGACTATTTTTCTCTTCTGTGTCCAGGGAAGCATGGCCAGAAGAGCTAGACTCGGAATCTTCCTCTGACGAGTCCGAAGAGGACGACTCCTCCCTCTCCCGGAGGGGCCCGCCTCCTCTCCTTTAAAAGGAGCATGAGAGAATGTAGAAATGTCAATTGTAAAGTGGGAAGGGGTGACTTTGACTCCTCCCTCAGAACTGCCGGCTTTCAAGCCGCTTTGTTTCACTTCCACATCTGGCGCCTGGTCAGATGTTTCACTAATCGGCACCCTGTGGGAGGAGCCGTCTGAGTTTGAGATCCTGGCAGTCTTTTTTGTTCTGGCCATCATGCTCTACATAGACACAGATACAGTCGGACTTTGAATAAAGGGCAAAGATGGGTCCAGAAAAGGGCAGGCGGCACTCCTAGTCCTAGATTCAGCCGTCCCCGGTGACCGGCTGATCACTAACCTAGGTCGTGTCGTGTGCTTCCGTGGTGCCATTTCAAAAAAGAATAAAGTAAAGAGAAAATTAAGAGTAAGAGAACCGACGGTTACCTTAACGAGCAAGTCGGCTTGTCAGAGCAGGCGGTAGGCAGAAAGGGTCCAAAATGTCAGAGCAAGTTCAGGGGTCCGAATGTTCTCTCACAAAGTTTTCAAGTGTGAAAATGACCAAAGTCAACACTCCTTTATATAGGCGAAGTGAGAAGGCGAAGGGTCACTTCCAGAATTCAAAATTTTGGCGGGAGAATCTTTCGGCTTCTCGCCGAGTGACACCTGTAGCAGGTCGTCGCCTGTTACAGGGCGATACCTGTCGCAGGTAACACGTGACCAGTCACGTGCCACCCGTGAGGGGCAAATGATTAGGGGATTTTTCCCCACCAATCACCATCTGACAAGTGAACCAATCAGGTTCCGCCATGTGTCCGTCACATGGGCCAATAGGAGCCTGCCACGTGTCAAGCAATGATCCGTCCACTATGGACCTATTACGACACGACACGTGTCCTTCCCATGACACCAGAGATAACCGGTCACCTAGGCCCAACTTCCGAGGGAAGCCCAATCAGCCCAAGGTTAACCTAAACCTAGATTGACACGTTTCCCGAGGTTATAAATATCTCCCTTAATCCCCATTAAGGGAAAAAACGCTAAAAACGCAGATTACACACATTAAACACTCTCACCTAGAGAGACCCAATCACTTTAATTTCCGCATTAATTACTCCTTGATCAAGTACTAACTTGACCGTCGGAGGCGGATCTCCAATCATCCGGAGCATCCGTTTGTTTTGCAGGGACAGGCGTCTGGTTCCAGTCTCGGAATTGTAACTCTCCTGCAGGACATCAGAAAACCCCGAAACGGGTACCATTCGGCTTCTTCACAAGAACAACGTTTGCTACCTAATCCGGGTAGTATCATTGCCGAATCAACTCAGCATCTATTAGCTTCTTGACCTCGGCGGCAGCCGCTTATGACCTTTCCGTGCCGTGATTTCTTTTCTTTTTCCTAACTGGCTTCTTTTTTAGATCCACGACGAGTTTGTGGATAGCAAGATCTGGGCTGATGCCTGGCATCACTTCCACTTCAAAGGCAAAGATGTATTTGAACTCTTTCAATATGTTGTGCAGGTCCGCACGCAAGTTAGCAAAAGCAGTCGTCCCCACTTGAACAGTAAGTTCTTGACGAGTGTCATCTAGAACAATATCAATGTGTTTACCAGCCTGCTGGGGACGGAGTTCATCCGGCTGGTCTACGGTCCAACTGGTCCGCCGTCCTCTTTTTTGCCGGCTGCCTTAGGTGCAGGCGTGGCTTCGTTGAAGTCATCAATGTCAGTGGGCTCTTCGTCTTGGACGGCTGCAACCATAGTAGGCTTGACGTTTGAGTGATAGCATTCCCTTGCCGTCTTCTGATCCCCATTAAGGGAACCCACTAGCCCTCATCCTTCTCGAGTTTCAGCAGCATGAGGGATGGGATGATGACTTCCTTGGACTCATTGAGGGTTTGTCGGCCCAAAAAAAGATTATAGGCGTTCAATTCTTCAACCACCAGGAATTTGACGACCATATGGCGTCCTTTCCCCTTTTCACCCAGCCGGATGGGTAGGTCAATCCTCCCCACCGGATGCACTACCCCATCCCCGAAAGCGACTAAGGGGTGGGAAACTTTGTGCAAGCTGTTATGCTTATACTTTAGCTTTGCCAAGCACTTGTAGCTGATAAGGTCAGACGAGCTCCCGGTATGAATGAGAATCCGGCCCACTCGTTGATTGGCGACCTTGCATTCGATGACTATAGGATCATCATATGGATGCCTGACCTTACCCCTATCCTTCTCTGAGATGACGACCTCAGGGAAGGTATCCTTCGACGTCTGACCATCATCAACTAAGTTGACATCGAGCCTTCTGATGTAGTCCTTGGTGCCCCAGATTGTAGGACCCCCTCCAGTAAAACCGCATGCAATAGTATATATCTGCTCTTCATCTGAGCTGATAGCAAACTGGTCGGGCTTTTTAGACGGCTTCCCACTATTTGTTCTAAGGGTCACCTTAGACTTTAGAATGTAGGATTTCAGCACCCCTTTGTCAGCCAGACTGTCTAACAACCGCTTGAGGCTATAGCAGTCATTGGTGTCATGGCCTATATATTCATGGAAATGACAGTATTCGTTTTTGTCCCGACTTTTGGTAGACCTTTTCATTGCTGTCGGTTTTTCAATAGTTACCCGGTCTTTGATCTCCATGAGGATGGAGTAGCAATCCTTCTTGAACTCATACTTAGGAACGTACGGTTTCAACTCTTTTTTCTTCTGGGACGGCTGACCAGAATTGTCCGCTACCCAGACTTATTTTCATTTCTTGCTCTCTTCGTTTTTAGCCGACTGAGTAGACCGACTCTCTTTTTTGTCGGACTTTTAAGAGTCCGACGGCTGCTTGATGGCACAAAGCTCAGTAGCATGTATATATGCTTCCGCCTCCATCAGAACTTAAAGGTCGACCTGTCCTTCAGACCTTTAAAGAAGTCTATGTAGGCAACTTCGTCTGACAACCCTTGAATCTGAATTCTCAACAGATTGAACCGCCTAACGTAGGACCTTAGACCTCTATATCCCCTTGCTGAATAGCTCCTAAGTCAAGACTTGTCTTTTTGGAGGGGATGTTCATAGAGAAGTTGGACGCAAATAGGTATGCGAGCGTCTTGAAACTTTGCCGGCAATTCCCTTCAACGTTGCCGGCAAGCATCGGCACCAAGCGCTATAATCCAACCCCTGTAAATACATGAGGTTGGTGTACGACATTAGATGATCTTCCAGGTTAGTAGTACCATCATAGGTACCAACCAACAAATTCTTAACTTTGGCTGGCTGTGCCGCCTTGGTTATCTCCTTGGAGAATGCCGACGGCTGTTCCCCAAGTTTTAGTAGCTGGAGCTGCCAATCCATTGGCTGAACATTCCGTGCCACCTGACCCCAAATAGGGCCGGTTGCATGTGTTGTGATCCATACGACATATATGGCTGTTGGGGCACATACGGAGCCGAATGGATTATCTGAGGGCCAGAAAAAACGGACAGGCTGCCTGACTGACCCTTTCGGTTTGATTGCGAATACTTCATTGAAGTTTTCTTAAAGCTGTTCGGCTAAGTCGACGTTTAAGCCGACTCGGACAATTGTTGACTTTTCTTCTGCTAGATTAACATCCGGGCATCCGAGTAAGTCTTTTTTGATCCATCCGGCTGAACTTGCTGGATGACCTTCCTTTTCCCTATTTTAGGGAATCTGATTTTAGACTGATCAAACAAGGACCGATTCTTATCCTTTTGTTTAGGATGTGGAGTAGGCACACGGTCTTTGACTGGCTTTTTCTTCTTGGTCGACTTACCCCTGCTAGAGCCAGCCGTCTTCTTGTTGATCAAATCCTTGATTTCCCGTTTGAAACCTGTCATGAATTCCATGAGCTCGTTTTGAGTGACAGGGGCTGCACCTTCTGCCGCCTAGGGTTCAGAAGGTTGTATGATTGGCACACCTGGGCCAGGTTGATCAATTCTCCGTTCCTTTATTTCTTAAGAACGGGTGCGCCTTGCTCTAAGTGATCCTTCAAGGGCCACATAGGTGTCAACATTGAAGTCGTCACAATTGTCTTGGTCTGTATAGACCTCTACTCCGTCTAAGGTTCGTTTCTCATTATGAGGTGGTACAGGCTCTTGTAAAGTCATCTTAGAAGTAATCTCCCTACAGACACGCTAAATGTTTTAGGGTTTTTTTATCTCCCTACAATTCCAAGACTGGTCTCTGGACGCCTGTACCTGCAAAATAACGTTGACTCCGGGTGAGTGATGTTGCGCCTCCAATGATCAAGTTAGAACGTGTATGTAGTCTGTAAAAAGTGCGGAAAGTAAAGTATTTTCTCGGATTTCTAGAGAATATCTGCAATTAATGATTGCTCTGTTTTTTTTTTTGTATATTTCTGAATGTGTCCCATGATGGTAACATCTCCCTATTTATAAGGTCTCGAAATGCGTGCTGCCATCCTAGGTTACAGAAACATAGGAACGGAGGGCTTCCTTGGGAATTAGGCCAGAAAAGCCGCCTTTTTTCCCAATCAATGGGGATGCCACGTGTCAGCAGGGGATAGGGTCTCTGGGAACCTCTCCTGAGGTGACACGTGTCACCTTCACATTGGTCTACGTGTCCTGGGTAAAAGTACCCAAAACACCCTCCATCAAGGGTCCGATAGACCTTTATTGTGATAACATTGGAGCTATTGCTCAGGCTAGGGAGCCAAGAGAACACCAGAAGGTCAAACATGTCAAGCGGCGATTTCACATGAAAAGGGAGTAGAAATCCGAGGGTGAAATCAGAATTTGTAAGATTGGAACGGACGACAATGTAGCCGATCCATTGACTAAATTTTTGCCTCAAATAAAGCACAACAAGCACGTTGAGGCAATGGAGATCAAGCATGTTAAAGATTGGCTTTTAGTTCCTTGTATATTGTGGCTTTGAATTAAATAATGAGTCCATTCGATTACTGAGAATATTAAAACAGGGTATCAAGACCATGTCTTGGATAAAGAAACACCTGTTAAGTGAACATTGAATATTTTAATCGAAAATTTTCCCTAATCAAGGTCATATAAATGATGGACGATTAATGACCATATGAGATTATGGTGTAGTATGATTTATAGCAGCGTTTCTTGTGCTATGAGGACATGATTGTGAGAAATCATTTGCACAGGTTCTAGTTTGGAAATGTACTGGATGGACCTATGAGAATATTATAAGAGATATAAAATCTTCATAAGTATATTTCTCATTATAACTATTGGAACCTTTTTCCTCGACCATGAGTAGTGCAAGTTCTCTTATTTGAGTACTAGTCTTTTTGATATTGTCAAACGTCTGCCGTACGTGGGGATTATAACGACAACACTCGGGCGACTAGGTCCTCTAAGTAAGGGAAGCTTACAATACAAGACTGGGAATGTCCCCCTATTAACTATAGGGAATATGTCTTTGTTGTTTTCAAGGCCTCTCGAAGAGCGGGACTATGAAAATGCATGGCTGTGCTTAGATGGATTTTAGAAATCATCTCCTTATTGACAGTCAAACTCAGGAATCGAGAAACATTTCTGGACATAATAAGATGCCGAAGGATCTTACCTTATAGTTCATGAAGAGACATTAAAAAGTGACATAAGATAAGGGCTATACACTAGTTGCACACTTGTCCGGAAGGACAAGTGGAAGATTCAAAGGAATGGTGTCCTTTCAACAAGTGTATTATTCCGATAGAGGGTTTGGAATTATTAGAAAGCTAATTCTTGAGTGAGGTCAAGTGATCGGAATGCCTAGGTAGAGGCCGCTTCCGATCAGAATTACTAATGCATAATTAATATTACGGCTTAATCTTGACTAAACCCTTAGGGTCGCACCCCAATCGAATAACCGATTCGAATCAACGAATTAGTCTGAAGGATTAGATGAGACATTAGAGTATTACGAACAAAGAAGTTGGATATTGAGCTTAGAGCGTCAAGACCGAGCGTCGCAAGTCGAGTCGAATTAAGAATTCGACATGACATGAAATCAAACTAGCGACAAGTTCGAGCCTGGCCGTAGCCTCGCATTGGCCTAGGCATGTGAGTGCTAGGCTAGGCGAGGTCACCAACCCATGCGCATCATGGGTGCCTAGCATCCCCTACCACACGCACATCGCATGGAACAAGCATCGCAAGATGCGTGCATGTGTGTCGTGTGGCTGTGCATGCGTGGCTAGGCGTGTAAGCATTGCAGCGCTAGCCATCACATCATGCTAGGCCAAGCACCAAGCCGTTCGCTAGCCCGCAAGCATCGCAAGGATAGCAGCATGCTAGCCTTGATGGGCCTTGCTATCGCAAGCAACGGAGGCATGGTGCCTTGCGTGCTTGCTAGCGTGCTAAGGCCTTGCGCCTAGCCCATCGCAGCTTTGCAACAAGCAGCAGCATCGCATAGCAGCGTGCTAGGCATGCTGGGCTATGCATGCGTGCTAGCAAGCAGCACCAAGCAGCATCACGTAACAGCCCAGCATGCGTAGCTTGCTAGCAGCATGCATGCATGCATAGGCGTGCTGGCTGGCTTGCTGTGCATGTGATGCGGGCTGGCTATCTGGGCTTCCCAGCCTTGGTGCTAAGCGTTAGCTGGCAGCCTTGGCAGCCAAGGCAGGCTGCTAGCCAGCCAAGTGTTGGAGTGGTCCGGTTTTGAGTGGGGACCGTTTTCAAGGCCTTGCTTGATGAGCAAGGTTATGGTCCTCTCCTTGAAATGGTCCTCACCTAATTCTTCCTCTCCCATTGCCACTTGTAGCTTGTTCATTGATTTAGCATTTTTTTTTATTAAAATAAAATAAGGAAAATGCAAATCTCCAACATTGATTGAGAATGGGAAATCAAGGTTCATTTCCCTATAAATACCTAAGGTTTGGGTTTTGGGAAGAACACTTGAGTAGAACTAAAAAGGCATCTCTTTAGTAAAGTGAGAAAACCTTAAGTTCATAATACTCTAGTTTTTATTTGTCAAGTATCCCTATAAATACCCAAGGTTTGGGTTTTGGGAAAAACACTTGAGTGGAACTAAAAAGGCATCTCCTTAGTAAAGTGAGAAAATCTTAAGTTCGTAATACTCTAGTTTTTATATGTCAAGTCCCGACTAACCTTTGGGACTAGGATTGTTCGGGTCGGGTCGAAGTTGCGAGCCGTAGGAGGCCATCGCACTTGCGAGGCTCAAGCGTTGAATTAAGAGCTCGTGAATCGAGCGAAGCACACGTCAAGGGTAAGAATGTCTTTTATGTTGTTAATTATGTGGTTAAACATTTAGTGAGCGGGTTTGGGCAGCTTTCTCTCCCGCGTAGCATTAGACGCTAGAAAACCCAACAATTTCATCCTTATCTTTCCTCGCTTGATATTTCAATCCCAAAAATTTCGCTCAAGGTAGTTTGTTTTGTGTTTTATCGGCAATAACAGTGAGAGCAAAGAAGAGTTTTGAGCTCTGTGACAGATTGTTATATTTTAAGCCCAACTATAAATATTTACCCAGTAAAAAAATTTGGGCTTGAAATACTTGAGAGTCAATAACTTGCAATTTGCTTCTCTTAACCGGAAATGTCGTAAAATGCAATTTGTACCAATAATTTCTTTCCTACATACAAATAAATAAAATAGTAGTAGTACTTGTCTCCGGAAGAAAATTACTTAATATATCATTAAACCATTAAATATTAATATAAAATTGAGAGTTTAATGACATAAAATAATATACTTTTATGACTCTATCAACATTTTGGTCGACTCAACAGCCGGGCATGCCTTGATGTGCTTTATGGACGCCTATTTAGGCTTTCCTTAGATACCCTTGTTGAAAAAAGACCAATAAAAGACAACATTAGTCCTGATCAGGGGTTATTCTGTTATATTGTGATGCCGTTTGGTTTGAAGAATGCACCTGCTACATTCCAGCGAATGATTAATACAGTCTACATTAATCAAATTAGAAGGAATGTGGAGGCGTACATTGATGATATGATAGTCAAATCAAAACTTCAGACGGATCATGTTACAGACCTCCGAGAAACATTTGCCACACTTAGGCGGCACTAGGTCATGCTCAGTCCCATGAAGTGTGTCTTTGGTGTTGAGTCTGGGAATTTTCTCGGATTTTTGATTGATTAAAGGGGGATAGAGGCCAACCTAGAAAAAAAAGGCGGTCATAGACATGCAGTCGCCTCGCATTGTAAAAGAAGTACAGAAGTTGGCAAGTTGTTTGGCAGCATTGGGGAGGTTCCTCAGTTGGTCAGGCGACAAGTGCCTCAATTTCTTCCAAGCTATTAAAAAGAAGATAATGTTTGAATGAGGGGCGGATGCAGAGGCGACCTTTCAAAAGTTGAAACAACACTGGCACTCTTTGCCAAGGTCGGTTAGTCCTTTGCCAAAGGAAATGTTGTATATGTACCTAGCCGTCTCTGCCCATGCGCTTAGTGCTGTTCTTCTTGCAAAAAGATACGGCACCCAGCTTCTAGTCTGTTTCATCAGTCATGTTCTACGGAATGCGGAGTTGAGGTGCCCCATGGATGAAAATTTTGACTTTCCCTCTTTATGGCAGTTGAGAAGTTAAAACCTTACTTCTTGGCGCATCCGGTTGTGGTTTACACATACCAACCAATCAAGCACCCAATGACAACCATGGAATCATCCGGCCGAATGATCAAATAGGCGATTGAAATTCAAAGTCTTGAAATTTCCTTTGAACCAAGAAAGGCAGTGAAGGGACAGGCGTTTTCCAACTTCATTGTCGAAATGACAAGGCCGGCTGATCCTAAAACCTTGAACAAGTTTTGAAGGTATATGTGGATGGAAACTCCACCCTGAACGGTTGTGGTGCAGGCGTCATATGTCAATCTCATGAAGGAGACAAGTATGAATATGCACTATGACTCAAATTCCAAGCCTCAAATAATGAGGCAGAGTATGAAGCCCTACTAGACAACATACGCATGTGTAAGGTAGCTAGGGCAAGAAAAGTGGACGCCTGTTCTGATTCGCTGTTGATTGTTAGCCAATACCATGGTTACTATGAGACCACCCATCCGAGTATGATCAAATATTTGCAGGTTGTCAAAGAAGAGGCTGGGATACTTGACAAATTTCATCTAAGTTAGGTGCCCAGATCCGAGAACAATCAGACGGATGCTCTCTACAAACTTACATCATCCGCCTCCTGTGACACACCTAGGTCAGTCTTTTGGGAAGTTATGGAAAAAAGAAGCATTGAAGAAGATCCCATTGGAGTACTAGACCGAAGCTCAACCCTAGATGGATGGCATCCGGGCTTACTTAACAGACGACACCTTGCCGGATACTTACTTAGAGATGGTGACAATGAAAAAACGTGCGACCAGTTTTGAAATTCATAATGGAGAACACTTCAAAAAGGTCTATCTCCATCCTTTACTGATATGTGTCACCCTAGAGAGGGGACGAGAGGTTTTAGAAGACTTGAATTTGGGTTTCTACACCTCCCATATAGGCGGTAGGACCCTAGCAAAGAGAGCCAGGCGGGAGGGCTACTTTTGGCCCACTCTTGAAGTAGACGCCATGGAAATGGTGAAAAAATGTGACAAGTGTAAAAGGTTTCGCAAACTCGTCCACCGTCCGACTATTGATCTGACGGCCATCCATAGCCTAGTACCATTCGCCAAGTAGGGCATGGATATTCTGGGACCTTATACGCCTGCTACAGGAGGACGGAGGTATATCCTGGTTGCTGTCGACTACTTCACCAAATGGGTCAAAGTAGAGGCGATCAAAGGCATTAAACCAAAGATGTTATCTCCTTCATCTGAAGAAATGTCATCATTGGTATGGGTACCCATGTCTATGGTCTTTGACAATGGTCCTCAATTTGAGATGCCTGCTCTCAAGAACTGGTTGGGAGACCAAGGGATCCCTCACAGTTTTGTATCAGTCAGCCGCCCCCAAGCAAACGGCCAGGTTGAAGCCTTCAACAAGTTAATCTCTAATGGCATCAAAAAGAATATTGAAAGAGCTGGTGGCCTATGGGTGACGAGCTACCGCATGTTCTGTGGCCATCCGGACGACTGAAAAAAAGGCGACTAGTGAAACTCCATTTCTTATGATTTATGGGGCAGAAGATGTTTTTCCTATTAAGAACTATGAGCCGACTCTTCGAGTTATGTTATATGATGAGGAGGCTAACTGGGAGGCTATGCAGCTAGCACTGGACTCACTTCCAGAACGCAGGGGCAATGCTGCCATGCGCCATGAGATCTACCTTCTGAGAATGACGAGAGCATACAATAAAAGAGTGCACAAGGCGGCCCCTGAAAGTACGGGACTTTGTGTTTCGAAAAATGGAGGGAACTGGTAGGGACAATGAGCAGGGAAAGCTGACTCCCAATTAGGAAGGCCCCTACCGGATCTATGAAGAAGTACGAGGCGACACCTTCCGCCTGGAAACACCAGACAGTCGGCAGCTAGCCAAAACTTGGAATGTAGACAACTTGAAAAAGTACTACTTTTGAGACTTGTAAATTTTTTGCAAATGAAAGCACATCAATAAAAAGTTGCTATACTTTTTCAATACTTTGTATTTTTACACATCCTCCCAAATGGGAGGGACGCCTGCCTAATAAGCAGACGCCTTTCAATTATTTTCCTACTACTCTAACATGAGTAGAAATAAGCTAAGTCTAGCAAACTTAACAGCTATGTGTTGTTCCACTCAGAACAAATGAGGCCTATGGTCGGATGATCTAAGTTAGGCCTATGGCCTGACGATCAAAATGAGACCTATGGTCGGATATTTGTAATTTATACAACAATACGTATGTCCCTAACATGAGCAGGCGTCCGGCGACATCCATTTGGGTGAATTCGTCGTTGAGAGCATCTCCCATTTAGGTGGCACATTGCAATATAAACAAAAACAAACGGCCCTACCGGTTGTCTATAAAGATAAGCTCGCAGTCGTTTGCATTGATCAAATGAGACAAGGATAGTAAAGAATACCCACTGTTCTACAAAACAAGCGATAGTCTATAATATCTGAGTCAGATAACCGTCTGCTGATTGCTTAGGGGCAACTCAGTCGGCTATATTTGAGGATATAAGCTAAGTTCAACTCTCAGCAGCTAAATTGCAAAACAAGCTAAGTCCAACACTTCACAGTTAAGCATGCGAAGCAACCAAGTGGCCTTTTGCTGACTGCATCCTTTATACATTATAAATCCAAGCGACAAAGACTAATTTAATCATAAGGGTTACCTCACAGTCGTTCAACCTGAAAAACCTAAAATAGAACCTAAAAGGCTCGAATAAAACCACCTGTCTTATTGACAGCAGTCGGTGTTCGGCCACTATTCCTACATAGGATGGTGAACCTAAGATGAAGCTAACACCGGCAACATAACAGGCAGCTGCAATCCTGGTTAGATATTCCGTTTGATGCCTGTTATGTTCCGGATATCATAAAAACGACATATTTCAAATATAGAAAATAACCTAAGTATTAAAACTTGGCTGCTATGCATAGTTCGTCATATGAACTATCAATGAGGTCAAGAGCCAGATCATGCTGAGCGTATAACTGTCTGTCAAATGACGGACTATCCTCCTGGTTTGGGGCAATCACCATAGTGATTGATTGACTTAGAAATCAGCCATACTCTTTAAAGTAACAAAAATTTCCAAGTCAATCCATTAACCTTAAAAAACCAGGCGCATAACTGCCTAGAGCAAAAACAGTCCGTATACTAAAGCAATCGGCATATTGAAAAGTATTCAAAGCATTCATACAAAACAAGAAAGCAAGCGGCACGCAAGCCGAAGAAAGTTGACATAAAAACAAGAAAAGCTTAAGTAGTAGGAGGGGCCTGTTCAGCATCAGCAGCCGCATCTTTTTGTTCCCTAGTCGGCTGCAGCTCTTTTTCGGCATCCGCCTCCTCCTCTTCTTGGTTTGACCCCCTGGATGCGGAATCAGACGACTCGCCCTCCTCCTCTTCTCCATCTTAGCCTTGGCCCATGATCCTGTCATTGTACTCTTGAGTAGAGGCAGCAAACTGATTCTTCCAGCCCTCATAGCTGGCGTCTGGGAAAACAACTGCCCAGGTCATCTCCATGATGATGTTGCAATCGTCCATCATGTCATTGACCAAGGCCTGCTTTTTCTCCTTGGCTCTAGAAGTTTATTTTTTGGCGAGCTAGACTTCCAAATTAGCCAACCGTTATCTCAGTGTAATTGTCAACGTCAGTACAAAGGCTGTCTGCTTCCCTCTTCGCCTCTTTGAGAGGCTCGAGCTTGGCCTTGAGGTCCTTGATCTGCTGCTCCAGCTTGGAGATCCGCTTCTTCACAGCATCCAAGTCAGGTTGGCGGCCGCCTGTGAATATAGTATGTCACTCGTCAATATTTCATTTTGAGAAATCTGAAACATAGCCTTATCATGAGAAGAGGCGAAGCGAGCATTCCCGGATTTTACCTCCTTGGTCTTCTCGTTGATGGGCCTGCGAAGACGGTGCATTGGCAGCATAGACTGCATTCGGAAAAAGAGAACATTAGTAACAGGCGGCTCTAAGAGTTTAATCGGGGGACAATAGGTCGTTGTTCTACTATCCTAGATCAAATATACAATTTTTATCTCCTAACTTAACTCTATCAAGATTACTTTAGATAGTGGCAAGGTAGGGTCAATTCCCAAGGAAACGGGGGTTGAGCACAATTAACACGATATCTAGGATAAATTGCTAGTGACAAAAAGGGGTTATTATATTTTGAAGTTGAAGATTTCTATGATCAATCTAATTACCAAAAACAAGACTAAGTTAAACTAAAGAAGAAGAGATTGAACTAGGCAATCTAAATGAAAACAAAGGACAAGATTATAGCGATAACAATGGTAAAAAGCGCTAGGGAGAGGGGGTTCCGATCATGACCAACAAGATACTAATGAAAATCAATAGGGAAATACACCAAGGAGTTCAAACTCTACTCAAAGCAATTCATTCTCATGCCACTACTCAAAGCAAGTTGATGAAAAGATCATTCTCATGCATCTAATCTAGGACTAAAACATTGGGGTTATAGATGCACACAATAACTCCAAGCATATTAAGCACACATCATCAACTCAAGGTAGATTCCAATCAATAATCAATAGGAACTCAAATAAACATGATTTTTACCCCCTTCCCTAGCAAAAAATCTAAGCTAGAGAAAGGAAAATAGCCATGACAACCAAGCTAAACAAGTATTCAATCCTAATGCAACCTAGCATGATTGTAAGTCAAAGAGAAATCAAAGAAAGTAATAAAGCTTGAATATTTATGAGGAAAACATGAGTAAAAACAATAAAACTAAGTATTAGGGAAATAATAGAAAAGATTACTATTATAAAAGTTGAAGGATTACCCATTTATAAAAGTTGTTGCAACAATCTAGAGGAAATCTTGAATATTTAATTACAAAGATTGAATGTTGAAGACTAATGTTTTCTCCCTCTAAAAGACATGTATTTTCTCTCTCTACAAGTGTTTTAAGCCAATGGAATAGTGAATGAATGAAAACCTCAAGCTAAAGACTATTTATAGTCTTCTACTATAATGAGGAGAATGGGCAAGGGAGAGGGCTCTCCAAGCAGGCTGCCGCACCCTCTCCAAGCTCGGTAATAAGTTTGCCAAACCCAGATAGCCGCGCCCGCGGGGGTAAATGTCGCGCCCGCGGGCCTTTTAGCTGCGCCCGCGGTCGCCATCTCTAGAAACTCGCGTTTACTCTGGACATCCCTGTCCGCGCCCGCGGCCTTGCATAACAGCGCGCCCTCTCCCTTTTGGCTTCTCCACTTCCTTGGCAAGCTTTCATAGCTTCTCCACTCCATCTAGGAATCCATAATTCTCCCATGAGTGCTAGGGGCTATCAAAACACACAAATAAAAGGTAAAAAGTGGAAGAAAAGATAAAAGTGAAGGGAAAAATACGAGAGGGAGCTAAAGTAACTAAAATAGAATAAAAAGTGCTAAGAAAAGGCATAAACAAGTCGCAAATCGGTGGAATTATCTAATGAAAGAGGGTGAAACGGTGGCATAAATGCCACTCATCAAAATCCCCCACACTTGCCTCTTGCTTTTCCTCAAGCAAGACTAAGAGAAGAAAGACAAAACAAACAATACAAAGACAAACACGACATGGCAAGGCTTAGAAAAGCAACATCAAATTTCAAGCTGAACAAATGCTTCATTCGGACTTAACCACGAAGAACAAACGTCAGAGAATACTAGTACTTCTCAATTACATGATGCATGCACGCTTCAAGATGCGAATGGTTGCAAAAGTCAAGCCTAAGCTAAGCATAGAGAACTAGTGAGTAATTCTCCGCCCTAGTCCCCTCTAAAACGGTCCGCGTTCACTCCACTAGTTTGAAATCGTCCCCCTAGATGGCTCCTCATGATTCCATGAAGGAACCGGAAAAAAATTTCATTTTGAGGAGGTAATAGATCATCCCGACATCTCAACTAAGCATGCTCTCTCCATAGGGTTGAAAACCATCTTCCTCCACCGGTTATTGACCACGCACCCCTAAAGTCTAAGGGTCTTCACTAGGGTTGTAATGACTCGGCTCCAGGTGGAGGTACGGAGAACATTTGAAATAGTGGTGGTAAGTCCTAAGTGAAGCAAAAGAGTGGCCAATTCTCATGGATAAAATTCAAGAAACAACCACAACTCAAACGGTCAACCAACATTTCGATTTCATCGCATTATCACCCTCATTCAAGCGGTTGTTGGAATCCGCTTCCAATTCCATACAAAAACCCGGTTAAAAAAAAGAACAAGAGGGGAATTGGAAGCGGTTTGGTTTGAACCGCTTCTATAAGGTAATTAGAAGCGGTTTAAACCGCTTCTCTTTTTTAAAAAAAAACCGGATTATATTTCCTTCTTTCCCTCCTTCATTTCCTTCGTGTTTTGAAAATTCAATTGCACACCTCCTTCAATTCAATTTGCTCCCTTCTTCAGTTTCACCCACCATCACACAGCAGCCCACACCACCATTGTCGTGCTTACCCACCACAACAACAACCTTGCTGCGTGCTTTCACCACCACAACCGTTCGTTTCTTTCATTGAGTGTTGTTAGGAAAAGGGGTTGTTGCGCCTGCTTTCACCACCACAACCACCTTAGGGTGGTGCTGCTGCGTCCCTCTGCCTGCTGCCCTTGCTGCCTCCATTGCTACCATAGGGTCGTGCTGCTGCGTCGCTCTGCATGCTGCCCCTGCTGCAACCCTCTGCGTGCTCCCCCATCTCACCTTCAAACGCACCACCAGGCCACCACACGTCGCCCTCTAACCCCACATTCCTTCTTTTAGGGTGAGTTCATGCTTAATGTTACTTCATTATCTATATATTGTTAACAATTTCCCAAATTTTAGGTTTCAATTTTAGTTAATAAAATTTTATGTTAATTATTTTATTAATTATTTGTACACAAAATGTTAATTGTTACCTTAATTGTATAATGTTAAAAGTTGTTTGAATTTGAGTAGCTAAAAAGTGATGAATTAATGAATGGATTGTAAGTAAGCTTAGTTTTCTTGTAAATAGTCCAATTAGCATTACATGAATGAATGAAGGTGTGTTTTGTTAAATGCCAAACTAATGCAAAATATTGAATGCTTGCATCATCATTTGCCTAGATACCCGTTCGAGTCTTTCTCATTAGGAGGAAGTCTTGAATAGTCCCCGGTTGGGACTGTTCTTGGACGTGTAACCTCACTTAGGTAGTGAATGTATGTCTCTTTTTCGATTTTAAGGAATATCTCGGCTTAGCATTTTGTCACCATGTTCTCTGGGTGCATATGTAGGTAAGTAATTATCTACGTTGTGTAATTGGGGAATTGGGGCAAAATGCTGCCGGATTTTCCTTAAAATTGGAAAGTTGGCATACATTCACTAGTGAAATTAGACTATTTGGGAGCATTTATTCATTTTGTACACTATATGCATGAACGATATAAATACATACTATATATGTACTTTGATTATATGTTGCATTTATATAATATTTATAATGTGTTGGTATGTGTAAAGGCAATTTAAAACGTTGATGGATCGTGGTTGGATGTATGGTAGACGTGATACGTTGGAATTCTTTTATAGGGTCCTAGAGTTTTGCGAGAGTGCTTCACAATATCAGGTCAGGACGGGTGTGAATGACCTTTATTGTCCTTGTGTCAATTGTAATAATGTCACAATGGTCGACAGTGTTGATACAATAAGGAATCATGTGGTATGTCATGGGTTTAGGCCTCAATATCATGTGTGGGTTTGGCACGGTGAAAAGGGATCGTATAGGGAGAATGTTGTTGGGAATGATACGCACGATAAAAGTGCCGAGATTCGTGCGGAAGATGAATATGGTATTGATGATGGTGGAGATGGGGATGATGAGGGGCATGAGATCGAGGACAGTGGTGGTGATCACTTGGATGAGATGATGCATAATGTTGAAGGTGAATTTGGCGACCGATGTGATGTATTTGAGTCATTATCAGAGGCTGCCAAAAAGCCTTTGTATCCTGGGTCCAAAAAATACACCAAACTCTCAGCCGTGCTAACACTTTTTAACATTAAGTCAAAGTATAACTGGAGTGACACCAGTATTACTTCTTTGTTGACTGTGTTATGTGACATGTTGCCTAATGGGAATGAACTTCCTAAGTCCTACTATTATGCAAAGAAACTCATATGTCCATTTGGTTTAGAGTATAAGAAGATGCATGCATGTCCTAATGATTGTGTTCTTTATCGAAATGAATATGAAGAGTTGGAGGAGTGTCCCCGTTGTGGTAAGTCGCGTTACAAGCGAAAGAGCAGCAATGCTGGTATGAAGGGACCTCCTGCCAAGGTGTTATGGTATCTTCCCATCATTCCAAGGTTCAAGCGTCTATTTTCAATACCAAAAGATGCTAAGAAGTTGAGATGGCATGCAGAGGGAAGAAAGAAAAACGGTTTGCTGAAGCATCGGGCTGACTCTCCGGATTGGAAGAACATCAATATGAAGTTTAGGGCATTTGGTGATGAAGTAAGAAATTTAAGGCTTGGGTTGTGCACCGACGGTATAAATCCATTTGGCACTCTTAGTACCCAACATAGCACATGGCCGATACTTTTAATGATCTACAACTTGCCTCCGTGGTTGTGCATGAAACGAAAATATGTAATGCTGTCACTATTGATAACGGGCCCAAGGCAACCTGGAAACGACATAGATGTTTACCTTGAGCCCCTTGTTGATGATTTGAGAAAGATGTGGGATAAAGGGGTTTATGTTTTTGATGCCCATATGAACGAGATGTTCCTCTTGCGTGCAGCCTTTATGTGGACCATTAATGATTTTCCCGCATATGGAAACCTGTCCGAGTACAAGAACAAAGGGCATAAAGCATGTCCTATTTGTATCGATGACACACCAAACGTGTACCTTGATCACTACGGCAAAGATGTGTACGTGAGGACCTGAAGATTGCTTAGGCGCGATCACCCATATCGTAGGCAGAAAAAGGCACTCAATGGGAAAGTAGAAGAGGGGGCTGCGCCTAGGCCATTGAGTGGACATGAGGTGTATAGTCGAGTGAAGGGTATAGCAACTGTTTTTGGTAAAACATCGAAACCTTTAGACCCACATGCTCTCTTTAAAAAGGAATCGATCTTTTGGAAGCATGAGAACTGGAAAGAACATGATGTTAGACATTGTCTTGATGTGATGCATATAGAGAAGAATGTTTGTGATGCAGTTGTTGGGACAATTATGGGTATTCATGGTAAAACAAAGGATGGAAAGAGCGCGCGATTAGATTTGGAAGCGTGGGGGGTTCGTTCAGAATTGTGGGTCCAGCCAAAGGTAGGGAAGGCCAAGGTAAGGGAAAATGTAAGCGAAGATGGTGGCAAAAGACGTAAGGGGGAGCGCAAAGGAAAGGGCACCAGTGTATCAAAGAAGAAAGATGATGGAAAAGGCAAGAATGAAAAGGTTTATTTACCTCTAGCTTGCTACACATTGTCCAAGGATGAAAAACGAAAGTTTTGTGCTTGTTTGTATGACATTAAGATTCCATCTGTTTTCTCGTCAAACATGAAAAGATTTGTTTCTTTAAATGGGGAAATGAAGTTGACTAGTATGAAATCACATGATTGTCACATGATGATGCAAGTATTCCTACCGATTGCAATTCGTGGTATTCTACCGAAGCACGTGAGAGAAGCTATTACAAGCCTTTGTTCGTTTTTCAATACCATTTGCAGCAAAGTGCTTGATCCTTTTACACTTGATGCTCTCCACGCGAATATAGTCGTAATTTGTGCAAATTTGAGATGTGTTTCCCACCGTCATTTTTTGACATAATGGTGCATTTGGTTCTTCATTTGGTTAGTGAGATTAAGATGTGCGGTCCAGTCTTTATGAGGTGGTGCTATCCTTTTGAAAGACACATGGGAACATTGCAACATAAAGTGAGGAATCCAGCCCATCCAGAAGGTAGTATGATTCAAGGGATTGTGGCGGAGGAGATTGGTAATTTCGCGGCGGAGTATGTTGCCGTTGCTGAACCAATTGGGCTTCCCACTTCCCGACATGAAGGGAGACTTGATGGTCATGGCACCCTTGGGGCGAAACGGATCTCACCTACTCATGATCAGTTCTTGCAAGCTCACCTATTTGTGCTTCATCATGTTGGGGAGGTTCACCCATATTTAGAAGAGCACATGGATATTTTGCGTGCGGAATTTCCTTCAAAAGGGGAAAGGGTACTAATGCAGAAGCATAATAAGATGTTTGTGTCGTTGTTCCATGATCGAGTTATGCTTCAATTGGATGAGAGTGTCTCTGATACTATAAAGTGGCTAGCTTATGGTCCAAAGGAAGATGTTTATTCTTTTGAGGGATATGACATAAATGGGTATACATTCTGGACTGAGCATCGTGTTCAGAAATCCTCATCGACTCAAAACAGTGGTGTCACTGTTGTGGCTTCATCTAGAGAGTTTGCTAGTGCGAAGGATACAAAACCGGTTGACGCATAATTATCCTACTACGGACGAATTCAGGAAATATGGGATAGATTACCGTGAGTTCAAGGTAGGTCTATTTAAGTGTAAATGGGTCAATAATATTAGGCGCAACGTCTTACATGATGACTTCACTCTTGTAGACCTTGGCCACTTGCGGGATAGTTTGGAACCATTCATTCTTGCATCTCAAGCCAAGCAAGTGTTCAATATAACCGACCTAGCCGATGCAAAATGGTCCATCGTCCTTGCTAGCAAAAGAAGAATTTTAGGGGTTGGAGATGTTGAAGACGAAGACGAATATGATGCATTTGATGATTCCCCCCATTTCACCGCCCCTACACTTGATGTAGCAAATGATGTAGACAAGGATGCAAATTATATTCGAGCAGACCACAACGAGGGAATACTTAATGAGGTACAATTTTTTAAGTGATGTAGACAAGGATGCAAATTATATTCGAGCAGACCACAACGAGGGAATACTTAATGAGGTACAATTTTTTAAGCATCATAATTTTTAGTAAACATGTTTTGTATACCAAATATGAGTTGTTAGAAGGATTAGATGCGAACTAGGAATGAATTAAATAAGTTGGGAAAGTTAGTATCTCATTTTTGCCAATTTGAATTTATTTCGCTCCTATAACATTGTATTAGCATGGTATCAATGAATGTTAAGCATTTTCAACTTGTAAACATGTTTTGTATAACAAATGTTAGTTGTTAGAAGGATTAAATGCGAACTATGAATGAAATTAAACAAGTTGGGAAAGTTAGTAGCTCATTTTTGCCATTTTGAACTTATTTCGCTCCTATAACATTGTATTACCATGGTATCAATGACTTTTAAGCATTTTCAACTTGTAAACATGTTTTGTATACCAAATGTGAGTTGTTAGAAGGATTAAATGCGAACTATGAATGAAATTAAACAAGTTGGGAAAGTTAGTAGCTCATTTTTGCCATTTTGAACTTATTTTGCTCCTATAACATTGTATTACCATGGTATCAATGACTTTTAAGCATTTTCAACTTGTAACCATGTTTTGTATACCAAATGTGAGTTATTAGAAGGATTAGATGCGAACTAATAATGAAATTAAATAAGTTGGGAAAGTTAGTAGCTAATTTTTGCCATTTTGAGCTTATTTCGCTCCTATAACCTTGTATTACCATGAAATCAATGACTTTTAAGCATTTTCAACTTGTAAACATGTTACTAATGACTAACTATTTGCGTGTCTTGTGGTGGTAGGTGTGTACATAAAATGGGTGGTGACGAATATCTTCACCACGAAGAGGATATGGATGATGAAGACGTTGGTAGTTCTCAATCTGGGGACGAGTTGTATGATGTCAACAAGGAGCAAGATTTGGGTGAACCAGAAGACCAAGCTCATGATGACATACATCGTAGGCTTAACGATTACGAGATAGCAGCTGAATGTGCCCCCCCTATTAGGGATGATATTGTTTCCGAGTTTATACGAGATTCACAAGGACAAATGAAACGTCAAGTGAAAACCAGTGGTGGTGCAAAGGCACCGGGGAAGAGAAAGGTAAGGGGTGCAACAAAAGCTTTCAAGAAACCCGAGGAGCCCATGATTCTTGAGTTTGACGAGTTGGGTCAACCTACTGGCAATGGCGCAACAAATATTCCATACACATTGGGATATTGACTCGTAAAATACCGATCACACTTGATTGGACAGAGATACCTAAAGGGTTGCTGCAAATGTTTTGGGATGATACAATGGTAAGTGTTTTGCATTTCTGTCTTTTTAAAAAAACTTCGTTTTTTTTATGATTGTGCATTCACCGAAATCAAACCAAACATCGTGTATTTTTTATCAATGTGCAGCCTGCCAGGCTGGCTGTGAAACTTCCTAGGCTGGCTGTGCATCCTGCCAGTACTGCTGTGCAGCTGCCTAGGCTGGCTCTGCAGCCTACCAGGACTGGCTGTGCAGCTGCCTAGGCTGGCTGTGCAGCCTGCCAGGGCTGCTGTGCTGGGCTGGCTGCCTGGCTGGGTGCCTACCTGGCTAGGCTGGCTGTGGTTGGTCTGCTGCCTGTCTGGGTGCCTGCCTGGCTGGGCAGGATCCTTTTTTAATTTTTTTCCTTTATTTTACCCTTGACTAACTTGTACATTTGCTATTCTTACAGACTGTGTTTAATATTCCTGATAAGCCAGACAAGAGAAGATCGTTTGAATGTTTTGTACAAGAGAGATTCAAAAACTTCAAAAGTTCGTTGAGAACAAGATGGATTCATAAGAAACAAAGGCATAAACTGAAGAAAACTGTGATGGATAATGTAGGAGAGGAGCAGCCTGAGAAGAAACCGTGGGATGTATATCCACAAATAACGGTGAAGGACTGGGAGAAGTTTGTCGCGAAATCAACTACTACTATTGCACTTGTATGTATTTTAATATAAATTAGAGTTGTTTCTTCAATTTTTCTCACTACATATTATGATGCGAACATTTGGTAATGTGTAGGAAAAAAGTCAACAAGCTACGAGCAATACTGAGAAGAAAGTTTATAACCATCATATGGGTTGTAAGACATTTGCGGAAATTCGACCAAAGTGGATCAAATAGGGTCTATACCCCGCATCCAAAATACCATCATCTGATAAACTGCTTCCCTTCACGGTCACAAGTTTGGTAAGTCGTGCAAATGATTGGTGGTGTGATATGCATGGGATCGACAAGGACACCAGAAAATACATCATGCACCCGGATAAAAGGCCAGTAACAGATGCACTTGTAAGCACCCTTTGATATTTATGGTAATGTTCCACAGTTATTATTAAATATTTCCACCAAGACTACATCTAACTTAGAACTGGAAAATTTTTGTGTTGTTGCTGCTCGAGCATACGTCGGAAGTGGTTGAAGGCAAGCTCACTCCAAGTATTGAGAACGATCCTTTTACCTTGGCGTTGGGAAAACCATACCACCCTGGGCGAGTCATTGGTGCAGGAGGGAAACAACTAGGGTGGGAAAAGGTTATGGGTTCAGAATACACTAGATCAGGAAGAACTAGATCAAGTTGTTAATTCGCCCCACCATATGAATGCCAAGGAAAAGGAATCAATTAAGGCGGGGATACGCAAAGAGGTGCAAGAACAATTGCAAAGCCAATTCAATGCCATTTTGAAGCACATGAACTTGCCAACCTTGTCTTTTCCCCCGATAACCCAGTGGACTCACATAGTCACCCAGAAGATGTCAGGGATAATCCACTTGTTGAGAGCGAGGTAATTGAATTACAGTTGAGAACATGAACTTCATATCATCAAACGAGGCCTTATGTAGCATAATTATTTTACTATTGCAGATTCCTACTCCTATGCATGCAGACTCAAGGGGGATTGCAAACCAGACACCTGATCCTTTTCCAAATGTTTAGGTAAATTTCAAGTGTTAATGAAATGTAAACATATTAGGCTTACGCTAGTTAATTAGTTCATAACTTGTCCTAATCAACTGTGCAGGAAGAGATGCCTTGTGAGCTTCTTCACCCCGGCAAAAACGTTGATGGAGAGTTGGTGGGGTATGGTAGCGCACAACCGTTTGACAAGGTCCATTTCAAGTCTAATACTCATACCCACTACATCTCGGTCGGCATCAATTCCATAGTACCTGAATTTGAGGACTTGCCACTACCGGTACCTAGAGAGGAATATGACTTCATCACACTGCTTCATGCGAAAGGTAGCTTTGTGCAATGGCCACGTGATCGGGTGAGGTTGGTAACAGGGGTAAGTGTACACTACTTGGCTTGTTTGTAAAACATGTCCCAAATAGCTTATAATATAACCATGTGCTTTTATGTTCCAAATGAAAATAAGTCATCTAAAAGGAAGAAGGTGGAGAAGCCAAAACCTACAAAGAACATGTAACAAGGACAAGGGTTGAAGAAGACTTCAAGAGGTTCTGCCACGAGTTGTACTCCACTAGTAGAAGCCGACATCTTGAATTTGCTCTCTAGAGCTTGCACTTTTATTCACAACCGTGTCAGTGAGTTGCCTAGGGGTAGATCTATTAAAATGATTTTACCTAAGGCATTGTTCCACTATGATGAGGATGGGATCGCACCAATTGCAAAAGAGGATGTGAAGGAATTTCTATCCGATGCCATGCTTAACATTTCCATCGTTCAAGCTTTCATGAAGTAATGCAATGCTACTATTCCTAATCAATTTGTAGCATTTTCGACTGTAAACAATGCTTTTAATAGTTTTTCCCCACAATACTTGTCATGAAGGGCACTACAGGAGCACCTTAGAGGCTCAGGCGATTTCAAGGCTGCAGTTAGGTGGTTTTTCCCCGAGCAGACCTCGCTTACCAGATGCCTGTGCAACCCTCGTGATATGGAAGATTACCTACAACGGAGTATCAAGGAATCAACGCGTGCGGGGTTTAATTTCATATTAGCCCCATGTTTTGAGGAGTACGTCTACAAATGTCATAAATTCAGGTGTTTTTTTTTTTGAAAATTTTTAAAATGCAGTTAACTGTGGCGTATATTAGTTGACGTTTTTTCAATATATGCAGTTCTCATTGGACCCTTTTGGTGATTTGTGTTTCCAAATACACAATCTACCATTTTGATTCACTTCGTCAGATTCCACCACATAGGTTGCTAGTGAATAATATATTGAATAGGTACATATTGCTTCCTATTGTTGTTTGACCTCACCGAAATCCTTGAGTATTTATGTGTCTAACTTTGAACTTACTTTCCTAAAGTGTTATGAAGAAGAAACATTGTCGTTCTGCTGCGGGTCCTAAGTGGGAATATGCAAAGGTAATGCCTTAAGTTAGTGATTTACTTAATATACTTGGCTTCGGTTATGGCTATGCATGATTTGATATCGTTTGTGGCATGTCAGTGTGCGCAACAAGACAATGGACTTGACTGTGCCCTATACGTTATGAGGTTTATTCTTGACATAGTCAGTAGTTGCAAGGACGCACAACAACTAGATGAGGTATGCTTTTACTATTTTCAACCTATTACTTGTTTTGATTATTGCACTGAACAAAAAACAAGCATAACTTTCACCGAAGAAAACACAAGCATAACACGCAATATGCATTTGCACGCTGCCCAGGCTGTGCAGCAGCCAAGGCAGGCAGCCCAGGCCACTGCAGCAGCCAAGGCAGGCAGCCCAGGCCACTAGAGCAGCCAAGGCAGGCAGTCCAGGCCACTACAGCAGCCCAGGAAGCTAGGCCAGGCCACTACAGCAGACCAGGCAGGCAGGCTAAGCCACTGCAGCAGCCCAGGCAGGCCAGCCAAGGCACCAGCCCAGCCAGGCACCTGCCCTGCCAAGCAAGCACCTAGCCAGGCAGCAGCCCAGCCAGGCAGCAGCCCAGCCAGGCAGCAAGCCAGCCAGGCTGCCAGGCCACCCAAGCAGCTGCCCAGCAAGGCAGGCACCCAGCCAGGCAGCCCAGCGAAGCAGCTGCCCAGCAGGCTGTACATGCACTTGATGCATGTGATTTTTGTGCATTTAGGCCTTTTTGGTAATTTTCGGTGAATTTCTGTGATATTGGTGCATTTCGGTGTTGTGATACTCATGACAATGTTTGTTTGTTTTTTTTTTCTCTAATGTTTTGCAAGGTTCAAAGGGAAGGCCTGTTAACAAAGAAGGAAATCGATGAAGTTCGCAACATGTGGGCTTTTTTCGTCACATTTGATGGCATATAGAATTCATGTAATGGTTATATTGGTTTGTTAGCTTGACTTTATTAATTTTATTGTCAACATTATTTTAATTAAGTACGTATTATTTAGTATGTACGCAGCATTTCTAATTTTAATCTTAATATATTTTGGTGTAATTAAATATTGTTGTTCGTTAAATATATTAATGATGTTACATGTTTAATATATAATTATTTCGTGTTATATATATTATTGTATTAATTTGTAACTAATATTAATTTTACTATTAATTAATAATATTAATTTTATTAATAAATAATAATACTAAAAAAACTTTAATTGGAAGCGATTTGGCGCCAAACCGCTTCCTTTACTCCACTAATGGGAAGCGGTTTGAACTGCTTCCAATTCCAACTGACAATGGCAAGCCCCCCAAACCTAAGCGGTTCAAAACCGCTTCCGATTAGTGGGTTTGAACCGCTTCTAAATTGGTTTTTTCTACTAGTGACTAAAGAGAAGTATCATGCACAACAAGGAGAAAATAGACCAAACATATCAACAACAAGCATGCACAAGACACACACCCCCCCTCAAATGATGAATAAAGTCCCCCAAGCTTAAATGAAATCATCTCAACATCCCATCATGAAAAACAAACAATCAAAAAGTAAAGTGATGGAGGAAAAAAGCCCAAGTAGGGAACTAATGGCCCCTAGGACCGGCCTCATCATCAATAGGTGCCTCATCATCATTATCTCCATCGTAAGAGAAACCGGTTGAAGGGCCATGCGGCTCCCAACCCCCGGTGTAATCCGGAGGCCAACCATAGTGACCTTTGTAAAGTTTAACTTGCCATTGAGGCAATTGGTCGTATTAGGTTGGTAAAGGAAGAGGGGCGGGGTGAGTGGGGTCGACATAGGGGTAGTTAGGATCACCCCTATAGTCACACTCCCCGGTTGCCTATAGTTATATGGAGGATATTCACTAAATGTATTCCCGGGTTTAGGAAGACCTGGGCAATAAGGCCAAGAATCCTCCTCACTAGGGCCCCGCCAATGAGGCATCGGCCCTTGTTGGGGCGGGAACTAAGGGTAGTTCACCGCCGGGGTAACCTGACCCTTCCTTACACTAGCATCATACATAGCTTGTTGTTGCATAAACATACCTTGTTGCATCTCCATTAGTCCTTGCATGCCAATTTGCATGCTTGCCATTTGATCTTCAAGACTTTGTATGCCTTGAGGAAGAAATTGTTGTTGTTGTTGTTGTTGTTATTGTTCATCATCGTCATCATCATCATTATCATCTCTCTCAAGACCATCTCCCATGTTAGCACCCGAAAATCGATTGCTACGGGCGACATACCAAACATTAGGAGCCACACTCCTTAAGGAGGTCAAAGTAGGGTTAGGGAGTAGGCTCTTGGCGCACCAACCAATCATACACATCATCGTCATTAGGCTCGGTGATCCCGAATAGGTCCTTCATCAAGACCATGTGCAACCTAATGACCCTACTAGTTCTAAGGGTCCAAGCACACGGTCAAGGATGCAAAAGAATCAAGTTCGTATTGTCCATGGGTTTTTTTATATAAGGATCCAAAGATGTCAAGTGCTCATGCATGGGTTTTAACATTTCTTCACCCATGTACAAGTCATGCGTGACTTGGGTGGATGATTAAGCTCAGTAGCTTTTCCTTGGATGCCTTGATGATATTCGTAGCATAGGGATTGAATATTCTCTTGTTCCAATCAATTTTGCAGGCATCCAAGACAAGGGAAAAAAGAAGGGGGAGTTACACGGTTTTAAGTGTGTGATTAAGAAGTGATTTACTCTCTTGTTGGGCGCCATTTTAGGGTGTAACTTCCTTAGTTAATTTGCACTTTTATTTTTAATTAAGTCTATGTTTTATTTTTTGTTGTTAGAGTGTAATTAGCTGAGTTAACTGCTGTAATAAGTTATAACGAAAAAGAAATTGAAAATAGGGGAAAGCTGGGCGTATTTGCAGCGAGTTCCTTAAGGAACTACTTTAAGGAACATCAGCAATTATTAATCTTCAATGTGTGGCGGTTTCATGGGAACGGTTACATTTGAGAGCTGAATATGGCTGGCGACTTTTGAGTTCCCTATTGGCTGGCGACTTTTGAGTTCCCTTTTGGCTGGCGACTTTTGAGTTCCCTTTTATTAAATTAGCTAAGTTCACTTAATATAGCTACTTCCTTAGGCTATAAAAGGATGTCTTATCTAGCTTTGTAATATCTTATCTTACCTTGAATGAACATTATCTACTTTGAAATTACCTAGTGTTATTTCTATTTAACTTGTGGATTCACGTTACTTGAACTCGTGGACTCGAGTTTGTGAGCTTAACTCGGAGTGTTCGGAGTTAGCTTGTTGTGGTTAGTAGAGTAAGTGTTCAACTCAAACCATACTTATCCTCGGAAACTCGGTTCAGTTCCTCACTCTCAAGAAGTAGTTTATGTTCCTTATCTTCCTCCCACGCCAAACACCTAGCCTAAACACTAAGCCACCTAAACACCTAGCCTAAACACTTAACCCATAACCCGAAACGTACAACCTAACCTTAGATTCCGCATCAGTTGGTATCAGAGCCACGGTTGAACCACGGTCTAGGCCACGGTGTGACCATGACTTCCTACCAAAACTCAAATGATTGCGATAGGAGAAGCCACCAATCAACACAATCGTAGATTGTCTGAATTGGAAGAAGGTGAACCAACCCCCAAAATTGAATAAAACCGGCTCAACTCCAATCGGGAGGACCGATTTCTGAAACTAGACATCCCTGAATTTGATGGTTCAAGTGACCCTGAGGTGTTCAATGATTGGGTTCGAAGGATTGAGTCAATCTTCAAATACATGGAGTATGATGATGAGAAGTGTTGAAACTGACAACACTCAAACTAACCAAGTTAGTTGGATTGTGGTATGAAAACCTCAAATCTAAGAGGAGACATGCTGGAAAGGAGAAAATTAGTTCTTGGGAATTTTTGAAAAGGAAAATGGTGCAACGTTGGATTCCTAGAGAATATGTGCAAGATCAATAAGTCAAATTGACTCGCCTTAACCAAGGTTATTTGACTGTAGATGAGTACGTGAAGGAGTTTGAAAGACTGAGTCTTTTGTGTGACCTAGAAGAAATGGAGCCATTTAAAATGGCTCGTTTCATGAGGGGCCTTGCCAAGAGCAGAGCCAACAAGGTGGACCTCTTGCCTTATACCACATATGATGATGTAGTGAAAGTAGCACGCAAGGTAGAAGCGCAACAAAAGGACCATAACGTGAGAAGTACACCCCGTACTCCTTACAAATCCTATACTTCTACCAACAAATTTGACAAAGGGAAAACTCCTATGTTCCCTAAGAAAACGGAGAATAAGGTGGATGAGAAGGGTGAGATTGGAGGACGCACTTGTTTTAGGTGTGGGAAAAAGGGACACATTGCTACTTTGTCCTAAACGCAACACACTAACCAAGAATATGCGGCTGAAGAAGGTGAAAATTTCTTTTGTGGCGTGGTCAGAAGGATCTTGTACACTAAACTAGTACAAGATTTGCAACAACGGGAAAATCTGTTTGACATCCGTTGTAAAGTGAAAGATCGCATTTATAGCATGAACATTGATAGTGGGTCATGTGCGGATGTGGTTGCTTAGGAGTTGGTGAATAAACTAAAGCTTCCTATTAGAGAACATTCCAAACCATACAAACTCAACTGGCTTGACAATGATTCCGGTGTGCGCGTGAGAAACAAGCTTTAGTAGCTTTTGCCGTACGAAATTTTTGTGATGAATGTTGGTGTGATGTGCCACCTATGAAGGCATGTCAAATTCTCTTAGGCCGTCCATGGCAGTTTGATCATAAAGCTATACACGATGGTGTGACCAATGTGTATACGATCAAGAATAATGAAGGGAAGAAAGTGAAGCTACTACCTTTACCGCCTAAGATAGAGAAGGAGAAAGAAGAAAAATCGAATTTTCTCATTTCTAGACAAGAACTTGAGGATGTTCATGAGAAAGAGGGAGTTGTGTTCATATTGATAGTCAAGTCCATTTCAAAGAAATTGGTTGAAGGAAATTATCCCTCTATTATTCGTCCATTATTTGAGGAATTTCAAGAAGTTTTTCCCGATGAGTTGCTTAACAAATTACCTCCAATTCGAGGCATTGAGCATGCTATTGACTTGGTGCCGGGTGCGGCATTACCAAACAAACAAGCCTATCGTTGCAATCCTGAGCAAGCACAGGAGTTGCAAAGGCAAGTGGAGGAATTTGTGGATAAAGGCTTTGTGCGTGAAAGTCTTAGTCCTTGTGCGGTTCCGGCATTGTTGGTGCCAAAGAAGGAAGGTATGTGGAGAATTTGTATTGATAGTTGTGCTATTAACAATATTACTATCAAATATAGATTCCCCATGCCTAGACTACAAGATATGATTCATGAATTATGTGGGTTAAAAGTGTTTAGCAAAATTGCATTATAGTGGCTATCATCAAATGAGGATCTGTGAAGGTGATGAGTGGAAAACGGCCTTCAAGACCAATCAAGGTCTATACGAATGGCTAGTCATGCCATTTGGCTTATGCAATGGACCCAGTTCATTCATGAGATTGATAAATGAGGTACTCCATCCATTTCATAACAAATTCATTGTTATATACTTAGATGATATATTAGTATATAACAAAAGTGAAAATGAACATGTAACTCATCTTAGATTATTGTTTGAAGCATTCCATAGACATAAGTTGTATGGAAAAGTAGAGAAATGTGATTTTCTATGTACTAGTATTACTTTCCTAGGATATATTGTTTCTAGTGAAGGAATACATGTTGATCCAAGAAACGTGAAGGAAATTGCCACATGGGAAGTGCCACGAAACCTCCATGAAGTGCATAGCTTTTATGGGTTGGCTTCTTTCTATAGAGTCTTCATCAAAGGCTTCTCTACAATCACTGCCCCTTTGACAGAGTTATTGAAGAAAAAGGTGTTAAAATGGAATGATTTGGCCCAACGGGCTTTTGAAGAAACCAAAGCTAAACTTTGTTCGGTTTTTTTTTTTAGCTTTGCCTGATTTTGACAAACTGTTTGAAGTTGAATGTGATGCTAGTGGTGTGGGTATTTTTGCCGTTTTGGTGCAAGACAAAAGGCCAATTTCTTACTTTACTGAGAAATTGAACGGTGCAAAATTGAACTATTCTACCTATGATCGTGAATTCTACGCTACTGTACGTGCCCTTGATCATCGGTCCCATTATTTGAGGCCCAAGTCTTTGTGTTACATTCGGACCATGAAACTCTGAAGTTCATCAATGGCCAACAAAAACGTAACTCACGACATGCCAAATGGGTAGAGTTTTTACAATCTTTCACGTTCAGTTCGAGGTACAAAGAAGGAAAGAAGAATGTGATGGCCGATTCTCTGTCAAGAAGGAACTTTTTGTTGTCCATGACTCAAACTCAAATTCTGGGTTTTGAACATTTGAAGAGTTTGTATTGTGAGGATGATGATTTTTCTTACCTTTTTAACAATCCTACAAAAGATTTTGTAAAACAGGAAGGGTTCCTCTTTAAAGGCAACAAGCTGTGTGTGCCTAAGTGTGGAGTTCGTGAACTATTGATTTGTGAGGTGCATAGTGGCGGCATAGCTAGTCACTTAGGAGTCCACAAGATAGTAGATATCCTTCAAGAACGTTTCTATTGGCCTCACATGACTAGAGACGTGATCCAAGTGGTGGAGAGGTGCGCAACATGGCAGAAATCAAAGAGTACCTTTCACAAAGGTCTCTATGTTTCCTTACCAGATCCTAATGTCTTGTGGGAAGTCTTAAGCATGGATTTTGTTGTAAGTTTTCCTTGAACTCAAAGAGGCAATGATAGTATCATGGTTGTTGTTGATCGTTTCTTAAAAATGCCACATTTCATTCCGTGTCACAAAACCGATGATGCATCAAAAGGTACGGATTTGTACTTTAGAGAAGTGGTTCGTTTACATGGTGTGCCAAGGTCCATTGTTTCGGAACCTGACAATTAATTTCTTAGCCATTTCTTGAGCATGTTATGGAAACTTGTGGGAACTAAACTTTTGTTTAGTACTTCGCACCATCCTCAAACGGATGGCCAAACCGAGGTCACTAAAAGAACCTTGGGTGTGTTGTTACGTGGGCTTGTGAACAAGACTCAAAAGGATTGGGACTTGAGGTTGGCTCATGCTGAGTTTGCCTATATTAAGTCAAATCCCATTTGAAGTGGTTTATGGTGTGAACCCATTGTTACCGGTGGAGCTCATTCCATTACCTAAAACCGAGCTAGTCCATGGTGATGCTAGGAGAAGGTGGGAGGCATTTCAAGAAACTTGTAAGCAAGTTAGTGAGAGGATCGAGGCTATGAATGAGAAGTACAAAACTAGAGCCAACAAGAACCGTTCTAAACCACGATTCAATTTGGTTACATCTTCGAAAATAACGTTTTCCTAACCTACGCAAAAATAAACTGATGCCTAGGTCGGATGATCCTTTTCGTGTGCTTTCAAAAAATTGCTTACAAAATTGAGCTACCTAGTGACTATCATGATATAAGCTCAACATTCAATCTGGGTGACCTTGCTCCATACTTGGATGATGAAAGCTTGAGGGCAAGCTTCTTTGAGGAAGGGGGGAATAATCCGGAATTGGAATTGGTCCTTGATCAAGACCTTGTCCAACCTAATGAGCCTACTAGTTAAAAGGGTCCAAGCACACGGTTAAGTGTGCAAAAGAATCAAGTTCCTATTGTCCATGGGTTGTTCCAACAAGGATCCAAAGATGTCAAGTTCACACGCATGGGTTTTAACATTTCTTCACCCATGTACAAGTCATGCGTGACTTGGGTGGATGAGTAAGCTAAGTAGTTTTGCCTTGGATGCCTTGATGATATTCGTAGCATTGGGATGGAATATTCTCTTATTCTAATAAGTTTTGAAGGTAACCAAGACAAGGGAATAAAGAAGGGGGAGTTACACAGTTTTAAGTGTGCGATTAAGAAAAGATTTACTCTCTTGTTGGGCGCCATTTTAGGGTGTAACTTCCTTAGTTAATTTGCACTTTTATTTTTAATTAAGTCTATGTTTTATTTTTAGTTTCTAGAGTGTAATTAGCTGAGTTATTGCTGTAATAAGTTGTATTAAAAAGCCGTTGAAAATAGGGAAAGCTAGGCATATTTGCAGCGAGTTCCTTAAGGAACTGTTTAAGGATCTGCTTTAATGAATAGCAGCAATTATTAATCTTTAATGTGTGGCGGTTTTCATGGGAACCGTTACACCTGAGAGCTGAATATGGCTGGCGACTTTTGAGTTCCCTTTTGGCTGGCAACTTTTGAGTTTCCTTTTATTACATTAGCTAAGTCCACTTAATGTAGCTACATCCTTAGGCTATAAAAGGATGTCTTATCTAGCTTTGTAATATCTTATCTTACCTTTATTGAAACTTATCCACTTTTAAATTACCTTGTGTTATTTCTAGTTTAACTTGTGGAGTTAAGTTACTTGAACTCGTGGACTCGAGTTTGTGAGCTTAACTCGGAGTGTTAGGAGTTAGCTTTTTGTGGTTAGTAGAGTGAGTGTTCAACTCTAACCATACTTATTCTCAAAAACTCGGTTCAGTTCCTCAATCTCAGGAACTAGTTCCTGTTCCTTATCCTATTCCCATGCCAAACACCTAGCTTAAACACTAAGCCACCTCAACACCTAGCCTAAACACTTAACCCATAACCCGAAACATAAAACCTAACCTTAGATTCCGCATCACCTGGCGATGAAATGTACCCTTTTAAGTTGTTCGATGCCGAAGTAAATATTATCCGAACCACCCACGGTGGTGCAAGAAGCTAGATCGCGGGAGTAGCCTAACCTCATAGCCAACTGAGTAATCATACTCCCACAAGTGATCTCACCCTTCTCCCCCCCCCCCCCCCAAATAGTGGATTCACAACTTTTTAACAACAAGTGGCTCATGTTTAACCTTCCTCGCCACTCCTTCCTTGTGGCTAACCAAAGCACAACCAACTCAAGCTTCATCATTTTTCCCAAAGCTTGCTTGGGGAAAACCGAGTACCCCAAGAGTCTATGCAAAATGCGGAGTGATGGTTGGTACATATCACTAGCAAGGGAGAAGCGGGCACCAAATACATCTTTAGCCGATTATTGTTCCATCAAGCAAACTCGGCATACCCTTGAAATGACTCAAGCTCGGGGATTAGAAGATCGGCGATGGCTTCATTGAATTCACGAAGGGAAAGTTGATGATATTGGTCAAAAAGTAGGAAGGTAATCTCAAAGTTGGAGTCACCGATTGGTGTGGCTTCAAAAGAGGCTAAGAATTCTCTAGTGGGCTCAACATAGGTGCGAGAGGCGGTGTTTTCCATTCAAAGATTATTAAATAGAATCCATAAATCCTCATTGATACCCAATTTTTTCATATCTCTTCTACGGAATTGGCGGCATGGTCTAAGAACTCGCTTTTGGATGGAAGCATAAACGGGTTTGTGAGATGGATTGTTCATTTGAGGTTTGATGTTTATTTTGTAGTTCATCTTGGGGTTCCTCAATATGAATTTGGGGTTCCTTCCCCTTCCTCACGTCATTATATGTTCAAAACCTTATCAACAAAATTTGTAAACACTCGACTAATCCTAAACAAAAAGTATAGGGGTAAGTCAAGGGTCGAACCACTAGGAATAGGAGAGAGATTACTAGAGTCTAGGGTCAAGCTACTTTGAAGTATGGGAAAGTGTTTGATACGTAAACTATGGTATTGTTATGCAAAACACTAGGGATTAGGATCCACATGCAATCAAGATAGAAGTGCTAATCGAGGGAAATCAAATCAATCAAAATAGTGTAAGGACTAGTAGCAATTGTAATTGAATTATTCTAAAAGGTTATCTCCTAGAAATCTAGCTAGGTTTCCTCTATGAATGACTAACAAAGAGAAATTACAATTTAAAATCAATCAATAAATGTAACCAAGTGGTCATGTCATTCGAAATTACAATGCATTCTTGCTTGGTAATGAAGGTAGAGCACTCCTATCAAGCCAAACACATGCACAAATCTACTAATCAATTTAATTACTACATTCAATCAATCAAAATCCCCAAATTAGCAATTATATATCATTTATGCATAAATAATTTGAATAATAATGCTAATTAAATCATAATCATCATCATATTCAACTAATCAAGAAGAAATTCAAATCAAACAAAATATTAACCAAAAATCAACAAATCAAACAATCATTCATGAATCAAAAGCTAAATCAAAGCAATAGAGAAGAATTAAAGGAGGAAGATCTGACTAATTATCATTAAATGAAGGAAATCCAAACTTGATTGAAGCAAATTAAAAGTACAAATACAAAATTTAAGAATTTCTCCCTCTACTTTCTCTTTCTAAAATCTAAGCACTAAAAACTATCTCTCTAATAAAAAGAAGAAAAAGGTTATTTATAGTATAACTAGCTAGGAGGAAATGAAGAAGACGTCCAAAAATAGACCCATACGGGCGCGCTCTCTCACGTGCGTGTGCGCTCGTGACGATCTGGGTACGAAACTAAAAACCAAAGTGGCGCACCCGCGGTTGCAGGCTGTGCACCTGCGCAGGTGAGAGGCGCGTCCGCGCCAATTGAATAGTAGAGGGTGACAAACAAAAATGGTAAGAGAAGGCACAAACAAGTGACAAAGGAGGGAAATTCATTAGTGAAAGAGGGTGAAAAAGTGGCGTAAATGCCACTCATCACATACTCTCAAATCGTGCACACCAATATCATTTAGGAAGGAAAACATCCAAATATACAAGTCCAAATGGTATTATATGCAAAACAAAAGCAAATACAACAAGAAATGCAAAACTTTGCCTCAAACAAAATTTTTTTTGGAATATTTATATTCAACAAAAATAAACAAAAAAAAAAAAGAAAAGAAAAGAAAATAAAATAAAGGAAAAGAAAAGGAAAGGAGAGTTCAAAGGTGCATTCAAAATAATATATATCCCAATAGTCAAACAAGTGGCCATTCAATTACAACGCCAATGGCCACAAACACCCTCAAAGTGTTGAAAGCAAACATCCACGAACCATTCAACTTGTCCTAATCTAAACCTATACTATGCAAACAAGAAATTAAAAGAAAGGAAAATAGAAATATATCACTAAGTGATCCAAACTAAGCAAAGAAAAGAAGCAAAAGGAAGCTTACACCTCCATGTAGGTCCAAGAAATCTAAGATTAATCTACAAGACAAGATTAGAAAAAGAAAAGAAAACAAACTATACACAAAGCACATGTTAGTAACTTCAAAATTAAATCAAGTAAAGAAAAGAGAAAATAGAGTTAAAGAAAAATGAAAAGAGAAAAGTTAGAGGGCTGGGTTGCCTCCCGGGAAGCTCTAGTTTAAGGTCCTAGCTTAACCCTTCCTCCAAATCACATAGGGTCAAAGAAGACCACCTTGTCCTAAGTGGTGGAGAGAACAAAATTATTGTCAAGCTATGGTAGAATCATATCACAAGACTCATTATGTGGAAACGCTAGAACCAAACCAAAGACATTGGTCTTCAATATCTTCTTCTTTTGTAAAATTCTCTTTCTCTTTCTGGACTTCTTCTCCTTAGGATCTAGAAACTCCACACCATCCACACATGAAAATCCATTCTCATCATCTATCAAAGAAAGCTCAAACCATGAATGCATTTGAAACTCATCATCATCCTTAAGCTTTGAGAGCTCCTTGACATCTTCACTAACCATCTTGCAATCAATAATTATAAGAGCATCATCACAAGCTACAAGAATGTCATTAGTAGAGGACACAAACATGCAAGCATTGTCATTTGAAGGAAGTGAATTGATACACATGACTCCTTGCACGTAAGATAAAGACTCATGCATTGACTTAAGCTTAAAACTAGACTTATCATAACCAACACACAAAGTTATAGTGCCACCTTTCACATCAATCAAATCTCCCGAAGTGGCTAAGAATGGTCTCCCTAAGGTGATTGGTATATTGTCATCTTCCGTAATCTCAAGCACAATGAAATCAACGGGAATTGAAAACTCACCTATCTTGAGGGGAACATCCTCAATCCTACCCTTAGGGATCTTAATGGAACGTTCGACCAATTGAAGGGTCATGGTGGTAGGAAGTAGCTCACCTAGCATAAGCTTCTGGAAGACGAAATATGGCATGATGCTAACACTAGCACCTAGATCACAAAGATCATTTTGGAACAATTTTCCATTAATATTGTAAGGGATAGAATAGTTTCCCAGATCTTTCATCTTTGGGGGTAGGTCATTGTGGATAAAAGCACTACAACACTCCCCAACACTCACCGAGTCAACCATGTTGCACTCTCTCTTGCCACTTAGAAAGTCCTTAAGGAATTTGGAATAGTTTGGCATTTGTGTCAGAGCGTCGGTGAAAGGAATAGAATTATGAATCTCTTTAAGAATATCAATAAACTTCCCACATTTTTCATCCATTTTATGTCTCAAGAATTTTTAGGGGTAAGGAAGTTCGGGTTTGATAACCTCATCTTGCACTCTCTCTTTCTCCTTGGCCTTCTCATTAGAACTCTAGCTCTTCTTACTAGACTTATCATGTTCATCATCATCAAATGAATCACTCACCCTCTCTTTCTCTTGACTCCTCTTAGAAATACTCTCCTCTAGGACCTTGCCACTTCTATTGGTGATAGAATAAACCGGTTTCTTGGGGTCAAGACCTTAAGAAGGTAGAAATGAAGGACTAGCATAGTCTTTTAAAGGATCGGCTAGTTGGGTGATTTGGTTCTGAAGCATTTTGTTGTGGGTCATCATCTGGTTGAACTTGTTGTCACTCACACCTATGTATGTAGTAAGCAACTTGGTTTGGTTCGCAACAACTTTTTCCAAGGTAGACCAAGATGGTGAAATTTTGTGTATAGGAATTATCATTTTGAGCATGAGTCTTTGGAACGAACCCAAGAGAATGACCTTTTTGAGAATGATTTTGAAAATTACCTCGCCCTTGATTGTTCCGATTGCCCCTACCATAACTTTGGTTTTGATTCCCATAACCTTTTTTGTGGTAACTTTGGTTACCATAACCACCATGCTTGTTATAGTAGCCTTGGAAACCTTGGTTTCTATAACCACTGCCATGGTTATAATTACCAAAATTACCTTCTTGGTATTGGTAATTCCATTGTCCTTGGTTGCGATGACTATCGAGCCTGGGACCATTGATATTAAACACATGATTCACATGTTCGTTCTCACTACCATCAAGTTCATCACACATATCCATAAAAGCATGAGAGCACATGGACGAATCATGTTCATAAGAACCACACACCATAAAGAAAGCATTCATTATACAAGTCATCGGAAGAAGAAAAGGGAATAAAGTTAGAAAATGTACCTCTCCCCTTAATTTGGGAGGGAAGAATTGGAGCTTGTGAAGAAGCACTTTCTATCTTTGACTTAATAGAAATCAACTCCTTGCCCAAATTTGTGACTTGAGAGGTTAGATCGTTGATGGCATTTAGATGATTAACGACATTAACCGTGGAGCTACTTTCGCTTGTGGACTCTCTCTCACCATCTTGCCAATCCATGTACTGTCTTACTACATCTTCAATGATGTCAACCACTTCTTCTTCCATTCGATTCATTATAGGGCCTCCGGCGCCTGTATCTAGGCATGACTTGCCTTGGGGATTCAAGCCTCCATAGAAAATTTTAATAATTTGATAAGTTGGGATCCCATGATAAGGGACTCTCAATGGTATTCCTTGTACCTCCCCTGAGTTTCATAGAGACTTTCACTAGGCCTTTGCTTGAAGCTTTGAATAAGAGCTCTACCTTTCGCCGTCTTCTTTTGGGAGTAAAACTTTGATAAGAATTCCTTAGTGAACTCATCCAAAGTTCTCAATGAATTGGGCTTCACCTCCTTATAGGTGAGAAGGGGAAAAGCTTTAGGAGAATGAATTTTTGAGAAACTTCGTTCACCTTGATGGTGTTGCAATACTTTACAAATTCTTTAAGGTGATTTAGAGGGCTCTCTTGCTTAGCTCCACTAAATTGTCTCCACTATATAAATGATATCATGCCCAGACGGATCTTAAACTCATTGGCTGGTGTCGTTGGGGGTGCTATGCCACGTTAAAACATATAGGCTCCGGGTATCCCTAACTCCTTCAAAGAAACCTTTGGGTTGTCTCCCATGCTTGCTTCTCTTCTTCTTGTTGTACAATGCACACAATATCAACAAAAGAATTAGTAGCACGACTACAAGTGTAGCCTAAAAATGAAAAATATTTTTGTGTTTTTTATCAAGATGAAGTAGACTCAACAACTATAGCAAACAAACTATGCCGTTCCCCGGCAACGGCGCCATTTAATAATGGATCTAAACACGTCGTTATATTTTCAAAACCTTATCAACAAAATTTGTAAGCAGTCGACTAATCTGAAACAAAGTATAAGGGTAAGTGAAGGATCGAACCACGAGGAATGGAAGAGAGATTACTAGAGTCCAGGGTCAAGCTACTTCGAGGTATGGGAAAGTGTTTGTTATGTAAACTATGGTAATGGTATCACTTAATCACAATGCAATAATAAAACACTAGGGATTAGGATCCACATGCAATCAAGATAGAAGTGCTAATCTAGGGAAATTAAATCAATCAAAATAGTGTAAGGACTAGTAGCAATTGTAATTGAAAGAGTCCAAAAGTGAAAGGAATGGTGTCCTTCCAACAAGTGTATTATTCTAATAGAAGGTTAAGAATTATTAGAGAGCTAATTCTTCAGTGAGGTCAAGTGATCGGAATGCCTAGGTAGAGGCCGCTTCCGATAAGTAATATTAAAGTACAATTAATATTACAGCTTAAACTTGACTGAACCTTCGGGTCGAACTTAATCAAACAACCGATCCGAGACAACGAATCAATTTAAAGGATTAGATGAGTCATCGGAGTATTACGAACAAAGACGTCGGACATCGAGCTTAGAGCGTCGAGACCGAGCGTCGCAAGCCGATTCCAATTTAGAATTCGACGAGACGTGAAATCAAATAATCAATATTGTTGGGTTTCGTAGCGTCCAACGCTACGCGGAAGAGAAACCCACCCAAGACCCGCCCCAATAATTAAAGCAATAAAGCATGCATAAACATAATTAAACAATAATTAAGAAAAGGGATAAAGAAGTAATACCCTTGAAGTGTGCTTCGCTCGCAAACCGAGCTCTTACTTTGAAGCTATTAAGCCTCACAAGCGTGACGGCCTCCAACAGCTTGTACCCTCGAATCTACAATTTTACTCCTAACCTAGCTCTATCAAATTTATGTGAGATAGTGGCAAGTTAGGGTCGAATCCCAAAGAAACGGGGGTAATGCACGATTACTATGAAATCTAGAATCTATTGCTAGTGATAAAGAGGGTATTATAGTTTGTTTTGAGAAGTTCGATGATTAAACTATCTACCACAAGAGACCTAATCAAGCCAAAAATAAGGAGATTGAACTAGACACCCTAAAATGAAAATTAAAAGCAAAACTATGGGGTTAATAACGGCGAAGTGTAGGGTTTCGTAGTGACCTTCACTACGCGGAATGAAACCCCCCAAGACCCGCCCCCATAATTAATGCCACTAATACAAGCAAAACATAATTAAAACACAATTAAGAGTAAGGATAAGAAATATACCCTCGACGCGTGCTTCGCTCTTACAACGACCTCTTACTTCAACCTCGATAATGCGAGTCCTCCAACGGGATCGTACACTCGAACACGACCCGATCGTCCTAAGCCTCGAAGGTTAGTCGAGGCCCGGACAAAATATAAACTTGGAGTTTTACGAATTCAAGGTATACTCAACAATGGAGTTTCCTTTACAATTCCACTCAAGTGTGTTCTTTCCCAAATACCCAAGCCTTGGTATTTAGAGGGAAATAAACCCTTGATTTCCAATCTCCCACCAATGTGGGAGAGTTGGTAAATATGACAATCTATTTAATTCTAAATTAAATAAATAATCAACTCAATCACAATGCAACAAGTGTCAAGGGGAGAGAGAGAGTTAGGTGAGGACCAAGAGTAAGGGGGGGCCATTGCCTTGCTCCCCAAGGCTTTGCCCAAGGGTTTGTCCCCAACCCTTAAAAAACCAGACTCATGTGGGCTGCTGGGATGACAGCCAGCTAGCACCACCCCAGCAAGCACAAGCTTGATGCATGTGGCTGTGCTGGGCAGTGCCTACGCTGCTACTGCTTGCTAGGTGCTCGGCGTTGCTAGCAAGTTGTTGCCGCCCAGCCAGTGCATACACGCACGCAAGCCCAGTCATAGCGCACACGCACGCAAGGCCCAGCCATGCCGCATATGCACGCAAGGCCCAGCATGAGTGCTGCTAGCGAGCCACGCATGCTGGATGGCTTGATGCTTGGCGATAGTGCTAGGCACACACGCACACGCACACACGCAAGTGCCCAGCACTTCGATGGTGCTCTGCTTGTGCGAATGACTTGCGATGGCGCCTAGGCACCCAAGCACGCATGCTGTGGTGATGTGCCATGCGTAGGCACGCACACACACAAGCATGCTGTTGCGATGGGCTGCCTTGTGCGCCTAGCACTCATGGCGCGCCTAGCACACCATGGTGCGCCTAGGCTTGCGATGAGCAAGGCTAGCCTAGCACTTCACATGGCAAGGCCAATGTGATGCTACGGCTATGCTCGTACTTGTTGCTTGTGATTTTGCGACGCTCGGTCTCGACGCCCTAGGCTCGATATCCGACGTCTGTTTTCGTAAAACTCCAACGACTCATTAAATCCTTCATATTGATTCGTCGTCTCGGATCGGTTATTCGATTGGGTTTGACCCGAAGGGTTCCGTTAAGGTTAAGCTGTAATATTAATTATATCTTAATATTACTGATCGGAAGCGGCCTCCACCTAGGCATTCTGATCACTTGACCTTACTGAAGAATTAACTCTGTAATAATTCTGAACCCTCTATCAGAATAATACACTTGTTGGAAGGACACCATTCCTTTCACAAAAAGCACTAGGGAGAGGGGTTTTCAATCATGACCAACAAGACAACTAATGAAAATCAAAAAGGATTTATATCAAGCAGTACAAACTCTACTAAAAGTAATTCATTCTCATGCAACTACTCAAAGCAAGTTGATGAAATCAATCAAACCTAAACTACACCATTCTCATGCATCTAATCTAGGACTAAAACATTGGGGGTTAAAGGTGCACACAATAACTCCAAGCATATTTAAGCACAAATCATCAACCTATGGTAAAACCCAACCAATAATCATTAGAAACTCAAGCAAACATGATTTTCACCCCCTTCCCTAGCTAGAAATCTAAGCTAGAGAAAGGAAAATAGCCATGACAGCTAAAGTAAACATGTATTCAATCCTAACACAACTTAGCATGATCCTAAATCAAAGAGAAAGCAATGAAACAAGTAAAGCTAGGAAATTTATGGAAGAAAACACAAATAAGAACAATAAAACTAAAGACTAGAGAATAAGGAAAAGAGATTACTATTATAAATGTTGAAGGATTAGCCAAACATGAAATAGTTGCAACAATCTTGAAGAAAACTTGAATATCTTGATTACAAAGATTAAAACTTGAAGACTAGCTATTTTCTCTCTGTAAAAGATGTTCATGTTCTTTCTCTTTTACAAAGTGTTTTTGGTGTCAATGGAATATTGGATGGATGAAGATTCAAGCCAAAGACGATTTAAAGTCTCTTGTTAAAACAAGGCAAATGGGCATGGAAGAGGCCTCTCCAGTCAAGCTGCCGCGCTCTCTCCTTCGTAGGTACGAAGTTGGGAAAACCCAGCTCGTTGTGCCCGCGGCCCTCTAAGTCGCGCCCTTTCCAGGCCATCTCCAGAAACTGCTATGTAGCTCAGGATGCACCTGTCCGCGCCCGCGGCAGTAACACCCGCGCTCGCGGCTACCTGTAGCAGCGTGCCCGCTCCTTTGCAACATCTCCTCTTCCTTTGCAACATCTCCTCTTTCTTGAGCAAGCTACCTTAGCAACTCCAACTCCGTCTAGAAATCAAAAATTTTCCCACGAGTGCTAGGAGCTATCAAAACACACGAATAGAAGGTAAAAAGTAAAAGAAAGATAAACGAGAAGGAAAACACGAGAGGGAGCTAAAGTAACTTAAATAGAGGTAAAAACGGTAAGAGGAGGTATAAACAAGTGACAAATCGGGGGAATTCTCTACTGAAAAAGGGTGAAATGGTGGAATAAATGCCACTCATCAAAATCCCCCACACTTGCCTCTTGCTTATTCTCAAGCAAAACTAAGAAAAGAAACACAAAGTGAACACTACAAAGACAAACACAACATGGCAAGGCTTAGAAAAGTAAATCGAGTTTTAGGGTGGACATGTGCTCTATTCGGACTCAAAAGAGGAGACAAGCGCCAAAGAATACTAGTCTTTCTCAATTACACGATGTAAACACGCTCCAAGATGCCAATGGTTGCAATAGTCAAGCCTAAGCCAAGTATAGAAAACAAGTGATTCATTCTCTGCTCTAGTCCCCTCTAAAACGGTTTGCGTTCTCCTAACTATCTTCAAATCATCCCCCTAGTTGGCTCCTCATGATTCCACGAAGGAACCGAAAAAAGATTCTTTTTGAGGAGGTATAAAGTCATCCCAACATCTCAACTATGCATGCTCTCTCCATAGGGTTGAAAACCATCTCCCTCCACTGGTTTTTGACCACGCCCCCCTAAAGTCTAAGGGTCTTTACGGGGGTTGTAATGATTCAGCTGAAGGTAAAGGAAGGGAAATCATTTGAAATAGTGATGACAAGTCCTAAGTGAAGCAAGAGAATGACCAACTCTCATAGACAAAACCCAAGAAACGACCGTAACTCAAACAAACATACATCATTTCAATTTCATTACATTATCACCCTTATTCAAAGTTAGTTATTTTTTTTTATTATTTTTTTTGTTTTTTTTTTTTTTTGTTTGAAACTTCATTTGATCCTTTTAGATTTCATCACCCTTCTCAAGCTTTTCTTACATGTTCATATACAAGCTTATATCTCAACTCTTTGCTCCAAACCAGTTCTCCACATAATTCTTGCTCATATCCACTATGCTCATTACATTACCCTAACGCACCAAATGCTTCACTAACTAAATGGGTTGGTAAACATAGGTCGATAGGCTTGTAATGCGGTTAAGATAAGAATGAGAAACATTAGGCTCAAATTGGATGGCAAGAAGGTTAATGCAAAATGGAAAATCAAATTTGTAACTAAACAAAAGAGAACATAAACGAAAATGAGAAATGGTGCCCTTTTCCTCCCCTAAAAGCGCTAGGTCACGATCTCGGGAGCTAGAAATCAACACAAGGATTATGACACGCATAGTTGAGGATCCGAAAGTGCCGCACAACAAATTGATGAAGGCTTGAACAAATGAACCTCACAAGGGATGAAAAAGGTAAGCAAATGCCAACTAAAGGGCTTCAAATCCACTACAGGTAGCAACTCCATCTTACCACTTCCCATGACCTAAGGGTTTAAACGCCCTCACAAGTTCTTAACCTTGCTACCTTAGCTAAGGTTCATCTAATTCAACCAAAGGCAATCTCAAACCGTGCATTTCATTATAAAGTTAAGAAGAAACAAGCATTCTAAGGTGCATCATCAAGGAAATAGAGTCTAACTGTACAAGCAAGTTCCAAAACACAATCATATTATCTTGCCATAACCATGTTTGTTACACAAAAGGAAATGAATACAGAACAAAATAAGGAAGAAATCAAAGAGGTTCACACATGAGGCATATAATCCAAATAAATCCCTATCGACATACAATGATCGTTCGGTATCAACACCAACGATCCCAGGTTCCTTGGAACCAAATGCAGACAACCTCGAACCATTCAACTTCTTCCTATACTTATCCTAACCTAAGCACGCCAAAAGAAAGAAAAGAGAGAGTAAAGGAAGGATCTCACCCATATGTCACTTGAAGATAAATAAAGCAACCTTACGAATTACCATGTCTCCATATGTTGGTTCCACTTTTCTTCAAGGCTATAAAAGAGAGAGATAAAAGCAAAACAAACACTACACAAAGTAATAAGTTAGAAGGAAAAAGAGAGAAAGATATATCAACTCAAATTCTTGGGTATAACTAACTACCAAAACTCAACTCAATCTCAAATCCTCATCATCATCATCATAAAAATAGACATCATCAACAACAAACAAAAACAATGCTACCAAGAGCTTACCAACAACACCCAACAACAAGACCCAAACCTGAATCCCCTCATCATTCCCATGAGTCCTTGGTGCCTTCCCCCACACTTACCCAAAAACACTCCCTTTTGATTCAAACACTCCCCACACTAAATAAGAGCATCGTCCCCGATGCTTCACATGCAAATGGAAAGAAAAGGGAGGGACCACAAAGGGAGGGACCACAAAGGGAGGGAGAAAAAACAGACCGAGGGGGGAAAACTATTGGCCACTAGGGCCGGCACCACTGTCATCCGCATTTCAACTGTCGTATGAGAAGCCCGAGGGAGGGGCATGGGGATCCCAACCTCTGGTGTAACTGGGAGGCCACCCATAATGATCTTTAAAGAGGTCTAGTTGGGATGCGGATAATTGGTCATATGGCTCGGGTTGAGCAAGAGGCAAAGGGTGAGAGGGATCAATGTAGGGGTAGTTAGGGTCACCCCTATAATCACTCCCACCCGAAACCCTGTAATCATAATGACCGAACTCGTCAGGGAACTCACGTCGTGGCACATTGGGGTTCGAGGGACCCTGCCTATTGGGGTACACAGGTTGGTTGTCACCCCCCCAAGATGGCACGGGCCCTTGTTGGGCCGGCACATAAGGGTAGTTAACAAGGGGAATGACATCCCCTCTACGTATGCTAGCATCATATAAGCAATTGGTTTTGAAAAAATGTTGTTGTTGGGATGCGATCATACCTTGCATGCCGAGTTGCATGCTCTCCATTTGGGCCCGCATCGCCGCCATCTCTTGATGGTAATCAAATTGCTGTTGATTTTGTTGTTGTTGTTGATGTCTTCCTTGCCTTCGCTGACGTTGTTGATGTTGTTGACTTGAGGGCATCAACTCTGCCTCATTCTCATCCTCTTTATTGTCATGCCTTTCATCATGACCTTCACCGAGCTCCATCCTTGCGACCGGGAGGACACCCGAATATTTCCTTATCCACCAAGGATGATTAACCCCCTCCCTTGTGAAGGAAGTGAACTCTGGCTTGGGGAGGAGACAATGACGCTCGTGGGATACTAGCAAACTCCAAGTCCTCCCTCTATCCTCCGTATCCGCAATGAATTTCATCGTTTTCAATTGATCAAGATCGAGCCAGATATCACTTCCATCACTTTTCCCAATGGGAGTGCAAGAACCCAACTTGTCTATGTGACCCAATTTCTCGGCCAACCGGGTGATCATCCCACCGAAATGTATCAGCCCTTTCCTTGTACCCGAGAGAACCCCTTCAATGCACTTGGTGAATAGGAAACCGAAATTCACTCTATGCCCCAACTCTGGCTGTGTAGCTAGCAACAAAATTCGAATTTCCTCCATTGTGATCTTTCCCAAGTCCTGTTTATTAAAAACCATGTACCCGAGAATTTAATGTAGAAGTCTGATGGCTGGGTGCATGATTTGACTGGCTAAGGAATAGTTGGCAATGAAGGCGTCCATCCTTGAGATGACTTTCCACCACGAAAGGGGATTATAATCACGAAAGAACTCGTGCTCGGGGAAGAACATGTCGGCGTCCGGGTTAAGGTCCAGTAGTTGGTTAAATTGGCGAAGGTTAACAGTCCCTGTTTTTGTTGAAGAGTTGAAAAGAGATGGCGAGGTCCTTATCCCCCGCGGCATGACATTCAAAGGAGGCAAGGAACTCAAGAGTGGGCTCCTTATAGGTCCGGTAGGCACTTGTCACAAATGAGCCTAACCTAAGATTTTTGAATAGGAACCAACAATCGTCGTCTATGCCAAGCTTTGTTGTAGAGGGTTGGTGGTAGTTTTTTGTAGGTCTAAATTTCTGGTTTTGCAAATTGTCGTTGATAGATTTGTGATTTTTATTGTGGAATTTTAGGGGTGGCAAAGGTTGTGGAGTAGGTTATTCATTTTATTATGGAATTTGAGGGGTGGCAAATGTCGTCGTGCCCGCGGGTTTGCCTGTACGCGCCCGCGGGTCTAAGTGTCGGGCCCTCTCTTGGGCATCTCCTAGGCATCTCCGCTTTCTGAATTTTTCTGAAGAGGAGCAAGCCGCGCCCGCGGGATTAAATTTCGCGCCTGCGAGTTTTACATGTTTGCGCCCGCGGGTCTAAGTGCTGCGCCCGTGGGTCTTCTTGGAGAGCCCTCTTCTGGGCATTTCCAAAATGTCAGTAAAGGGGCTTAAAAACCCTGCCCGCGCCCGCGGGTCTTCTTGGAGAGCCTTTCTCCTAGGCATATCCAGGGCATCTCCAGAAACACAAATAATCCCTTAAGACTTGAGACCTGAAATCCAATTGCAACCTTCTCTTTTGATTCATAACTCCCCCTTAACACCTTCACACTCAAATTTATAGACTAAATGCCCAAAGATTCAAGTACCTACAAAAGAAGAACAAAAAGTACACAATAAGAGTCTAGAGAGAAATCAACCAAAATTGACTAAATACAAGAAATAAAAGACCAAAAGAGTTTGAGAACTCGGGTTGCCTCCCGATAAGCGCTTCTTTATGAGGTCACTAGCTCGACCATGATGAACCATTATGTAAGAGGTGGCTTAGGATCCAATGGATCAAGCCTAATACATTCTATCAAGCTTACTTCATCCTTGCAAAAGTAGTGCTTTAAACTATGACCATTAACCATGAACTTGTTGTCTCTCACCTCCAACTCAAAAGACCCACAAGGAGTAGTCCTTGAAATCACGAAAGGTCCCGACCATTTGGACTTGAGATTTCCGGGAAACAAACGGAGCCTAGTGTTAAATAACAACATCTTATCTCCAACCTTGAAGCTCTTGTTCCTTATATGTTGGTCGTGCCATTTCTTAGTTTTCTCCTTGTATAGTCTCGAGTTCTCGTAGGCATCATACCTAAGCTCTTCAAGTTTGTTGAGCTTGAGCAATCTCTTCTCACCGGCCAACGACATATCCATGTTTAACTCCTTGATTGCCCACCAAGCTTTATACTCTAACTCAACCGGCAAATGACAAGCTTTCCCACAGACCAACCGATAGGGGGTTGTACCAATTGAAGTCTTGTATGCCGTCCGCAAGGCCCAAAGTGTGTCGTCAAGCTTGAGGGACTAATCCTTCCTAGATTTGTTCACCATCCTTTTGAGAAGGTTCTCGATCTCTCTATTTGACACTCCACTTGCCCTTGGTTTTGAGGATGGTAAGGTAGACCAACCTTGTGATGAAGCCCTTATCTCTTAAGAAGAGCTTCGAATTGCTTCTTGGCGAAATGAGAACCTCCATCACTAATTAGCACCCTAGGAAGCCCAAACCGCGGAAAGATAATTTTCTTGAGAAGCTTAAGCACAACCTTATGATCATTGGTAGGGGAGGGTATAGCTTCAATCCATTTAGTCACATAGTCCATCGCTACCAAGATATACATATTCCCACATGAAGAGATAAAAGGCCCCATAAAGTCGACACCCCAAACATCAAACGGCTTAACTTCCAAAAATTTTTGTTGAGGAATCTTATTCCTTTTGGTTATGCCACCACTTCTTTGGCACATGTCACATCTTGAATCAAACTTATGGACATCCTTATGTATTTTCGGCCACCATAAAAGAGATAGAGAAATCTTTGCCACCGTCTTATCAACTCCTCCATGTCCTTAACACGGTATTGAGTGGCAATGCTCAAGAGCTCCTTCGATCTCATGGTCCGGAACACATTTCGGGAATAGGCCATCTTCACATTGCTTAAACAAGTAGGGGTCATTCCAAAAGTACCTCCTCACTTCCTTGAAAAAACCTTTTCTTTTGTTGAGAAGAAAACTACAGGGGAATGACCCCGCAAGCAAGATAATTGGCTATATCAACATACCACGGGCTAGATGTTGAAGCCATAGCCATGAGAGTTTCAAATCCTACTTCTTCATTGACTGGACATCCTCCTTGTTCTCAAAAGGAAGCCTAGACAAATGATCAGCGAAAAAAATTCTCCGCCCCCTTTTTATCTCTCATCTCTATGTCAAAATCTTGGAGCTAAAGAACCCAACGGATGAGGCGTGGCTTAGCTTCCTTTTAAGTCATAAGATAGCGAACCGCTACATGATCCGTGTACACAATCACTTACGATGGGACCTAAATTTGTCCATGACAAACATAACCGCAAGCATTTCCTTCTCCGTCGTTGTATAGTTCTTTTGAGCCTCATCAAGTTTTCTACTTGCATAGTAGATGGAATGAGATCTTCCTGCTTTCTTTTGCCCAAGCACCGCACCTACTACAAAATCACTTGCATCGCACATTAGCTCAAAAGGCAAGCTCCAATCCGGAGCTTGCACAACAGGAGAGGAAATGAGAGCTTCCTTGAGTTTTTGAAATGCCTGAAGAAAAGCCTCATCAAAGTTAAACACAACATCTTTCTTAAGTAATTCGGTCAAAGGTTGGCGATTGATGAATTTTTTTTGATAAAACTCCGATAAAAATCGGCATGCCCTAGAAAGGCTCTCACTCCCGTAACGGAAGTAGGAGGGGGCAACTTTGCAATCAACGAAACCATGGCCGAATCAACTTCAATGCCCTTTTTTGATACTTTATGGCCTAGGACAATACCCTCCTCAACCATAAAATGGCATTTCTCCCAATTTAAAACCAAACTCGTCTGTTCATACCGTTTTTGAACTTTTTCAAGATTATAAAGATATGTGTCAAAAGATGAGCCACCAACACTAAAATCGTCCATAAAAACCTCAATATCATTTTCAAGCATTTCAGAAAAAATGGAAGTCATGCATCGTTGGAAAGTTGAAGAAGCATTGCATAACCTGAATCACATTCTTCGGTGTGCAAATGTTCCATATGGACATGTGAAAGTAGTTTTCTCTTGATCATTTAGATGGATAGGGATTTGGAATAACCCGAAGTATCCATCCTAAAAGCAAAAGAAAGCATGATGGCAAAGTTTCTTCGACAATTGGTCCATGAAGGGGAGAGGAAAATGGTTTTTCTTTGTATTTTTGTTTAACCTCCTATAATCAATGCACATTCTCCATCCGGTCACCGTCCGGGTGGAGATTTCCTCTCCTCCTTCTCCCTTAACGATGGTCATTCCACCTTTCTTTGGAACTACGTGAACCGGGCTAACTCACTTGCTATCGGAGATATCATAGATTATGCCCGCTTCTTACAATTTCAAGATTTCTTTCTTAACAACCTCTTAGAGGTTGGGGTTCAACCTCCTTTGTGGCTCAATTGAGGTGGATTGATCATCCTCAAGATGAATATGATGCATGCACAAAGAAGGGCTAATACCCTTGGTATCATCAATGTTATACCCTATCAAAACTCTATATTTTTTCAACACATCAAGCAATTTTTCCAAATCAAGACCATCTAGGGTAGCATTGACAATAATAGGGTATTCCCCTTCATTTCCAAGATAAGCATATTTCAAAGAGGGGGAGAGGGGTTTGAGTTCTACCTTGGGAGGAGGCTTGGAACTCTCCTCCATTTTCTCTTCCAATAGTTCAAGCTCATCATCCCTACGATCATCCTCTTCCTCCATTTTGGCTTATTCAATGGCCATGACAAACTCTTTTGCTTCTTAAGAGTGGTACTCTTCCTTGCATGTAAGAGCTTCAACCATTGGATCTTGAGGACTCATCATAACCCTTCCCAAGCGATCTAACTCTTCATTCACAACATTAACCCTATAGCACTTATCAACCATGGGGGTTTTGAGTAGCTTTGAGAACTCAAAAAAAATATTTTCATTGACTACCTCACATGTAATGGTGTTATTCTTGCAATTGATCACCGCCCCCAAGGTCTTGAGAGTTTCATGACCCAAAATCAAAGGAGTATCGACATCTTCCTCCATATCCATCACTACAAAATCACAAGGCACATAAATATGCCCAACTTGAATAGGGACGTCATCGAGCTCACCACAAGGTAGCTTCACCGAACGGTTGGCCAATTGGATAGTTTTTCTTGTGGGGATCATTTCAATATTAAGAAATTGAGCAATGCATAGAGGGATCAAACTAACACTTGCTCCAAGAACGGCTAAGGCACCCCTAGCTTCCATGTTCCCAATCTTTACCGGCAAAGTGAAACTTCCCGGATCCTTTTGCTTCTTGGGCATCTTATGTTGAAAACGTGCACTCACTTGATGGGGGAGAGTGATAAGATCATCATTAAGCTTCCCCTTGTTGGTGAGGATATCTTTCAAGAACTTGGAGTATGAAGGAATTTGGGTGACAACTTCGAGGAAGGGGAGATTTATGTGCAAGTTCTTCATCACACTAAGGAACTTTGCAAACTTATTATTTAATTTCCTCTCCGCAAGTCGACCGGGAAAGGGAACCGGTCCATCAAGATTCCTAGCCTCACTAGGAGTTGAAGATGTCACCACATCTCTAGAGTTCTTTTTCTCCATACTTCTCTCTTTCCCAACAACCTTCTCTTCTTCGACTTCCTTATCTTCACTCACACTCTCTTCTCCTTCCTTCTTTTCCTTACTATCCCTCTTCTTGGGACTCTCATAGGACGTACCCGATCTCAATATGATTGCCTTGCAAGAGTCGGGTTTCACAATGTTGGAAGGGTTAGTTTGTGATTATCCGGGTAGTTAGAAGGTTAGTTGAAAGGAACTCTCTCGGCCAATTGAGCTAGTTGTGAATCAACCATCTTGTTATGAGCCTTAACCTCTTGCATTTGTTGATTCGTGGCTTGAAGTTGTTGAAGAATTTAGGTTTGAGTAGAATCGAGTTTAGATGCTTGCTCTTGACTACTTTGAGTTGCTTGATTTTGATTGTGGTATTGGTTTTGATTATTGTGTTAGTTGTTTCTTGGATAGTATCCTCTTGGGTTTTGGGTTTGGAATGGAGGTGGGTTTCGGTATTGGGGGTTGGAGTTGTATGGTTGTTGAGCTTGTTGATTCCATTGTTGGGGTTGGTGAGCAAATCCGGGTGGTGGTTGCCTCCAAGCTACTCCACCGCCACTTCCCCTATATCAATCTTGCCTTGTGTTGTAAGCCGCCACATGCTCCGGGCTCAAACCTCCACAATAAGATGTATCATGGTTCGTTCCACCATAATTTTGACAAGAGAAATAGTTGACTTGAGAGGAGCTTGCCCCACTATTGACACTCGTACTCAACTTTGCAAGCCCTTTGTCAAAAGCTCAATTTGATGTTGCAATTGTTCAACCTTCTCTAATTCATACTTTCCACCCATCTTTTGTGCATTCCCCCTTCTACCACCCCAAGAGTAGTTCTTCACTACCTCTTCAATTGTTGCTTCAACTTTATTTTGAGGGACTTTAATCAATTGGCCACCCACCCCCGCATCCAAGTTAGCTCTAGACACAGGTTCCAACCCATCATAGAAGAATCTCATGAGCAAGCTTTGATTGGATTCGTGATGAGGACATGCTTTTACCAACTCTTTGAATCTTTCCCAAGTTTCACTAAGACTCTCATCCGCTTCTTGTTCAAATGATGCAATCTTCCTTCTCATCTCAACGGTCTTTTTTTTCGGAAATGAACCTCTTCAAGAATTCCTTGACTACCTCCCTCCATGTCGTGAGAGAGTTTGGCTTGACTTGTTTGAGCCACTTCTTTGCTCTACCCGAAAGAGATTTTCAAAATAAGTGTATACGGATGTATTCTTGAGAAACTTGGTTGTTTTGAATCATGGCACAAAGCTCAAGAAATCTATCAATATGCTCAATAGGATCTTCACTTGGAGAACCCGAAAATTGCTCCGCTTGAACCATTCTAGTGTATTGTGCATGAATGGTAAAGTTTATTTCCGTGAAGGGTAGCAAAATCCCTCCCGTGAGCTCATAATCCTCGGGATTTCCAAACTCACGAAACAAAACATCATTCTCCTGCCTCGCCATTTCCTCGCTTTGAGAAATATGATCTTCTTTTGAAAGGAATGGTGTCCTTCCAACAAGTGTATTATTCCGATAAAGGGTTCAGAATTATTGGATAGCTAATTCTTCAGTAAGGCCAAGTGATCGGAATGCCTAGGTGGAGGCCGCTTCCGATCAGTAATATTAATGTACAATTAATATTACAGCTTAATCTTGACTGAACCCTTCAGGTCGAACACAATTGAACAACCGATCCGAGATGACGAGTCAATCCGAAGAATTTGATGAGTCATCAGAGTTTTACGAACAAAGACGTCGGATATCGAGCTTAGAGCGTCGAGACCAAGTGTCGCAAGTCGAGTCGAATTTGGAATTCGACGAGACGTGAAATCAATCAAGTTACAAGTAGGAACCTAGCCGTAGCCTTGCATTATCCTAGCCATGTGAGTGCTAGGCTAGGCAAGACCCATCGCAATGCTAGTCGCAAGCCTAGCATGCCAGGCGTGCTAGGCCAATGCATGTTAGCTAGCTTAGCCACCGCAGCCATCGCAGCCTTGCGTGTGTGTTAGCACGCCATGCGCGCAAGCATCGCAAGGCTAGGCCTTGCTAGCATGCTAGGCGCTGGCGCAAGGCATGGCCTAGCAATGCTCGCCTAGCCATCGCAGCCGCGCACCATCGCATAGCAGCATGCTAGGTGTGCTGCTTTATTCGTGATGCTAGGTAGTGGCACGCACCAGCCCCAGCCATCGCTAGCCGCAAGGATGGCATACGCTAGCAGCATGCTAAGCTATGCATGCTTGCTAGCCAAGCTGGGCCAGGCATCGCTGCACAGCAGGCGTGCTGGGCATCGCATGGCAACAGCCCTGTGCCTTGCATATCGCAAGCACCACGCACCAGGCAGCAGCAAGCTTGGCATGTTGGGCTGTGTGTGTGTGCTAGCAAGCAGCAGCACGCTGTGCCTCGCATAGCAGCAACGCCCAGCATGCGTGGCTCGCTAGCAGCAGGCAAGCACTGGCTGGGTGAACATGTGGGCTGACTGTGCGTGTGGGGTTCCAGCTACCTGGCCAGGCTGCCCAGCCTTGGTGCTAGGCGCTAGTTGGCTGCCTTGGCAGCCAAGGCAAGCTGCCAGCCAGCCACTTGGATGGGAGAGGCGGTTTGCTAGTGGGGACCAAGGGGTGTGAGCTTTGCCTTTGGGAGCAAGGCTACGGTCCCCCTCCCCCTTGGAAATGGTCCTCACCTAATCTCTCATCCTCCTTGTGCCACTTGTAACTTATTGATTGAATTGCAATTTTATTTTTTGTTTTAATTAAAATAAAATGGAAAAATTGAAAATCTCCCTCATTGATTGAGAGTGGGATTCGAAGGTTCATTTCCCTATAAATACCAAGGTTTTGGAATTTGGGAAGAACACTTTAGTGGAACTATAACTGGTTTCTAGTTTTTATTGATTGAGTCCTGACTAACCTTTGGGACATGGATCGTTCAGGTCGGGTTTGTGGGTACGAGCCGTCAGAGACCTTCGCATTTGTCGGGTTCAAGTTTTGAAGTAAGAGCTAGGGATTCGAGCGAAGCACGCGCCAAGGGTAAGAATGTCTTTTCCTTCTCTCTCATAATTGTTGTTTAATTTGTGATTGTATGCTTAGTCACTTTAATTAGTGTGCGGGTCTTAGGCGGGTTTCTCTTCCGCGTAGAGTCGGACTCTACGAAACCCAACAGCGGTATCGGAGCCGCGCTCACTTTAACTATTGTGACTAATAATTAATTAAGGTGATTTAAAATGGATTTAAATTTCTGGTTATGCTTTCTAATTAGATTAGAAGCTCGTTTTAACTAGTTTTAATCTCGTATTTTTTACTAATTTGGCTGACTAACCCATATTTCGACTAAAAATGGTGATTTTTGGGTGGAATCAATGTTCTAAATCGTTTCTAAACCTATTAAGGTTGTCCAGAAGCCAAAATCCACCCAGAAACATATTTTTCGAGGGTTTTTTTGTTTTTGACAAAAAAATTTTAAATCTTTTAACCTTGATTATTTATTCCATGTTGAAGGTAGATTAAATGTATGGTTGCATCCCTAATCTGCTGCAATTATAAACCTCATTAAGCATGTTTATGAAGTCATAATTGGTGCTTAATTTGGTGTGTTCACTTTTCACATAAATTTGTATTTTTCACATTATTGCAAATAAATTGCTTTAAGTGTGAATGTTTATGGTGAACTTGCAATTTAGAAGCCCCTAAAATTTCAAAGATTCAATCTGTAATTGTTTATTTGGTTCGAACTTTGATTGCTAAATTCCATGTTGAACTAATTTTGGATTTAATCATTTTTGTATTGATTAAAGTCGTTAAGGTCCAAAATTGTGATTGAATTTTTAATTAATCTTCAATTTGGAAGATGTAATTTTTCAATTTTACACAAGTTATTGATGGAAATTTTTCATTGGATGAAAGGGTTTATTTTTCCAACACCCTTAATTTTGTCAAATCTCATTATTAATTTACATTTCAATAAATTAATTATGAGTGTAGGCCTTCAAGTTTTGTAGAATAAAGAAAGACCTAAATTGCTTTAAGAATGGTTCTTGAATAATTTAGGCTTGTGCACCATTAGAAAATTGAATTTAATTAAGTTAGACTTGTTTTAATTTCATTTTTGGCCTAAATTGTTTCTAAAATAAATTTAGAATTAATTTTATGTCACCCGAATAACGGGATTAAAATCCTGAGAAAAGGCACGCAAATCTAGGCAAAACACCCAAGCACCACCAAGGCTAGTCGGGTTGCTCACGCAGCCCACATGTGGCTGCCTTAGGTGCGCACAAGGGTAATCAACCTCACATTACTGTTGCTACTATCTGGCTAGGCTCGTATGTGTGTGCTGCTATGTGCGTGGTGCGTGTTGCGTGGCGGATGCTGTTGGCCATGCTTGTGCATGATGCTGGGCAGCGAGTCAGCAAGCCCAAGCAAGCCAGCCACTCGCCTGCAAGTGCCAGCATGCAGCCAGCATGCGTAGCATGCGCAACAAGCTGCTGGTGCCAACAAGCGTGGCATGCGTTGCTGGGCATGCATGCCAGCACCTAGCATAGGCAGCCGCATCTCCCAAGTGTTGCTAGGCACCCATGGTGCGCATCCCACGTTTTTTGGGTGGGTCAATTTCTTGCTTGAATTGGGCTATCGGTTATTGCAAAATTTTGCAATTTTAATTTATTTAATTATTTTAACGAGGCTAGGCCTTACAAAATTTAGTGGGAGTTTAGTGGGAGTTTTGCAATTTTAATTTATTTAATTATTTTAACGAGGCTAGGCCTTACAAAATTATTTTAACGAGGATAGGCTATCCGGCTCTTACAAAATTTTTGTTAACCGACTTAATTAATTGGAATAATTAAGTTGGATGCGGAATTTAGTGGGAGTTTTGTTAATTGCATGCAATAATTGCGTCTTAATCACATAAAATGTTAAACAACTTTGACTAGTTTTAATTAGGCGCGTTAATTGGATTAACCACCTAAGTTAGTTACTAGTTCGTGCGCGTTATGCATTGTTACTTATTTTTCGTTGTAAAATGCATGGGCCATTCACATATAGTGAATGGATGAATAGAAGATATATTGTTTCACAGGTTTCGTGAAAATGGCAACTAGTGGGGCCCGATTAGGATAGTAAATACGGACTGCGATCCGTTATGTATTTTGTAAATCATAATACGGTCTGCGTGCCGTTGAGTATTTTTGTACCTTAATATTTAGATTAATCCTAATCGTAGTAGCTAGTAATTTTCTTTTGGCAAAGATGTCTTAAGACGACATTATTAGTTTTGTAAAGGAGCGGGGCACCTTGCTCCTATCCTGAAACAACGCACAAAAAGGTCAGGCGGCAAAGAAGTCAAATGGAATTTGAAGGAAAGAGAAAGGAAAAGCAAGATACCTTATTTTTTGCCGCCTGGATAGCATGCTTTTTCTCCGCATTAGCCTTGCGAATTTCAGCGGCTGACTTAGCAGGTGTCTTGTCAGCAGGCAACATAGCTAGGCCACACACTGCACAAAAGAACCCATCTGTTAAAAGAATGGTAAAAACTAAATCATTACAAACAAAATAGGGGCAATCTTTAATGTGACCTACGTTTATCAAACCGAGTGCTAAGCTTACAGACGGACAAAAACGCCTCGTCACGAAGAAATTCGTGCTTTGGCACCCAATTTCTGGGTACGCTTATTATCTCCCCATTGGAGAGAGTAGTTGTAGTCTGTTCAAAGAACTTGGACTCAATTATTCGGTCGTAGTCCTCATCCGGGATACAAGGCTTTTTGCGTTTATGGCCCATGAGGTCCGGCTTCCGGTTATATGTCCTATACTCCCGGTTTTCCTCCTAGGTGGGATCAGAGACCAAGTAGAACCTGTTCTTCCAATCCGCCACTTAGATGGTTTGTCCAGGGTCATCAGGTACTGGGGATAGGTAGTCAATGTGTACCAGGCTCTCCAACCGCCTGGGCTTCTGCTCAAATAATGCATGTGAGCAAAGGCCTCTAAGCCGGGGTTGAGTTCCTGCATCTCGCAGGCGGCTATATATCCCAAGATGTTAACCCAAGAATTAGGGGTTAACTGTCAGACGCCAAGGCCATACCCTCGAAGGATGGCCTTGATTGAATTATGAAGAGAGAAGCGGAGGCCAGCCAGAAACGTCGCTTCATAGCAGCCAACGTACCCTTTGTCATTGGGCTGCTCATCCTCCCAAACGATAGTGCCCATCTCAGGCGACACAATTACTTTCCAATCCTCTCCAAGAGGATGGATCTTTACAAAGTTTGCTAAATTGTTGGCCATGCTGGCCCTATCCTTAGCTGAGACGGCAATGAGGAAGGGGTCGCCTTTATTGTTCCAAGTAGGCCTTTCCTCCGCCTCACTATCAGTATCCGGTGTTAAGAGGCTGCTACTACTGCCGCTTTGTTCTAAACCGGATGAGGAGGCGATCTCGCCATCGCTAGCATTCCCTTCTTGGTTTTCCGGCTCGACCCTAGAGGGTGAGGCGGTATCTTCACCGCCTCCCTGATCCATACCCAAAATCCCATCAATGGGAGTGCTTGGGGTGCCCTGCGGTGACCCCCTTGTCATCTCTGCCTGATTAGGGTTAGGCGGCAACTTGAAAGGAATGGTGTCCTTCCAACAAGTGTATTCTTCCGATAGTGGGTTCATAATTATTACATGGCTAATTCTTCAGTAAGGTCAAGTGATCGGAATGCCTAGCTGGAGGCCGCTTCCGATCAGTAATATCGAGGTACAATTGATATTACAACTTAATCTTAACTGAACCCTTCGGGTCGAACCCAATCGAATCACTGATCCAAGACGACGAATTAATCCGAAAGGATTTAATGAGTCGACAAAGTTTTACCAATACAGACGTCGGAAATAAAGCCTAGGGCGTTGAGACCGAGCGTCGCAAAATCACAAGCAACAAGTATGAGCGTAGCAATAGCTAGGCTAGGCTAGGCTAGCTCATCGCAAGCCTAGGCGCACCATGTGTGTGCTAGGCGCACCATGGTGTGCTAGGTACTATCGCAGCCTACGCGCGCCCTAGCAGCCCATCGCAAGCTAGCAGCATGCTGGCATGGGTGCCTAGGTGCGCATGGCAGCTATCGCAAGCCCCACAAGCACCAGGTAGCCCATCGCATGCTAGCAGCATGGTAGCGTGGGTGCCTGGGTGCGCATGGCACCTGTCGCAAGCAATAGGCGCACCATCGCCGGCTCTGGTGCTGCGTGCGTGCATGCCTGGCATGGCAGCACCATCGTAGGCACCAGGCGCACCATGATAAGCACTGGGTGCTGCGTGCGTGCGTGCGTGCCTGGCATGGAAGCACCATCGTAGGCACCAAATGCTAGCACGGATGCTTGCGCTGCATTGGCGCACCATGTGCGTGCAGGCTTGTGTGCTAGCCTTCGCATGGCAGCACCAAGCATCGCACCACATGCGAGGGCCTGGGCGCCAGTGTGGTGCTAGGCCACGCACAGCAGCCCAGCATCACCACGCACCAAGACTGCTGTGCGATGCGTGGGCGTGCGTGTGGTGCAAGGCCAATGCACGCAGCACATGATGCGTGGCTAGTGCGAAGGAAGCTGGAGGTGTGCGCGTATGGTGCGAGGCATAATGCGGCTAGCATGCGTGGCTCCCTAGCAGCACGCATGCTGGCTGTGCTAGCGATGGTGCGCGAGGTGTGTGCGTGAGTGCGTGGGATGTTGGGGCCAACGCCAGCACGCACCAGTGCCTTGAACTGGCAAGTAGAGCCACGCATGCTGGCTGTGCTAGCGATTGTGCGCGAGGTGTGTGCGTGAGTGCGTAGGATGTTGGGGCCAACGCCAGCACGCACCAGCGCCTAGCACTGGCAAGCACCAGCACCAAGCTCAACCAGCATTGCCTAGCTGGGATGCGAGGCTGGGCTGGTGCTGGCTGGCTGGGCTGGCTGGCACATGCTAGCTGGCGTGAGACTGTGAAAAATGCATGGTCGTGCTCTAAAGGATTTTAGAAATCATCTGCTTATTGATAGTCGAACTCGGAGATCGAGAAACACTTCTGAACGTAATAAGGATGACAAAGAATCTTACCTTATAGTTCACGAAGAAACATTAAGTGACATAGGAAATGAGCTATACACTGTATGAACACTTGTCCGGAAGGACAAGTGGGAAATTGAAAGGAATGGTGTCCTTCCAACAAGTGTATTCTTCCGATAGAGGGTTCTGAATTATTACATGGCTAATTCTTCAGTAAGGTCAAGTGATCGGGATGCCTAGGTGGAGGCCACTTCCGATCAGTAATATCGAGATACAATTGATATTACAGCTAAATCTTAACTGAACCCTTCAGGTCGGACCCAATCGAATCACTGATCCGAGACGACAAATTAATCCGAAAGGATTTAATGAATCGACAAAGTTTTACGAATACAGACGTCGGAAATAGAGCCTAGGGCGTCGAGACCGAGCGTCGTAAAATCACAAGCAACAAGTATGAGCGTAGCCATAGCTAGGCTAGGCTAGCTCATCGCAAGCCTAGGCTCATCATGTGTGTGCTAGGCGCACCATGGTGTGCTAGGCACTATCGCAGCCTAGGCGCGCCCTGGCAGCCCATCTCAAGCTAGTAGCATGCTAACATGGTGCCTGGGTGCGCATGGCAACTATCGCTAGCCCTTAAGCACCATGCAGCCCATCGCAAGCTTGCAGCATGCTAACGTGGGTGCCTGAGTGCGCATGGCACCTATCGCAAGCAATAGGCACACCAGGTGCACCATCGCAGGCGCTGGTGCTACGTGCGTGCATGCCTGGCATGGCAGCACCATCGTAGGTACCAGGCGCACCATGGTAAGCACTGGGTGCTACGTGCATGCGTGCTTGCCTGGCATGGCAGCACCATCGTAGGCACCAAGTGCTGCCCAGCAGGCCAGATGCTCGTAGGCACCAGCGTGCTAGCAAGCATGTGCAGCATGCTGGCAGGCAGCTGAGCTAGCAGCACTGCTTGCTAGGCACAACAGGCCTCACCCACGCACCATGTGCCATGCCATGGGCTGCCTAGCAGCCATGGTGCGCACCCACCAAGGGTTTTGTTGGGTGGTTTTGCTTAAGCTTAAGCTATGATTTTGCGATTTTTTTTTCCTTGTTAATAATTTTAATTAATTATTTTAACGAGGCTAAAAACCTCGACTTTCGATTTTGCAAAATTTTGACAAATTATGGTTTATGCCGACTTAATTAATCGGATTAATTAAGTACGGATGCAGAATTTAGTGGGAGTTTAATTAAACGCGTAAGCATTTTGCGTTTAGAAATAATGGATTAAACCACTTTGACTAATTTTAATTAGGCGCGTTAATTGGATTAACCACCTAAGTTAGTTACTAGTTTTGTGTGTTTAATTATGTATTTCGTAAAATTGTGAACGGGTGAATGAAAGATTGCTTTCAAAACAGGTTCTTTGAAAATGGCAACTAGTGGGGCTCGACTAGGATAGAAAATACGGACTGCGTTCCGTTATGTATTTTTGTAAATCTAAATACGGTCTGCGAACTGTTAAGTATTTTTGCACTTTTAGATTAATCTTAGTCGTTCCAGCTAGCTTCTTTTATTTCATTTTGGCCAAGATGTTTCAAGACGGCGTTTCGACGAAGACGAGCCAAGATGAAGACCCATGGAAATTGAAGATTTCAAGGGGTCATGCTAGTTGCCAAATGCATCTATTTTATGCCTTATATATTGTTATTATATATGATTGCTAGGTGCATGTCTAGGATTTCTATTATGTTGCGACGATTAGTTAAGTTCACCTAAATTAACCAACATACAAACCCTAGGTCCCTTAATAATATTGAGCTAAAATTTGCCGTTCCAAGAACAACACTTACCGAACTAATGCGCGTACATGATGGATTACGCCAAAGCGAGGCATCACTACTTCCCTAGGAACGTAAGGTATACTAGGTATACAAGTTGTCTTGGTTAAGCTCAACGATATCAATAAGGAGTCCTTAGATGTCGTGGCAAAAGAGATAAAATGTCAAGAATGCATTAGATGCGACATTTTATCAAACCGAGAGTAGCGTGGAGCTATTAGCAATTGGATTGCTTACCTTAAGATATTTAATGGTTAAGACTAGCCAAAGAATGCTTAACCATTTCTTGATCTTTGGGATCTCGCAATCATTTTATTCTCGCCCATAAGGGACAATCTTAAAAATGCGTGGATAAAATGCTCAATAAGTTTGAATACGTGCATGAACGCTTTAAATTTCAACTTATTGATGTATGAATGGTTTTTCACTTCAAATTCTTTCAATTGTAAAATCATGTCTGCATGTAACTCAAAAACAACCAAATGTGCCCGAAACTCCCCGAAAAATTAGCTATCAAGCTTAACTTAACAAACCTTGATGAATGGGAAGAAGAACTCAGGAAAACTATCAGGAGTCGTTCCAAAGAGTATGTTCTGGATACTTCCCTCCCAACCCTCTGTTCCAAGACCCTCTTGAGTGACGAAACTTATTGTGTATGGTCGAAAGACTGCAAATTAGTGTCACAACTCATGGCTAACTCCATTCCAGAAGAATGGAAAGAAAAACTTCCATTCTCTTTCCTGGACTTGTTCCTTGGAGGACTAAGGGATGTTGTCGGTGTGAGATTCTCTAAGAGTTTCAACAACAACAATGATGGACTCTTGTTTGAAGTGACTAGGTCACTTACGAACATGAATGTAAAGCCATCGGATCAAGGTTGTCTTGCGAAAGAGAGGTACCATCTTTGGTCTACAGTATGCAACACTAAGTTGAGACCGGGTATGCCCCTCCGACCCCATGTGGCAAGAATGACTAAGCTCTTCAAGCACATGGAACTCCTCGGAATTCCACTAGAACATGGAATGGCTGGTCATATTTTGCTCACTTCACTCCACTCAGGATATGATGCACTAAAGGCATATATTTCTGAATCAAAGGAGACACATTCCTTGAAGAATGTGGTGGAGCTACTTCATCGGGCCAACTCATTTGGGGCAACCAAAAGACCATCAAGAAGGAGGGATCTCAAGGTTATGGCTAAGATGCGTTGCTTCTACTGTGGCGGGCAAGGCCACTTCAAGAGAGAATGCAAGCTCTTTCGGGAAGAGGAGGAGAGGAATGGAGCATCCGCCTCAGGTATCTTCCTTAACACTTGTGAATTAAGCTTATCATAAGGTATTGGATACCAAGTATGACTCACTTAATGTTGCCTTTTCAGGGACCAAGTGAAGAAGCTTATCAAGTGTTGGTGCATGGACAAGAAGACGACGAAGATGGTTTTTCGGTCGTGCTTGCATTCACTATTTTGTCTATGACATGTAATCAAACTATTTCTAGTATTTTCATCATGCTTTGAACATATTATGATCCACGGTGTTGGACACCGAGGAATTTAAACGTAAGACTTTGACAATAGTTGTTTCAAGTTTGTGTTACAAATTTATGTTCAATTAAATTGCATGCTTTTACATAAGATTAGACAAAAGTTTATACCACTAGCTAAGACCATCGAGTCGAATCAAACCTACTTGTGGCATTGTCGTCTTGGCCATATTAACATCAAACGCATCAAGAAACTTCTTCAATAAGGTGTTCTTGACTCATTCGACTTAGAATCATTTGAAAATTGCAAAGGATGCTTATTACGCAAGAAGATAAAACAGCCATTCTCCAAGTTTGGAGAAAGGGCAAGTGACTTATTAGGTCTTATACACACGGATGTATGTGGACCAATGAGCACACCCGCAAGACAAGGTTACCGATATTTCATCACATTCACCGACGATTATAGGTGATGTGGCTATGTCTACTTAATGTCGAATAAATCTGAATCCTTTGAGAAGTTCAAAGAATTTCAAAAAAGAAGTTGAAAATCAACTTGGCAAGAAAATTAAAGCACTTCGATCGGATCGAGGTGGCAGATATTTGAGCCATGAATTCGACGATCACTTGAAAGAAAATGGCATTCTTTCAGAGTTGACACCTCCCGGAAGTCCTCAATGGAACGGAGTGTCCGAACGAAGGAATCGGACCTTGTTAGACATAGTTCGGTCAATGATGCGTCTTAGTGAACTCCCTATCTCTCTTGGGACATGCGCTACAAACAGTAGCACTAACACTGAATAGAGCTCCATCAAAAGCTGTTGAAAAGAATCCATATGAATTATGGACTAAGAAACCTCCTAGGTTGTCTTTTCTCAAGATTTGGGGATGCGAAGCATATGCCAAGCGGTTAAATTCGGACAAACTTCACCCTAAATTGGATAAGTGTTTCTTTGTGGGATATCCAAAAGAAACCAAAGGGTATTACTTCTACAATAAATCCGAGAACAAAGTTTTTGTTACTCGTGATGGTGTCTTTTTGGAGAAGGATCACCTTTCCAAAATGACAAGTGGGAGGAAAATCGAACTCGACGAAGTTCGATTTGGACGAGCAACAATGTCAACCTGACAAAACTGACAATCTAGATACTTTGGAAGCATCTAAGAAGATTGGTCAAAATCAAACAGACAATGTAAATGCTCAACCGATTATCCTACGTAGGTCGCAATGGCAAAGATCTCAACCAGACAGATACCTCGGTATCGTCTTAACCGATGATCAGGACATCCTAGTCATGGATGGTGATGAGCCGGCGACATACAAGCAAGCTATGACGAGTTCTAACTCTGCAAAATGGCAAGAGGCCATGAAATCCGAGATGGACTCCATGTCTGAAAATCAAGTCAAGGACTTGGTGAATTTGCCAGAGGGTTATACACCCATTGGTTGCAAATGGATCTTCAAAGTGAAGACAGACAAGGATGGAAATGTATCAATATACAAAGCTAGACTAGTGGCAAAAGGTTATAGACAAGTCCACGGGATTGACTATGATGAAACTTTTTCACCAGTTGCAATGCTAAAATCTGTCCGGATCATCCTAGCGATTGCTGCATATTACGATTACGAAATATGGCAAATGGATGTCAAAACCTCCTTCTTTAATAGAATTTTGGAAGAAACTGTGTATATTACACAGCCAGAAGGTTTTGTCGATCCAGGCAACGCTGGAAAGGTTTGCAAGCTGAAGAAGTCCATTTATGGACTAAAACAAGCCAGCAGAAGTTGAAATCTGCGATTTGATGAAGCCATTAGCAAGTTTGGTTTTATCAAGAATCCAGATGAGACTTGTGTATACAAGAAGGTCAGTGGAATTGATATTGTATTCCTAGTCCTGTACGTCGATGACATACTACTCATTGGAAACAACACAAAATTATTGGAGTCCGTAAAGGGCTGGTTCGGAAAGTTCCTTTCAATGAAGGACTTAGGAGAGGCACAGTACATATTAGGCATCAAGATCTACAGGGATAGATCTAAGAGGATGATTGGATTAAGCCAGAGTACTTACATTGATAAAGTACTGGCCCGATTCAACATGGAAAATGCCAAAAGAGGGCATTTACCCATTTCCCATGGCGTAACTCTCAGCAAGAAACCATATGCTTCACTAATCGGATCGATCATGTATGCCATGATATGTACAAGGCCAGATGTATCGTATGCCCTGAGTGCAACGAGTCGATACCAATCGAACCCAGGAGAGGCGCATTAGACTGCGGCCAAGAACATCCTTAAGTACCTGAAAAGGAACAAGGATAAATTCCTAGTGTATGGAGGCCACAAAGAACTGGTTGTTAAAGGTTACACCGACGCTAGCTTCCAGACTGACACAGACGACTTCAAGTCACAGTCGGGGCACGTATTCTGTCTGAATGGAGGAGCGTTTAGCTGGAAGAGTGCCAAGCAGAGCACCACTGCAGACTCTACAACTGAAGCCGAGTACTTGGCCGCTTCATAAGCTCCCAAGGAAGCTGTTTGGATTCGCAAGTTCATTAGAGAACTTCGTGTTGTACCCTCAATCAAGGGGCCGATAGACCTCTATTGTGATAATAATGGAGCTATCGCTCAGGCCAGGGAGCCGACAGAACACCAGAAGGTCAAACACGTGCAAAGGCGATTTCACATGATAAGGGAATGGAAATCCGAAGGTGAAATCAGAATTTGTAAGATCGGCACGGATGATAATGTAGCCGATCCTTTGGCTAAACCTTTGCCTCAAGTGAAACACAACAAGCACATTGAGGCAATGGGAATCAAGCATGTTGGAGACTGGCTTTGAAATTCCCTGTACATGTGTTTTAATTAAATAGGATATTTAATGTAAGACACTGTATTAAAACCATTCATTAATGGAGTAATTAATTTTTGTGCAAAGTTATCATTCACTCCATTACTATTTAATTGTGTTTTAAAATTAAATAATGTGTCCATTCGATTTACGGAAATATGCAAAACAGGGTATCAAGACCATGTCTTAGATAAAGAAACACCTGTTAAGTTAACATTGAATATTAAATTGAAAAGTGTCCCTAATCGAGGTCATCTAATAGATGGACGATTGATGACCGCCATAGATTAGTGTGTAGTATGATTTACAGCACCGTTTCTTGTGCTGCGAGGACGTGACGGTCATAAATCATTTACACAGGTACAGTTTGGAACTGTACTTGATAAGACCTATGAGAGTACTTTAAGAAAATTTAAATTTTGTCATAAGTACATTTCTCATTATGACTATCAGAACTTATTTCCTCCGACCATGAGTACTTTGAAGTTTTCTTGTTTTAGTACTAGACTGTTTGATGTTTCCAAACGTCTGCCGTAATTGGGGATCATAACGGGAACACTCGGGAGACTATTTCCTCTTAGTAAGAAGAACTTACAATACAAGACTGGGATTGTCCCCCTACTAACAATAGGGAAAATGTTTTGTTGTTTACAAGGCCACTCAAAGAGTGAGACTATGAAAATGCATGGTCGTGCTCAGATGGATTTTAGAAATCATCTGCTTATTGACAGTCGAACTCGGAGATCGGGAAACACTTCTGAACGTAATAAGGATGACAAAGAATCTTACCTTATTGTTCACGAAGAAACATTAAGTGACATAGGAAATGAGCTATACACTGTATGCACACTTGTCCGGAAGGACAAGTGGGAGATTAAAAGGAATGGTGTCCTTCAAACAAGTGTATTCTTCCGATAGAGGGTTCAGAATTATTACATGGCTAATTCTTTAGTAAGGTCAAGTGATCGGAATGCCTAGGTGGAGGCCGCTTCCGATTAGTAATATCGAGGTACAATTGATATTACAGCTTAATCTTAAATGAACCCTTCGGGTCGAACCCAATCGAGTCACTGATCCGAGACGACGAATTAATCCGAAAGGATTTGATGAGTCGACAGAGTTTTACGAATACAGACGTCCGAAATCGAGCCTAGGGCGTCGAGACCGAGCATCGCAAAATCACAAGCAACAAGTATGAGCGTAGCCATAGCTAGGCTAGGCTAGCTCATCGCAAGCCTAGGCTCATCATGTGTGTGCTAGGCGCACCATGGTGTGCTAGGCACTATCGAAACCTAGGAGCGCCCTGGCAGCCCATCTCAAGCTAGCAGCATGCTAACATCGGTGCCTGGGTGCGCATGGCACCTATCGCAAACAATAGGCGCACCAGGCGCACCATAACAGGCCCTGGTGCTGCGTGCGTGCATCCTTGGCATGGCAGCACCATCGCAGGCACCAGGCGCACCATGGCAAGCACTGGGTGCTTCGCATGGCAGCACCAAGCATCGCACCACATGCGAGGGCCTGGGCGCCAGCGTGGTGCTAGGCCACGCACAACAGCCAAGCATCACCACACACCAAGACTGGTGTGTGATGCGTGGGCGTGTGTGTAGTGCAAGGCCAATGCACCAGCACATGATGCATGGCTAGTGCGAAGGAAGCTGGAGGTGTGCGCGTATGGTGCGAGGCATAATGCGGCCAGCATGCGTGGGCTCCCTAGCAGCACGCATGCTGGCTATGCTAGAGATGGTGCGCAAGGTGTGTGCGTGAGTGCGTGGGATGTTGGGGCCAGCGCCTAGCACGGGTAAGCACCAAGCATCAACTAGCACTGCCTAGCTGGGATGCGAGACTGGGCTGGTGCTGGCTGGCTCATGCTAGCTGGCAGCAGCCCAGCACCCCTTGTGAGTGGCGGTTTAAGGAGAGGTGGGGACCAAAGCCACCAAGCTTCCCTTAGGGAGCAAGGCAATGGTCCCCCCATGGGATATGGTCCTCACCTAACCCATTCTCTCCTTTTGCCACTTGTTGGCTTGTGATTACTTATGCCTAATTATTTATTTTGGAATTAAATAAATTATTGCAATTGCACATGATCCTACATTTATCATGAAAAGGGGTTTCAACTCCCCATTCTCTATAAATACCCACTTGGTTGGGATTTTGAGAATACAACCTTGAGTGGAATTAAAAAGGCAACTCTAAGAAAGAGTAAACCTTTGATTCGTAAAAATCATAGTTATTTTGTCCGGGTCTTGACTAACCTTCAAGACTTAGGATGCTCGGGTCGGGTCGAGGGTACGATCCGTCAGAGATCTCGTCTTTTTGGGATTTTGAAGTAGGAGCTTCTTGGGAGCGAAGCACGCGTCAAAGGTATAATTCTTGTCCTTAATCTTGTTTGATTAAGTTATTATGCTTGTTTAATTGCTTTAATTAAGGGGCGGTTCTTGGTGGGTTTCCTTCTGCGTAGTGTCGGGTCACTACGAAACCCTACACAACTCGCCAGAGTTTTCTCCTCTGTACTCTGGATCGAATACAGTCTTTTTTGTTCGAGCCATTGCGTCCTGCACAGAGACAGAGTCGGTTGGTTTCGGAGATGAACAAGGAGACTCCCAGTACCTAGAGGCGGCACCCCCAGTCCTAGACTCAGCCGTACCAGGAGACCGGCTGGCCTCTAAATTGTGGTGTGCCGTGTGTGTGATGGGTGAGGTCATTATTCTAAGATATATACAGCCAGAAGATTTAAAAATAAAGAAACTATAAAAGACAAGGAACCGAGACGTTACCTTGAAATTGAAGAAAAGTTTGGAGAAAGGATACGAAAGATTGTTGACCAACAATACCCTAGACGGTATCGCTTTGAGCAGACTGCAAATTGGCAAAAGGAAGAAAAGTTAATCACCAATGTTCCCCAAAGAAAAGTTAATCGCGGGAAAAGCCGGTTGAGGAAGATATGCAGAAAGTATGAAGATTTCAATAAAGGTTGTCCAAAGACCCTCCAGATGGTATAAACCGGTTGAGGTCCATCAACGGACAACTTGCGAAAAGAATTGAATAGAACCACCACAAGCGGCAGAAGGCCGGTTGCATATCCTTTAAAATAATAAATCAAGAGGCTGTTTGCAGATACCCCAGACGGCATAAGACCGGTTGGGGGTTCCAGCAAAGCAACTTAGAAGGTAATTGCTTGCTCATACCCCAGACGTGTGAGACCGGCTGAGGGAACAGCGAAGCAGTTCAAAAGAAAGTTTTATTGAAGATACCCCAGATGGTCAAAAAACCGGCTGAGGGTCTATTGAATGCAACTCACGAATGAGATTACTTGAAGATGCCCCAGACGGTAAAAAAACCGGCTGAGGGTCTATTGAATGCAACTCACCAATGAGATTGCTTGAAGATGCCCCAGACGATGTAAACCGGCTGAGGATCTATTGAATGCAACTCACCAATGAGATTGCTTGAAGATGCCCCAGATGGTGTAAACCGGCTGAGGTTCTATTGAATGCAACTCACCAATGAGATTGCTTGAAGATACCTCAGACGGTTTACAGCGGCTGAGATTCTGAATAGGAGCAATTTATCATAAAAATTGCCTAAAGAAGCTCTAGACGGCAAAGGCCGGCTGCAGCATAACCAAACATCCAACTAAAGAAACTGACTAAGTCAGGAGGATACCTTAGTGAGACGGGTAACAAAACACAAACGGTATCCGGATGTATTAAGGTTGAAGGTTGTTTGCACGAGCAAGCAGGCGGGGTTAGGAGCTCTCTCTTTTTCTCTCAAGAAATTTCTCTCAAAAATGTCAAAGTGAGAAATGAAAGGAGGGAGATCCCTATTTAGAGGAAATCTCAGGAGGTGAACCGTGACCTTCTCTTCCCCTTTAGTTTGAATTTGAAAAATAGAGGGAAGGAGGCGAACCGTCGCCCTCCTACCTGTTGTCTAGGGTAAAAATTATCCCAGACACGTGGCCTAATGAGGGCCTAACACGTGTCACCCCCCTATAGTACCATGGGCATCCAACAAAAGGATGCCACGTGGCATTGTACCCCAATGGGGGAGCAGATCCTCATCCGCTATAAATAGAGGAATTATCCTCATTCATTGACATTCATAAATATACATACAACACCCGAGCAATATTAATTGCGGAATCTCCCGGAATCCGAGAGAAATACCCGTTAACATTCCGCGCTTAATCTCATCCGGAATCATACTAACTTGATCTTCGGAGGCAGAACTCCACCCAACCGGAGTTTTGTGGTTTTGCAGGTACATAAGTCAGGCATACATTCCCGGTGATGTAATCCTCCCGCAGGATACCTCATAAAATCCCGAAACAGTTGGTTTTTAAAAATGTCTTGTTTATATGTTCTATAGAATCGCATATGTTTAGACAAATTTATGATACTACCAAAAGGGCTAAGACCATTGAGTCGAATCAAACCTACTTTTGGAATTGTCGTCTTGGCCATATTAACGTCAAACGCATCAAGAGACTTCTTCAAGAAGGTGTTCTTGACTCATTCGACATGGAGTCGTTTGAAAATTGCGAAGGATGTCTAATAGGCAAGATGATAAAGCAGCCATTCTCCAAGTTGGGAGAAAGGGCATGTGACTTATTGGGTCTAATACATATGGACGTATGTGGACCAATGAGTACACCTGCAAGGCAAGGTTATCGATATTTCATTAACTTCACCGAAGACTATAGTAGATATGGTTATGTCTACCTTATGTCGAATAAATCTGAATTTTTTTCAAAAAATTTCAGAGTGAAGTTGAAAATCAACTTGAAAAGAAAATAAAAGCATTTCGATCGGATCGTGGTGGCGAGTATTTGAGCTTTAAATTCGACGATTACTTGAAAGAAAATGGTATTCTTTTAGAGTTGACACCTCCCGGAACTCCACAATGGAACGGAGTATCAGAACGGAGCAATCGAACCTTGTAAGACATGGTTCAATCAAAGATGGGTCTTCGTGAACTTCCAATCTCTTTCTGGGGACGCACTTCTAACTGCGGCACTAAAACTGAACCGCGCTCCGTCAAAAGCTGTCGAAAAGACTCCATAGTAATTATGGACGATGAAACCTCTAAGGTTGTCTTTTCTTAAGATTTGGGGTTGATCGAGGGATAATAGGTTGTTGGTCTACTATCCTAGATCAAATTTACAATTTATATTCCTAACCTAACTCTATCAAGTTCACACTAGATAGTGGCAAGCTAGGGTCGAACCACAAGGACTAAGTGTATTAATTAGAGCTAATTAAACTAGTAGGAAGGTTGTGAGAAAGAGAGAGAAACAACTAAAACACTACTTAAAGAAATTAACAAGGTACTAGGGAAAGGGGAATCCAATTATGCTAATAAATTCAATAACAAGCTGCAATAGATGATCATTATCTCAATTAGGAACGAATAACACACTCAACTCACTCTCGCCCAATTAAGCATGCTATTTATCCTACTAAGCTAACTCACTCCTGTGCAAATAGCCTAGCAAAGGTATGGAAGAATCTAGACTCTCAATCAACTCACTTCCGCACAATTGATTGCAAGCACAATGAAGAACCTAGAATCAATTAGCCAAAAAGATTCTAGTCAATGTAAGCATCATCCAAACACAATAATCAAGAATCAATTGCATACTAATCACAACCAATCACTCAATCCATCAACCTAACCTTCATCCATTTCCCTAGAACAAAAACTAAGCAAACATAATAAAGATGAACATGGAAAACAAGATAAAACTAGAATTAAAGAAAGAATCAAACAACCAAACTAATTAACTACTCTAATCAACAATGAAATAAACAAAGACAAGGAAGAAACAAAGCAATAAAGGTGAGAGAAAGTTAGAAAAGCTCATTGAATAGATGAGAAGAGAATCAACAAAGTTGCTTCTTCAACCTCTCAAATCTCCATTGAAATCCAAGCTTTCTCTCTCTAAAACTACTCCTAAACTAGAGAGAGAAAATCCTAATCTAACCCTAATCCTCATTAGAGGAGAGAGGAAATGTAAAAACTCTCCTTAAGAAATCTAGGAAGTCTTCTATTTATATTACAAGAAAATAAAGAAGGAAATCCGGAATTAGAGCTCAAAAAAGACCCAGAATGCTGCGCCCGCAAGTCTAGTCGCCGCGCCCGCGGGCCTATGAGTAGCGCCTGCGGCAAGGCATCTCCAAAAAGTTGCAAATTCAGGAAACAGATTGACGCGCCCGCGGCAGAAATGGCCGCGCCCGCGGCACCACTGTCCGCGCCCGCGGAGGCTGCGTAGCCTGGCAGTATCTTGCAGATTCAAACGGCTATAACTCCTGTTCTATCAAGCCTCTTGGGATGTCTGACCTACCGTTGAAAACATCTTCAAGTCTAGTTTCCAACGCAATTTGAATCGCCTCAATCAGATGTGTAGACCAAACGTTAGGGCTGAAATAGTGAACAAGACTCGGTTTAAGGCTTTCTACGAGCTTCAAGCTTTCTTGTCTCAAGCTTCTTAGCTTCTTCCTTAGCTTCAAGCTTCTTCTATTGAACTTTCTTGCCTTTTCTCGGGTCATATGCATCGAAGAAAGCGTCAAGCACCTACACAAATAGACCAAGAGAGAAAAGAGTGAAAGAACATATAGAAAAACATGCAAATCAAGCTAAAAACCGAGCAAAAAGCATATTATTCACAACTAAGGCCCAAAACCATAAACTAAGAAAAAGATAACTAAAACAAGACTAAAAGAAATAGAAATAACAAAGAAACACCAAAATAAACCTAAACCTAAGGGAGAAAAACGCCCTAATATGTGTTATAAATGACACTTATCGTGGGTTGCGAAGCATATGTCAAGAGATTAATTTCTGACAAACTTCACCCAAAATCAGACAAGTGTTTCTTTGTGGGCTACCCAAAGGAAATCAAGGGGTATTACTTTTACAATAAATCTAAGAACAAAGTGTTTGTTGCTCGTGATGGTGTCTTTTTGGAGAAGGAACACCTTTCCAAAATGACAAGTGGGAGTAAAATTGAACTCGACGAAGTTCGATAGGTAAAGCAACAAGGTCAACATGAAAAATATGACAATCAAAGTGCTTTAGAAGCAGCTGTTAACATTGGTCAAAGTCAAACTGACAATGCAAATGCACAACCTATTACCCTGCGTAGGTTGCAACAGCCAAGATCTTAACTAGACAGATACCTTGGTATTGTCTTAACCGAAGATCAAGACATCCTAGTTATGGATGGAGATGAGCCAGCGACATACAAACAAGCTATGACGCGCCCCGACTCTGCTAAATGGAAAGAGGCAATGAAATCCGAGATGGACTCCATGTCTGAAAATCAAGTCTGGACATGTTTAATTTGCCCGAAGGTTATACACCTATCGGTTGCAAATGGATTTTCAAACAGACAAAGATGGAAACATATCTATATACAAAGCTAGACTAGTGGCAAAAGGTTACATGCAAATTCACGAAGTTGATTATGATGAAACCTTTTCACCAGTTGCAATGCTTAAGTCCGTCCGGATCATCCTAGCGATTGCTGCAAATTACGATTACGAAATATGGAAAATGGATGTCAAAACGGCCATCCTTAATGCAATTTTGGAAGAAACTGTGTATATGATACAGCCGAAGATTTTGTTGATCTAAGTAATGCTGGGAAGGTATGCAAGCTTAAGAAGTCCATTTATGGACTAAAGCAGGTAAGCAGAAGTTGGAATCTGTGATTCGATGAAGCCATTAGTAAGTTTGGTTTTATCAAGAATCAAGAAGGTCAGTGGGAGTGACATCGTATTCCTAGTCTTATATGTTGATGACATATTACTCAATTAGAAACAACACTAAACTGTTAGAGTCCGTAAAGGGCTGGCTGGGAAAGTGCTTTTCAATGAAGGACTTGGGAGAGGCATAGTACATATTGGGCATCAAAATATATAGGGATAGATCTAAGAGGATGATTGGATTGTGCCAAAGTACTTATATAGATAAGGTACTGGCATGATTTAACATGGAAGGGGCCAAGAGAGGGCACCTACCCATATCCCTTGGCATAACTCTCAGCAAGAAACAATGTCCACATACACCTGATGAGCGAGAGAGAATGAGTTAGATTCCATATGCTTCGCTTATTCGATCAATCATGTATGCCATGATATTTACAAGGCCGGATCTATCGTATGCCTCGAGTGCTACGAGCCGATACCAATCAGACCCAGGAGAGGCGCATTGGACTGCGGCCAAGAATATCCTAAAGTACTTGAAAAGGAACAAGGATAAATTCGTGGTCTATGGTGGCTGTAATGAGTTGGTTGTTGAAGGTTATACTGACGCGAGCTTCCATGCAGACTGACAGAGACGACTCCAAGTCACAGTTGGGGTACATATTCTGCCTTAATGGAGGAGCGTTTAGTTGGAAGAGTGATAAGTAGAGCACCACTATAGATTCTACAACTGAAGGTGAATACTTGGCACCTTCGGAAGTAGCTAAGGAGGCAGTTTGGATTCGTAAGTTCATAGGTGAACTTGGTATTGTACCATCAATCAAGGGTCCAATAGACCTTTATTGTGATAACAATGGAGCTGTCGCTCAGACCAGGGAGCAAAGGGAACATCAAAAGGTCAAACATGTCAAGCGGCGATTTTACATGATAAGGGAATGGAAATCCGAAGGTGAAATCAGAATTTGTAAGATTGGAATGGACGACAATGTAGCCGATCCTCTGACTAAACCTTTGTCTCAAGTGAAGCACTACAAGCACGTTGACGCAATGGAGATTAAGCACATTGGAGTTTGGCTTTGATTTCCCTGTATCGATGTTTTAATTGAACTCGATGTCTTATTGTAAAACACTATGTTGAACCATTCAATTTTGGAGCAATTAATTTTTCTTCAAGTTTATGATTATCCCATATCTATTTAATTGTGGTTTAGAATTAAATAATGAGTCCATTTGATTTTTGAGAATATTCAAAACAGGGTACCAAGACCATGTCTTGGATAAAGAAACAACTATTAAGTGAACATTGAATATTTTAATCGAAATTATCCCTAATCGAGGTCATTTAAACGATGGACGATTAATGACCAATTGTGATTAGTGTGTAGTATGACTTATAGCACCGTTTCTTGTGCTACAAGGACATGATAGTCATAAAGCATTTGCACAGGTATTAGTTTGGAACTATACCGGATAGACCTATGAGAATACTTTAAGAGATATCAAATTGTCATAAGTATATATTTCTCATTACAGTTATCAGAACCTTTTTCCTCGACCATTAGTATTGCAAGTTCTCTTGTTTGAGTACTAGTCGTTTTGATGTTGTCAAACGTCTGTCGTAAATGGGAATTATAACGGCATCACTCAGGCGACTAGTTCCTCTTAGTAAGGGAAGCTTACAGTACAAGACTGGGAATGTCCCTCAATTAAAAATAGGGAATATGTCTTTGTTGTTTACAAGGCCTCTCGAAGAGCGAGACTGTGAAAATGCATGGCCCTGCTCAGATGGATTTTAGAAATCATCCGTTTATTGACAGTCGAACTCGGAAATTGTGAAACACTTCTGGACGAAATAAGGATGACGAAGAATCTTACCTTATAGTTCATGAAGAGACATTAAGCAACATAAGAAAGGGGCTATACACAATTTGCGCAATTATCCGGAAGGACAAGTGGGAGATTGAAAGGAATGGTGTCCTTCCAACAAGTGTATTATTCCGATAGAGGGTTTAGAATTATTGGATAGTTAATTCTTCAGTAAGGTCAAGTGATAGGAATGCCTAGGTGGAGGCTTCTTCCAATCAGTAATATTAATGTACAATTAATATTACAGCTTAATCTTGACTAAACCCTTCGGGTGGAACCCAATCGAACAACCGATCCCAGACGACGAGTCAATCCGAAGGATTTGATGAGTCATCAGATTTTTACGAACAAAGACGTCGAATATCGAGCTCAGAGCATTGACACCGAGCGTCGCAAGTCCTGTCGAATTGGAATTCGACGAGACGTGAAATCAATCAAGTTAAAAGTTCGAGCCCAGCCGTAGCCTCGCACTGGCCTAGCCATGCGAGTGCTAGTCTAGAAAAGACCCATCACAATGCTAGTCGCAAGCCTAGCATGCTAGGCGTGCTAGGCCCATGCACGCTAGCTAGCCACCGCAAGCATCGCAGCCTTGCGAGTGTGCTAGCTCGCCATGTGCCCAAGCATTGCAAGGCTAGGCCTTGCTAGCATGCTAGGCGCTGGAGCCAGGCATGGCCTAGCGCTACTTGCCTAGCCATCACAGCCTCGCACCATCGCATAGCAGCATGCTAGGCGTGCTGCGCTATGCGTGATGCTAGGCAGTGGCATGCAACTGCCGCAGCCATCGCTAGCCGCAAGCATGGCATAAGCTGGAAGCATGCTACGCTATGCATGCTTGCTAGCCAAACTGGGCCAGGCATCGCCGCACAGCATGCGTGCTGGGCATCGCATGGCAGCAACCCTGTGCCTCGCACATCGCCAGCACCAGGCATGTTAGGCTGTGCTAGCAAGCAGCAGAATGCTGTGCCTCGCATAGCAGCAACACCCAGCATGCGTGGCTCGCTAGCAACACGCATGCACTAGCTGGCTGCGCATGTGGGCTGGTTGTACGTGTGGGGTGCCAGCTGGTTGGCCAGGCTGCCCAGCCTTGGTGCTAGGTGCCAAGGCAGGCTGCCAGCCAGCTACTTTGATGGGAGAGGTGGTTTGCTATTGAGGACCAAGGGGTGTGAGCTTTGCCTTTGGGAGCAAGGCTATGGCCCCCCCTTGGAAATGGTCCTCACCTAATCTCTCATCCTTCTTCTGCCACTTGTAACGTATTGATTGAATTGCAATTTTATTTTTGTTTTAATTAAAATAAAATAGGAAAATTGCAAATCTCCCACATTGATTGAGAGTGGGACTTCAAGGTTCATTTCCCTATAAATACCAAGGTTTTGGGATTTGGGAAGAACACTTGAGTCGAACTAAAAAGGCATCTCCTTAGAAAAGTGAGAAAACCTTAAGTTCGTAAAACTCTAGTTTTTAATGATCGGGTCCCGACTAACCTTCGGGACTTGGATCGTTAAGGTCGGGTTCGTGGGTACGAGCTGTCGGAGACCTTCGCATTTGCGGGGTTCGAGTTTAGAAGTAAGAGCACAGGATTTGAACGAAGCACGAGCCAAGGGTAATAATGTATTTTCCTTCTCTCTCTTAATTGTTGTTTAATTTGTGACTGCATGCTTAGTCGCTTTAATTAGTGTGCGGGTCTTGGGCGGGTTTTTTCTTCCGCGTAGAGTCGGACTCTACGAAACCCAACATCTTTAACAACTTCAGAACCACCTTGTGTTCATTGGTTGGGGAGGTAATTGCTTCAACCGATTTTGAAACATAGTCGACCGCCACATGTATTAGTTTCCATAAGAAGGAGGGAATAGCCCAAGAAATAGATGTCCCACACATCAAACACCTCTAGCTCAAGAATAGGCTGTTGAGGCATTTCATCCCTCTTTGAGATGTTTCCCGTCTATTGGCAACAATCCTAAGTCTTAACAAAGCCCCAAGTATCCTTGAAGAAATGTGGCCACCATAAACCGCATGGAAGGATCTTGGAGGCGGTCTTTGAAAATCCCATATGCCTATTGGGTTTTGTAGAGTCCGACTTTGCGCGAAAGGGAAATCACCCAAGACCCGCCCACTAATTAAGGCAACTAAGCATGCAATCACATATTAAACAACAATTAAGAGAGAAAAGAAAAAGACATTCATACCCTTCGCGCGTGCTTCGCTTTATCTCGAGCTCTTACTTCAAAACCCGAACCCCACAAATGTGAAGGTTTCCAACGGCTCGTACCCACGAACTCGACCAAAACGGTCCTAGTCCCGAAGGTTAGTCGAGACTTGACCAATAAAAACTAGAGTATTACGAACTTAAGGTTTTCTCACTTTTCTAAGGAGAAGCCTTTGTAGTTTCACTCAAGTGTTCTTCCCAAATCCCAAAACATGGGTATTTATAGGGAAATGAACCTTGGTTTCCCATTTTCAATCAATGTGGGAGATATGCAATTTCCTTATTTTATTTTAATCAAAACAAAATAAAATTGCAATTCAATCAACATGCTACAAGCGCATAAGGAGGAAGAGAGAAGGTGTGAATCACCCAAGGGGGGGACCAAGTCACCTTGCTCCCCAAGCCAACCACCAACCCTTGGTCCCCTTCCCTTGACCGACTAAAGCCACGTGGCAGGCCGGAAGCTTGCCTTGGTTGCCAAGGCAGCCAGCTGGCGCCTAGCACCAAGGCTGGGCTGCTTGCTAGCACGCCCACGCCCACGCGCAGCCACACAACCAGCTAACGCATGCATCGCTGGGATGCTGTGCGTGATGCTGCTTGGCGCTGTTGCTATGGAAGGCCTAGCACGCATAGCGTGCTACGGCTTGGTGCGTGCCACTGCCTAGCACCACGCATAGCCCAGTATGCAAAGCACATCGCTATGCGATGCTGGTTCTTGGTGTGTGGCTGCGATGGGCTGGGCGCCTAGCATGCTAGCAAGGCCTAGTCTTCCGATGGGTTCTTGGCTAGCGATGTGCTGGAGGCCTGGCCTAGCATACTAGCAAGCGCGCAAGGCACCATGCCTGTGATTCTTGTAGGCTTTTCTAGCACGCACATCCACACACACACACACATGGTTTGCGATGCTAGGTGTTGTGATGTGTGAGGCCCAAGCATGCTGCGATGCTTGGTAGGCTTGCGGCTAGGTGCATGGCCCAGCACACTAGCACGCTAGCATGTGCTAGCTGCTAGCCTGCTTGCGGCCAGCAATGTCAGCCATGCTAGCACGCTTGGCCTAGCACGCAATGCATGCTAGGCTTGCAGCTAACATTGCGATGCGCATGCTAGCTCGAGCTATCCTAGCACTCGCATGACTTGCCAATGTGAGGCTACGGCCTAGCTCGAACTTGTTGCTTGTTGAATTTGCGACGCTCGGTCTCGACACTCTAAGCCCGATATCCGACGTCTTTGTTCCTAATACTCTGACGACTCATCAAATCCTTTGGATTGATTTGTCGTCTTGGATCGCTTGATCGATTGGGTTCGACTCGAAGGGTTCAGTCAAAATGAAGTTGTAATATTAATTGTATATTAATATTACTGATCGAAAGCGGCCTCCACCTAAGCATTCTGATCACTTGACCTTACTAAAGAATTAGCTTTCTAATAATTCTGAACCCTCTATTAGAATAATACTCTTGTTGGAAGGACACCATTCCTTTCAATCTCCCACTTGTCCTTCCGAACAAGTGTGCAATTAGTGTATTGCCATTTTCCTATGTCGCTTAATGTCTCTTCATGAACTATAAGGTAAGATTCTTCGTCATCCTTATTACGTCCAGAAGTGTTTCTCGATTCCCGAGTTTGACTGTCAATAAACAGATGTTTCTAAAATCCATCTGAGCACGGGCATGCATTTTCACAGTCTTGCTCTTTGAGAGGCCTTGTAAACAACAAAGACGTATTCCCTATTGTTAATAGGGGGACATTCCCAGTCATGTACTATAAGCTTCCCTTACTAAGAGGACCGAGTCGCTTGAGTGTTGCCGTTATTGTTTTAGGGTAAAAATTACCCAAGTCCAAGGGTACCCCTAAGACAAACAAGGGACACCCGTCCAAATCAACGGCTGCTAAATCTGAAACAGACGAAGAAACAGTCTTCACTATAGAAGGAGGTTTTGCGGGCGGAGTTCCTTAGAGTCGGGTTGCCTAGGGCAATATTAGGAAGCTGGTGAACTCAGTAGATGAGGGCCAGGCGTCGAAAGACACCTTCCTTGAGGTCCTTATTTCTGAAGGGGATTGAGGGCAGGACAGGTGGCCTCACGATGACCCTATTGTCATCAACTGCAAGGTTGCCAACCAATGAGTTGGCCGGATCTTAATTGATATCGGGAGCTCGTCTGACCTGATAAGCTATCAGTGCTTGAAAAAGCTCAAGTACAAGCCCAACAACATGTAGAAGGCTCCTCACTCCTTAGTCGGTTTTGGAGGAGGGGTGGTGCATCCGGTGGGAAGGATTGACCTACCTTTCCGGCTGGGAGAAAAGGGGCAAAGGTGGCACATGGTCGTCAAGTTCCTTGTTGTTGAGGAGCTGACCGCCTATAATATGATTTTTGGTCGCCCCACCCTCAACGAGTCCAAGGCAGTCATCAACCCGTCTCTCATTCTCATTAAGTTTCAGAAGGATGATGGGACAGTCGGTTCCCTGAATGGGGACCAAAAGACGGCTATAGAGTGTTACCTCTAAGACGTCAAACCAACTATGTCTTCAGCCGGTCATGGCGAAGAGCCCATAGAACTAGATAACTGCGATCACGCAGTGCCGACTCCAAGGGCAGCCGGTGAAAAGAGAAAGGCAGATTAACTGGCACCCGTAAAAAAAGAAAACAATAGCAATCACTGACCGGTGAATGGTCGGATGACCTTCGACCCCAGCCGGCTGGTGAGAGCATTGATGTCGTCCTAGACAACAGCTGGCCCAAAAGAACCGTGAAGGTTGGGACGATTGCCTTTGAGAAATTGTGCTGAGAGAGTTCAAAGACATTTTTGCATTTGAAGTGGAAGAGATGCCAAGCGTCAGCCCGGATCTTGTTGTTCACAAATTCGTCGTTGATCCCAAAAAGAAGCCGGTTAGGCAGAAGAAGAGGAATCACGGAGAGGAAAGATCTCAGGCGGCAGCCGCCGAGGTCAAAAAGCTGTTAGATGCTGGGCTCATCCGGGAATGCTACTACCCGGATTGGGTGGCAAATGTTGTCCTTGTTAAAAAGACGAATGGTACCTGGCGGATGTGTGTAAACTACACAGATCTGAACAGGGCATGTCCGAAGGATAACTATCCACTTCCAAAGATCGACAGCCTAGTTGACTCTACAGCCGGTCATGCTCTGATAAGTTTCATGGATGCTTACTCAAGTTTCCTCAAATACCCTGTGGAAAAAAGATCAAGAGAAGACGACACTCGTCACTGATCTGCGGTTATATTGTTACACGGTGATGCCGTTTGGATTGAAAAATGCGCCTGCTACTTTCTAACGAATGATAAACACAGTTTTCATCAATTAAATCGGAAGGAATGTAGAGGCATATATCGATGACATGATAGTCAAATCCAAGCTACAGACAGATCACCTGGCTGACCTCCGAGAAATCTTCACCACCCTCAGGCGGCACAAGATCATGCTTAACACCAAGATTGATCAAAGGGGGATAGAAGCTAATCCGGAAAAAGTATAGGCGGTTATCGACATGCATTCACCCCGCACTGTCAAGGAAGTCCAGAAACTCACCGGTTGTCTGGCGGCATTGGGGAGGTTCCTCAGCCGGTCAGGCGACAAATGCCTGTATTTCTTCCAAGTAATCAGGAAGAGGTCAAGATTCGAGTGGGGTGAAGAGGTTGAGGAGGCATTCTAGAGGCCGAAACAACATCTACACTCTTTGCCAAGGCTAGTGAGCCCCCTGCCCTAGAAGGTTCTCTACATGTACCAAGCCGTCTCAGATCACTCCCTTAGTGTTGTTCTCCTTTCTGAGAGAGACGACAATCAGCTGCCGGTGTATTTCATCAGCCATGTTTTCAAAAATGCTAAACTTTAGTACCCAATGATTGAAAATTTTAGGCCGTGAAGCGGTTGAAGCCATACTTTTTGGCACATCCGGTGATTGTGTATACTGATCAACCACTCAAGTGCCCAATGCTACTATAGATTCAGCCGGCAGAATGATTAAATGGGCTGTTGAAATACAAGGCCTGAAGATAACTTTCTAACCTAGGCGGGCAGTGAAAGGTCAGGCGTTTGCCGACTTCATTATTGAAATGATTAGGCCGGTCCAGCCGGCAAATTCGGATCAGGTCTGGAAGTTTTTTGTAGACGGAAGCTCTACTATGAATGGCTGTGGTGCAGGCGTAATCTGTCATTCTCTAGAAGGGGATAAATATGAATATGCACTACCGTTTAAGTTCCAAGCCTCAAACAATAAGGCGGATTACGAGGCTCTGCTAGCTTGTATACGCATGTGCATGGCGACAGGGCCAGAAAAGTTGACGCCTGCTCTGATTCACAATTGATCGTTAGCCAATTCCATGGGAACTATGAAGCCAACCATCCGGCTATGATCAAATATTCGCAGGCGGTTAGAGAGGAGGATGCGATACTTGAAGAATGTACACGGTCCGAGAACAATAAGGCGGATTCACTGTCCAAGTTGGCATCATCTGCCTCTAATGATGCGCCTAGGTCAGTCTTTTGGGAAGTCATGGAAAAAAGAAGTATTGAATATGATCTCATTGGAGTTCTTGACCGAAGCTCTACCTAGATGGAACCCATCCGGGCTTATGTGACTGACGGCACTCTGCCGAATGTCCCTTCATAAGAGGCTGCTTTTAAAAAACGAGCTCTTAGCTTTGTAATGCATCACAGGGAACTCCTCCGAAAGGGGTACCTGCAGCCGTTTTTGAAATGTGTTACCCCAGAGAAGGAGAGAGAAGTCCTAGAGGATTTGCATGCGGGTTTTTTTGCATCACATATAGGCGGCAGATCCCTGGCTAAGAGAGTCAGGCGGTAGGGCTACTTTTGGCCAACTCTTGAGGCAGATGCCATGAATTTGGTGAAGAGGTGTGACATATGTAAGCGGTTTGGCCGGCTGATACAATGTCCGGCCACAAACCTAACAACCATCCACAGTCCAGTTCCCTTTGCAAAGTGGGGCATTTACCTTCTAGGACAATCCACGTCTGCTTCAGGTGGTAGCCGTTACATCTTGGTCGTTGTGGATTACTTCACCAAATGGGTTGAAGCAGAGGCGGTCAATGGCATAAAGACTAAGGATGTAATCTCCTTCATTTGGAGAAACATAGTCACCCGGTTTGAGGTTCCCATGTCCATGGTTTTTGACAATGGCCCTCAGTTTGAAATGCTTGTCCTCAAGAATTTGTTGGGAGATCTCACACTATTTTGCATCCGTTGGTCGGTCCCAGGCAAACGGCCAAGTTAAAGCCTTCAACAAACTCATCTCAGATGGCATAAAAAAGAAAGTTGAGAGAGCTGGCGGTCTTTGGGCAGATGAGTTACCTTAAGTCCTTTGGGCCATCAGAACAACTGAAAAGGGGGAAACCGACAAAACCCCGTTTCTCATGACATACGGCACAGAAGCCGTCCTGCCTATCGAATTTATGAGCCAACACTCCGAGTCATGCTTTATAATTAAGAGGCTAATGGGGAGGCCATGCGTCTAGCATTTGATTCACTCCTAGAGCGCAAGGGCAACGCCGCCTTGCGTCATGAGATATACCGTCTGAGAATGACGAGGGCCTACAACTAAAGAGTACACAAACGGCCCCTCAAAGTGGGGGAATTTGTGCTACGGAAAATGGAGGCAACCGGTAGGGCAAATGAGTAAGGGAAGGTAACTCCTAATTGGAAGGGCCCCTGCCGGATTTTTGAAGAAGTCATAGGCGGCACCTACCGCCTGGAGACCCTAGACAGTAGGCAGCTAGCCAGAACTTGTAATGTAGACAACTTGAAAAAGTACTACTTTTGAGAAATTGTAAACTTTTGTAAATAGAGTGTATTAATGAGAATGCTTTATTTCCAAATTTTCCTCCTTTACATACATTTGCCATATCCTGTGCAATACGCAGGCGGCAACAATAAAATTAAAGGCCAATCGACCAGCTAAAAATTAAAAATCGTCCGTTCCAAAAGAGCAGAGATCCGACGACGCCCATTTGAGGTGAATTCGTTGAAGATAACATCTCCCTTCCGGGTCGTACATTGTTCTAGTGATCATAAATCAAACGGCTCTAACCGGCTGTTTGAATGATCCCTTTTGACCAAGATACAACCGGTCTTCACTGCAAATAGTACAACTGGTCATTTCCGCAAAGCGATACCCCCGGGCTTTACTTCAAAGTAATACAGTCGGTACCCTAGTAGGAAAATACAGGCGCACGTACTACCAAACAGTACAGACGGCATACGAAATCTTAGTCATGCCATAACCAGCTTTTATATAAAGGCACCTAAAACGGTTATGCCACTAAACCTAGCAAGGTCCAAACGGTTATGCCACTAAACCTAGCAAGGCCCAAACCTTGGCATACAAACATGGCAAAACGGGGTGCTTTACGAGCACACCCCAGCCGGTTTGTAATGCGATCAGTTCCCTTCAAACATTTAAGCTCCGCTTGTCTGTCTAACCGAGTGCGCGTATGGACGCCTGCCTGTTAACCTTTTGAAGTTAACAACCAGCCATCCAGGGGAAAACTAAGTAACCCCATTCGGTATATATTTGCGAAAAAATAGAAAAACTTGTGAAATACTGAGAATCATATCAAGGCAAAGCCGACACAGTCGGGGAAATATATTTCAACTCTAATACTAATACTTAAAAATTAAAATTGCTATACTGTTAACCGGATCCCCATCCGGTGAAATTACAAAGTAATACACGGCACGCAGGCCGGGAGGTAATTCCTACTCTATCTGAACTGTAACGCGATCAGCCGGAGTGTGGGTAGCAGGAGTCTGAACTGGCTCCGGCTAGGTCTGGGTGGCAGTGGCCACGGAGACGAGAACATCAGCATCTTCCTCGGTCTCCTCCTCTTCCTCGGCCGCCTCATCCCGCATTCTCTCGATCTCCTGTCTTGCCCACTCCTCATAGGGCTCAGGTCCCGGCTGACCTTCCTCTTGTGCCAAAATGGCAACATCTGCGTATCGATAGGCAAGCTCTCAGGCGGTATAGTCCGTATCCGGATGAATAAAGGAGATCGCCATCTTCAAACGATTCTCGCAGTCTTGCTCATTCTCCTCAATGAGCCGACTCTATTCCGCCTAAAGGGTTGCCTCGATGTTTTTCTAAGAAGTGGCAGCCTCCTTCTTCAGGCGGTCATTCTCCTTCTTCAAGGAGGAGTTCTCCGTTTGTGCCTTCTTCAAGGTTTCGACAGAATCCTCGCGGCTCTTCAGCTCCGTCTCAGGATTGTCCAACGCCTCCTTAAGGTTGTCAGCTTTGACCTTCGACTCAATGTGGGCCTTTATAAGGGTCTTCATCTGGTCTGCCTGTTGCATTATTATAGATTTAGTTTCTAAGTCATGCACAATCATTGAATACTGAGCTATATTATAGGCATCAATGGCGTCCCGTTTGGCTTTCCTTACCTCCTCTTGCTTGCGTGCATAGGCTTTCTTCAGCCCCTCTATGCGCAGCAATGACTACGAAGACACAACCTTTGTTAGAAAATACCGGATGAGTATGAGATTAGTGTAAAGAAGAGACGGATGTATAAGAATACCTCAGCCAGGCTGACCATCACATGGTCAGCATTGAAGGCGTTGATCCCAAGGATCGCTTCCTTCTCATCCTTAGGGACGACTTTCAGCATGGCTCAGGCGTGTTGTGTCACGTCCATCCAGCGAGGAGATTTATCAGCACCAGAAATAGACGGTGACAAAGGAGCAAACGCCCCTCCAATAGAGTGCCGGCTGGATGACGAGTCCTCCGGCTGGATGACGAGTCCTCCGGCTGGAGTTGGGAGTAAGACTTGACCCGCATGGATAGGCCAAGTAGAGTGAGATTGAAGAGGTCATCCGTACCTTGGGTCTCCTGAGTTCCGCATGGGCCTTTCCCGGCGGATGTACCGCCTGTTGTTTGCAGGGAAGGAGGGACGTCCGTCCTTCCATGGGAAAGGTCGAACCCTAACACGGTGTTCTTCACCGATTTTCCGCCGACTGTCAGCAGGTCGGCGTGAAAGGTCTTTTGGACCTTAGAGGAGGCTCCTCCCCAACCGGCTTTGGCCGGTGTTGTTTGGAAAGAGAGCGAGGAACCTTACTCCCATCCTGAATCAAGGCAAAAAGCGGTTAGACGGATAAATTTGAAACAACTGGGAACAGAAGAGAAATCAAGCAAGCAATATGCAATAAGGTCTGGCGGACTTACTTTCTTGGCCGCCAGGGCAACCTTCTTCTCGGCATTCTCCTTACGGATATCTGAGGCCTTCTTAGCAGGCGTCTTATATGTTGGCAACATACCTTAGGCTTCAGCTGCAAAATAACAAGAGACGGCTGGTTAGAAAAGGTCCAAAAACACATCTAAGCAAAGCTAAATTATACATCCGGCACAAGTTGGCCGGCTGAGGTTCCCAACCTACATTTATTTTTGAACATGGTGCTTAGCCCGCAGGCTGACGAAAACGCCTCGTCCCTTAGGAACTCATGTTTAGGTACCCAATTCTTAGGTACACTGATAACTTCACCAGTTGAGATGGTGGAAGTGGTGAGCTCGAAGAAACCGGACTCTATGATCACTTTGTTATCCCCATCCGGTATCGGAGGCATTTTACATTTTTGCCTAAGCAGCTCAGGCTTCCGTTAGTACCTCCGAAGCTCCGGATTTTCTTCATTAGTTGGAGCTCTGACCAAATAGAAGCGGTTTTTCCAATTTGACCACTTTGACGGCTTGTCAAGCGTCATTAAGTACTTGGGATATGTTGTTAACGTGTACCAGGCCCTCTAACCGCTTGGACTCTGGCTTAGATAGTGCATGTGGGCGAAAGCCTCCCAGCCGGGGTTTAGGTTCTGCATTTTGCAGGCGGCAATATACCCTAGAATATTTACCCAAGAATTGGGGGTAAGTTGCCAGACGCCTAGGCCATAACCCCTAAGTATGGCCTTTATTGTATAATAAAGGGGGAAGCGGAGCCCCGCTTAAAAAGCCGCCTCATAGCAACCAAAGAAGCCGTCTGCATTGCGCTGGTTGTCTTCCCAGACAATGGTCCCCATCTCAAGCGGGACGACTAATTTGTACCCTTCTCCTAAGGGCCGCTTGAGTATGAAATCGGCTAAGTTTCTCTGCATGCTAGCCCTGTCTTTTGTAGAGACGGAGATCAAGAGAGGGTCGCCTTTAGTGTTCCATGTAGGCCTCTTCTCCTCCTCGCTATCCACAGACGTCGTGAGATAGCTGCTGCTGCTGTCGCCCCCATCAGAGCCGGAATTGGAAGCGGGGTTCTTATTTCTTGCTGAGGTTTCTTGATCCTCAGCTCCTGAAGCAGAGGCGGCTTTCTTACCGCCTCCACTGTAGGACCCTAGAATTCCATCGCTAGGGGTATTTGGGGTGCCTCTTGGAGATCCCCTTGTCATCTCATCAAGGATCCTCTCCTCAGGCGGCAACTCTTCTGAGCTTCCGCCTCTATAATTGGGATCCACACCCGTCTTCTTGGTTCTGGCCATTGTGTCATGCACAGACACGAAAATGGTCGGATTGGGAGATGAACAAGAAAGATTCCAATTCCCAGAGGCGGCATCCCTAGTCCTAGACTCAGCCTTACCGAGGGATCGGTTGGTCTCAAAGCTATGTTACGGGTGTGGGTATAAAGGGTCCATCTGTTTATAGAACTAGTAAAGAAAAAAGCAAGAAAGAAGTAAGGACGTAAATACATTAATTGGGAAGAGGAGAAAACCGCTTGACCTAGCTGGAAAAACATCAAATGGCTTGCAAAGACTCAGGCGTCCTCGTAGCCGGATGTGTTCTCTGAGTAGCAACTGCAAATTTGCGATGCTGTTCATAACACACACAGACGAAAGGAAATTCATTGAAGGAGGAGGAAAATACCGGATGTGCACTCGGAAGAATTTTGGAGAAGTTTGCTCCCAATACCGGCTGCTCTAAGAATCTTTGAAAATTGTTCAAGGTTGTAAATGTGAACATGAGGGAGGAGTTTTGCTATTTATAGGCAATCCTCAAAAGGTGAACCCTCGCGCCTTTTCACCTTCTGCCCTTTGCATGTCCAAAATTCGAATTCAAATTCGACTTTAAAAAAAAAATTAAAAAATAAAAAACCGTTTCGGGTGCCATGTCACCACCTTAGAGGGGAAAATGTTTTAATGTAAAAATTACCCTAGAAACGTGGCCCAATAGCCTCACGACACGTGGTAGCCAGCCATAGATCAATATGGCGCCTATCGCCTGTTGACACGTGTCCTTTGAACCCTAGATGGGGTACTGGTTTCCCCACTATAAATAGTGGGTCAGACCTCAATTATTGGGTATTCAGAAACATCCATAAATACAAACACCAATCCCGAGCAATATTTATTGCAGAATCCCCTGTATTAGCGAGGAGTATTTACTATTTCCGCACTTATTACCTCCTGTAGGCGTTACTGACTTGGTCGTCGGAGGCAGAGCTCCCACCAACCGGAGTCTTCGTGGTTTTGCAGGTGCAGGCGTCGGTGGCGCATATTCGGAATTGTAACTCTCCCGCAAGACACTTAAAAAACCCCCGAAACAGTTATAATCCCCATTTACGATAGACGTTTAACAAAATCAAAACGACTAGTACTCAAACAAGAGCACTTGCAATACTCATGGTCGAGGAAAAAGGTTCCGATAGCTATAATGAGAAATTTACTTATGACGATTTGATATCTCTTAAAGTATTCTCATAGGTCTATCTGGTACAGTTCTAAACTAGTTCCTGTGCAAATGATTTATGACTATCATGTCCTTCTAGCACAAGAAACGGTGCTATAAATCATACTACACACTAATCTCAAGTGGTCATTGATCGTCCATCGTTTAAATGACTTCGATTAGGGATGATTTTTAATTAAAAGATTCAATTTTCACCTAGCAGATATTTCTTTATTCAAGACATGGTCTTGATACCCTGTTTTGAATATTCTCAAAAATCGAATGGACTCATTATATAATTCTAAACCAAAATTAAATATATTTGGAGTAATCATAAATTTGCAGAAAATTTAATTGCTCCAAAATTGAATGGTTCAAAATAGTGTTTTACATTAAGACATCGAGTTTAATTAAAACACCTATACAGGGAAATCAAAGGCAATCTCCAATATGCTTGATTCCCATTGCCTCAACGTGCTTGTTGTGCTTCACATGAGACAAAGGTTTAGTCAGAGGATCAACTACATTGTCGTCCGTTCCAATCTTACAAGTTCTGATTTCACTTTCAGATTTCCATTCCTTTATCATGTGAAATCGCCACTTGACATGTCTGACCTTCTGATGTTCCCTTGGTTCCCTAGCCTAAGCAAAAGCTCCATTGTTATCACAATAGAGGTCTATTGGACCCTTAATTGAGGGTACAACACCAAGTTCACCAATGAACTTACGAATCCAAACTGCCTCCTTAGCTGCTTCCGAAGCTGCCAAGTATTTGGCTTCAGTTGTAGAATCTGCAATGGTGCTCTACTTAGCACTCTTCCAACTAAAATCTCCTTCAATATGGTAGAATATGTACCCCGACTATGACTTGGAGTCGTCTATGTCAGTCTGGAAGCTCGCGTCAGTATAACCTTCAACAACCAAATCATCACGGCCACCATAGGCTAGGAATTTATCTTTGTTCCTTTTCAGGTACTTTAGGATATTCTTGTCCGCATTCCAATGCGCCTCTCCTAAGATAGATTGGTATCGGCTCGTAGCACTCAAGGAATACCATACATCCGGCCTAGTACATATCATGGCATACATGATCGACTAAAAAAGCGAGGCATACGACACTGTTTCTTGTTGAGAGTTATTGCATGGGACATGGGTAGGTGCCCTTTCTTGGCCACTTCCATCTTGAATCATCCAAGTACCTTATCTATATAAGTACTTTGGCTCAATCCAATCATCCTCTTAGATCTATCCCTATAGATCTTGATGCCCAATATGTACTGTGCCTCTCCCAAGTCCTTCATTGAAAAGCAGTTTCCCAGCAAGCCCTTTACGGACTTTAACGGTTTAGTGTTGTTTCCAATGAGTAATATGTCATCAACATATACAACTAAGAATGCGATGTCACTCCCACTAACTTTCTTGTAGACACAAGACTAATCTGGATTCTTGAAAAAACCAAACTTAGTAATGACTTCATAGAATTGCAGATTCCAACTTCTGCTTGCTTGCTTTAATCCATAAATGGACTTCTTAAGCTTGCATACCTTCCCGGCATTACTTAGATCAACAAAACCTTCCGATTGTGTCATATACACAGTTTCTTCCAAAATCCAATTAAGGAAGGCGGTTTTGACATCCATTTGCCATATTTCATAATCGTAATATGCATCAATCACTAAAATAATCCAGACGGACTTAAGCATTGCAACGAGCAAAAAGGTTTCATCATAATCAACTCCGTGAATTTTCCTATAACCTTTTTCCACCAGTCTAGCTTTGTATATTAATACATTTCCATCTTTGTCTGTTTTCAATTTGAAAATCCATTTGCAACCGATAGGTGTGTAACCCTTGGGCAAACTAACCAAGTACAAAAATTGATTTTCAGACATGGAGTCCATCTTGGATTTTATGGCCTCTTGCCATTTTGCAAAGTCCGAGCTCGTCATAGCTTGTTTGTATGTCACTTGCTCATCTCCATCCATAACTAGGATGTCTCGATCTTCGGTTAAGACAATACCAAGGTATCTGTCTAGTTGAGATCTTGGCCGTTGCGACCTACGCAGGGTAATAGATTAATCATTTGCATTGTCGGTTCGACTTTGCACATTGTCGGTTTGACTTTGACCAATGGCAACAGCTTCTTCTAAAGCACTTTGATTGTCAGTTTTGTCATGTTCACTTTTTAGCTCTACCTCTCGAACTTCGTCGAGTTCGATTTTCCTCCCACTTGCAATTTTGGAAAGGTGTTCGTTCTCCAAAAAGACATCATCACGAGTAAAAAATACTTTGTTCTCGGATTTATTGTAGAAGTAACACCCATTGGTTTCTTTTGGGTAACCCCTAAAGAATCACTTATCTTATTTTGGGTGAAGTTTGTCAAGAATTAATATCTTGATATATGCTTTGCAACCACAAATCTTAAGGAAAGACAACATCAGAGGTTTCTTCGTCCATAATTCATATGGAGTCTTTTCAACAGCTTTTGGCGGAGCGTGGTTCAGTGTTGGTGCCACAGTCAGATGTGAGTGCCCTCAGAAAGAGATAGGAAATTCACTAAGACCCATCATTGATCGAACTATGTCTAACAAGGTTTGATTCCTTTGTTTGGATACTTCGTTCCATTGTGGAGTTCCGGGAGGTGTCAACTCTGAAAGAATACCATTTTCGTTCAAGTGGTCGTCAAATTTATGGCTCAAATATTCGCCACCTCGATCCGATCGAAGTGCTTTTATTTTCTTGCCAAGTTCATTTTCAACTTCACTCTGAAATTCTTTGAATTTCTCAAGAGATTCAGATTTGTTCAGCATAAGGTAGACATAACCAAATCTACTATAGTCATCGGTGAAGGTAATGAAATATCGATAACCTTGCCTTGCAAGTGTACTCATTGGTCCCCATACATCCGTATGTATTAGACCCACTAAATTACTTGCCCTCTCTCCCAACTTGGAGAATGGCTACTTTATCATCTTGCCTAATAGACATCCTTCACAATTTTCAAACGACTCCAAGTCTAATTAGTCAAGAACACCTTCTTGAAGAAGTTTCTTGATGCGTTTGATGTTAATGTGGCCAAGACCATAATGGCACAAGTAGGTTTGATTCGACTCGATGGTCTTAGCCCTTTAGGAGGTATCATCATTGTTATAAACTTGTTTGTCTAGAGAAAGCACATAAGACCATTTTCTGAATGCTTTACCATATAAAACATTATCGAAATAAAATGAACAACTATTGTTCGTAATTCGAAATTCAAAACCTTTGGCGTCCAACACCGAAATTGAAATAATGTTTTTGGTAACTCTAGGAATATGATAGCAATTGTCAAGTTCAAAAATAAGCCTAGATGGCAAAGACAAACTGAGAGTTCCAACGGATACGGTAGACATCCTTGCTCCTTTGCCGACCCGAAGCTCGACCTCTCCCTTCTCTAGCCTCCTATTTATCCCTAGTCCGTGAGCATTGAAACAAAGGTGTGAGTCACATCCAGTATCTAATACCCATGATGTTTTGCTAGCGAAGTTTAAGTCTATAACAAAAATACCTGATGAAGAAGTAACAGTGTCGTTCTTCTTATCTTCCTTGAATTTGAGGCAATCCCGCTTCCAATGTCCCTTGTTCTTCTAATAGAAACATTCGGAATCGAATTTAAAAGAGGTTGCCTTCTTGTCCTTGCCACTCTTAGCAGCACTTGACTTAGACGGAAAATTCTTCTTCTTTTTCCCTTTAAAGCTTCTCTTCTTGCCCGAGCGCTTAAATGGCTTGCCCTTTCTCACCATGAGCATGTCGTGCTTTCCCTCATCTTTGAGGGTTTGCTCGACCTGCTTCAACATACCATGAAGCTCGGTAAAAGTTTTCTCTATGATGTGCATATTATAGTTCATCTTGAACTGATCACAGATTTTGTGCAGCGAGTAGAGAATGATGTCAATTGCCATCTCGGTCGAATACCCAACATCGAGCCTTTCCATGTTCTCAAATAATCCAATCATTTTAAGAACAAGTGGGCTGACTGGCTATCCTTTCTTGAGCTTGCTCTCAAGGATCTACCTGTGGGTTTCGAACCTTTCAGTTTAGGCCTGCTCATGAAACATATTCTAAAGTCCAGAAATGATCTCAAAAGCTGTCTCCTTTTCAAAGAAAGTCTTTTGAAGGTCTGGAGACATAGTGGCCAACATTATGCACTTGAGAGGTTCAATGTCTTGTGGCCTTCTTCATTTTTGTTGAGCGGCTTATTTGGATCTTTGGCTATGCATATGCTAATCTAGAGTTTGACCTCTATCTACCCCGGACCATGCCTTTACCCTCTTAATAAAGACAAAGGCATTCCCCTTCAACCCTTTCCCTATCCACTTTCTCATCATTCTTCCCTTACCCCATGTGAAGCAAATGCCCATACTCAAAGGGTCTCCTAATTCCAAAAAAATAAAAAAAAATGTCAAGTTTTTCCTTCCTAGTTGCACGATCATTGGGGACAATGCTCCATTTTAGCTAGGGGGATTGACTTGATAGTACCTCTTTTTGTATATACTTTAGTTATGTTCATAAATAAGCTTGGGGGAGACAACTTTTTGAGTGCATTTGCATGGTATTTTGTGATTGGACCCGTTTTTCATCATATATATTTCACTACTTTACTTCACTTCACAAATACCCCACAAATTTTCAAAATTACCCTCACTTTACACTCTAGCCTTCCATAAAACCCTTTAAAGACCTTTTGACCTTAGAGACTCTAGTCATTATCGGTGTAGGGAGATAGTTTTCAAGCTTATAGAGAGGTTATGCATAGCTAAGATGTCGGGATATCCTTCTCATTTATAGCTTAACTTCTATATTTTTCAGGTTCCTTCGAGGAAACATGAGAAACTTACCTAAGGTTTGACTTGATGCTAGTGGAGAGAATGTGGCTAGATTATTTGGGGTGAAAGGTGAATGGTATACTCTGTTGTTTTCTACGCTTAGCATAATTTATGTTTCTTTGAACCTCAAACATATTGAAGTGTGCTTATCATTATCTATTTAGAAAGCTTTGCATTCATTGTGTATGTTTTTGCAAATGTCCACCAAAAGCATATTCATTGTGTATTTTCATTGCCTATGACATGCCTTGTGATTGTTGTTCTTGCATGTAGAGTTGAGGGTTAAACTCTTTTGAAACCCCCACGAGAACATAATCGTCCTCATTGGAGACTTGGAGGTTTAAATGGCTTGTAGTTTATGCTAAAAAAAACCGTGATTCCTACCAAAGTGAGTTAGTGTATATTCCTTTCCCTCCTTTTCTATTTTTCTTGTGTTTGAATAATTGTGTCTTATTCTTCTTTGTCTATAGCTTTACTCGAGGACGAGTAAAGGTTTAGCTTGGGGGAATTTGATGAGTGACATTCATATTACTCCTAAGTTAGTCTTTTCTAGTAGTTTTAGTAATCATTCGGTTCATTTTAGTATGTTTTTGCTATGATTCGCCTAGTTTGAGTAATCTACCTTTGTGATGCATAATGTATATTCATGTGGATTAGGTAGCTATACTCCCCTGCCCTTTTGTTGTATTAAGCTTTGCGTTCAGGTTTTGTGATTGTAGGTGAACACCATTGATTCAGAGTTGGAAGGTCCAAGAGCAAAGTTGGAGATTCTGAACCAAAACAATGGTGCGGGCGTGCATCCTAAGGCACGGGTGCGCCTCTTCTGAGCGTGATAACGTTACTGACCTAGACCAACCATTTAATAACAAGATTAGAGTGGAAACGCATATTGACGAGCGGCCGCACCACCTTTTTATGCGCGAGCGCGCCAACCTGTTGCAGATCTGAATTGCAAATCAGCTTATAAAGAAATGAAGAGGAGGGGGAGAGAGGATTCAAAGAATTCTTAGGATCTCTTAGGCATAGTTTAGGTTAGGGTTTTAGGGAGGATTAGCCTCCATAGTTAGGGTTTTAGAGAGAGAAAGTGTGGATTTCTCCATTGTTGAGCTTGGATTTTGAAGAAGAAGCTTAATCAACCTCTTTGTAGACTTTGAACTTCAATCAATGAGCATTTCCTTACTCTTCTCTGTTTATCTTGCTATTTTAGTTTACTTTAGTTTGCCATTGTTTTGTTGATTACTCATTAATCATGCCTTTGCTTGTTGATTTCATGATTAACTTGTTAATTGCCATGGATAGCGAGTAGTTCTTTAGCTAAGGGTGTGGGGATGATGTAGTTGGAATTTGTTCATGCTTTTGGTTTGGAATTCAAGTTAATTGTGATTAAAGCCTTTATTTGCTTGATGTTCATCAATCTTCTTGCAAAGTGCACGTTGCTAGATGATTGAGGGTGAATTTATGCTAGGTGATGCGATAGTTGAACTAGCTAGATTCATTTATACCAACTTTTACTTGATTGCACCTCCCAATAAATGGTTCTAATGTGTTAACATGTGGCTATGTTAGGAGAAGCCAATTGACCCCGATAGGTTGCTACATTGGACCTTATATCAATATTCAAGCACGTTTAGTTCATGATAAATTTGTTTCTATACTTGTGTGTGTTCAAGTGAAGACTCCATCTACCCATTTCCCTTAGTGTTTTATTTCTTTTTTTAGTGTCTTTAGACTTTAGATTACTTTCCCCTATCCCGGACTAGCTTAGTTGTTGATAACATCTGGTGGTGTTTAATTGTTCCCTATGGTTCGACCCTATGCTTACCTTATACTCATATTAGGTTTGTTTAGATTTTAGAAATTGTTAATTTGATTTAGGGATATTCGTTTGACGACGCGTTTATTGCCCTATCAAATATTTTAGAGCCGCATAATCCGTATAAACAATGGTTTTAGAACTAATCAAATTGTTCCAGAACTTCTCAAATGCATGGACAATAGCCAAAATTCTTTCTCCGTGGTGGTGTAGTTCCGTTAGGCACCACTTAAAGTCTTGGACATGTAATAGATGACGTGGACTGTCTTTTCAACCCATTGACCTAAGACACCCCTTATCGCCGTATCACTTGCATTACACATTAACTCAAAAGGCAACTCCCATCTTAGAGCTTGGACCATAGGGGTAGAGATCAATGCACTCATCAATTTGTTGTAGACTTCCAAACACTTATCATCAAAGATGAACTCGACGTCCTTTTGGAGAAGATCATTAAGGGACTTTGCTATGAGAGAAAAATCCTTTATGAACCTCCTATAAAACCCCACATGACCCAAGAAAGACCTCACACCCTTCTCATTGACCGAAGGTGGTAGCTTTTCAATGACCTCAATCTTCGCTTTATCCACCTCCATACCCTTGTGGCTAAGGATTATTCCTTCCTCAACCATGAAATGGCATTTCTCCCAATTCAAGACCGAGTTTACCTTTTCACAACGAGTCAAACATCTTTCAAGGTTTCCAAGACAATTTTGAAATGAAACACCACCCACCGAGAAGTCATCCATAAACACTTTTATCTCCTATTCCAACATATTTCTGAATATGCTCGTCATACACCGTTGGAAGGTGGCGGGGGCGTTACAAAGCCCAAAAGGCATCTTCCTATAAGCAAAAGTTCCATATAGGCAAGTGAAAGTTGTTTTATCTTAGTCATCCAGGTGAATGGGAATTTTAAAGAACCCGGAATAACCGTCAAGAAAGCAATAATACTTATGCCTTGTCAAACGTTCAAGCATTTGATCTATGAAGGGAAAGAGGAAATGGTCCTTTTTAGTGGATGTGTTTAGGCAATGATAGTCTATGCACATTCGCCATCCCATGACCATCCTTGCAGGAATGAGATCACCTCTCTCATTCTCTACAACGGTCATACCTCCTTTCTTTGGGACAACATGGACCGGGGAAACCCACCTAGAGCTAGGGATAGGAAAAATGATTCCCGCATTTAGTAGCTTAGTGATTTCCTTCTTAACTACCTTCCCCATTTGAGGGTTTAGCTTTTGTTGTCTCTCAATGCTTGGTGTAGTGCCATCCTAAAGAGTTTTATGGTGCATGCATAAGGCGGGGCTTATACCCTTGAGGTCCTCAATGGTATAGCCTAATGCGCCTTGGTGTTTTCTTAACACACCACATGACTCTCGAGCTAGGCTTTCACTTAAGGAGGAGCTAACAATCACGGGGTGAGTCGAGTTAGGACTCAAGAATTCATACCTAAGGTGTGATGGTAGAGGTTGGAGCTCTACCATTGAAACACCTTTACTTTCCTTCGTTGTAGCCACTTGCAAAGCTTCTTGGTTAGTGATCTTCATGCAAATTTTCCCATCAACTTCCTCAATGCTTCCATTTAACAAATCCTCATACAATGCCATCTCCTGCTCGGAGCACCTATCTTTTCCTTATTCGACAACACATTCTCAAGAGCATCGTCAAAGGTGAGCAAGTGCTCATGCATGAAAGTCACAGCATCATCAAAAGAATCAATCATCATGAAATTCTCCAAAGAAGAACATGGATACTTCATGCTTTCATTCAAATCAAATTCAATGACCTCTATGAAAGGAATTGTGTTCTTCAAACAAGTATATTATTCCGATAGAGGGTTAAGAATTATTAGAAAGTTGATTCTTCAGTGAGGTCAAGTGATCGGAATGCCTAGGTGAAGGCCGCTTTCAATCAGTAATATTAATGTGTAATTAATATTACAACTTAATCTTGACTGAACCTTTCGGGTAACACCCAATCAAGTAACCGATCTGAGACGACGAATCAATCCGAAGGATTAGAGGAGTCATTAAAGTATTACGAACAAAGACGTCGGGTATCGAGCTTAGAGCGTCGAGTCCAAGCGTCGCAAGTCGTGTAGAATTATGAGACGTAGATTCAACAAGCGACAAGTACGAGCCAAGCCGTAGCCTCGCATTGGCCTAGCCATGCGAGTTCTACGCTAGGCGAGGTCACCAACCCATCCGTGTCATACGTGCCTGGCATCGCCTAGCACACACACATCGCATGGCCCTAGTACCGCAAGATGCGTGCCATGCGTATGTGTGTGTTGTGGCTGTGCAAGCGTGGCTGGGCGTGCTTGCTAGCATAGCAGCACCAACCATCGCAGCTTGCTAGGCATAGCTCAGCACAGCCTGCAAGCAACGCAAGGCGAGCAGCACGCAAATGCTAGCTGGGAATCGCTATCGCAAGCAGATAGCGCATAACACTATGCGTGCTTGCTAGCCAAGCTGGGCCAGCCATCGCTGTCTGCTGTGCTTGCGTGCCAACATTGGGGTACCTAGTAGCAGCATTGCATTGTAGCATAGCAGCGCCTAGGCATCAGCCCGCATGTGTGGCTTGCTAGTTGTACGCATGCATGGGCGTGCTGGCTGGCTGGGTTGCCCAGCCTTGGTGTTACGCGCCAGCTGGTTGCCAGCCAGTCATAGGCTTGGTCAGCCGGTCAAGGGACGGGACCAAAGAGGTTGGTGTTTGGCTTGGGCAACAAGGTGAGTTGGTCCCCCCTTTGGTGGTCCTCACCTACCCTCTCCCTCCATGTGACACTTGGAGCAAGTTGATAACCTTGCATTTTTATTTTGTTTTTGATTAAAATAGAATAGAGGAAAATGCAAATCTCCCATATTGATGGGAGAAGGGATATCAAGTCTTCACTCCCTATAAATACTTGATGGGTTAATGAAAAATCACTTTGGTTGAACTCAATAAAGCATCTCCTTATACGTTAGAAAACCTTTATGTTCGTTATACTATACTCTTTTCTTGGTCTAGCCCTGACACCTTCGGGGTAGAGGCCGTTCGGGTCGGGTCTCGAGGGTGGACCCTGTCGAAGGCTCTAAGGCTTTGAAGTCCGAGCTCTATAGGAGCGAAGCACGCGTCGAGGGTAAGAATGTCATTTCCCTTTCTCTTTCTTATGTTGTTTATTTATGTGATTGCATGCTTAGTTACTTTAATTAGTGAGCGGGTCTTGGGCGACTTTCTCTTCCGCATAACGTTGGACGCTACGAAACCCAACAGCGGTATCGGAGCTGCGCTCATTTTAATTATTGTAACTAAAAATTAATTGAAGTGATTTAAAATGGATTTAAATTCTGGTTTGCTTTTTAATTAGATTAGAAGCCCATTTAAATTAGTTTTAACCTCGTATTTTCCCAATTTTGGCCATTAAACCTAGATTTCGACTAAAAAATAGTGATTTTTGGGTGGAATCGATGTTTTAAATCGTTTTTATTCTCTCTAAGGGCTATCCTGGAGCCAAAATCTACCCAGAAACATGTTTTTCAAGGGGTTTTTCGTTTTTAATGAAAATTTTTGAATCTTTAAGCCTTGATTAATTATGGTATGTTAAAGGTAGATTAAATGTATGGTTGCATCACTAATCTACTACAATTATAAACCTTATTAAGAATATTTATGAAGTCATAATTGGTGGTCGATTTGGTAAGCTCATTTTTCACATAAACTTGAAATTTAACAGTTTTGCAAACAAATTGCTTCAAGTGTGAATGTTTATGGTGAACTTGTTATTTGGAAGTCCCTAATATGTTAAAGATTCAATCTTTAATTATTTATTTGGTTGGAACTTTGATTGCTAATTTCCATGGTAAACTAATTTTTGGATTTAATCATTTTAGGTTTGATAAAAGTCCTAAAAGTTAAAAACTTGTGATTGAAATTTAATTAATATTCATATTGTAAGATGTAAATTTTCAATTATAAACAAGTTAGTGTTGTAAATTTTTCATTAGATGAATGGGTTTATTTTTCCAACCTCTTTGATTTTGTCAAATCTCATTATTAATTTTATGTATGGCTAAATTAATTATGAGTATAGCCCTTCAATTTTATAGCATCAAGATAGACCTAAATTTTTTTAAAGAATAGTTCCTGAATACTTTAGGCTTATGCACTATTACAATTAAATTTAAATAAGTTGGACTTGTTTTATTTTCATTTTGCTCTAAATTGGTTCTAAAATAAATTTAGAATTAATTTTTATCACACATAATTCGGGAATTAAAATCCGGAGGCGAGTGCACGCAAATCGAGGCAAAATCGCCCAATACACGCCCTTTAGCTAGCCGGGCTGCTCAAGCAGTCCACATGTGGATTCCAAGGTGCATGATGGGCTTCCTTGCCTCATCGATGCGATTTTGTGTGTAAGTGTGGTGCATGGTGCTACGATGTGTGGTATGGGTTGTGTAAGGATATGATGCGTGTGCTGTGTGAAGTTGCCCGCATGCTGCTGGGCAGCAAGGCAGCGAGCCCTAGCAAGCCCAGCACACGCTGCCAGCACCAACATGCACGCAAGCATGCGTAGCTTGCTGCGATGCGTGTGATGCCAGCAAGCGTGGCGTGCTTTGCTAGGCAGGCATGCCAGCACGCACAACCACGACACCTAGGGGCTGCAAGGCAGCCATGGTGCGCAGCCCAGCACCCTAGGCAAGCAGCCACGACCTTATTGCCTAGCAAGCCTAGCCCCGTGGCTTTGATGCTAGGTACTTGGGGGCATGTTGAGGGCAATTGTTTTGCATTATTGGGGATGTTTTAATTATTTTATATTAACGAGGCTTGGCTTGTATTCCTTCGGGTCTTGCAAAAAATATTTTGAAAAAATTTGGGTTAACTGACTTAATTAATTGGATTAATTAAGTTGGATGCGGAATTTAGTGGGAGATTTGTTTATTACTCGAGCTATTTATTGCATTTTAATCACGTAAAATGTTAAACAACTTTGACTAGTTTTAATTAGGCGTGTTAATTGGATTAACCACCTAAGTTAGTTAATATTTTGCGCGTGTTATGCATTGTTACTTGTTTATCGTTGTAAAATGCATGGGATATTCACATATAGTGAATGGATGAATGGAATTATATTGCTTCACAGGTTTTTGAAAATGGCAACTAGTGGGGCCTGACTAAGATAGTAATATGGACTGCGATTCGTTATGTATTTTTGTAAATCTGAATATGGTCTGCGTACCGTTGCGTATTTTTGTACCTTAATATTTAAATTAATACTAGGCGTAGTAACTAATTATTGCATATTTGGCGGAGATGTCTCAAAGACGGCGTTTCTAAGAACACGAGCCAAGAGGATGCATCAAAGACCCTTGAAGATTTGAAGTCTCAAGGGGTAATGCTACTTGTCAAATGAATCTTTTAATTATGTCTTTATATATGAATAAATGGTATGATAGATTCATGTTTAGGATTTCAAATGTTGCAATGATTAATTAAGTTCACTTAAATCAACCAACATAGATACCCGAGGTCCCTATAATATTGAGCCAAATTTGCCATTCCAAGAACGACACTTACCAAAATAATGCGCGTGGGGATGGGTTACGCCAAAGCGAGCCATCAGCGCTTCCCCAGGAACGTAAGGTATACTAGGTATACAAGTCATCTTGGTTAAGCTCCACGATATCAGTAAGGAGTCCTTACATGTCGTGGCAATGGAGATAAAATGTCAAGGAAGCATTAGATGCGACGTTTTATCGAACCAAGAGTAGCTTGGAGCTATTAGCAATTGGATTTCTTACCCTAAAATATAAAGTGTTAAGACAAGAGAAAGCATGCTCAATCACTTTCTGATTTTTGGGATCTTGGAATCGTTTTTTCTCGCCTAAAACGGATAAATTTTAATGCTTGGGTAAGACGCGTAATAAGATTGAAAGTTTGCATGTATGCTTTGAATTTCAAACTTATTATGTTATGAACTTGATAAATGGTAATACTTTACACTTATATTTATAGAATTCTAAATCAAATTATATTATTTTCAATAATTGGTAAAGGATATCTTTTGAGAATGGTTCTCAAAGAATGGAAAGGCATTTCTAAAATACAACCTCTCATAAATGACTTTTATGAATTAAGTCCGAAAGGATGGTTGGATAACATGTATTCAAAATACTGAGTAGTTTTTATGAACATGAAATATTGAGTTGGGAAACTCAAATTGTCAATAGTAGGCAACCAACGTATCTTTTCGCTTTATGCACAAATGAGTAGGACTCATTGATGTAGCAATTCAAGTACGAATTGAAGGAAGAGATGGAACTTTGTTTCACAGCGCATTAGATGCTTATTATGCCTAACAAAGCTTAAAAGTCAAGGCACCTAAAGAAATGATTCTTAAAGTTATGAGATGGTGTATGATAAGAAATATAGGATTCAAGGAACAAAGGAAAGGAATGAGATTCCTTTTCTACCTATGATTTCATGTTATTATGGTCAACTTAGCAATTCGTTATCTTCATACGTATTAGATACTGCTTGAGTGTTCCACTTTGAAAGTGACCTCAAACCGTTGAAGACAAGCTAAGTTATTGACTTACAAGCTTAGAGTAAAGTAAGTAGTGCTACATCAGTTATAAGGTCATTTGTTTTGTTTAAAGTCCTTTTGAGCCAAGGCTGGAACGAATAATGGTTATTGTATTCCATAATAAGCAAACGATCTGTTTACACAGGGAAAGACTTACATTCAACAAAAGAGCAAAAGTTGCGGGTTTTATTTGAATGGCATGGTTGTCTAAGCCATGAGTCAAAAATGCTAAATTATAAATAAACATTTCCCTAACATGAAAACTCACAAGGTTCAAGTCATGGACATGATTTGTGTTTCAAACATCTTTCGCAATGTCCCAATCAACAAGAACATACTCAAGGCCTTATTAAATAGACTCTTGATAGTTAATCGATTCGGAATCGTTCTAAGACAAGCAAGTCTTACTTATTGAAATCGACAAAGAAAGGATATATTATGCTTGGCATATACAATTGACTCCAAATGCTAAAAGAGGATTCCATTACTTCAATGTCTCACAAGAATTCGAAAGAATGTTGCTACATTCATCAAATGTGAACAAACTGGACCAAGAGTAGCTCAAATGTTCAGTGAAGTATAGAATCAACTTGGCAAGATATTAAAACATCTAGATTAGATCGAGCAATGTTTGCTTGAGCCAAGAGTGACCATTTGAAATTTATGAAATTGAAATTTCATAATGAGGTCCACAAAGAATATAATATATCTTGACGGAGACCTCGATGCCATTTGGAAATGACTCGAATGATGATGGATCACATCCCTTCCTATAAAGTTCTTAAAGATTTGCACAAATGACTAGTGTTACACTAAACAAAAAAATTGTTTAAGCTATGAAAGGCCACCATATTCAGTTATGGATAGAAATAGTTTCTAGCATCTTTTCAAATATATGTCGAGGGCTCTTAGCTCAGTGGGAGTTCTTTGGCTCAATGGGAGCTAAGTGGCTCAATAACGGTTAAGGTAGCTCGAGAATGAGCTAAGTGTTTGTTTCACAACGAACTTTTACCCAAAGACAATATACATGTTTCTTTGTAAGTATTTAAGTGAGACTACGGGCATTACTTCCATAACCTAATTAAGAAAATAGTATTCTTTGCTTTAAGCGGTGTCTTTCTGGAACGTAACACATTTCCAAAACGACAAGTGGGAGGAAAATGAACTCGATGACCATCGAGATTAGGAACAAACTTAAATTGAGAATCTCCGAAGACCTTAGAAGGGCTTCATGAGAATGATTGATAAAGAATACTCAAAGAACTTTACAAGTCCCTTAAATAAGAATTAAATACTCATAAAACATTAGAAGTGGTGGAGTAAGATCAATATAATTAAAGGGCTTTTAAAGCACCTTAATTGAAACTCAGTGTTTGATGCAATTACCCCGTATAGGTATAGAATTCACCAAAGGCTTGGATAGAATTCTATTTCTATTAAGTTAGAAATAAACTTAAGACGTACTATTTACCATTTGATGGAGAAGGAATAGTGTCTTGTAAATTAGCGACGACAAATCCAAATTCCAAATAATGGTTAAAGACCATAAAATCCGAAATAGAATCCATGTTAGTAAATCATGTTTGGAACTTGATTCATTTGCATGAAGGGTGAAAGACCCGTGAATCGCAAATAAGTTTTCAAGAAGAAAACTGGCAAATGTGGAATGCATAAAGCATACAAAGCTAGATTGGTTGAAAAGGATACAATTAATTCACGATGTTCATTTTAATAAAAACCTATTCACCAATCGGAACGCTTAATTCTTTTCATGATTATTTTAGCAAAATTGTGCATATGAATATGGCAACATAGATAACGAAACCGCCTCCCAAAATTGGATTTTTGGAAGAGACTATGGAAATAGTCTAAGGGTTTTGTAATTATGAATAATGCTAGATTTGAAAGCAAGCTCAAGAAATTCATTATGGGATTAAGTGAAGCATTGCATGTAGGAATTGGAACATGTATTTTCATATAGTTAATTAAAGGTTTGGCTTATCGAGAATCACAAAAATTCTTATGAGCAAGGAATTTAGTGGGAGCAAGAGTCAATCTTGTATGATCCAACAAGAAGTTTACGAACTCTATTGTGAAATATTGTCAAATGCTATATGCTTAGATTCGAAAGGATTTTCGACAATGGACCAAGCAAAAGGCGATATTTAGTGCATAGTGGAAATTAAGATCTATTGGATATACTTAATGAAATGTTTAAACGAGTAGTGGAATTTACCATGTTAAACATGAAGGACATTGAAAGGCTTTCAACCCATATGTATAAAACTATGTAAATGTTTGAACTATGTATAAGCTAGGCTAATACTAAATCAAACAAAAAGGACTCTAGAGAGACTTTCAACCGTATCACAAAGCAAACAGTTTAGCAAGACTCAGTGAAACTAGATGAGTTAAAAGGTCATATGAATGATATAATATTGGGAATAATTTTGCAATTAAAAGCATCATGTATGTTATGATATGGGGTACGGTCTCACTCAACTTATATGCTTAGAGCATGATAATCATAAAGTACTAATCAATTTAAACCTAAGTGATGAATCATTAGATTATGATTAAGAACATCCAAATTACTTAGATAAGTAGAAGGGATGAGTTCTTGACATATGGAAACAATTGTAATTTGAGAATTGATGTTACAAGCACATCCTTAGAAAGGATTAGATCCTTGATAAGGAAGTTGTTTATAAGAACGAGCTAGAATGCGTCGTGGCTTGAAAATGGTAACATGGACGCGCATCCATGTATAAGGTGCGAAAATTTAAGGTAAATTTCCATAATCACAAGTGATTAGGGTCTCCCAAATCATTGTGAGCCATTTGGAATTAAATCCGAGCAAAGCACCATCAGAAAGTCTACTGAAATATATGTTGAGAATATTGTTTCCTAGAAGGCAATAATAAGAAAGTGTTCAATGGAAAGTTCGTGGTCGAACGTTGAAGATTTTAGGTTGTCAAGTTGAAAGATCTCAAGTCATGAAAATGAGTGGGAGTCATCACTTGGACAATAAATCCTAAATCACATATGATCCATAACACTCTCAAAATTTTATCATCTTATTATGAAATTGTTCGATAATGAAGAAGCTATGATTTGCAAAGTAATAATATCTAAACCTATACAATAAGTGAACGACAACATTCACTAGAATTGCATGAAAGAAATCAAGCATATTAAATATGGGTGTGATTTCAATAAATATTTTGTGAAGAGTATTACTCTTGACACATTTAGGGAAAACCATTTATCATAAGATGAAACGTTAAAAAGTTTCGTGGTGGAATAAAATTTTACTAATAAAATTCCACAAACTATTTAATTATGGTTTAGAATTAAATAATGAGTTCCTTCGATTTAAAAGAATATTCAAAGCAGGGTATCAAGACCATGTCTTGGATAAAGAAACACTTGTTAAGTGAACATTGAATATTTCAATCGAAAATTATCCCTAATCAAGGTCATTTAACTGACGGACAACTAATGACCACTTGAGATTAGTGTGTAGTATGATTTATAGCACCGTTTCTTGTGCTACAAGGACATGATTGTCATAAATCATTAGCACAGGTATTGGTTATGAACTATAGCGGATCGACCTATGAGAATACTTTAAGAGATTTAAAATCGTCATAAGTGTATTTCTCATTATAACTATCAGAACCTTTTTCCTCGACCATGAGTATTGTAAGTTCTCTTGTTTTAATAATAGTCCGTTTTGATGTTGTCAAACGTCTGCCGTAAATAGGGATTATAACGGCAACACTCGGACGGCTAGGTCCTCTTAGTAAGGGAAGCTCATAGTACAATATTGGGAATGTCCCCCTATTATTAACATTAGGGAATATGTCTTTAATGTTACACTAAATAAAATTTTGAAGCTAAGAAAGGACACAATATTCAGTTATGGATAGAAATAGTTTCTAGCGTCTTTTCTAGTATATGTCTAGGGCACTTAGCCTCAGTGGGAGCTCATTGGCTCAGTGGAAGCTAAGTGGCTCAATGTGAGCTTAGTGGCTAAATAAAGACTAAGATAGCTCAAGTGGGAGCTAACTATTTGTTCACAACAAACTTTTACCCAAAGACAATATATATATCTCTTTGTAAGTATTTAAATGAGACTACGGGCACTACTTCCACAACCACATTGAGAAATAGTATTTGTTTCTTCAGGAAAGTAACACATTTCCAAAACGACAAGTGGGAGAAAAATTAACTCAATGACCATCGAGATTAGCAACAAACTAGAATTGAGAATCTCGGAAGACTTTAGAAGGGATTTATGAGAATGATTGATTAAGAATACACAAAGGACTTTACGAGATCCTTAAGAGAGAATTCATTACTCACAAAAACTTTTGAAGTGTGGGAGTAAGATCAATATAATAAAAGGGCTTTAAAGGCGCCTTGAGACTCAGTGTTTGATGCAATTACCCCGTATAGGTATAGAATTCACCAAAGGCTTGGATTGAATCCTATTAAGTTAGAAATAAACCTATAACTTACAAGCATACTATTTACTATTGGATGGTAAGGGAATAGTGTCTTGTAAATCAGCTACAACAAATCCAAATTCCGAATAATGGTTAGAGGCCATAAAATCCAAAAAGACTCCATGTTTGAAAATCATGTTTGAAAATCATGTTTGAAACTTGATTAATTTGCATGAAGGGTAAAGACTCATCAATTGCAAATAATTTTTCAAGGAGAAAACTTACAAATATGGAAATGTATATGCATACATAGCTAGATTAGTTGAAAAGATTACAATTAAATTCACGGCGTTGATTTAATAAAACCTATTCACTAATCGGAATGCTTAAGTCTTTTCGTGATTATTTTAGCAAAAGTGTGCATATTAAATATGGCAAAATAGATATCGAAACCGTCTTCCTAAAAAAGGGATTTTGGAAGAGAGTATGGATATAGTCTAAGGGTTTTGTAAATCTAAATAATGCTAGATTTGAAAGCAAGCTCAAGAAATCAATTGGTGGATTGAGAGAAGAATTGCATGTAGGAACTAGAATAGGTTTTCTCATAAAGTTAGAAAAAGGTTTGGCTTATGGAGAAACATATCATGACCTTTATCTCCCCCTTGAAACTTGTCATGAATTTCATGACTTCGTCTCGAGTGACTAGGGCTATGTTTTCTGCCATCTGGTGTTGTCCAAATGGCTGTCCGGATGTTTTACCAGGACAAGCTTGATCATCGCCTCGTTCCATACTTTCCTTGGGGCGGGTGCGCCTAGTTCTGAGTGACCCATCAACGACCACATACATTTTGACTTCAAAGTCGTCATCAGTTCATGGTCTGAATAGACCTCAAATTCAGCTGTAGACCGTTTCTCATTTGGAGGCGGTACAGGTCCTTGTGAAGCCATCATAAAGGTACTCTCCCCACATAGGGCGCCAAATGTTTTGGGTTTTTCCGTGTCCCTCGGGAGAATTACAACAACAAGACTGGATTTTGGGCGGCTGTACCTGTAAAATAACAACGACTCCAGTTGGGTGGAGTTCTACCTTCGACGATCAAGTTAGAACGTGTTCGCAAGATAAAAAGTGCGGAAAGTAAAGTAGTATCTCCTCGGATTCCGAGATCGGGAATATTCTCTAGGGTGAGAGTTCATTATCTGTAATCATTGACTGATCTGGTTATTTCGTGTTTAATGAATGTGTGTTCCCTGGAGGGGAACATCACCCTATTTATAGAGTCATCAGATTCGTTCCACTATCCTAGGTTACGAAAACCTAGGATGGATGGGTTGTCTCGGAAATTGGGCCTTGAAGGCCGTCGTTTTCCCTTGCTGACTTCGAGTGCCTCGTGTCAACTAGGGATTGGTTCACTTAGAACCTCTCCTAGGGTGACACGTGCCACCTTCTGTTTGGGCCACGTGGCCTAGATATTATCCAAAACAGCATGTGTATTTTGGTGGCCAACTTTATACTCATGTACTTCACTTCCTATACATGCGTTAAGATGTGGAGTTGGATTGTGAGTCTTCTCTTGTGCCATTAGATTATATTCCTTTCATGAATGTGGTTTCCTTGTTTCAATGATTAGGATGCTTTAGTGTAGTAATTTTGATGAGAAATCCCAATTATTTGTGTTTTATGCTATCTCGGAGCGATCAAAACACAAACTCGAGTTTGTGTTGTGGCTTTGAAAGAAGGCAACATTGAGTTCCCATTCTATCACCCAAGTATAATCTATGTTTCATCCATTTTATCGATTCATTGGCTTGGTATGTGTTGAACTCTTTTTATCCCTAGCACTTCTTTCCATTTGTAATTTCTTTAGTCTAAACTAGTTAGTCCATAAACTTCTAATCCTTGATTTGGCCTAACTTATTACAATTAACACTTTTTGGTGATTCCCCTTAGTCCCTGTGAAAGAATGACCCTTACCATTATGCTTAGGTTAGTTGTTAGTTAGGTAGTTTGACTCTAGGGTGTTTGCCCAACAACCAAATATCCCTTCCGTCAAAGTCACCAACTGTGACATTTCCGCTATGTTTAGCACACCAAATTTGTGCTAGATGTCCTTTTTCTTTCATTTGCATTATTTTCAATTTTCCATATCTTTGAACTTCGGATTCAATAAATTCAGCTTGATCATCCCAAGTTCTAGTCTCAATTTCTCGAATCTTTCTTAAGGGTTTAGTTAGCATATTTGCAATTTAATTATTTGTTTGACAAAACTCTAACTTTATATATTGCCATGTTCTATATTATCTTTAAATAACTGATGTCTATTGTGGATGTGCTTGCCCTTAGAATGTTGCACTGGATCTTTAGAAATACATATATATAGCACTTGTGTTGTCAAAGAAAATAGGAGTTGAAAAATAATACCAAAGTCTCTAACCTGTAGCTTTATATACAAGATTTGAGAACAAAAGGCTACTACAGCTACATATTCGGCTTTAGTTGTGGACAAGGCAATAGTGTTTTGCTTCATGGAACCCCAGGACACTAGACATGGTCCTAGTAAGTTGTGCCATACCTTATGTGCTTATTCTATTAACCAAATCAGCTGCTTAGCCAACATTAGTGTGCCCAACTAGATTAATTGAGTCACTCCTAGGATAGAAGAGACCGAAGTCATCAGTTCCTTTGAAGTACAAAAGGATTCTCTTCACTGCTATTAAGTGTGATTCCTTTGGGTTTACTTGGAACTTGGCACACAAACCTACACTAAAAGATATGGCAGGTTTACTCTGAGTTAAGTATAGTAAAGGTCCAATCATACCTCTATACATAGTCTGGTGTATGCTAGTTCCATTTAGGTCTTCATCCAATCTGGTAGTTGTGCCCATTGGTGTGTGACTGGTTTTGGAACATTCCAACTTATATTTCCTTATAAGTTCCTTACTATATTTTTGATGGTGTATTATTATCCCTTCCTTAGTTTTTATAATTTGCAATCCAAGGAAGAAATTCAATTCTCTTATTATACTCATTTCAAACTTGCCACTCATAAGGTCAGCAAAATACTTGCACAAAGATTCGTTAGTTACACCAAATAAGATGTCATCAACATAAATTTGTACAACTAAACGTTTTAATTTCAAAAACAAAGTTTTGTCAATTTTTCCTGGTTAAAAGTCATTTTTCAAAGGGAACATAGACAACCTTTTAAACCATGCTCTAGGAGCTTGTTTAGTCCATAAAGGGCTTTCTCAAGCTTATAGACATAATCAGGGAATTCTGGATTTTCAAATCTGGGAGGTTGTTCCACATAGACGTCTTCTTCAGGAAATCCATTTAAGAATGCACACTTGACGTCCATCTGATACAACCTAATTCCCAAAAATGAATCAAAAGCTAAATGAATAGCCTCTGACCTTGCAACTGAAGCAAACGATTCTCATACGTTATTCCTTTCTATTGATTGAAACCTTTCACCATTGACCTTGCTTTGTTCCTGACTATAATTCCATGCTCATCCAGTTTGTTCATGTTCACCCATTTGAGACAAATTGTCTTTTGATGGCTTAGTCTATGTTCCTGATGCCAAACTTTGTTTCTTTCAAATTTATTTAACTTAGCCTGCGTGGCATTGATCTAGTCAGCATCTGTTAGTGCTTCCTCATGTTTCTTTTGTTCCATAGAGGATAGGAATGCATATAATGCATATAATTTCCTAAGCTGAGAGCACGTCTGAGTTACTTTAACTATATCACTGAATATCACATTCACTGGATGTGCGCTTTGATGTTTCCAAGGTTTAGGTTGGAAGTCTCTTATTAGGAATAGTCTTTCTTAAATTGTGTTGTTTTCTGGAACTTAAACCAGAACTTCCTGTGGAACAACTTGTTCATCATTCACTGCTCTTGTTGGTGTATTACATTCTCTATTGCTTCTTGATTCATTTCTTCTATGACACGTCATGGTGCTGTTTTTGTATTGATGTTATTCTTCATCAAGATCATACCTTTGTACTCATCATCCTATACATCAATTAAATGGTAACTTTAATTAAAAATCACATGTACAGATTCTTCCACACACATTACTCTTTTATTATAAACTTTATAAATTTTCCTATTTGAGGCTTATCCTAAGAATACTTCTTTATCACTAAGTTCATCAAATTTTACCAAGTTTTTCTTGCTATTGTTATGCACAAAGTATTTTTAGCTAAAAGATCTAAAGTAGAAAATATTAGGTTTCCTTGCTTTAATAAGTTCATATGGTGTCTTGTTGGTGATTGCTAGAATTGTAACCCTATTTTATCTCGGTTAAGGTCTGACGCAAGGGCACCCGATTTCAGCATACTTATTTATTTTGTGTGCCGGAAATTTTTTCTCATTTGTTACGTAGTGATAAAGAATTTGGTAGTCTTCGTGGCATTCAGGTTGCTTCTACGGCTCCGACGATTATTCATCTTTTGTTTGCCGGTGAATGTATTATTTTTTGTAAAGCGGCAAAGCAAGATATTGAAGTAGTACATGAAGTGCTTGAAGCTTCTGAGTTTTCCGGGCAAAAAATAAATTTTGATAAGACAACAATTTCATTTAGTAAAGGGGGTAGTGGATGCAAAGAGGGATGAGTTGGCTGCTAAGATGGGTGTTTGACATGTTGATGTCCGTGATAGGTACCTTGGTTTGCCTACGGTGGTAGGGATATCGAAAAACGCTATCACCAAGGGATTAAGGATAAGCTATGGAAGAAACTCCAAGGGTGGTAGGGGATGGTGCTTTCTAAGGCGGGTGGGGAGGTTATGATAAAGGCGATGGCCTAATCTTTCCCTACCTTTGTGATGAGTGTATTTAAGTATCCATTGTCTTTTGGTGATGAGTTGAGACCCTTGGTTGCTCAATTTTGGTTGGGGCAAAAACAGGGTAAGAGAAAAATTCATTGGTTAGCTTGGAGGAACTTGTGTCAATCAAAAGAGGAGGAAGGTCGGGGGTTTAGGAATTTTAATTTGTTTAATTGGGTTTTACTCGGGATGTAGGCTTGGAGGTTTATTTTACAACCGATTAGTCTGATTGAACGTGTCTTTCATGGTAAATACCATCCCAATTCAAATTTCATGGAAGCTTAACTAGGGGCTATGCCGAGTTATACTTAGAAAGGGATCTTAGAGGCTAAGTGGGATGTTAATAGAGGATTGAAATGGCGACTGGGGAATGGTGATAGTATTAATGTGTGGTCGGATTCCTAGATTCCACGTAAACAAATTAACCCGAAAGGTTATCTAACCGCATGACAATGTAGGTGCAAACATGAGAGTTGCAGATCTTATCGACATCAACTTTAGAAGTTGGAATGCCGAGCCTGTTAACCAAATTTTTCTCCCTTTCGAGCGTGATCGAATTTTTAGTATAGCTATCAACCATAGATTACTTGTCGACAGAGTTTGTTGGGATTTGGAGAAGGACGGCTGCTACTCGGTTTGGTCGGCTTATAGAGCTATCTTCAATGATGGTTGGTGGAGGGAGGAGGAGACACCTTCGGGGGGGAAGTACTTACGGAATAAAATTTGGAGCTTGAAAATTCTTCCTAGGGTCAAGATCTTTCCTTGGAGAACTTATCATTATGCCTTTCCAACTCGAAGTGGCATCAATCCGAGGGTCCGGGACTATGAACCTACTTGTAGCATCTGTCAATGTGAGGATTAGATAATTATCCATACTCTGGTTAATCGCAAGCTAACTCGTGCAATCTGGAATTCAAGAAAGTTTCAAAATCTTGATTTACATAATTATCGTTCAATTGCGGATATTGACTTTGTAGAGAGGGATTTCAATTACACCCGCTGAAATTTGAGAAATGACGAGCTTGCAGGGAGGAATTTCTCTTACTCCCGCTTAAGTATGAGAAATTATTATTGTATTTTTTTTACGGGAAGAGTGTTTGCATGCGTGGGACACGTGTCAGTCACCCAAGGGTCAATTTGCTTTTACTGACGTGACATGGCGGTTTGGTTTTATTGATTGACTAAACCGCCTATTAACTCTTGCATTAATTTTACTGTCCCACTTTTTACTTTCCTCTTTTCATTTCTCACTTTTCATCTTCCTCTTTTAAATTTTTCGCTCTCCTTTCCCCTATCGCCATTGCCCTTTATGCCAACGATCGTCGCCTCTTGCTGTTGTTGTAAGTTCTTCCCTTTTTCCTCATTTGTCTTCGTTTTGTTTTATTTTTCTTTTGTATTTGCTTATTTTCTTCAATTTTTTTATCCTACATTTGGACTATTTTTGCCTTTGGTTGTAGTTCGAAGTCCTCGTCCCCATTTTCAGCTTTTGGTGCCGCCATTGTTACTGTGCCCTTACTCTTGTGGTTTTTCTTCAAAAAGATACTTCATTTGTGCCTTTCTTTTTATTCTGGGTACTCAATTACGTTTCTTTTCTTTATCTTCACAAGATTGAGTCTTTTTCCTTGAATTTGACTGTTTCTGTTCATTTTTTCCATTGTTGTTGTTTATCTGCACTTTTTTGCTTCTTCTCTGCAAGTTTTTTCTCTTTTCTTGCTTTGTTTCTTTTGAATTTTCATTTGGGGCGCAACTGATTTTGCTTTTACTCCCTAATTTTATTCATCTTTTGGGGGTCCTTTTGTTGTTGGAGATCTTAAGATGTCTGACGCCACTAACAGTCATAATCTGAGTTCACCTTCTGTTCATACCGAGTCTACTTCTTCTCTTGAGTCGTCTCGCTCAGGTGAGCGTTTTGAGCGAACTTATTTTGCTTCTACTACCTCTCCCCCCACTCCCTTGCAAGTAGTTATGTCCGGTGACACACTTCCTGCTGGGAGCGGGGTGAGTACTGCTATGACCCCTCCAGTTGAATCTGGGTTGTGAGGTAGTGGTCCCGTTGCCGGCAACACTTTTCGCCCATTTCGTTCTAAGACCCGCCCTGATTTCTTTGATTCCTATTGCGAGCGGGAACTCACTTACAATGGAGTTGCCCTCTCACATGTCATGCTCTTGAGAATGCGCGCAATGCGCCATAAACAATTAGCTGATGAGGTTAAGGCTAATCCTCTTGATATGTCTCTTACTAGCACTATTCCCCATGTTCGGCCTTTAAACAATTTTGCTTAGCTTGAAGACATGGCTGACATGAAATGGTTTGATCACTATGTAGTGCGGGGTGGTCAATCACCAACTCCTTCACCTTCTCCTTCTCCTGTGATGATCATGAGCAAAGTTGCGGAGTATCCTAATGAGTAGGATTTTTAGGACTGTTAGCTCTGCTATGTTGTTGAGCATATGGAGGAAGGGAAATCCGATTTCTATCTGGACGAAAGGTGCTATGGTCCTAAGAACTGCACATTGGATTCCAACTGGCATAAGGACGGTTTTATGGGTTTCGGCCAAGTTACAGGTTAGTTCTTCCTGTTAAGGGCTTAAAGCGATCTGCTCCTCCTGTTGGGAACATTGCTGTTTTCGCATCCCAAATGGACTTGGGATTGCACTTTTCCCTTGGACCAAACTTTGGACATGGTTTTTCGCACTTTTAATCTTTACATCGCCCTATGGCACCCTTCTTCCCTGCAAACCCTGATCTGCCTGCTATGGTTTTTATGTTTTCGGCATTACCCTGAATTGTTGAACTTGCAAGTCCGTGATGATCTTGAGGAGAACATCCTCCAGCTCTTCTGAGCCTGGTTGGCATTATGTGGCTCCTAAGGAAGGGAGAGTGATGTCTTATCCCAAGCATGGTCGCTTCAAGGTCTGGACTGACATGTTCTTTTGGGTTACTGTTCCCTCGTCCTTTGAAGTACCGCGTAACCTTAGGTTCATTCGCACTAACATGGTTAGGGTTACTTTCGTTCCTTTTGAGACTGCTCGAGAGACGCAAGCTTTTGATGCGCTGTAGGGAGCTAGTACAGGTGATTCCAAATTTCCCAAGATCTAGCTGCCCAACTCTCTTTATATTTTAGGCAACGCACAGCTTTCTGCCAGGTGCTTGTGTTATACTCATGATCCTGGTATGTTCTTTTGTTTTTTTTGTTTCTTTTCTTTTACTTCTATCTATCCTTGTCTTATACTCTTCTTTGTTGTTGCTCATTTGCTAGTTCTATCACTGCCAACCCTGACAACCCTCTTGACCTTTTTGACACTCTGGAGGTTCATGCTAATGCTTTAAAGGGTGAAGTTTGTTTGGCTCCTACTGAATTGAGGTCTGTTTTTGGTACCGTGACCCCTACAGACTTTGCTCGGCCCATCAGAGCTAAAGCTGAACCCTTCTCTTCTATTGTGGGGAGTCGGCGGGAACCTCAAAACATACTGAAGGAAGTTACTTTGGGACCTGAGGCGTTAGTGGCATAGAGAACTTCATCTTCTGTGATGGACCCTACTGCGGCTTTCTGCCGGGTGGCACCTCAGTCCTCCTAAGTGTACATGAATTAAAGAAACAAGCTTTTGATAATCTAAAAAACGATAATGTTGATGATTTTGCTGACAGTATTCTAAACTTTCCCCCTGAAATGGGAGTTGAGAGTAACGTTGTGGTGGGTGAGAAACCCACAACTTCTGCTTAGCATGTTCTACTCTCTACTACCAGTATTAGTACTTCCATTGCTACTAAGGAACCTATTGTTCTTGCTGTTGAAACTTTTGATTTTGAGCTGCCCGATGATGCTACCAAGGAGCTCCCCAAAATTACTTCCCGCACCCTCGGCTTCCAAGCCGTTTACGGAGTGCTAGTAAGGGTGGTCACTCTAAGTATGCGGGGGCACAATAGCGGGCCACTTTTTGAATTAGAGGATGATTCCTTAGTTTTTTCTTCTGCTAGCGAAGAGCAGCCCGTTGTCAAAAGAGCTCGCACCTCTTCAACGATGGGTCCCCTTACATCTCACCCTACCAATACGAGACCTCTTGGTGAGGATTCTGCGAAAGGAACTAGCACCAATAACTCCAGCGATCTCACCGCTTTGTTCACAACTTCTTGAGTGATGCTTTCGAGAATCCACTCTCAACAACTTATATCTTTGCTAATGGCCCTTTTCGCCCCACTAGGCCTATATAGTTTGGGGAGGTGCCTATAGATGCTTCTTTTTGTCATGCTTAGTTCCCAGCTAAGGCTAAAAATACCACCTTTCAACCTATAATTAATGTCGGGCTGACGAGTCTCTCTTTATGGACAACCCACAGCAGGGTGGTACTCTTGGATACCGCCTTACTCAAGGTATTCGCCTTCCTGCTGACTCTATCAGCAGCTCCGTCAGCCTTCCAGCTGCCACTGAATGTCACGGTCTTCAGAAGGTCAGTTTGATTCACTTTTTGCTATTTCATTTTTTCCTTCCTTGCTTTTCATTGTTCCCTTCTTCACCTTCTTTGCCTTTTTATTTTAACTTCTTGTTTTTTGCTCTTTACCATTTTACAGCTTACCAAGTCTGTTGATGACTTGGCTAATGCCTTACTTATAGTGGAGAAAGAGTACTAGAATCATAATGCAACTCTTATTGAGAAGGATAAGGAGATTCAGCGGGTCATCTCTGAGAGGTGAGGTGACCCCTTTGAAGGAGAGAACAGATGCCCTTTAACTTTAGATGGGGGAACTCTAGCCCCTCAAGACTAAACTGGCAGACTGTGAAAGGGAGCTGGGGTCTTCTCAGGTTAAGGTGCAGTCTTTGGAAGCTGAAGTGGCTCAGTTACAGGCTAGGCGGGGGGGGGGGGGGGGGGGGGGGGGGGGGGGGGGGGGGTAAGCTTGCAATGGCTAAGGAAGAGGCGGTTAAGTCTTTTATGCTTTCTTCTACCTTATCTAGGATGCTTACTGATCGCCATGATGGGGGCTAGGAGGCGGCAACCCGCTGTGTGAGCAGCCTATATGGGGACAGTGCTTTCTCCTCTAGTGGTTCTTCAGAGTTCCCCTAACCTAGCTCTGTAGTCACTAGGTAGTGTTTGTTTTTTTTTCTTTGGGGTGTATAGCTGCTAAAGATTATGTCATCTCTATGTTTGTACTTAATACTTTTTATTTCTTCCTTGCTGGGCTTGTCCAGCTCAACTTGGTTTCTCTATTTCTTCAACTTTTAAATGGATGTTTCCTCACCTTGGCGGGTGAGGGTTCAGTCTATGAATGTTTCGGACTTTTGGCTGAATGTTTCTTCACCCTGGTTGCTGGAGGTTCAGCTTAGACATATGTATGAACTTTGATAACATTTGTTGTTACCTTGTCAATTGTTTGTTTCCTCCTGCTTGTTTTTTCTTTAAGGATCTTGCTGAGTTATGGTGTAGTGGTGCCAAAACCTAAACTTAGCATCTTCCTTCCCCTTCCTGGTCAACCCACTTATGTTGGGTCTCCACGTTGGTTCTGAAACGTGTGTCTTTCTCTAGCGTTTGTGGGGTTTCGTGATGTCCAACACTACGCTGAAGGAAACCCTCCCAAAATCCATACACAAATTAAAGTAACTAAGCATGTATTAAAACCATAATGACATAATTAACAAGAAGAGAGTTAAAGAATTATTACCCTCGTACCGTGCTTCGCTCATCGATGAGCTCAGACTTGGAAGCCTTGAGTTCCGCAAGCGCGCGAACCTCTAATGACTAATACCCTCGCTACTAAACCGAAACGACCCCTACGGCGAAGCTTGGTCAGGTTACACCAAATATTACTTAGAGTATTAGAAAAAAGGTTTTCTCTCTTTGGAGATCCCTTCAAATTTACCAACTCAAGTAAAAATCTCAATACCCCATGATAAGTATTTATAGAGAATCCTCCTAAAGAATTCCCATGATCTTTCAATGTAGGATAGTTGGTAAACTAAGAAAAACATGAATTAATTTAACTCTAAATTAAATTAAAAGTCATGAAATAATAATCAAATGACAAGTATCATCATATAAAGAGGGAGTAGGTAAGGACCACAAACCAATCCTTGGAGGGAAAACATAAACCCACCAACCCCATGCGCATGGTACACCTGGTCAACGCAAGGAAGACCGCCTCAACCCTTAGGCTTCAAAGCATGTCCAAATGGCGGTCTTTCCCTTGGCTGGGCCTGCTATCATGCCTCAAGCCCACGAGTAGCGCCCGAAAGTGAGCAGTAGCAGAACAAGCCCAGAAGCGCCCTCGCAAGCTCGGCTTGCTTGCTGGGCTTGCTGGGCAGCCCGGCATGGGGTGATGTTGGGCGTAGGCACACTAAGCAATCCCAGCTTGCCCCGTAAGCCTTGGCCAACCTAGTTAGGCCTTGCGAGGGCGGCGGTGGCTTAATCCTCGGTTGCTTGCGGCCCCTAGCCACTTGCCTTCAATCTGAGGCATGGTTAGGGCTTGTGCTATTCTCGTAATTTTAGCACGTTATATTATATGATTATTTTTCTCGTCTTCGTTGATTCCTAAAATTGACTCGACGCTCGACGCTCGGTTTCGACACTCTAAGCATGTAATTTGACGTCTTTGTTCATAAAACTTTATTGACTCTTTAATCCTTAAGATTAATTCGTCGTTTCGGTTTGGTTACACAATTAGGTGTGATCCGAAGGGTTCAATAACAATTAAGCTTTAGTATTAATTTTGCATTAATATTACTGATCGGAAGTGGCCTCCAGGTAGGCATTTTGATCACTTGACCTCACTGAATAATTAGCTTCCTAATAATTCCGAACCCTCTATCAGAATAATACCCTAGTTTGAAGGACACCATTCCTTTTAATCTCCCACTTGTCCTTCTAGACAAGTGTGTTAAATGTGTGTAGCCTATTTCTTGTCTCACTTAATGTCTCTTCATGAACTATAAGGTAAGGTTCTTCTTCATCCTTATTAAGTTTAGAAGTGTTTCTCGATTTCCGAGTTCGACTGTCAATAAGAAGATGATTTCTAAAATCAATCTGAGCATGGCCATGCATTTTCACAGTCTCGCTCTACGAGAGGCCTTGTTAACAACAAAGACATGTTCCCAACTATTAATAGGGGGACATTCTCAGTCTTGCATTGTTAGCTTCCCTTACTAAGAGGACCAAGCAGCCCAACTATTGCCTTTATAATCCCCTTGTGCGGCAGACGTTTCACAACATCAAAAAGGACTAGTGCTGAATCAAAAGAACTTAAAATACTCATGATTGAGGAAAGAGACTCTAATAGCTTTAATGAGTAATATACTTATGACAATTGTTAAATCTCTTGAAGTATTCTCATAGGTTAATCCAGTACAATTCCAAACCTATGCCTGTGCAAATGACTTAAGACAATAATTTCCATGTAGCACAAGAAAGGATGCTATAAATAACACTACACACTAATCTTGTTCGGTCATTAGTCATCCAACTTTTAAATGACCTTGATTAGGGATAGTTTTGATGTGATATTCAATGTTCACTTAATAGGTGTTTATTTATCCATGACTTCACTTGATACCCTATTTGGAATATTGTCAAATCGAACGGACTCATAATTTAATTCTAAACCACAGTTAAATAGTTTGTGGAATTCCACTATAAAACTTTCAAACGTTTCATCATATGATAAATGGTTTTCTCAAATGTTTTAAGTTTAATACTCTTAACAAAACATTTTAGAAATCACACCCATGTCTAGTATGCTTGATTTCTATCATGCAATTGTGAATGTTGTGGTTCACTTCTTGAATAGGTTTAGTTATGATTACTTTGCAAATCTTAACATTTTCATTATTAAATACTTTCATAATAACATGATAAAATTTTGAGAGTGTTATGGATTATATTTTATTTAGGATTTATTGTCCAAGTGATGGCTCTCACTCATTTCCATGATATGAGATCTTCAACTTGACAACCTGACATCAATAATGTTTAGCAACAAACTATCCAATGAACACCTTCCTTATTATTTCCCTTTAGGCAACAATATTCTCAACATATATTTTAGTAGACTTCCTAATGATGCTTTGCTTAGATTTCATTCCAAACGGCTCAAAATGATTTGGGATACCTTAATCACTTATGATCATGAAATTTACCTTAAATTTCCGCACATCACACATGGATGCTTGTCCATGTTACCATTTTCAAGCCACGACGCTTCTTAGCTCGTGCTTATAAATGGCTTCCTTGTTAAGGATCTGATTCTTGCTAAGGTTTTGCTTGCAACATCAATACTCAAAATTATATATTTGTTTCCATGCATCAAGAACTCATCCTCTTGACTTGTTCTAGTACTTTTGATGATCTTAATCATAATCTAACGATCCATTACTTTGATTCAAGTTAATTGGTATTTTATACTTCACATGATCTAAGCATGCAAGTTGTGTGACGATTCCATAACGTAGCATACATGATGGATTCAACTGCAGAATAATTCCCAATCATATTTCATTCATGTGACATTTTAGCTCATCTAGTTTCACCAAGTCTTGCTAAACTGCTTGTTATGTGATATGGTTGAAAGTTTCAACTAGAGTCTTTCTTGTCTGACTTAGTATTAGCCTAGCTTAAACTTAGTTCAAATATTTACTTAGTTTTATACATATGGTCGAAAGCCTTTCAAAAAGTTCTTCATGTTTACACGGTAAATGCCTTTACTTGTTTGAACATTTTATTAAGTCTATACAATAGATCTTAATTCCCAATATGTACTGAGTATCGCCTTTAACTTGGTCCATTGTCGAAAATACTTTCAAATCTAAGAATTTAGCATTTGATAGTCATTTCACAATAAATTACGTAAAACTTCTTGTTGGACCTTACAAGATTGACTCTTGTTCCCACTTAGATTCCAATCCATTAGTATATCTATGTTTCTCCATAAGCCAAACCTTTTATTAACTTTTTGAGAAAACATGTTATAATTCCTACATGCAATGCTTCTCTCAGTCTACGAATGGATTTCTTGATCTTGCTTTCAAGTCTAGCATTATTTAGATTTACAAAACCCTTAGACTATATCCATAGTCTCTTCCGAAATCCCATTTTTAGGAAGGCGGTTTTGATATCTATTTTCCCATATTTCATGTGCGCAATTTTGCTAGAATAATCACGAAAAGACTTCAGCATTCCGATTGGTGAATAGGTTTTTATTAAAATCAACGTCGTGGATTAATTGTATCCTTTTAAACCAATCTAGCTATGTATGCATATACATTTTAATATTTGTTAGTTTTCTCCTTGAAAACTTATTTGCGACTGATGGGTCTTTACCCTTCATGCAAATTATTCAAATTTCAAACATGATATTCAAACATGGAGTCTATTTCGGATTTTATGGCCTCTAACCATTATTCGCAATTTGGATTTGTCGTAGCTAATTTACAAGACATTATTCCCTTACCATCTAATAGTAAATAGTATGCTTGAAAGTCTTAGGTTTGTTTCTAACTTAATAGAAATTAATAAGATTCAATCCAAGCCTTTGCTGAATTCTATACGTATACGAGATAATTGCATCAAACACTGAGTCTCAAGGCGCTTTTAAAGCCCTTTGATTATACTAATCTTACTCCTACACTTCTAAAGTTATGTGAGTAATGAATTCTCGCTTAAGGCACTTGTAAAGTCCTTTATGTATTCTTGATCAATCATTCTCAGGATGCCTTTCTAAAGTCTTCTGAGATTCTCAGTTCTAGTTTGTTGCTAATCTCGATGGTCATCAAGTTCATTTTCCTCCCAATTGTCGTTTTGGAAACGTTTTACATTCCAGAAAGACATAACTTAGAGCAACGAACAAATACTATGTTCTCAATTAGGTTGTTGAAGTAATGCCCTTAGTCTCACTTGAATGCTTATAGAGAGACATGTATATTGTATTTGGGAAAAGTTAATTGTGAAACGAACAGTTAGCTCCCACTTTGAGCTAGCTTAGCCCTTATTGAGTTAGTTAGCTCCTATTAAGCCATTTAGCTCCCACTCAGTCAATAAGCTCTCATTGAGTCATTTGGCTCCCACTGAGCCAATGAGCTCCCACTGAGGCTAAGAGCCCTAGACATATACTTGAAAAGACGTTAGAAACTTTTTCTATCCATATCTCAATATGGTGTCTTGAAAGGAATGGTGTCCTTCCAACAAGTGTATTGTTCTGATAGAAGGTTCATAATTATTAAAGAGTTAATTCTTCAGTAAGGTCAAGTGATCGGAATGCCTAGGTGGAGGCCGCTTCCGATCAGTAATATTAAGGTACAATTAATATTACAGCTTAATCTTAACTGAACCCTTCCGGTCGAACCAAATCGAACAACCGATCCGAGACGACGAATTAATCCGAAGGATTCGATGAGTCGTCGGAGTTTTACGAACACAGACGTCTGATATCGAGCCTCGAGTGTCGAGACCGAGCATCGCAAAATCACAAGCAACAAGTACGAGCATAGCCGTAGCATCACATTGTCCTAGCCATATGAGTTCTAGGCTAGGCTAGTTTATCTCAAGGTTAGCATGCTAGGCATGCATAGGTGCTTGCGCATATGCTAGGCGTTGGCGCTAGGTAAGGCCTAGCATTGCTCATCGCACCATCGCAACCCTTCGCACAGCACAGCACCATCGCAAGTGCTAGCCACTAGCGTGTGTGCGTGGTGCGTGCCTTCTCACAACCCATCGCACCATCGCAACACACAGCACAACACTAGGCAGCATCGCCATGTGCGTGTGCATCGCTAGCACAACACCAAGAATTAGCGTGCTTATGCGTGTGGCTGGCGAGGCAATGCCTAGCATGCGTGGCTTGCTAGCAGCACGCATACTGGCCATGCGATGTGTGTGCGAGAGGCTGGGCAGCAGCACTACGCACCAGCAAGCAAGGTTGTGTGTGGGTGTGTGCATTGGCTAGGCAGCAGCACTACGCTAGCAGCGCCCAGCGCCCAGCAACCCAGCAACACGCAGCACGCACATGCTGGGCGTGCCGGGGCCAGTGCGTGCTGGCACCTCAAGCTGGCTGGTGTGCTGGCATGCTAGCTGGCTACCAGCCTAGCAGCTCTTGTGGGTGGCAGTTTAGGAGAGGTGGGGACCAAGGCCTCAAGGCTTCCCTTGGGGAGCAAAGCAATTGTCCCCCCCATGGGATATGGTCTTCACCTAACCCATTCTGTCGTCTTGCAACTTGTTGCCTTGTGATTGCATTTGCTTTATAATTTATTTTAGAATTAAATAAATTAGTGCATTTGCACATGGTCCCACATTGATCATGAAATGGCATTCAAGTCCCCATTCTCTATAAATACCCTTTGGTTGGGATTTTGAGAATACACAACTTGAATAGAACTCAAAAGGTATCTCCATTGTTGAGAAAGCCTTAAGTTCATAAAACTCCCTTTTTATTTGATCGTGTCCCGACTAACCTTCGGGACTTGGATCTCTCGGGTCGGGGTTGGTGGGTACGAGCCGTTAGAGACCTTGCAATTGTGGGGTTCAAGTAAGAGCTCTTTTGGTGAGCAAAGCACGCGTCTAGGGTATAATTCTTTATGCCTTTTTCTCTTAATTATGTATTACTTATGTTTTACATGCTTCAATTGCTTTAGTTATCGGGGCGGGTCTTGGTGGGTTTCTTTCCGCGTAGAGTGGGTCTCTACGAAACCCTACATGTCCTTTCTTATCTTCGACATTTTATTTAATATAACATTAGTCATTTGTGCAAATCTTGTAAGAAATTAATAGGAAGTTATGTGATTCATCATCGTTCGAGTTATTTTCAATTGGCGTCGATGTCTCCCGTCAAGACATACTATATTCCTTGAGGAGCTATTTATGAAATTCCAATTTCATAACTTTGAGATGATCACTCTTGGCTCAAGCAAACATCGCTCGATCAAAACTAGACCTTTAGATATCTCGCGAAGTCAATTCTATATATATTTCACTGAACTTTTGAGCTACTTAAGATCAAGTTTGTTCACATTTAATGAATATAGCCATATTTCTTTCAAATTCTTAGTGAAACATCGATGTAATTGAATCCTCATTAGCTTTCGGAGTCAATTGTCTATACCAAGCACAATAGCTCTTTTCTTTGTCGGTTTCAACAAGTAAGGCTTGCTTGCCTTAGAACGGTTCCGAATCGATCAATTATCAAGAGCCTATCTAATATATTGTTGAGTATGTTCTTGTCGATGTGACATTACTAAAGATGTTCGGAACACAAATCATGTCCATGACTTGAAATTTGTGAGTTTTTATGATTAGAGAAATGTTTGTTTATAATCAAGCATCCTTGACTCATCGCTTAAACAACCATGTCATTCAAATAAAACCAACAACTAGTGCTCCTTTACTTTGAATGTGAGTCTTTCCGTGTGTAAACGAATTGTTTGCTGATTATGGAACATAGTAACCATTATTTGTTCCAGCCTTAGCTTAAAAGGTCTTTAAACAAAGCATACCACCTTACAACTGATGTAGCACTACTTGCTCATTTCTAAGCTTGTAAGTCAATAACTTAGCTTAACTTCAATGGTTTGAGGTCACTTTCAAAGTGGAACACTCAAGCAGTATTCGATACTTTGTGAAGATAATGAGTTGCTAAGTTAACTACGATAACATGGACTCATGGGTGGAAATGGAATCTTACTCCTTTTCTCTGTTCCTTGTTTCCAATATTTCTTATCATACATCATCTCATAATTTTTAAGAACCATTTCTTTAAGTGTTTTTACTCTTATACTTTGTTAGGCATAATTGAGCATCTAATGCGCCGTAAAACAAAATTCCATGTTTTCCATTAATTTAGATTTGCATTACTACACCAATGAGTCCTACTCATTAGTGTATGAAGCGAAAAGATATGTTGGTTGTCAACTATTGACAGTTTGAGTTTTTCAACTCAATTCTTCATGTTTATCAAAACTACTTAGTATTTTGAATACATTATGTCCAACTGTCCTTTCGGACTAAGCCATAAAACTCATTTATGAGAAGTTATATTTAGAAATGTCTATTCTAAATTTGAGAACCATACTAAAAAAATTTCCTTTTACCAATCGTTGGAAACATTATAATTTGATTTAGAATACTAAAAATATAAGTGCAAAGTACAACCATTTATCAAGATAATAACATAATAAGTATGAAGTTTAAAGCATATGTGCAAACTTTCAATTTTTTTGAGCGTTTTATCCACACATTTAAAAGTCGTCCTAATTAGATGTGAATAAAACGATTCCAAGATCCAAAAAATCATAAAGTGGTTAAGCATGCTTTGGCTTGTCATAATACTTAATATTTTAAGGTAAGAAATCCAATTGCTAATAGCTCTAAGCTACTCTTGGTTCGATAAAATGTTGCATCTAATGCTTTCTTGACGTTTATCTCCATTGCCATGACATCTAAGGACTCCTTCAAGATATCGTTGAGTTTAACCAAAACTAATGTGTATATGATGCCTTGCTTTGGCAAGCGCTCCAACATACCTTACTTCCTTCAAGAAATCGAAAGTAGTAATGCCTTCTTTGGCATAGCCCATAACTATTCTCATTAGTTCCGTAAGTGTCATTTTAAAATGGCAGGTTTAACTCAATATACTTTGGGACTTAGGGTTTCTATGTTGGTTGATTTGAGTGAACTAAATTAATTATTCAACATTAGAAAAGCTAAATATGCATCTAATATCGCAATTATATATAAGCATTAGAGTAAATATATAAACCATGAATAAAGATGCATTTGGCAACTAGCATGACCCCTTTAAACTTGAATCTTCAAATATTTAAGGGCCGACATTGCATCTTCTTGGCTTCGTCATCTTAGAAACGCTGTCTTCGAGACATCACCACCAATTATGCAACTACTAGTAATTAAGACTATGACTCATCTAAATATTTAGGTACAAAAATACGCAACGGCTCATGATCGGGGGACAATAGGTCGTTAGTTTACTACCTCAGATCAAATTTAAAATTTATAATCCTAACCTAACTCTATCAAGTTCACACTAGATCGTGGCAAACTAGGGTCGAACCTCAAGGACTAAGTGTATTAATTTGAGGTAAATAAACTAATAGGAAGGTTGTGAGATAAGGGGAGAAACACCTTAAACACTACTTAAAGCAATTAACAAGATATTAGGGAAAGGGGAATCCAATTACATTAATGAAATCAATAACAAGTCGCAATTAGATGATCATGATCTCAATTAGGAACGTTTAACACACTCAACTCACACCTTTGCAATTTAGCATGCTAATCATCCTACTAAACTAATACACTCCCGCGCAACTAGCTTAGCAAAGGTAAGGAAGAATCTAGACTATCAAACAACTCACTTCCGCACAATTGATTAAAAGCCCAATTAAGAACCAAGAATCAATTAGCTAAAAAGATTCTAGTCAATGTAAGCATCATTTAAACACAATAATCAAGAATCAATTGAAAGGATTTTTGTCCTTCTAACAAGTGTATTATCCTGATAGAGGGTTCAGAATTATTTCAGAGCTAATTCTTCAATAAGGTCAAGTGATCGCAATGCCTAGGTGGAGGCCGCTTCCGATCAGTAATATTAAGGTATAATTAATATTACAGCTTAATCTTAACTGAACCCTTCGGCTCGAACCCAATCGAATCACCAATCCGAGACGACGAATTAATCCGAAAGGATTTAATGAGTCGACAGAGTTTTACGAATACAGACGTTGGATATCGAGCCTAAGGCGTCGAGGCCGAGCTTCACAAAATCACAAGCGACAAGTATAAGCATAGTCGTAGCACCGCACTGGCCTAGCCATGTGGGCTTCTAGGCGAGGCTGGGTCATCATAGGCCTAGGCGCACCATGCGTGCCAAGGGTGCCTAGGCGCCATCGCAGCCCTAGCACCATGCCTAGGCGCACATGTCAGCACCATCGCAGGCCACACGCACCATGCATAGCACAATCGCATGGCTAGGCTTATGCGTGTGTGTGCATGTGCATGTGCCTAGGGCCATCGCAAGCTATGGCAGGCAACACGCACCAAACACAGCCATCGCAGTGCTGGGCACTGGCGTATGTGCGTGTGCGTGTGTGCCTCGCATCCTCGTAGCAGCAGCCTCGCACAGCAGCATGCCAGGAAATGTCGTATGCGTGTGCGTGTACGAGTGCCAATGCGTGCTAATTAGTAAGCAGCAGTAGCGATGATGCATGGGCTTGTGCGTGCGTGCGCGCGATGGGGATGCTGGGCAACAAGGGAGTGCTAGCTGGTAGCGCTAGCTGGCTGGCAAGCTAGCTGGCTGCCAGCCTAGCAGCCCATGTGCCGGTTTTGTGCTTGCTTGTGGGGACCAATCAAGGGGCCTTGGGGGAGATTGGAAATCAAGGACCCAATTCCTTGGTCATCACTCATTAGCATGTGATTGTGCCACTTGTCGCAATGTGATTAACTTAATTATTTATTTAATTTGGAATTAAATAAATTATTGATTTTACCAACTCTCCCACATTGGTGGGAGATTGGAAATCAAGGACCCAATTCCCTATAAATACCTTGCTAAGGTATTGGGAATGGGACAACCTTGAGTGGAATTAAAAGGCAACTCTTGATTTGAGTAAACCTTGATTCGTAAAACTCATAGTTTTATTTGTCTGTGTCTCAACTAACCTTCGAGACTTAGGATGCTCGAGTCGTGTTCGAGGGTACGATCCCGTCAGAGGCCTCGCGTTTTCGAGGTTCAAGTAAGAGCTCATAGTTGAGTGAAGCACGCGTCAAAGGTATAATCCTTTATCCTTAATTATGTTTAATTATGTTTTGCTTGTTAATTGCATTTATTATGGGGGCGGGTCTTGGCCGGTTTCATTCCGCGTAGTGTGGGTCACTATGAAACCCTACAGCGGTATCGGAGCCACGCTCCTTTTAATTTTTGCAATTATTGATTAATTAAGGTGTTTTAAAGTAAGATTTAAATTCGGGTTTTGCTTTTCTAATTAGATTTGAAGCTCGTTTTTATTAATTTTAAAACTCGTATTTTTATCGATTTGGCTGTCGAACCCAGATCTTGGCTCAAAAATAATGATTTTTGGGTGGAATCGACATTCTGAAACAGATTCAACCCTCTTTGAAAACTGTCCAAAAGCCAAATTCGACCTAAAACCAATTTTTTCTGGGGTTTTTCGTTTTTCAACGAAAATTTTAAATCATTTTAAGCCTTGATTAATGCTAGCATTACAAGGTTAGATTAAATGCATTATTGCATCCCTAATCTACTACTATTTTAAATATCCTTAAGCATCATTATGGAATTTTAATTAGTGCTTGAGTTGATATGCCTTTTTCACATAAACTTGTTTTTCACAAATTTTGCAAATTAATTGTAATAATGTGTGAATGTTTGATGTGTATGTGTAATTTTAAGTTCCTAATATGTTAAAGTTCTAATCTTTAAATGTTTAAATGATAGGAACTCTAACCCTAAATTCCATATTGAACAAAGTTTGGATTTTTCATTTTGGTTGATTAAAATCCATGAAGTTCAAATACTAGTGAGTAAAATTTTGATTAATCCTCATATTGGAAGATGTAATCTTGGTATTTTACACAAGTATGAAAGTTTGAAAATTTTATCATTGGATGGTTAATTTATTTTTCCAACTGCCATTTGTCAAATCCATTATTAATTTGCATATTGGCAAAATTAATTATGGACATAGCTCAATTAATTTTAAGCATAAAGAAAGACCTAAATTTGTTCAAAAATAAAATTTTTGGATGATCTAGGCTTGTGCACCATTAAAATTGAATTTAATTAAGTTAGACTTATTTTATTTTATTTTTCCTCAAATTGATTCTAAAATGTAATTTAGAATTAATTTTTGTCACACACAAATCGGAATTAAAATTCCGAGTGAAATGCAGACAAATCGATGCAAAACCGCAAGCGTCACCAAGGCAAGCCGGGCTGCCCAACAGCCCACATGTAGGTTGCCCATGGTGCACGTAAGGGCCATGCATTGATGTGTATGGCTGTGTGGTAGGGAGGTTGCTGGGCGCAACATTGCGTGGGGCTGTGGCTGGGCAGGGGCTGCCTGTGGATACTGGCTGGCAGCATGCTAGCAGGAGCCAGCCCAGCGCGCCATATACTGGCAGGCACCAGCACGGTAGCAAGCATGCGCAGCATGCTAGAAGACAGCTGATGCAAAGCAGTGAGGCTTGCTGGGCACAGCAGAGCAGCACCACACACCATGGCGAAGGGCCATGGGCTGCCTAGCAGCCATGGTGCGCACCCACTAAGGGTTTTAATGGGACATTTTTGCTTAATGTTTGAGCTATGATTTTGCAATTTTTCCAATTGTAATAATTTTAAGTAATTATTTTTGCTTAAAACCACGATTTTTCGGTTTTGCAAAAATTTGACAAATTATGGGTTATGCCGACTTAATTAATCGGATTAATTAAGTATGGATGCGGAATTTAGTGGGAGCTTAGTTAATTACGTGAGCATTTTGCTTTAAGAAATAATGGATTAAACAACTTTGACTAGTTTTAATTAGGCGCGTTAATCAGATTAACCACCTAAGTTAGTTACTAGTTTTGCGTGTTTAATTGTGTATTTCGTAAAATGCATTGGCCATTCACAAATAGTGAATGGGTGAATGAAAGATTGTTTTCAAAACAGGTTATTGACATGGCAACTAGTTTGGCCTGACTAGGATAGAAAATATTGACTGCGTTCCGTTATGTATTTTTGAAAATCTAAATACGGTTTGCGAACCGTTAAGTATTTTTGTACTTTAGATTAATTTTAGTTGTACTAGCTAGTTATTTTATTTTGGCCAAGATGTCTCAAGACGGCGTTTCGATGAAGACGAGCCAAGATGAAGACCCAAGGAAATTGAAGATTTCAAGGGGTCATGCTAGTTGCCAAATGCATCAATTTATGCTTATATATTATTGTTACATATGAATTTTAGATGCATGTCTAGGATTTCATATGTTGCGACGATTAGTTAAGTTCACTTAAACCAAACCAACATAGAAACCCAAGGTCCCTCAATAATATTGAGCTAAAATTTTCCGTTCCAAGAACAACACTTACCGAACTAATGCACGTATGTGATGGGCTACGCCAAAGCGAGGCATCACTACTTCCCTAGGAATGTAAGGTATACTAGGTATACGAGTTGTCTTGGTTAAGCTCAACGATATCAGTAACGAGTCCTTAAATGTCGTGGAAAAAGAGATAAAATGTCATAGATGCATTAGATGCGACATTTTATCAAACCGAGAGTAGCTTGGAGCTATTAGCAATTGGATTTCTTACCTTAAGATATTTGACGATTAAGACAAAGCAAAACATGCTTAACCATTAATTGATCTTTGGGATATCAGAATCATTTTATTCTCGCCTAAAAGGGACAATTTATTAATGCGTGGATAAAATGCTCAATAAGATTGAAAATATGCATAAACGCTTTTAAATTTCAACTTATTGATTTATGAATGGTTTGTTCATTTCAAATTCTTTCAATTTTAGAACAATGTCTGCAAGTAACTCAAACAACAACCATGTGTGCTCGGAACTCCCCGAAAAGTTAGCTATCAAGCTTAACTTAACAAACCTTGATGAATGGGAAGAGGAACTCAGGAAAACTCTCCGGAGTTGTTCCAAGGAGTATGTTCTGGATACTTCCCTCCCAACCCTCTGTACCAAGAAACACTTGAGTGACGAAACTTATTGTGCATGGTCCAATGATTGCAAATTAGTGTCACAACTCATGGCTAACTCCATCCTGGAAGAATGGAAAGATAAACTTCCATTCTCTTTTCCGGACTTATTCCTTGGAGGACTAAGGGATGTTGTCGGTGTGAGATTCTCTAAGAGTTTCAACGACAACAAGGATGGACTCTTGTTTGAAGTGACTAGGTCACTTACAGACATGAATGTGAAGCCATCGAATCAAGGTTGTCTTGTAAAAGAGAGGTACCATCTTTGGTCTATAGTCTGCAACACCAAGTTGAGACCGGGTATGCCCCTCCGACCCCATGTGGCAAGAATGACTAGGCTCTTCAAGCACATGGAACTCCTCGGAATTCCACTAGAAGATGGATTGGCTGGTCATATTATGGTCACTCCCTCCACTCAGAATATGATGCACTAAGGGCATATATTTCTGAAAGAAAGGAGACACATTCTTTAAAGAATGTGGTGAAGCTACTTAACCGAGTCAACTCATTTGGGGTAACCAAAAGACTTTCAAGAAGGAGGGATTTCAAGGTTAAGGCAAAGATGCGTTGCTTCTATTGAGGTGGGCAAGGCCACTTCAAGAGAGAATGCAAGTTCTTTAAGGAAGAAGAGGAGAGGAATGGAGCATCTGCCTTAGGTATCTTCCTAAACACTTGTGAATTAAGCTTATCATAGGTATTAGATACCAAGTATGACTCACTTTATGTTGCCTTTTCAGGGACAAAGTGAGAAGCTTATCAAGTGTTGGTGCATGGACAAGTAGACGACGAAGATGGTTTTTTGGTCGTGCTTGCATGCACTATTTTGTCTATGACATGTAATTAAACTAATCTTAGTTTTTCATGCTTTTGAACATACTATGATCTATGGTGTTGGGCACCTAGGTATTTTGAATGTAAGACTTTAGTTGTTTCAAAATTGTCTTGTAAATATATGTTCAATTGTAATTGCATGTTTTTACATATGATTAGACAAAAGATGATACCAATAACTAAGACATCTAAGAATTCACATTCACCGACGATTTTAGTAGATATGGCTATATCTACTTAATGTCGAATAAATCTGAATCCTTTGAGAAATTCAAAGAATTTCCAGAAAGAAGTTGAAAATCAACTTGGCAAGACAATTAAAGCACTTCGATCGGATCGAGGTGGCGAATATTTGAGCCATGAATTCGACAATCACTTGAAAGAAAATGGTATTCTTTCAGAGTTGACACCTCCCGGAACTCCTCAATGGAACGTAGTATCCGAACGGAGGAATCGAACCTTGTTAGACATGGTTCGATCAATAATGGGTCTTAGTGAACTTCCTATCTCTTTCTGGGGACATGCGCTACAAACCGCGGCACTAACACTGAACCGCGCTCCGTCAAAAGCTGTTGAAAAGACTCCATATGAATTATGGACTAAGAAACCTCCTAGGTTGTCTTTTCTCAAGATTTGGGGATGCGAAGCATAAGTCAAGCGATTAATTTAGGACAAACTTCACCCCAAATCGGATAAGTGTTTCTTTGTGGGATATCCAAAAGAAACCAAAGGGTATTACTTCTACAATAAATCCGAGAACAAAGTGTTTGTTGCTCGTGATGGTGTCTTTTTGGAGAAGGAACACCTTTCCAAAATGACAAGTGGGAGGAAAATCGAACTCGACGAAGTTCGAGAGGACGAGCAATAGTGTAAACCTGATAAAACTGACAATCTAAGTGCTTTGGAAGCAGTTGAGAAGATTGGTCAGAATCAAACAGACAATGTAAATGCTCAACCTATTACCCTTCGTAGGTCGCAACGACAAAGATCTCAACAAGAAAGATACCTTGGTATTGTCTTAACCGATGATCAAGACATCCTAGTTATGGATGGTGATGAGCCAGCGACATAAAAGCAACCTATGACGAGCCCCGACTTTGCTAAATGGCAAGAGGCCATGAAATCCGAGATGAACTCCATGTCTGAAAATCAAGTCTGGGACTTGGTGAATTTGCCCGAGTGTTACACACCCATTAGTTGCAAATGGATCATCAAATTGAAGACAGACAAGGATGGAAATGTATCGATATACAAGGCTAGACTGGTGGCAAAAGGTTATAGAGAAATCCACGGGATTGACTATGATGAAACCTTTTCACAGATTGCAATGCTAAAGTCTGTCCGGATTATTCTAGCGATTGCTGCATATTACGATTATAAAATATGGCAGATGGATGTCAAAACCGCCTTCCTAAATGGGATTTTGGAAGAAACTGTGTATATGACACAGCCAGAAGGTATTATTGATCCAAGCAACGCTGGAAAGGTTTGCAAGCTTAAGAAGTCCATTAATGGACTAAAGCAAGCCAGCAGGAGTTGGAATCTGCGATTTGATGAAGCTATAAGCAAGTTTGGTTTTATCAAGAATCCAGATGAATCTTGTGTGTACAAGAAGGTCAGTGGAAGTGACATCGCATTCCTAGTCCTATATGTCGATGACATACTGCTTTTTGGAAACAGCAAAAAAATTACTAGAGTCCGTAAATGGGTGGTTGGGAAAGTGCTTTTCAATTAAGGACTTAGGAGAGGCACAGTACATATTGGGCATCAAGATCTACAGGGATAGATCTAAGAGGATGATTGGATTGAGCCAGAGTACTTACATTGATAAAGTACTGGCACGATTCGACATGGAGAATGCCAAGAGAGGGCATCTACCCATGTCCCATGGCGTCACTCTCAGCAAGAAACAGTGTCCACAGACACTTGTTGAGCGAGAAAGAATGGTTCAGATTCCATATGCTTCGCTAATTGGTTGATGATGTATGCCATGATATGTATTAGGCCAGATGTCTCATATGCCTTGAGTTCTACGAGTCGATACCAATCAAACCCTGGAGAGGCGCATTGGACTGCTGCACTCATCTAAATACGCAATTAAGACTATGACTCATCTAAATATTAAGGTACAAAAATACGCAACGGCTCGTGATCGGGGGATAATAGGTCGTTGGTCTACTACCCTAGATCAAATTTAAAATTTATAATCCTAACCTACCTCTATCAAGTTCACATTAGATAGTGGCAAGCTAGGGTCTAACCTCAAGGACTAAGTGTATTAATTTGAGGTAATTAAACTAATAGGAAGGTTGTGAGATAGGGAGAGAAACACCTTAAACACTACTTAAAGAAATTAATAAGATATTAGGGAAAGGGGAATCCAATTACGTTAATGAAATCAATAACAAGTCGCAATTAGATGATCATGATCTCAATTAGGAACGATTAACACACTCAACTCACACCTTTGCAATTTAGTATGCTAATCATCCTATTAAACTAATTCACTCCCACGCAACTAGCTTAGCAAAGGTATAGAAGAATCTAGACTATCAAACAACTCACTTCCGCACAATTGATTAAAAGCCCAATTAAGAACCAAGAATCAGTTAGCTAAAAAGATTCTAGTCAATGTAAGCATCATCCAAACACAATAATCAAGAATCAATTGAAAGGATTTTTGTCCTTCCAACAAGTGTATTATCCTGATAGAGGGTTCAAAATTATTTCAGAGCTAATTCTTCAGTAAGGTCAAGTGATCGGAATGCCTAGGTGGAGGCCGCTTTCGATCAGTAATATTAAGGTATAATTAATATTACAGCTTAATCTTAACTGAACCCTTCGGGTCGAACCCAATCGAATCACCAATCCGAGACGACGAATTAATCCAAAAGGATTTAATGAGTCGACAGAGTTTTACGAATACAGACGTTGGATATCGAGCCTAAGGCTTCGAGGCCGAGCGTCGCAAAATCCCAAGCGACAAGTATAAGCATAGTCGTAGCACCGCACAGGCATAGCCATGTGGGCTTCTAGGCTAGGCTAGGTCATCATAGGCCTAGGCGCACCATGGTGTTAGGCGCACCATGCGTGTCAAGGGTGCCTAGGAGCTATCACAGCCCTAGCACCATGCCTAGGCGCACATGGCAGCACCATTGCAGGCCACACGCACCATGCACAGCACTATCGCATGGCTAGGCCTATGCGTGTGTGTGCATGTGCATGTGCCTAGGGTCATCGCAAGCTATGACAGGACACACACACCAAGCACAGCCATCGTAGTGCTGGGCACTAGCGTATGTACGTGTGCGTGTGTGCCTCACATCCTCGTAGCAGCAGCCTCCCACAACAGCATGCCAAGCAATGCTCTGTGCTTGTGCGTGTTCGAGTGCCAATGCGTGCTGGCTATCAAGCAGCAGCAGCGATGATGCGTGGGCTTGTGTGTGTGTGCACGCGATGGGGATGCTGGGCAGCAAGGGAGTGCTAGCAGGCTGGCACGCTAGCTGGCTGCCAACCTAGCAGCCCATGTGTCGGTTTTGTGCTTGCTTGTGGGGACCAATGAAGGGGCCTTGGGGGGCAAGGCAAATGGTCCCCCCACCTAACCAGTGAAAAGAGTGAAAGAACACATAGAAAAACACGCAAATCAAGGTAGAAACCGAGCAAAAAGCATATTATTCATGACTAAGGCCTAACACCATAAACTAAGACAAAGATAATTAAAAACAAGACTAAAAGGAATAGAAATAACAAAGAAACATCGAAATAAACCTAAAATCAATGGAGAAAAACCCCCTAAAATGTGTTATAAATGATACTTATCAAATTCCCCCAAGCTTAACTCTTGCTCGTCCTCGAGCAAGAAAAAACCAAAAGAGAAAAGGAGAAGGATTTATTCAAGAAAGACTAGCAAACTAAAGGAGATGAGAAAGTACACTAACTCACTTTCTAGGAATCACGGTCAATTTTAGCAACTAAATACAAGCCCTTTAAACCCCTAGATATCTATAGAGGACGAGTGTGCTCTCGTGAGGGTTTCCTAAGAGTTTAACCCACAACTCTTGAAAAAAAAAACAAGCAAGACAAGGCGAAGCATAAAAAAGAAATCAAAAGAAAAGGAAGGAAAACAAATGTTCATGAATGGACCTTTTGCAAAGGAACAAGCACAAATGAATACAAGTCTTTCTAAACAATAGAGGAGTGCACGCTTCAAGATATCCAAGGTTGATTGAAACATAAGAAATGCTAAGCATAGAGAACTAATAAGACACAATTCACCTTCATCCCAAACGATCTTACCACGTTCTCCCTACTAGTTTCAAATTCACTTCTAGTGAGCATCTCAATGATTCCACTAGGGAACCGGAAAAGAAGAGATTTTAGGGCTACTCGACATCTTGACTATGCAAAGCGCTCCATAAGCTTGACTCTCATCTCCCTCCACTGACTTGTGACACAACCACAAAGGTCAAAAGGTCTTTGAAAAGTTGTAACGTATGGGCAAAAGGAGAAATGTAGGTTAAAAAATTTGAAAATTGGTGGTATACCTAATTGTGAAGCATAAGAATGGCCAATTCTCAACACCATAACCAAGTTATCACCAAAACTCAAACAAAAATATCAACACCCCCAAGCTTATTCAAAGCAAAATCATGAACATATGTACAAAAAGCGTAGACACGCTTCCCCCAAGCTTAAACAGAGCATTGTCCTTAATGCTCTAAACCAGGGAAATCATAACTACATCAAAATAATTTTGTACTTTTCATTTTTTTTATTGCTTTGTCCTCGCCTCTTTTAACTATGGACGACTTTTTCAACTTTACATTTTCTTTTATTCACAAACTTATACACAATACATAATTTACTATACAAAATGAGCTCATAACTTCAAACTATTTAACTTATAATCACTAAACAAACTCATCACCACTAGCTTCACAAAAACCAAAGGTGAAAAGAATGAAACAAATGGTATGAAGTGTTGTATTATGGCTAGAAAAGAAGGTATAAGGCTCAAATGGTTAGCAAGGAGGCAAATGTAAACTCAAAACTGAAAATATAAAATAAAGACCTAGAAAAGCAAAATAACCACCCCGAAAAGTTTCCTTTGTCCTTCCTAAATGGTTCAGTCGCGATCTCGGGAGATAAAAGACAAGTTCTAAATAAAGTAAGTGATAGTCAAGGATTCATGTGCCACTCATGCAAATTAGGTAGAAAGCTAGAGAAGTGAAACCTCACATGGTTGTAGCAAAAAGTCACTATTGGCTACAAATTCACTATAGGAAGCAACTCCTTCTTACCACAAACAAGTAGACTAGGGCTTTAAGGTCCCAAAGTTCTTAATATACTACCTTAGCATACTCTATCCTAAAATCAACCCAATATATCTCAAAGCGTGCAAACCACTACTATTTATGAAGAAAAGCATTCAAGAACACAAATCCAAAAGTATTATGTCCAAATCAAGAATTAAACAAAACACATTGCAAAATATAAGAAAACACATGGAAATGCATATACTCAAGTGCATGGCAAAAATGGACCGCCATTCTACCCAAGCATGATAGAATACCCTCCCCCAAGCTTGAATGAGACAATACACTCAAATCATAAATCATAGAGTCCATGGGGAGGGGAAAAGAAAGTAATCAATCCAACTAACCAAAACATGGTCTTCAAGCCACCAACCATTAGAGCAAGAGCAAGGAAAGATATTACCGGATATAGGTTGGTGTAAATACCCTTAAATGACTCAAATTAACCCTTCAAAGAAAATTTCCTCCAAAGCTATAACTCGTATACCATATGCAACGAAAGAGGAGTCAAACATCCTTGATTCTTAATTGATCCAATACCAATGCACCAAAGTATATCAAGTTATGTACCTATCAAATGACACACAAACATTTCCATGAGCGAAATCTATACTAAAAAGAAAAGAAAATGAAAGCAATAAACCACGGGTTACTTCCCAAGAAAGGCTTGCTTAAGGTCCAAGCTTGACCGCTATAGTAAATAATATTACAACGAACGCAAGAGCTTGTCAAATGCACAAGTACACATTTCATAGGATAAACGATAGGAAATTGACAGGAGGAGGACGTGCAACAAGATTATTGGACGCAAATGAGGTGGGAGATGCCAAAAGAAAAATCAAGAAAAAAAGAAAAAGAAGAAGAAGAAAAAAAAGAAAAGGAACAAAAAGGCAAAACCTCCTCAAAATCTTGTTTGGTGGCAAAACCACCCTTTTTCTCAATAATCGATGAGAGAGGGACTTGAATATCACCAATGGAAGGAGGGTCCCCACTAGGCTCTTTAACAAAAGAAGGGAGGGACATAGGATAGTAGGGGATATGGTTAAATCTCCTTGAAAAAGGGACATGAGGAAAGGGAATTGGAGCAATGGTCTCATCTATGAACTCTCCCTCACCACCATTCCTCAAATCACCAATAAGAGCATAGAAATCAATCACAGAGTCCTCAAAAGAAGAACACTCATGATCTCCATCTTTCTCAACCATCCAACCTCCAAGAGAAACCACATCTTCCTGTTGATCATAACGATGGACATCAACATCCTCAAAGCCTAGCCATCTTCCTCAACCATCCAACCTCCCAGAGAAACCACATCTTCCTCTCGATCATAACGATGGACATCAACATCCTCAAAGCCTAGAGTCTCAAAATCATGCATGAAAGAATGCAAATTCATTTCGAACTCATTTCTCTCCCATAAAGCATTATTAATGAACTCACTCAAAAGGCTATAAGTTTTCGTTACTCCTTCAATGAACACACTAGTCATAATCTCAAATGAGTCCAAATACTCATGGATGGAAGGGTCACAAACATGCAAGGTAGACTCATAAAGATGGGGAAGGGGGTTGGAATCCACAAAATCAACATTTACTTCATTCTTAACTCCTCCACCATCATCCAAGGGACTCTCAATTTCTCTTGGTTGCTCAAATTCATCATCATCCTCCTCATAAAATCCCTCATCCAATATTGAAGATGGCTCACTCACATCCTCACCAAGGGAAGCTCTCAAAGGGTGTGAATAAGGGGAAGGAAGGCACTCAAGCTCAAAAGGGGAATGAAAAGGATCAAAATCCTCTCATCACAAGAAAATCTCCCCTCACCTTTACACCCTTGGCCCATATCATTCTCAAAAGCACTCTCACACTAGTGAGGTGCCTCGCATCCATTTCCAACAACCCTAGCACTCATCACTTGGGCAAGTCTCACTTCTCTTAATTTTTGTTCCCCTTGAAGCTCTTGGACTTGTTGGGTGAGATATTGCATTTGGGCAAGAATTTGGGCATCAATGTTATTGGGTTGAGGTTCACAATCACCACTAACATGCATATCATCAACATTTGAACACACCTCATCACAATGACCATAAGAGGGAAAGGGGTTAACACGCATATTTGGATCATCACAAGGCATATTGGAAGCATCAGGAGAATTCATGCAAAAATTAAAAGAATCTTGACATTGAGAATCAAAACAAGAAACATGACATTCTCTATCATAAGAATCTCTTGCAAGCAGTGTGAAGAAATTCCAAGCATCATGCATAGGCAAAAGATGGAATCTACCATTATACATATTCTCAACCATTCCCCTAGTATACTCATTCATGCCCCAATAAGCTATACCATAAGCATCACTAAGAGAACAACCATAGAAACTAAGGAAACCATCAAGTCTTTCAAAGTAAGCATAGAAGGGTTCATCGTCAAATTGAGGAAAAGATAAGCATGCCATTTTTTTTTTTTACACAAAGCAAAGAAAAGTAAACAACAATCAAAACTATACACAAGAACCTAGCTAATCTAATTAACAAAAACTAATGAACGCCTTAGTCCCCGACAACGGCGCCAAAAATTTGATCGGGGGACGATAGGTCGTTGGTCTACTACCCTAGATCAAATTTACAATTTATAATCCTAACCTAACTCTATAAAGTTCACACTAGATAGTGGCAAGCTAGGGTCGAACCTCAAGGACTAAGTGTATTAATTTGAGGTAATTAGACTAGTAGGAAGGTTGTGAGATAGGGAGAGAAACATCTAAAACACTACTTAAAGCAATTAACAAGATATTAGGGAAAGGGGAATCCAATTACATTAATGAAATCAATAACAAGTCGCAATTAGATGATCATGATCTCAATTAGGAATGATTAACACACTCAACTCACTCCCACGCAATTTAGCATGCTAATCATCCTACTAAGCTAATTCACTCCCACGCAACTATCTTAGCAAAGGTATGGAAGAATCTAGACTCTCTATCAACTCACTTCCGCACAATTGATTGAAAGCACAATTAAGAACCAAGAATCAATTAGCTAAAAGGATTCTAGTCAATGTAAGCATCATCCAAACACAATAATCATGAATCAATTGCATACTAATTACAACCAATCACTCAATTCATCAACATACCCTTCATCCATTTCCCTAGAACAAAATCTAAGTAAACATAATGATGGAAAACATGGAAAACAAGGTAAAACTAGAATTAAAGCAAGAATCAAACAAGTAAACTAATTAACTACTCTAATCAACAATAAAATAAGCAAAGAATTAAACAAAGCAATAAAGGTGAGAGAAAGTTATAAAAGCTCATTGAATAGATGAGAAGAAAATCCACAAAATTGCTTCTTCAAACTCTCAAATCTCCATTAAAATCCAAGCTTTCTCTCTGTCAAACTACTCCTAAACTAGAGAGAGAAAATCCTAATCTAACACTAATCCTAATTAGAGGAGAGAGGAAATGTAAAACTCCCCCCTTAGGAATTCTAAGAAGTCCTCTATTTATATTACAAGAAGAGAAAGAAAGAAATCCGGAAATTAAGCTCGAAAAGACCCAGAAACTCGCGCCTGCGGTACCCAGAGCCGCGTTAGCGGCAAGGCATCTCCGAGGGCCGCGCCCGCGGCAAAAATAGCAAAGTTGGGAAGAACAGAGGGTCGCGCCCGCGGCGGCCGCGCAGCCTGGCAGTATCTTGCAGATTCAAACGGCCATAACTTTTGTTATAGGAGAGCTCTTGGGGTGTACAACCTACTGTTGGAAAGCTCTTCAAGTCTATTTTCCAACGCGATTTGAATCGCTTTAATCCTATTTGTAGATCAAACGTTGTGGCTGAAAGAGTGAACAACACTCGGTTTAAGGCCTTCTACAAGCTTCAAAATTTCTTGCCTCAAGCTTCTTAGCTTCTTTCTTAGCTTCAAGCTTCTTCTATTGAACTTTCTTGCCCTTTCTCGGGTCATTCTCTTCGAAGAAAGCGTCAAGAACCTACACAAATAGACCAAGAGAGAAAAGAGTGAAAGAACACATAGAAAAACACGCAAATCAAGCTAGAAAACCGAGCAAAAAGCAAATTATTCATAACTAAGGCCTAACACCATAAACTAAGATAAAGATAACTAAAACAAGACTAAAAGGAATAGAAATAACAAAGAAACGCCGAAATAAACCTAAAACTAAGGGAGAAAAACGCCCTAAAATGTGTTATAAATGATACTTATCAGCTCGTAGACCGTATTTAGATTTACAAAAATACATAACGGATCGCAGTTCGTATTTACTATCCTAATCGAGCCCCACTAGTTGCCATTTTATAAGACCTGCATTAGAATATCTATTGCATTCATCCATTCACTTCTAAATTGAATGGCCCTTGCAATTTACAAAAAAAAACAAGCATTAATCCAAAACATGCGCAAACTAGTAACTAATTTAGGTGGTTAATCCAATTAACTCGCATAATTAAAACTAGTTAAAGTTTTTAACCAATTATGTGATTTAACGCAATAAAATTTGCTCAAAAATTAATGAAACTCCCACTAAATTCTGCATGCAAATTAATTAAAATTAATCCAATTAATTTAATTAAGCCGGTTTACCGAAATTTTGCTAGGATCATTTTGCAAGTGCCGAAATAAAATCTGAGGCGTAGCCTCGTTTTAATTAAAATAATAAAGTAGATAATTAAAAGCGCAAAATCGCAAAATGCATAGCCCAACGATGCCCGAGTGCCTAGCACTGAGCAATGAGGCTTGGTTTGCTAGGCACCGAGCCTCGGCACCTTGCGTGGTTGCTGCCCCCGCATAGCCGCTTGCCGCGCCAAGCAGCCTGTTTGTGGCTGACAGCATCGCACATTGTGCTTTATGCTTGCCACACAGCGCGCTTGCAACGCTAACAAGTGTCGGTCGCAGCCGCACATCGCAGCCAACGTAAGAACCAATGCAGCACCAAGTAGTGCACCAATGCTCGCACACACCAACCATAAAGCGCGACACGCTCTTGGCAGCCACATGTGCTCGAGAGCAAGTGCTCGAGGCAAGATGCCTCGTTTTACGTGTTTGTGCCTTGGATTTTAATCCGATTTGGGTGTGACATAATAAAATTAATTCTAAATTATTTTTGGAACCAATATTGAGCAAAATGAAAATAAAACAAGTCCAACATAAATAAGTTCAATTTTTATTTCACAAATCAAAATTAATTCAAATACCATTCTTTACATTATTTTTGGCTCAACTTGATGCTACAAAAATTGAGAGTTATTCTTACAAATAATTTAACCTAACATAATTTAATAATGAGATTTGAAAATACAAAAGGAGTTGAAAAAATAAACAAAATCATCCAATGGAAATTTTTCCAACACTTACTTGTGTAAACTTTAAAAATTACACCTTTCCAATATGAAGAGTAATTAGATTTCAATCACAAGTTTGACCTTTTAAAACTTTAATCAACTCAAAAATTAGTTCAACATGGAATTTAGAAAGTTAACTTCCAACCAAATAATCAATTAAAGATTGGATCTTTAACATTTTAGAGGCTTCAAAAATACAAATACCATAAACATTAACACTTGAAGCAATTAATTTACAAAAATGTGAAATTGGAAGTTTATGTGAAAAATGAACTCACCAAATTAAGCACCAATTATTACTACATAAATATGTTTAATAAGGGTTATTATTGTACTAGATTAATTGTGTAACAATCCATATAATCTAACATTAACATGCCATAATTAATCAAGGTTTAAAGATTTAAACTTTTTGGTCAAAAATGAAAAACCCCTCGAAAAACATGTTTCTGGCTGGATTTTGGCTTTTGGAGCACCGGCAAAGCGACTTAAAAACGATTTAGAATGTTGTTTTCACCAAAAATTCACTAGTTTTAGGTCAAAATCTGGGTTCTTTAGCCAAAATTAGTATCAACACGAGATTAAACTAATTAAAAATGAGCTTCTAATCTAATTAGAAAGCAAAACCAGAAATGTAAATCCATTTAAATCTGTTTAATTAATCATTAGTCACAATAATTAAATGAACCTAGCACTGATACCACTGTTGGGTTTCGTGATGTCCATCACCACGAGGAAGGAAACCCGCCTAAAATCGGTAGAGAAATTAAAGTAACTAAGCATGTATTAAAACCCTAAGTACATAATTAACAAGAAAAGAGATAGAGAATTATTACCCTCGTACCATGCTTCACTCACTAATGAGCTCGAATTTGGAAGCCTTCATTTCCGCAAGCGCGCGAACCTCTAATGGCTAACATCCTCGCTACTAAACTGAGCTCGCCCCTACCCCAAAGCTTAGTCAGGGCTAGAAAAAAAATTACTTAGAGTATTAGAACAAAGATTTTCTCTCTTTGGAGATCCCTTCAAGTTTAACAACTCAAGTGAAAATCTCAACACCCCATGATGTATTTATAGAGAAATCTCCTCAAGAATTCCCATCATCTTTCAATGTTGGATTGTAGGTAAAGTGAGAAAAAAACGTGAATTAATTTAATTCTAAATTAAATTAAAGTCATGAAACAATAATGAAATAACAAGTGTCATCACATAAGGAGGGAGTAGGAAAGGACCACAAACCCATCCTTGGAGGGCAAGCATAAACACACCAACCCTTGGGATCCAAGGCACACCCAAATGGCTGCCTTTCCTTTTGTTGGGCCTGCTACCATGCCGCAAGCCCACGAGCAGCGCTCGCAAGCGAGCAACAGTAGCACAAGCCCAACAGCGCCCCTCGCAAGCTAGGCTTTCTTGCTTCGCGTACTGGGCAGCCCAGGTTGGGGTGTTGTGGCGCGCAGGCACACAAAGCAACCCCTGCCTGCGCCGGAAGCCTCGACCAGCTTAGTTGGGGCTTGCGAGTGCTGCAGTGGCTTAATCCTCGGTTGCTTGCGACCCCTAGCCACTTTCCTTCGATCCAAGGCGTGGCTAGGGCTCGTGTTATTCTCGTAATTTTAGCACGATATATTATTTGATTGTTTTTCTTGTCTTCGTCGATTCTTAAAATCGACTCCCACCAACCCCATGTACATGGCATACTTGGTCAACGCAAGGATGACCGGCGTCAACCCTTGGGCTCCAAGGCATGCCCAAATGGAGGTCTTTTCGTTGGTTAGGCCTGCAACCATGCCGCAAGCGAGGAGCATAAGCACAAGCCTAGCAGCGCCCATCGCAAACTTGCCTTGCTTTCTAGGCTTTCTGGGCAGCCCGGCTTGGGGTGTTGTGGCGCGTAGGCACACAAAGCAACCCCAACCTGCGCCTGAAGCCTCGACCAGCCTAGTTGGGCCTTGCGATGGCTGCGATGGCTTAATCCTCGGTTGCTTGCGGCCCCTAGCCACTTGCCTTCGATCCGAGGCGGGGCTAGGGCTTGTGTTATTCTCGTAATTTTATTACGATATAATATTTGATTATTTTTCTCGTCTTAATCGATTCCTAAAATCGACTCGACGCTCGGTTTCGACGCTCTAAGCTCGTAATCCGACGTCCTTGTTTGTAATCCGACATCATTTAGGTTTGGTTACACGATTAGGTGTGAACCCAAAGGTTTTAGTCAAGATTAAGTTATAATATTAATTATGCATTAATATTACTGATAGGAAGCGGCCTCCAGGTAGGCATTCCAATCACTTGTCCCCACTGAAAAATTAGCTACCTAATATTTCCGAACCCTCTATCAGGATAATTCCCTTGTTCGAAGGACACCATTCTTTTTAGTGTTTCCTGCCATGTTTTTTACTCTTGCCCACTAAGCTTTGCTGTTTACACGTTTTCGCTTTATTCTTGCTTTTGAGTTTTTAATACTCCCCGTCGAATGGTGAAAATTACGCGGTGAGCTTGAGCGAGGAATTTTTTTTACTCCCCATTGAATGCTGAAAATTATGAGCTGAACTAGGTATGGAATTTTAATAATCTCCCGCTTCATGTTGACAAATTTGTTGCTCTCCTCGCTCTGGCTGAGCATATTTTTGTTGGGTTTTGCGGTGTCCAACACTGCGCATAAACAAAACCCGATAACTGTATCGCATGCATAATAATTACAGCATAAACAAAAGCATGAAAATAAACAAAACACAAAAGAAGAGAGAGAAATAATAATCACCCTATAAGCGTGCTTCGCTTAACCGATGAGCTCAGACTTGAAAGCTACAAGTTCCGCAGGTGCGAGGACCTTCAACGGCCCACACCCAAGCTACCGAACCGTAACCGGACCCTACCCCGTAGCTTAGATGGGCTAGACCAAAAATAACTTAGAGTTTACGAACAAAGGTTTTCTCGCTTTGGGAGATCCCTTAGAGTTCACCAACCCAAGTGAAATTTCCAATACCTAATGATGGGTATTTATAGGGAAATGTCCCTAAGAATTCCCATCATCTTTATAGTGGGATAATTGGTAAAAAGGCAAAAAGAATGATTCAATAAGCAAACAACACTGGTCACAATATTAGGGAGGTTAGGTAAGGACCAATTACCATGCCTTGGAGAAGAAGCAAAGAGCTAACAACCCCGAAAATATACCCATGTGGTCGGCCACAAACATGGGCCTCGATGGCAAGCCAACCAGCTTCCATTACATGCTCCTGGGCTGCTATGCCGCCGTGGCCCATTTTATAGCCCACGGGCTGCTGCTAGCCACCACACGCCCAGCAGCCATGCAGACTTGGTGCGCTCGCAGCCCCGGCCAGCTAGGCTCACTAACGCGCATGGCCTGATGCACTAGCTGCCATGCTGCACATGGTGGCACAGCCTAGCAGCCACGCTAGCATTTTGCGGCTAGCACCCCACGGCCTAGCCCACACATGACTAGGACGAGGCTAGGACAATGCGATACTACGGCTTTGGGGTTTTGGCCTTCAATCGTGTTGCTTGCTTATTTTGCAATCTCGTCGATTCATTAAAATGACTCGACGCATGAAGTTCTGCTTCGATGCTTTAAGCTCGGAATCCTACGTCTTAGTTCGTAAAATCTCTATCGACTTATTTAAATCCTTCGGATTAATTTGTCACTTCAGTTCGATTACACGATTGGGTGTGACCCGAAGGGTTCAGTCAAGATTAAGCTGTAATATTAATTATACATTAATATTATTGATCGCAAGCGAACTCCAGCTAGGCATTTCGATTACTTGATCTCACTGAATAATTAGCTTTCCTAATTAATTCCGAACCCTCTATCTGAATAATACACTTGTCCGAAGGACACCATTCCTTTCAATCTTCCACTTGTCCTTCCGGACAAGTGTGCTTATTTTGTATAGCCAGTTTCCTATGTCACTTATTGTCTCTTCGTGAACTATAAGGTAAGATTCATCGTTATCCTTATTACGTCCAGAAGTGTTGCTCGATTTCTGAATTCTACTGTCAATAACCAGATGATTTCTAAAATCTATATCAGCACGACCATGCATTCTCACAGTCTCGCTCTTCAACATGCCTTGAAAACAACAAAGACATGTGCCCTACTGTTAATAGGGGGACATTCCCAGTTATGCATTGTTAGCTTTCCTTAGTAAGAGGCCCTAGCTGCCCGAGTGTTGCCTATTATAATCCACTTGTACGACTGACGTTTGACAACATCAAAACGGACAAGTACTCAAATAAGAGAACTAACAATACTCATGGTTGAGGAAAGAGGTTCCCATAGCCATAATGAGTAATATACTTATGATGATTGTTAAATCTCTTAAAGTATTCTCATAGGTCGATCCGGTATAGTTACAAACCAATATTTGTGCAAATGATTTATGAAATTCTTGTCTATGTAACACAAGAAACAATGTCATAAATCACACTACACACTAATCTCACATGGTCATTAGTTGTCCATTTTTTAAATGACTTCGATTACGGATAATTTCGATAAGATATTCAAAGTTCACTTAATAGGATATCTTGATAAGAAACATTTTCTTGATACCCTATTTTTAATATCTTCAAATCGAATGGACTCATTATTTTATTTTAAATCACAATTTAATAGAAATGGAATAATAATTTACAGAAAAATTAAATTACTCCATATATGAATGGTTTAACTTAGTGTTTTACATTAAGATCTCCACAACTTAATTAAAACACACAAATATGGAAATGAAAGCCAATCTCCAATATGCCTGATTCCCATTGCCTCAACATGTTTATTGTGTTTCACTTCAGGCAAAGGTTTAGTGAGTGGATCGGCTACATTGTCGCCCGGTCCAATCTTGCAAATTATGATTTCACCCTCGAACTTCCATTCCCTTATCATGTGAAATCGCCTCATAATATGTTTGACTTTCTATTCTCCCTTGGCTCTCTAGCCTGAGCAATAGCCCCACTATTATTGGAGTAGATATCTATAGGTCCATTTATTGAGGGGACAACACCAAGTTCACCAACAAACTTACAAATCCAAACTGTCTTCTTAGTTGCTTCTGAAGCTGCCAAGTATTCGGCTTCAGTTGTAGAATCTGCAGTCGTGCTTTGCTTAGCATTCTTCCAACTGAACGCTCTTCCATTTAGACAGAACACGTACCCTAATTGTGACTTGAAGTTGTCTCTGTCAGTGTGGAAGATTGCGTCGGTGTAACCTTCAACAACCAAATGCACACTTCCACTATAGACCACAAATTTATCCTTGTTCCTTTTCAAGTACTTTAGGATATTCTTAGCCGCAGTCCAATGCGCCTGTCCTGGGTCAAATTGTTATCAGCGTTTAGCACTCAAGGCATACAATACATCCGGCCTAGTACATATCATGGCATACATGATCGATTCAATAAGTGAAGCATATGGAATCTGACTCATTCTCTCTCTCTCTCTCATTAGGTGTCTTTGGACACTATTTCCTGTTACATATCATGGCATACATGTTGAGTGTTATGCCATGGGAAATGGGTAGGTGGCCCCTCTTGGCTTCCACCATATTGAATCGTGCCAATACCTTATCAATATAAGTACTTTGGCTCAATTCAATCATCCTCTTAGATCTATCCCTATAGATCTTGATGCCCAATATGTACAGTGCCTCTCCCAAGTCCTTCATTGAGAAACACATTCCAAGGCAAGTCTTTACAGACTCCAACATTGTAATGCTGTTTCTAATGAGCAATATGTCATTGACATATAAGACAAGGAATGCGATGTCAATCCCACTGACTTTTTTGTAAACACATGACTCATTTGGATTCTTGATAAAACCAAACTCACTAATGGCATCATTGAATCGCAAATTCAAACTTCTGCTTACCTACTTTAGTCCATAAATGGACTTCTTAAGCTTGCATACCTTTCCAAAATTGTTTGGATCTACAAAACCTTACAGCTGTGTCATGTAAACAGTTTCTTCCAAAATCCAATTAAGTAAGGCGGTTTTGACATCCATTTTGCATATCTTTTAATCATAATATGTGGCAATTGGTAGGATAATCAGGACGAATTTAAGCATGGCGACTGGCGAAAAGGTTTCAACACAATCAACGCAGTGAATTTGCTTGTAACCTTTTGCCACCAGTCTAGCTTTGTATACATATACAACTCCATCTTTGTCGGTTTTTAACTTGAAAATCCATTCGCAACCGATAGGTGTGTTACCTTCTGGCCCATCAACGAAGTCCCATATTTGATTTTCAATCATGGAGTGCATCTCGGATTTCATGGCTTGTTGCCATTTTGCAAAGTCGGAGCTTGTCATAGCTTGTTTGTATGTCGCTGGCCCATCTTCATCCACAACTAGGATGTCTTTATTCTCAGATAAGACAACACTGAGGTATTTGTATGGTTGAGATCTTGGCCTTTGCGACCTACGCAGGGTAATAGATTGAGCATTTGCATTGTCATTTTGACTTTAAACATTGTCGGTTTTACTCTGACCATTTTCAACAGCTATTTCCCATGCACTTTGATTATCAGTTTTTTCAAGTTGACTTTGTTAATCAACTTCTCGAACTTCATAAAAATCGATTTTCCTCCCACTGTCATTTTGGAAAGATGCTCTTTTTCCAATAAGACACCATCTCGAGCAACAAATACTCTGTTCTCAGATTAGTTGTAGAAGTAATACCCCTTTGTTTCTTTTGGATATCCCACAAAGAAACATTTGTCAGATTTTGGTGCAAGCTTGTCAAGCATGTGTCTTTTTACATATGCTTCGCAACCCCAAATCTTAAGAAAAGACAACTGTGGAGGTTTCTTTGTCCATAATTCATATGGAGTCTTTGATCACTAAGAATGTCCCCATAAAGAGATATGAAGATCACTAAGAACCATCATTGATCGAACCATGTCTAACAGAGTTCGATTTCTCCTCTCGGACACTCCGTTCCATTGTGGAGTTCCGGGAGGTGTTAATTCTAAGAGAATACCATTTTCTTTCAGATGATCATCGAATTCGTAGCTCAAATACTCGCCACCTCTATCCGATCGAAGTGCCTTGATTTTCTTGCCAAGCTGATTTTCCACTTCACTCTGAAATTCTTTGAATTTCTCAATGGACTCAGATTTGTGCGACATAAGGTAGGCATAACCATATCTACTATAGTCGTCCGTGAATGTGATAAAATAGCGATAACCATTTCTTACAGTTGTGATCATTGGTTCACATTCATCAGTGTGTATGAGAACCAATAAGTCACTAGCCCTTTCTCCCAACTTGGAGAATGGTTGTTTTATCATTTTACCAAGTATACATCCTTCGCAGTTTTCAAACAACTCTAAGTTGAATGAATAAAAATCCCTTTATGAAGAAGTTTCTTGATGCGTTTGATGTTAATATGGCCAAGACGACAATGCCACAAGTAGGTTTGATTCGACTCAACGGTATTAGATCTTTTGGTGGTATCATTAACATTATATATCTCTTTGTCTAGTCAGATTTAAAATAAGTAATCCCATAAAAAATATAAGAAAGACATTCAAATTAACCATTGTTATAGTTCTGTGATCAAAACAACCGAGCGTCCAACGCCATAGATCAAAATATGTTTGATGGTAAGCAAAACATAATAAAACGAGAATTAGTTCTATTGCAATCCAAAAAACAAGCATTGTGTCTACAAACACGTCAGAAGGACCATCTTTATCGTCTGGTCGTAGTTGCACATTCATTTGTGAAGCCTCTCACTTGGTCCTTGAAAATAGGAGCATAAAGTGAGTCATTCATGGTATCCGATACCTATGAATAGCTTATACACAAGTGTTAATGAAGATACCTGAGGTAGATGGAATATTCCTCTTTTCCTCATCTCCTCGGAAGATCTTGCATTCCCTCTTATAGTGGCCTTACCCACCACAGTAGAAGAATCGCATTTTCGCTTTGTTCTTGAACTCCTTCTCGGTTGCCATATGCATCCTTATAGCCCAGGTGGAGTGAGCCAAGCAAGATATGACCCACCATCTCATCCTCTAATGGAATTCCATGAAGCTCCATGTGTTTGAAAAGCCTAGTTATTCTAATCACATGGGGTTGGAAGGGGCATACCGAGTCTAAATTTGGTATTGTAGACCCTAGACCAAACTCGGTACCATTTCTTGGCAAGGCAACCTTCCTCCGGGGCCTTGATTTTCATGTTCACAAATGACCTAGTCAAATTATGAACATTCAAGTCTCGAGTCTCGGAAGACATATTGACTAGCTCATTAAGACTATTAAGAAGCATGTCCGGAAGGTATGAGGTGATCTTCCTCTTCCAATCCTCCGGAAGGGAGTTCCTTATCAAATTTGTGACCTTGTAACAATCCAAAGACCAAGTTTCATGAGTTTCATCACTCATGAGTATTTAGAGAAGAAGCTTGGAATAGGAGTTCGTCTTCCCATTCCTTGATATTGAACAAATTTAGGCTAAAAGCAAACTTGTTGGGGAGTTACGAGCACATGTTGTTGATGTTAATTGCAGACATTTTCAACAATTAAAAGAATTTTCAATGAAAAACCATTCATAAAACCAATAAGTTTGAAAAAAATTTAAAGCGTACATGCAAATTTTCAATCTTATTAAGCGTCTTATCCACACATTCAAAATTGTCCCTTTTGTGCGAGAATAAAACGATTCCAAGACCCCAAAAATCAAAAGTGATTAAGCATGCTTTGGCTTATCTTAACACTTAATATTTTGAGGTAAGCAATCCAATTACTAATAGCTCTAAGATACTCTTGGTTGGATAAAACGTCACATCTTATGCTTTCGTGACGTTTATCTCTATTGCCACGACATTCAAGGACTACTTACTGATATCGTTGAGTTTAACCAAAACTAACGCGTATATCTAGTATACCTTACGTCCCTAGGAAAGTAGAAATACCTTAATTTGGCATATCCCATTACTATTCTCATTAGTTCGGTAAGTATCATTTTGGAATGGCAAATTTTAACTCAATATTACAGGGACTTAGAGTTTCTATGTTAGTTGATTTAAGTGAACTAAATTAATCATTCAACATTCGAAATCCTAAACATGCATCTAATATCGCAATGATATATAAGCATTAGCGTAAATATATAAAGCATAAATAAAGATGCATTTGGCAACTAGCATGACCCCTTGAAACTTGAATCTTCAAGGGCCTTCATTGCATCTTCTTTGCTTCGTCTTCTTAGAAACGTCGTCTTTAAGACGTCACCACAGATTATGCAACTATTAATAATAAGAATAGGACTTAATCTAAATATCATGGTACAAAAATACTCAACAGCACGTACTATGTTGAGATTTAAAAAAAATACAAAATGGAACGCAATCTGTATTTACTATCTTAGTCGGGCCCCACTAGTTGTCATTTCGTAAAACCTGCATTAGAGTATATATTCCATTAATCCATTCACTTCTAAAGTGAATGCCCATACATTTTAAAAAGTAAATCAAGTAACAATGCAAAACACATGCAAACTAGTAACTAACTTAGGTGGTTAATCAGATTACCCGCCTAAATAAAACTAGTTAAAGTTGTTATCTGATTATGTGAAATAACGTAATAATAATAGCTCAAACGATTAATGAGTCTCCCACTAAATTCCATATCCAACTTAATTTTAAAATTAATCCAATTATAATTAAGCCTGTTAACCCAAAATTTTTGCCAAATTATTTTGCAAGTGCCATGAAAAAACCGAGGCCTACCCTCGTTTTAATTAAAACATAAACAGCAAAATTGCAAAATAATAGCCCCTCAACGGCCAAGTTCCTAGCATCAAGCCACGAGACTCGGCTTGCTAGGCACCAAGACCCTACTTCCATGCGTGGGTGCTGCACGCACAAGCATAGCAGCGTGCTAGCTCCCATGCTGGTGCTGGCCGTAGCCTAGTTGTGCGGGCTGGTGCTGTTTAGCAGCCGCACCTTTGCACCCCATGCACCCACTACAGCACTAAGTGCTGGTGTTCGCACACACTCACGCATCAGCACAGTGTACTCCCTCGATAGTCACATGTAGGCTGCGCAAGCAGCCCAGCTAGTCGAGGATGGTGCTCGAGCCTTTGTGCCTCGTTTTACGTGCTTAAGCCTTGGAATTTTATTTCGATTTTGTGTGTGACATAGTAATTCTAAATTGATTATAGAACTATTATTGAGCAATAATGAAAATAAAACAAGTCCAACGTAATTTAATTCAATTTAGTGTACAAATCAACATTAATTCCAGAACCGTTCTTTAAATTATTTTAGGTTCAAATTGATGCAACAAAAATTGAAGGTCATTCTCACAATTAATTTAATCAACATAAATGAATAACGAGATTTGACAAAAATAGTTGAATAATCAACAATTCATCCAATGAAAAATTTTATCCAACACTCACTTTTGCACATCTGAATATTGTAATCTTCCAAAAAGAAAAACAATAATATTTCAAGCACAAGTATGAACATTTAATATTTTTATCAACTTAAAATGATTAAAACGAAAATTAGTTCATTATGGATTTTAGAAAGTTAAGATCCAACCAAATAAAAAATTAAATATTAAATCTTTAACACTTTAGGGGAGGTTAGGTAAGAACCACTTGTCACAATATTAGGGAGGTTAGGTAAGAACCACTTACCATGCCTTGGAGAAGAAGCAAAGAGCTAACAACCCCAAAAGTATCCCGATGTGGCCAACCCCAAACATGGGCCTCGATGGCAAGCCCAACGACTTTTATTACATGCGGCTGGCTGCCATGCTGCCGCGGCCTATGTTCTAGCAAACAGGCTGTTGCTAGCAACCACACACCCAGCAGCCACGCGGGCTTGGTACGCTAGCAGCCTCGGCCAACTAGGCTCGCTAGTGTGCATGGCCTGCTGGGCTGGCTACCATGCTGCGCATGGTGGCACAGCCAGCTAGCACTTTGCGGCTAGCACCCCATGGCCTAGCCCACGCATGACTACCACGAGGCTAGTACAATGCGATGCTACGGCTTTGGGGTTTTGGCTTTAAATCGTGTTGCTTGCTTATTTTGCCATCTCGTCAATTCATTGAACTGACTTGACGCTTGACGTTCGACTTCGATGCTCTAAGCTCAAAATCCTACATCTTAGTTCGTAAAATCTCTATCGACTTATTTAATGCTTCGGATTAATTCGTCGCTTCGGTTCAGTTACACAATTGGGTGTGACCCAAAGGGTTCAGTCAAGATTAAGCTGTAATATTAATTATACATTAATATTACTTATAGGAAATGGGCTCCACTTATGCATTCCAATCACTTGACCTCACTAAATAATTAGCTTTCCTAATTAATTCCGAAACCTCTATAAGAATAATACACTTCTTCGAAGTACACCATTCATTTCAGTTTTAACTTTGTAGATAATAAGTGTGCTTATTTTGCACATGCTTGGTGAGGGCTTGTGTTTATGCCACTCACTTTTGCCCTTGTGTATTCATCTTAGCATGGGTTCTGTTGCTTTCAGCCTGTCTACCCCTCACTTGGTTGTGTGGGGTTTCGTTGTTGGCACTTTGTCTCTCATTTGATGAGGACATTAAATTCATGTTGCTCACATAAATAGGTGAGGACTTACATTTACGCTACTCATCTTTCGTGACGAGAGCTTGTGTTTGTGTCACTTACTTGGTTATGTAAGGACTTTAGGGTTATGTCGCTCACTTAACTAGGTGACGACTTAGATTTATGCTGCTAATCTTTCGTGACAAGAGCTTGTGTTTATGTCGCTTACTTGGTTATGTAAGGACATTTAGGTATGTTGTTCCACCTGTCTAGTGATGGCTTTTTTTTTCCTGAGCTGCTCACTTAGTTTACCAATGTTCTATCCCCTCTACTCCCCACGAAAATATGAGCATGGTGAGACCAAGAAAGCCTTGGTGTTGCTCACTCAGTTCTTTTTCATCTTTCATTCACTCCTACCATCTCAAGTTGAACGTGTTAGGCAGCCCCCTCAAGCGTCCCCGGGGTTGTGCCCTATTTTACTTTGGGTTGGTAGGTTAAACTAGGTAGTGATGACGTTTGCTTTTGGGTAACCAACGTGATTCTTGACGATTTTTTAGACCAACCATTTATGATGGTGTGTCTTGCTACATCTTGTCTTGGTATTTGTGGCATAGCTATGGTGACTTTATGTTTTTTCTAACTTCCCTACATGTTAGCGTATGATGCTAAAGCATAATCTAATATATAAACATGATTAGACAAGTTCATGTTTAGACAAGCATAATGGCTCAAATTGCCTTGATTAACATTGCATAATTTAAACAAAGTTTCTCTATGACATTAAACAAGATATTTCTTTAACACATCCGCATTAAAACTGCTCCTTAAGACTTGACCTTCTTGGCCAGAGAGGAGAAAAGCACCTAGTCTTACTTGCTCATGGATGAGAAAAGGGCCCTCCTAATTGGCTGAAATCTTTCCGTGCTTATTTCCTCTTCCCACTGCTGCAGTTCTTATGAGAACAAAATCTCTAGGCATTAGCTCTTGATGCTTGACTCTCTTGTTGAAAGCCTTCGAGATTCTTCTCTTTTGGCAGTCAGTCTGAGAGCTGCTTTCAATCGCATCTCTGGAAGGATGTCTAGTTCTTCCAGCAAGCGTTTCTCATTGCCTTATTGCTTTAGTGTTGAATTCGCGGGCTGGGGATTTGCACTTCTACTAGGATAACATCATCTTCCCCATAAGCTAAGGCAAATGGGCTCTTGCACATGGCTTCCTTTTCTGTTGTTCGATTCGCCCATAAAACCTCTGGCACCAAGTCAACCCAGAGACCCTTGTGCTATTCAAGTTATCTCTGCAAGGCTTTCAATATCAGTTTCTTTGCTGCTTCTGCTTGGCCATTTCTTTATGGGTGGCAAACTAAAGCACTTGTGTACTTGAAGTTCAGTTCTTCCAAGTAGTCCTTGATAGTATCACAGTTTAACTAACAGCGGTGGTAAAAAAAACTACGCACTGTGGCATCCCAAATCATGTGATAATATTCTTTTAAATGAATGCTCTTACTTGAGATGCCTTTATGTATTTATGGGCTTGGCCTCAATCCACTTGGTGAAAATAGTCAACTGCCACTATGAGGTACTTTCTGCCCGCTGACCCAGAGGTGAAGGGTCCTAATATGTCCATTCCCAACTAAGAAAATGGGATCGGGCTGAGAATCGGGGTCAAATCGTTAGCTGGCTGATTGATGACAGGGGAATACTTCTAGCACTTCACACACTTTTTGACATATGGTAAAGTATCCTGTGTTAATGTTGGCCAGTATGCTCCTCTTCGAAGTATTTCAAATCCTAGAGCTTTTTCGCTAATGTGATTTGCACAAATTCCTGAGTGTGCTTCCTCCATGATTCTTTCTTGTTCCCAATCTATAATGCACCTCAAGAGCAGTTTGGATGGAGAAACCTTTCTTGTTTAACTCTCCCTTCCTCACAACGTACCAGTTGGCATCCCTCCTGACCTTCTTGGCCTTTATTGTATCATTTGGCAGCACGCCGTGCATCTTGTATGCTAATATGTCCGAGAGCCATGCTTGTTGCTATGTGGTACAATTCACTTGTTTACTTTAAGCGATGCTGCTCTCCTTTAAGACTTCTACCATTACTGTTCTTGTGAGACTTTGAAGAGTGGAGCTGGCTAACTTTGATAGTGTGTCAGCTTTAGAGTTTTTTGCTCTAGGGACCAGGTCTCCTTGAAAGTGCATCAGCTGAGCTGCTAATTATTTCACTCTAGTTGTGTACTTTAGCATTACAGGCTATCTGGCCTCATACTCCCCCTTTAGCTGACTGGCTACTAACTAGGAGTCAGCCTTGCAAGCGTACTTTCTTTGCTCCGGCTGCGATGCTCATTCTCAATCTTACCAAGGTTGCTTTGTATTCGGCCTCATTGTTTGATGCCTTCAATTTAAACTTGATGGCATACTCAAACACATTTCCCTCAGGTGAAGTCAAGATTATTCCAACGCCGCTGCCTGTTTGAGCTTATGATCCGTCCACCGCTACTTTCCAGGTTCCTACCTCATCTTCCTTTTCCTCATACAAGGCTTTCACTATAAAATCAGCTAGATCTTGGGCCTTTATGGCTGTTTAGGCTTGACTTTGAATTCATATTCAGACAATTCAATTGCCCACTTCAGTAGTCGCTCTAAGGCATCCATTTTTTGCAGGGTTTTTTTTTCAGCGGGTGATTTATAAGGATCTGGATTACATGTGCATAAGTAGGGTTTCAGATTTCTTGCTGTTGTAACCACTACCAAAGCTAACTTTTCCACCATGGGGTATAGCTTCAGTCAGCACATGGCTTACAAAGTAAACTGGTTTCTGCTGTTTGTTCCTCTTAACCAAAAGGACTGCTCCTATTGTGTGCGTTGAAGCTGACATATACAGCTAGAGCTTTTCAAATTGCTCCGGCCTAATCACGGTGGGGACCTTGGTTAAATTCTCCTTGATCCCTGCGAAAGCTTTCCTTTCTGCCTCTTCCTACTTGAATTCTCTATTTCCTTTCAACAACTAATATAACGATAAAGCTTTTTCCGCTGACTTACTAATGAAGCTGGTCAGCACTACCATCCACCCTATTAGGCGCATAATGTCTTTGGTGCATTTAGGCTCTGGGAGACTGAGAACTGCTTCTATTTTTTCAGGGTTGGCATCGATTCCTCTTTCGCTTACCATGAAGCCAAGGAATTTTCCTGAGCTCACCTCGAAAAAGCATTTCTTCGGGTTTAACTTGATGTGATACTTGTTAAGCGTGGTATATGTTTCTTCCAAGACTAAAATGTCCTGCTTGTGTGATGATTTTGACAATTGAGTGGTCTACATACACTTCTACATTTTGCCCTTTCTAGTGGATGAACACTCTGCCCATTGTTTTCTGAAACGTGGCCCCTGCGTTCTTCAGGCCGAAGGGCATAGCGATGTAAGTGTACACCCACCCTTTGGTGATGAATGCATTTTTCTCCCTGTCTAGTTTGTGCAGGCTAATGTGGTGGTACCCTAAAAAAACCATCCATGAAGCTGAGCAATATGTGCCAACTTGTTACACCTATTAACTGACCGATCCGTGGGAGCGAATAGCAATCTTTTGGGCATGCTTTGTTGAGGTCTGTGAAATCAACGCACATCCTCCACTAGCCATTTTTCTTTCTTAACCATGACTACATTGGCTAGCCACTATGGACAATCACATGGTTCTATAAATTCAGCCTCTAGTAACTTATCCACTTATCTTTGTATGGCCTTGTTCTTTTCTGAAGAGAATCTTCATATTTCTGGTTAACAGGCTTAACCACTTCCTTCACATTCAGCCTGTGGACCATGACCTCTAGGTCAATTCCAGGCATTTCATCTATTAAAAATACAAAGATGCTTTTATTTCTCCTTAGCGACTCTACGACATACACCCGTGCTTCAGGTTCAATATCTTTTCCAATTTTTAGACATGGAGTTGTCTCCCTCAGTAAGCTCAATTACTTCATGCTCATTGTTAGGTAATGGACTGATTGCCTCTTCATTTGCAGGCTCAAAGTTTTCCATGGCCAATTTCTGTTTGTCCTTTTCTCTGCGGTATTCTTCTCGTTTTCTCTTTCGAGATTTTCTTTCACTCTGACCTCTTGTTTCCTCTCCAAACTGGGCTGCAATTTTTCCCTAGCTAGCCGCTTTAGGGCTGCGATATAACACTGTTGTGCTGTCTTTTGACTTCCTCCGAGCTTAGCGGATCTTCCATCATTGGAAGTGTAGGCCAAAACTAGATGATAAGTAAAGACTACCCTCCAATCTTGTGAGTGAGCGGCCTTTCCATAATCACATTGTGGGGTGAGGGTGAGTCTATTATTCAGAACTCAGCCTGGAAGTCACGTAACCTAGATCCCTCCCCTACTCGGACTGACAACTCCATTATACCCTTTGGTATAAGGCCTGATCCATTGAACTCGGTGACTTCATAGCTCACCCTTTTCTGGTTCTTTTTGTCAAGTTTCAAATCCTTGAACGCGCTGATCAAGATTATGTTAGCCGAGCTGTCGTTATCTATCAATACTCTGTCCACTTCCCAGTTTTCAATTCTCACTATGACAACCAGGGTGTCATCATGAGGATAGAATATGCCTTTCTGGTCATACTCATCGAACACTACTCACGGTTGCGGTGGTAGAGGTGGCCATCTGCGTGTTTCATTGTAGTCTTTTTGATGAATCATTGCTCGCAGATCAACTCTTGCTCTATTCACCGTTCCCCCATGCACTGGTCCGCCGCTGATCACGTATACCCTACCTTCTGGCTTTCTGTCTCGATCTCTACCATCACCCTGATCCTTTTGACCCCTTCTATGGTCATACCCTGACTTATCCTCCTCTCTTCGTCGGCTATAGTTAGAGTGCTGCTTAAATTAGTTCAAGTATCCACGTCGGATTAAATCCTCTATATTATCTTTCAAGTGTGTACATTCATTACCGGTATGACCATGATCTTTGTGGAAGTCACACTACTTGCTAGGTAACAGTTTTTGTTCACCATTCTGGGTGGTCTTTGCCACTCGTCATCAGCTTTGTTCACGCTAAAGATGTTGGACCTTGAATGAGTAAGCGGAGTGTACTGCTCGAACTTGCCAACTCGCGCTCCCCGTCTGTGGTCAGTCCTCCTGACTCATACCGACCTATCCACATCCCTTCGACCTTGCTCAGCCTTGCTTGGTTGATCCACCCTTGCTGAATTCTCAGCCTTGGTGACTTCAGCCCGCTTGACTAGGTCGTTTGGTGCTCTATTGCTCAACATTGCTCTATTAGTTTCATATGCCTTTATGAACTCGTGAGTTTTTCTCTGCGCTTCAGCCAGTGTCTTGAGACTCTTTTGTCCCATGTATGCTCTGAATGGTGAGCAAGGTAGGAGATCGCTCTCCATGGCCAGTAGGGCTACCTCCTGGCTCATATATGGGATTATTGTTGCCTCCTTGTCTGATTAGTTTTAGTGGCTTTTGTGACTGTTGTTTGCATCTCTTCCTCTACGGCCATGGCGGTTAACCAGCCAATCCCTGCTCAGTTGGCAAACCAAAAGTTGAGATGATCCTTCCCCCTTCTTCTAGAGGCAATTGTCCCGGGTACGGATCTAGGGGTTCAAACTAAGGCAAGCTGGGTGCAGATGGTAACCTGCACAAGGAAACACTTGTTACTGCCCTCGGGGGTGGCTCGAGGACCTCTTCGATGCTTATGTTAGAATGTGTTTTTAGAGAGAAAAGGTTTAGTTAGAGAGGTAGAAATAGTGTAATAACTTGTGTATCTAACCTCTTTTCCATTGTGGTATGTTCCTTATTTATAGGTGTACGATCCCCTTTAGGCAAAGTCATACTTGGTCAGCCTGCGGGTTGGCTGTATCGGGCTAGTGAGCCCCTCTGAGTGTTCTTCAAGCAGTGAGTGCGCACCCTATGAGCGAAACTAGAAGCCTGGTGATAGCTCAGCAGGAGCTATCCCATACACCAATGATTGGTATTTATAGGGAAATGTTCCCAAGATTTCCCATCATCTTTCAATGTAGGATAGTTGGTAAAATGCCTAAAAGAATGAATTAATTTAGTTCTAAAGTAAATTAAAACCATGAACAATAATCAAATGACCAATGTCATCACACAAGTAAGGGAGTAGGTGGGTGGACAACTTGGGCCTTAAAGAACAAGGCAAGGAATTTCCCCAACCTACTCGGTCAGCAAGGGCAGCTGCCCTCCTTGTGCAGCAAGGCCAGCCACGCTGCCAGCTTTGAGCCACAAGGCTAGGCCTGCTGGCCTCTTACCGCAAGCCCACAGCAGCTGCTGCAGGTCCACGCGTATACGGCAGGCCCAGCAGCAGCAGTCGGGCCTTAGCAGCAGCACCGCAAGCGCCAGCCATGCTACTGGCCTTGCTAGGGCTGCGTTGGGTGCGCAGGCCATTAGGCCGTCGCATCCAACTCGCAAGCAAGGTCAGCTTAGCTGGGCCTTGCGATGGTTGCCATGGTTTGAGCTTGTGACCCCTAGTCATTTGCTTTTGGTCCGAGGCATGGCTAGGGCTCGTGCTATGTTTGTAATTTTAGCACAATACGTCATTTAATTATTTTCTCGTCTTAGTCGATTCCTAAAATCGACTCGACGCTTCACGCTCGGCTTCGACGCTCTTAGCTCGGAATCCGACGTCTTAGTTCGTAAAATCTCTATCAACTCATTTAATCCTTCGGATTAATTCGTCGCTTCGGTTCGGTTAAACGATTGGGTGTGACCCGAAGGGTTTAGTCAAGAGCAAGCTCTAATATTAATTATACATTAATATTACTGATCGAAAGCGGCCTCCAACTAGGCAATCCGATTACTTGACCTTACTGAATAATTGACCTTATTAAATTCGAACCCACTATCAAAATAATACACTTATTCGAAGGACACCATTCCTTTCTATCTTTCACTTGCATGTCCTTCCGGACAAATGTACTGTATGTGTATTGCCTGTATCCTATGTCACTTAATGCCTTTTCGTTAACTATAAGGTAAGATTTTTAGTCATCCTTATTATGTCCAGAATTGTTTCTCGATTTTCGAGTTCGACTATCAATAAACCGATGATTTCTAAATTCCATCTGAGCACGGCCATGCATTTTCATAGTCTCTCTCTTCGAGAGGCCTTGTAAACAACAAAGACATGTTTTGTACTATCAATAGGGGGACATTCTCAGTCATGCATTGCTAACTTCCCTTACTAAGAGGCCCTAGCCATCTGAGTGTTGCCTTTATAAGCACCTTGTACGACAGACGTTTGACAACATCAAAACGAACTAGTACTCAAACAAGAGAACTGACAATACTCATGGTCGAGGAAAGAGGTTCCGATACCCATAATGAGTAATATACTTATGAAGATTGTTAAATCTGTTAAAGTATTATCATAGGTCGATCCAGCATAGTTCCAAACGAATACATGTGCATATGATTAATGACATTCCTGTCTTATAGTAAAAGAAACGGTGCTATAAATCATACTACACACTAATCTCGCGCGGTCAATCGTCTTCCAACTTTCAAATGACTTCAATTAGGGATGGTTTCTTTATGATATACAATGTTCACTTAATCGGTGTTTCTTTATCCAAGACATAGTCTTGATACCCTATTTTGAATATCATCAAATCGAATAGACTCATTATTTAATTCTAAAACATAATTAAATAGTTTGTTGAATTATTAGTAAAAGTTTATTCCACTATGAAACTTTTCAACATTTCATCTTATGATACATGGTTTTACATAAATGTTTTATGAGTAATACTCTTTACAAAACATTTATAGAAATCATACCCATATCTAATATGCTTGATTCCTTTTATGCTATTGTGAATATTGTGGTTCATTTATTGCATAGGTTTAGTTATCATTACTTTGTAAAATTAAATCTTATCATCTTCATTATCGAACACTTTCATGATAAGATCTTAAATGGATTACATGTGATCTAGGATTTATTGCCGAAGTGATGGCTCCCACTCATTTTCATGATTTGAGACCTCCAACTTGGCAACCTATAATCATCAAAGTTCAACAACGAACTATCCATTGAACAACATCCCTTTTATTGCCTTTAAAGCAACAATGTTCTTAACATGTATTTCAATAGATTTTCTAACGATGCTTTATTTGGATTTTACTCCAACCAGTTCACAATGATTTGGGATCATTTGTGATTATGGAATTTTACCTTAAATTTCCGCACAATATACATGAACATAAGTTTATGTTTCCATTCTCAAGCCACAACGCATCTAAGCTCGTGCTTATAAATGGCATTCCCATTAAGGATCTAATCCCTGTTAAGGTTGTTTTTGCAACAATAATTCTCAAATTATATTTGTTTCCATGCATCAAGAACTCATCCTATTACTTAACCAAGTACTTTGGATGTTCTTGATCATAATCTAACGATCCATTGCTTAGTTTCAAGTTGATTGGTATTTTATACTTGTCATGTTCTAAACATGCAGGTCATGTGAGGATTCCATATCGTAGCATACATGATGGATTCAATTACAGTAATATTCCTAATTTCATCCCATTCATGTGACTTTTAGGTCATCCAGTTCCACTAAGTTTTCCTAAATTGTTTGCTACATGATACGACTGAAAGTCTCTATTAGAGTATTTCATGCTTGATTTAGTATTTGCCTAGCTTATACTTACTTCAAACGTTTACTTAGTCTTATACATATGGGTCAAAAGCCTTTTCAAGTCCTTCATGTTTAACACGGTAAATTCTTTTACTCGTCTAAACATTTTATTAAGTCTATCCAATGGATCTTAATTCCCACTATGTACTAAGTATCGCCTTATTTTGATCCATTATTGTAAAACACTTTCAAATCTAAACCTTTAGCATTTGATAGTCAATTTACAATAGTGTTCTGGAACTTTATATTGGACATTACAAAATTGACTTTAGCTCCCACTAAACTTTGTATTCAAAGAATTTCCATGTTTCTCAATAAGCCAAACCTTAAATTAACTTTATAGGAAAACCAATTCCAATTCCTGCATGCTTCCCTCAATCCACCAATGGATTTCTTGAGCTTGCTTTCAAATCTATCATTATTTAGAATTACAAAACCCTTGGACTATATTCATAGTCTCTTCCAAAATCCATTTTTAGGGAGGCGGTTTCGATATCTATTTTACCATATTTCATATGTGCAATTTTCCTAGAATAATCACGAAAAGACTTAAGCATTCCGATTATTGAATAGGTTTTATTAAATCAATGCCGTGAATTTAATTGTATCCTTTTAAACCAATTTAGCTATGTATGCATATACTTTTCCATATTTGTTAGTTTTCTCCTTAAAAATTTATTTGCGATTTATGGGTCTTTACTCTTCATGCAAATTAATCTAGTTTCGGATTTTATGGCCTCTAACCATTCTGGAATTTGGATTTGTCGTAGCTATCTTACAAGACACTATATCCTTACTATCCAATAAATAGTATACTTGTAAGTCTTAGGTTCATTTCTAACTTAATAGAAACTTTACAGGATTCAATTCAAGTCTTTTGGTGAATTCTATACCTATAAGGGGTAATTGCATCAAACACTGAGTTTCAATGCGCTTCTAAAGCCCCTTGATTCTTTTGATCTTACTACAACATTTTAAAAGTTTTGCAAGTAATGAATTCACTTTATGGCACTTGTAAAGCCCTTTGAGTAATCTTGATCAATGATTCTCATGAAGCCTTTCTAAAGACTTCCGAGATTCTCAATTCTAGTTTGTTCCTCGTCTCGATGGTCATCGAGTTCATTTTCCTCCCACTTGTCATTTTGGAAATGTGTTACTTTCTAGAAACACACCACTTAGAGCAACAAGTACTATGTTCTCAATTTTGGTTATGAAAGTAATGCCCTTAGTCTCACTTGAATGCTTATAAAGAGACTAGTATATTGCCTTTCGGTAAAAGTTCGTTGTAAAAAAAAACAGTTACCTTCCACTTGAGCAACCTGAGCCCTTATTGAGCCACTTAGCTCCCAGTAAGCCAATGAGCTCCTACTAAGGCTAAGAGCCCTAGACATATACTTTAAAAGGCGCTAGAAATTATTTATGTCCATAACTGAATATGGTGTCTTTTCTTAGCTTCGACAATTTTTTTACTGTAACATTAGTCATTTTTGCATATCTCTAAGAACGTTATAGGAAGATATTTGATTCATCATCGTTCAAGTCATTTCCAAATGGCTTCGAGGTATCCGTCAAGATATACCATATTCTTTGTTGAGTTGATTATGATATTCTAATTTCATAACCTTGAGATGATCACTTTTGGCTCAAGTAAACATCGTTCGATCTAATCTAGAAATTTTGATATCCTGCCAAGTGGATTTCATACTTCACTGAACTTTTGACCTATTCAAGATCCAGTTTATTCACATTTGATGAATATAGCCATATTCTTTCAAATTCATGTGAAAACGTTAAAGTAATGGAATTCTCTTTAGCTCTCGGAGTTAATTGTCTATACCAAGGACAATAACTCCTTTCTTTGTCGGTTTCAACAAGTAAGGCCTCCTTGCCTTGGAACGATTCCGAATCGATCAAATATAGAGTCTATATAATAAAACCATGAGTATGTTCTTGTTAATGTGACATTGCTAAAGATAGACGGAACACAAATCATGTCCATGACTTGAACCTTTTGAGTTTATGTTAGGGAAATGTTTGTTTATAATCAAGCATTCTTGACTCATGGCCTAAACAACCATGCCATTTAAATGAAACCAAAAACTATTGTTCTTTTACCTTGAATGTGAGTCTTTCCGTGTGTAAACAGAATGATTGCTGATTACGGAACACAATAACAATATTTGTTCCAGCCTTAGCTTTAAAAGGTCTTTAAACAAAGCAGATGACTTTATTGCTGATGTAGCACCACTTGCTTTATTCTAAGCTCATAAGTAAATAACTTAGTTTAACTTCATTTATTTTGAGGTCACTTCAGAAGTGGAACACTCAAGCAGTATCTAATACTTGTGAAGATAAGTTGCTAAGTTTAACTACGATAACATGAACTCTTAGGTAGAATTGGAATCTTGAATTCCTTTTCTTTGTTCCTTGTTTATTGTATTTCTTATCATACATCATCTCATAACTTTAAGAACCTTTTCTTTAAGTATTTTCACTTTTATACTTTGTTAGGCATAATCGCTGTAAAACAAAGTTCCATCTTTTCCTTTAATTTTTTACTTTAATTACTACATCAATGAGTCCTACTCATTAGTGTATAGAGCGAAATGATATGTTGATTGTCATTCTTTGACAAATTAAATTTTCAACTCAATACTTCATGTTTATCAAAACTACCTAATATTTTGAATACATGATATCCAACCGTCCTTTTGGACTTAGCTATAAAAGTCATTCATGAGAAGTTGTGTTTTTAGAAATGCCTCTTCTTTCCTTGAGAACCATTCTAAAAAGATTTCCTTTTACCATTCGTTGGAAACATTATAATTTGATTTAGATTTCTACAAATATAGGTGCAAAGTATATCCATTTATCAAGATAACATAATAAGCATTGAAATATATGGAAACTAGCAATTGCAGTTATCTTATTTACATTTTATTCATACATTATAAATTTAATCCCAATTAGGCGAGAATAAAACGATTCCAAGAACCCAAATCAAAAAGTAATTAAGCATTCTTTGGCTTGTCTTAACACTTAATATTTAAAGGTAAGCAATCTAATTGCTACTAGCTCTAAGTTATTTCTGGTTCGATAAAACATCGCATCCATTGCTTCCTTGACGTTTATCTCCTTGGCCACGACATCTAAGGACACCTTACTGATATCGTTAAGTTTAACAAAAACTAACGTGTATATGATGCCTTGCTTTAGCAAGCCCACCAATATACCTTATTTCCCTAGGATAGTAGAAATGCCTTGCTTTGGCTTAACCCATTACTATTTTCATTTGTTTCGTAAGTTTCATTTTGGAATGGCAATTCTGATTAAATATTTTTTGGGACTTAGGGTTTCTATGTTGGTTGATTAAAGTGAACTAAATTAATCATTCAACATTGGAAATCCTAAATATGCATCTAATATCGCAATTATATATAAGCAAAATATATAAGGCATAAACAATGATGCATTTGGCAACTAACATGACCCCTTGAAACTTGAATTTTCAAATCTTCAAGGGTCTTCATTGCATCCTCTTGGCTTTGTCTTCATGGAAACTCCTTCTTCAAGACATCACAACAAATTATGCAACTAATAGAAAAGCTTGGACTAATCTCAATAATTTAAGTACAAAAATACTTAACGGCACGCAATCCGTATTTAGATTTTAAAAAAATACAAAACGGAACGCAGTCTGTATTTACTATCCTAGTTGGGCCCCATTAGTTTCCATTTTCTAAAACCTACACTAGAATATCTATTCCATTCATCCATTCACTTCTAAAGTGAATAGCCCATGCATTTTAAAAATAATTCAAGCAACAATTCAAAATGAGCGCAAAACTAGATACTAACTTAGGTGATTAATCTGATTAACTCGCCTAATTAAAACTAGTCAAAGTAAATGTGAATTAACGCAATAATAATAGCACAAAACAAGACTAATTTAAACTGAAACGATTAATGAAGCTCCCACTAAATTCCAAATCCAAGTTAATTAAAATTAATTAAGCCGCTTAACCCTAAATTTTTCCAAATAATTTTTCAAGTGCCAGAAAAAACCGAGGCCTAGCCTCGTTTTAATTTAAAAAACATAAAATTGAAAAAATCGATTCCAAGTGCCAAGCCCCGAGCCAAAAGGCCTAGGGGATTGGCTAGGCACCAAGCATGGCGCGCAAGTCCACCAGCACGCACGTGGCCTGCACACCAAGGCTGCTTCGGCGCGCGCCACTGCTAGCCAGAGCAGCAGCCCAGTAGCTTTGGGCTTGTGACATGGTGCGAGTGCTTGCACCCCAGCCCTACAACACTTGCTAGGTGCTCTCGTGGGCGTCCTAGCAGCATTTGCTGCCGGCTTCGCGACACGTATTCACCCGCTCGACCTGCTAGCCCTCCCAGAACACTTTCACGCTCGCACGTATCTGCATGACAGCACTCCCTTTGTAGCAACATGCGGGCTACGCTAGCAGCCTTGCTAACCGAGGGTGATGCTCGAGGCTTGGGGCCTCGTTTCACATGCTCATGCCTCGGAATTTCATTCCGATTTTTTTGTATGGCTTTAAAGTTAATTCTAAATTTATTTTAGAACTAATATTGAGCAATATTGAGAATAAAACAAGTCCAACTTAATTAAATTCAATTTTAATGCAAAAATCCAAATTACTTCAAGAACCATTCTTTATATCTTATGGGCCTCATTCTCCGCTTGCTTACCCTAAGGAAATTGGTCATAAAGTCCGTATTACTAAATTCAATCCCTAGGGTATCCACCCGTGGTGGAGCAACGGAAGAGGAAGGTTGGTTACGGGTTCTTTTGTTAGCGTTAGAGGAATTCTTTCTACGAGACATGATGAAATGGGTGAAAAACTAAGGCAAAAATAAAATAAAATCCCAACAATAATCAATACAAACACTAAGCAAATCTCAAAAACCCTAGACAACAATCAATTTCTATCACAAACACCAATAATCCAATAATTTGAAATAAGGTTAGCAAATATATATGAATATCAAAAATCAAAGTGAATAAAGAGATTGAAGTGAGTATACCAATGCTTAATGTGGGTGAAAAAACCCGCAAATGAAATCCAACAATGCTCCTTTACACTTGCTAGACCTTCTTGCTTCACCAATTCCTCCAAAGATGTAAACTTTGAAAACCCCCAAATTTGGAATTTGAAAGTCAAGATTTGAAAAAGATGGCTAGAAATTCGAATTTGAGAGGAAAAGGGTGAAGTAGATTGATGAATATTGATGGGAATGATGAAAGAAGGAAATTTAAAGAAGAAAGGTTGAAAATTTGTGGAGTTTTGATGGAGAATTGAAGGCTTCAAAGGGGGATTCGAATGGGGAGAGAGATAGCGTGTGAAAGAGGAGCGAGAGGAAGAAGTAGATAAAAGTAAAAAAAAAAACGGTTGCCCCCTTTTTTTATTTCAGGATTCGTAAGCTGCCCATATGGCACAGACATGCCGGATCTTGCACGGACGTGGCATCTGCCTAGAAAATGTTGCATAGACGTGTTGAATGTTGCACGCCCGTGCACCCTTCATATAATGCCTTCGCCAACTTTCTCACAGCCTTTCACGGACGTGCCACCATCTTGCACGGCCGTACATCCATCAGCACGGACATGCCAAATCCTGACGTCCGTCCAGCCTTCTTAGAAGACTTCAAACACATTTCACAAGCATTTGCACGGTCGTGCCAAATTCTGCACGCCTGTGCAGCCTTCACAAAAGTTTTTGCTTTTTCCTATCCCCTTTTTTTTTAAACCCCTTTTTTTTCTTTCTTGTTATTAACTCTCTCCCCCCTCCCCTTTTTTTTCTTCTTTTTTTTTCTTCATCCTATCTCTCTCTCTCTTGTTTTTTTTTCCTTAATCAAAACAAATACTCGGGTTGCCTCCCGGAAGCGCTTTTTTAACGTCACTAGCTTGACGTACTTCACACTCAAAAGGTGTGATTACATTGCAACACTTCAATTAAACCAACATGAGCACCCTCATAGTAGAGCTTGAGTGGATGCCCATTAACCTTGAATGACCTCTTTCCATCCAAATCATTGAGTTTAACGGCTCCATGGGGAAAGACCTCTTTTATGGTGAAATTTCCACTTCATCTAGACATGAGTTTACCGGGAATAATTTCATCCTTGAATTCTAAAGCAACACCTTATAACCAACATTGCAAGTCTTCTTTTCAATTTGCCGGACATGCCACTTCTTTGACTGGGTTTTGTACAAGCTTGCACAATCATATGCATCCATCCTTAGTTCCTCTAACTCATGCAAATATAGCCACCTTTGTTCACACGCACTTGCCAAATCAAAGTTGATCTTTTTGATAGCCCATTGAGCATGGTGTTCAAGTTCAACTAGAAGGTGACAAGATTTACCATATACAAGCCGGTAAGGGGTAGTGCCAATGGGGGATTTGAAAGTGGTTCTATAAACCAAAGGGCATCATCTATCTTGTCCGACCAATCTTTCCTATTTCTAGCCACTATTTTCTCAAGAATCACCTTGATTTGGCGATTGGAAACCTCCGCTTGCCCACTTGTTTGTGGGTGATAAGTTGTACCGAAGCGTTGATGGACCCCATTCCTTCTCAACATCTTTTGAAACGCATTGTGGACAAAATGAGAACCATTGTCACCTACAACCGCGCTTGGGACCCCAAATATGGGAAATATGACCTTTTTGAACAATTTCATCACAACTTTGTGGTCATTTGTTGGAGAGGCGATTGCTTCCACCCACTTCGAAACATAATCGACCGCCACAAGTATATAATGGTTCCCATGAGATGAGGGAAAAGGTCCTATGAAATCGATGCCCCACACATCAAACACCTCAAGCTAAAGAATCGATTGTTGAGGCATTTCATTTCTCTTCGAAATATTACCGGTTCTTTGGCAAGAGTCACACGTTTTCACAAAACCCCATGAATTCTTGCAGATATGAGGCCACCATAACCCGCTTTGTAGCACTTTCAAGGTTGTTTTGTTGGCACCCACGTGTCCTCCACAAGGATCGGAGTGGCACATCTTCAAAACACTCTTTACATCATCATTTGGCACACATCTACGGAGTAAACCATCTACTCCTCTTTAGAAAAGGATCAGATCATCCCATATGTAGTGCCTTGCTTCCCTTTTCAACTTCTTCTTTTGGTTTCTTGAAGCATTTGGAGGAAACTCCACAAGCCAAATAGTTCACCAAATCCGCAAACCAAGGAAGATCTTTATCGGTCAACAAGTAAAGCACATCATCTTTCAACTCATCACAAATTGGGACCCCATCATCATTGTCTAGCATGTTCTCCAACCGGGAGAGGTGATCCTCTACAACATTTTCCGCCCCGTTATTATCCCGAATTTCAAGATTAAATTGTTGTAAAGCCAACACCCAACAGAGGAGGCGTGGTTTGGATTCCTTCTTGGCTATAAGATACTTGATAGCCGCATGGTCGGTGTAAACAATAGTTTTGGAACCAATGAGGTAGTTCCAAAACTTCTCAAAAGCATAGACTACGGCTAGAAATTCCTTCTCCGTTGTTGTATAGTTGCGTTGTGCTTCATTCAAAGTTTTTAACATATAATAGAAAACAAGAAGTCTCTTGTCAATCCTTTGCCCAAGCACACCCCCTATGGCCACATCACTAGCGTCACACATAAGTTCAAAGGGCAACTCCCACCTTGGCCCTTGCACAATAGGAGTAAAAATCAAAGCTTGCTTTAACTTGTTGAAAGCATTGAGGCACTCTTCATAAAACATGAAATCAACCTCCTTTTGAAGAAGAGCATTAAGGGGCCTAGCAATTAGTGAGAAGTCTTTGATAAACCTTCTATAATAAAACCCCATATGCCCAAGAAATGATCTTACTCCCTTCAAATTGATAGGGGGTGGTAGCTTCTCGATTACTTGGCTTTGTCAACCTCAATTCCTCTGTTGGAGATCTTATGCCAAAGACAATTCCTTCCTCAAACATAAAGTGGCACTTCTCCCAATTCAAGACCAAATTAACTTTTTCGCATCTTGCCGAGCACTTGCCCAAATTTGTCAAGCCATCCTCAAATGAAAGACCACCAACCGAAAAGTCATCCATGAATACCTCCATTTCCTCTTCAATCATGTCACCAAATTTGCTCATCATGCATCTTTGAAACGTCTCGGGTGCATTGCATAAACCAAATGGCATTCTCCTGTAAGAAAAAGTTCCAAAAGGACAAGTAAAGGTTGTTTTCTCTTGGTTATCCGGGTTTATGGGAATTTGGAAGAAACCCGAATAACCGTCGAGAAAGCAATAATAATTGTGCCTAGTTAGTCTTTCAAGAATTTGATCTATAAAGGGGAGGGGGAAATGATCCTTTTTGGTAGATGTATTTAGACGTCTATAGTCTATACACATCTGCCAATCGGTCACCGTCCTAGTTGAGATGACATCACCTTCCTCGTTCTCAACTACGGTCATACCCCCTTTCTTAGGAACAACATGCACGGGGGAAACCCACCTCGAGCTTGAAATGGGGAAGATGATGTCGGAATCTAGGAGCTTGGTGATTTCCTTCTTCACCACCTCCCCCATTTGAGGGTTGAGTTTACTTTTCCTCTCTATGGATGGCTTTGCACCCTCCTCTCCAAAGTTATGTGATGCATGCAAATAGCGGGAGTAATACCCTTGAGATTAGCAAGGGCATAGCCTAAGGAATTTTAGTGGTTTCTTAATGAAAGGAATGGTGTCCTTCCAAAAACTGTATTATTCCGATAGAGGGTTTAGAATTATTGGATGGCTAATTCTTCAGTAAGGTCAAGTGATCGGAATTTCCTAGGTGGAGGCAATTTTCGATCAGTAATATTAATGTACAATTAATATTACAGCTTAATCTTGACTAAACCCTTCGGGTTGAACCCAATCGAACAACTGATCCGATACGACGAGTCAATCCGAAGGATTTGATGAGTCCTCAGAGTTTTACGAACAAAGACATCGGATATCGAGCTTAGAGCGTCGAGACCAAGCATCACAAGTCGAGTCGAATTTAGAATTAGGCCATAGCCTCACATTGGCCTAGCCATCCGAGGGCTAGGCTATATCGAGCTAGCATGTGCATCGCAATGCTAGTCGCAAGACTAGCATGCTAGGCGTGCTAGGCCCATGCATGCTAGCTAGCCACCACAAGCATCGCAGCCTTGCATAGCATGACATGCGCCCAGCCATCGCAAGGCTAGGCCTTGCTAGCATGCTAGGTGCTGGCGCACAACTAGCCCAGCAAGCATCCCAAGGCTAAGCCTTGCTAGCATGCTAGGCACTTGCAGCCTCGCTCGCACAGCACCACGAACCAGCGAGCAGCGTGCGGGGTTGTGCGTGTGCCTTGCATAGCATCACACAGCACCACGCACCAACCAGCAGCATGCTGGGCTGTGCGTGTGGTGCATGTGCTAAGCATAGCAGCGCCCAGCAAGCAGCTCGCTTGCCTCGCCTAGCAGCAGCGCCCAGCATGCGTGGCTCGCTAGCAGCATGTATGCACTGCCTTGCTGCGGCTGGGTGTGCGAGTGTGCTGGCTGGCTGGCCAGGCTGCCCAGCCTTAGTGCTAGGCACCAGCTGGCAGCCTTGTTAGTCAAGCCAAGGCTAGCTGCCAGCCAGCCACTTGGCAAGGAGGACCTGTTTTGCTAGTGGGGACCAAAGATTGGTTCATGCCTTGGGGAGCAAGGTGGGTTGGTCCCCTCCCTTAGTGGTCCTCACCTTCTCCCTCTCCTCCTCTTGCCACTTGTAACTTGGTGATTTAATTGCAATTTTATTTTTGTTTTAATTAAAATAAAATGGGAAAATTGCAAATCTCCCATATTGATTGAAAGTGGGAATTCAAGGTTCATTTCCCTATAAATACCAAGGTTTTGGGATTTAGGAAGAACACTTGAGTGGAACTTAAAAGGCATCTCCTTAGAAAAGTGAGAAAACCTTGAGTTCGTAAAACTCTAGTTTTTATTGGTTGGGTCCCGACTAACCTTCGAGACTTGGATCGTTCAGGTCGGGTTCGTGGGTACGAGCCATTGGAGAACTTCGTATTTGCGGGGTTCAAGTAAGAGCTCAGGATTCGAGTGAAGCACGCGCCAAGGGTAAGAATGTCTTTTCTTCTCTCACTTAATTGTTGTTTAATTAGTAATTGCATGCTTAATCGCTTTAATTAGTGTGCGGGTCTTGGGTGGGTTTCCTTTCCGCGTAGAGTCGGACTCTACGAAATCCAACAGCGGTATCAGAGGCGCGCTCACTTTAATTATTGTGACTAATAATTAATTAAGGTGACTTAAAATAGATTTAAATATTTGGTTGTGCTTTCTAATTTGATTAGAAGCTCGTTTTAATTAGTTTTTAATCTCGTATTTTTTTACTAAATTGGCTGACGAACCCAGATTTCGACTCAAAAATATTGATTTTTGGTTGGAATCGATGTTCTAAATTGTTTCTAATCCTTTAAGCCAAAATCCACCCAGAAATATGTTTTGCGAGGGTTTTTTTTGTTTTTGACTAAAAATTTTAAATCTTTTAACCTTGATTAATTATTGCATGTTGAAGGTATATTAAATGTATGGTTGCATCCCTAATCTACTGCAATTACAAACCTCATTAAGCATGTTTATGAAGTCATAATTGGTGTTTAATTTACTGTGTTCAACTTTCACATAAACTTGAATTTTTCACATTATTGCAAATAAATTGCTTTAAGTGTGAATGTTTATGGTGAACTTGCAATTTTGATGCCCCTAAAATTTCAAAGATCCAATCTTTAATTGTTTATTTGGTTGGAACTTTGATTGCTAAATTCCATGTTAAACTAATTTTCGAATTTATTCATTTTTGTGTTGATTAAAGTCCTTAAAGTTCAAAACTTGTTATTGAATTTTGATTAATCTTCATATTGGAAGATGTAATTTTTCAATTTTACACAAGTTATTGTTAGGAAATTTTTCATTGGATGAAGGGTTTATTATTCCAACCCCTTTAATTTTTTCAAATCTCATTATTAATTTACATTTGATTAAATTAATTATGAGTGTAGCCCTCCAATTTTGAAGCATCAAGGTAGACCTAAATTGATTTAATGAATGGTTCTTGAATAATTTAGGCTTGTGCACTATTTAAATTGAATTTAATTAAGTTAGACTTATTTTAACTTTTCATTTTGCTCTAAATTTATTATAAAATAAATTTAGAATTAATTTTATGTCACACGTATATCAGGATTAAAATCCCGAAATAATAGCATGCAAATCGAGGTAAAATCACTCAAACGCCACCAAGGCTAGCCGGGCTGCTCACGCAACCCACATGTGGCAGCCTTGGTGCGCATGGTGGTGCTCCCACCTCGAAGCGTTGCGGATGTGTGGCAGGGCTAGAAGTGTGCAAGGGATATGCTTGTTGCTTGTGGTGCGTGGCTGCTAGGATGCTCGCAATGCTGCTGGGTAGCAAGGCAGGGAGCCCCAAGTAAGGCCAGCCACACCTGCCAGCACGCATGCTAGCATGTGTAGCATGCTGCGATGCATGCTTGTGCTAGCAGGCGCAGCAATGCGTTGCTAGGCATGCTTTCAGCGCCCAAGAAGCCCCAGCTGTAGCCTTGGTGCCTAGCAAGCCTAGCCCATGGCTAGGATGCTAGGCACTCGGTTTAGAATAGGCTTATTTTTTCGATGCGTGGGCTATGTGTTATGCAAAATTTTGCCGTTTTAATTTACTTAATTATTTTGCGAGGCTAGGCCTCGGTTTTTCCGCCTCTTGCAAAATTTTAATTTTCACAAAATTTAGGTTAACCGGCTTAATTAATTCAATTAATTAAGTTGGATGCGGAATTTAGTAGGAGCTTCGTTAATTGCATGAAATAATTGCGCGTTAATTGGATTAACCACCTAAGTTAGTTGCTAGTTCGCGCACATTATGCATTGTTACTTGTTTTTCGTTGTAAAATGCATGGGCCATTCACACATAGTGAATGGATGAATTGAAGATAATTGTTTCACAGGTTTCTTGAAAATGGAAACTAGTTGGGCTCGATTAGGATAGTAAATACGGACTGCGATGCGTTATGTATTTTGTAAATTAAAATACGGTCTGCGTACCGTTGCGTATTTTTGTACCTTAATATTTAGATTAATCCTAGTCGTAGTAGCTAGTAATTTTCTTTTGGCGAAGATGTTTCAAGATGGCTTTTCTATGAAGACAAGCCAAGATGAAGACTCTTGAAGATTTGAAGATTTCAAGGGGTCATGCTAGTTTCCAAATGCATCTTATTTCATGTTTTCTATATATAATTGTTCTTATATATGCGAATGATATGTTAGATGCATGTTTAGGTTTTCAAATGTTGTGATGATTAATTGTGTTCACTTAAATCAACCAACATAGAAACCCTAGGTCCCTAAAAATATTGAGCTAAAATATTCCATTCCAAGAACAACACTTACCAAACTAATGCGCGTATGTGATGGGCTACGCCAAAGCGAGGCATCACTACTTCCCTAGGAACGTGAGGTATACTAGGTATACAAGTTATCTTGGTTAAGCTCAACGATATCGGTAAGGAGTCCTTAGATGTCGTGGCATTAGAGATAAAATGTCAAGGAAGCATTAGATGTGACGTTTTATCGAACCAAGAGTAGCTTGGAGCTATTAGCAATTGGATTGCTTACACTAAAAGCGTGCTGAATCACTTTTTGATTTTTGGGATCTTGGAATCATTTTATTCTCGCCTAAAGGGACAAGTGTTAATGGGTGGATAAAATGCTCAATAAGATTGAAAATTTGCATGAACGCTTTAAATTTAAAACTTATTGGTTTATGAATGGTTTTTCATTTCAAAATTCTTTCAATTGTGGAAACATGTCTGCAAGTAATGTAAACAACAACTCTATGTGCCCGGAACTCCCCGATAAGTTGGCTTTTATCCTTAACTTTGTCAATTTCAAGGATGGGAGGAAGAACTCAGGAAAACTCTTCGGAATTGTTCCTTAAAGTACACTCTTGATACTCCCATTCCAAGCTTCTTCTCTAAGGGAATCATGAGCGATGAGGCTCATGAGAAATGGTCTTCCAATTGCAAGAAAGTCACACATCTAATGGCTAATTCCATCCCGGAAGATTGAAAGGAAAAGCTCTCCTTCTATTTTCCGGATTCCTCAATCATTGGAGGATGTTGTCAACTTAAGAGTCACCAAGAGTGACAATGGCAACTATGATGGACTCGTGTTTGATTTGACTAGGTCTCTCTCAAACTTGAAGATAAAGCCACCGGATGTAGGTTATCTTGCTAAGGTAAGGCGCCAGCTTTGGTCAAGGGTCTATATTACCAAATTGAGACCCGGGATGCCCCTCTGACCTCATGAGCTTGGAATGACTAGGCTCTTCAAACACATGCAGCTTCTCGGAATCTCATTGAAGGATGAGATGGCGCGGCATATCTTGCTTGCTTCACTCCACTCAAGCTATGATGCACTTAGAGTGCATATAGCTGCGGGAAAAGGAGACACGCTCCTTAAAGGAGGTGGTGAAACTCCTTAGCCGAGCCACCGCCTATGGAGGGACCGAGAGGCCCTTGAGAGCAAGGAAGAGGGAGTTCAAGAACAAGGCAAGGATGTGGTGCTTCTATTGTTGTGGGCAAGCCCACTACAAGAAGGAATGCAAGCTCTACCGAAAGGAGGAGAAGGAGAGGAATGTGGCATCTGTCTCGGGTATCTTCATTAACACTTGTGTTTAAAGCTATTCATAGGTATTGGATATCATGTATAACTCACTTTATGCTTCTTTTTTAGGAACCAAGTGAGAGGGCATCACAAGTAAGAGGGTATTGGATACCATGTGCATAAACAAGCGGACGATAAAGATAGTCTTTTGATCGTGCTTGCAGGCACATTTATTTTATCTATGACTTGTAATTAAACAATTGTTGTTTCATATGCTTTTGAACATACTTTTGATCTACGGTGTTGGACACCAAGTTATTTTGATCACAAGACTTAATCAATGGTTGGTTTTCTAAAAATGTCTTGTTTATATGTTTTATAAAATTGCATATGTTTAGACAAATTAATGATACCGCCAAAAGGGCTAAGACCATCGAGTCCAATCAAACCTACTTGTAGCATTGTCGTCTCGGCCACATTAACGTCAAACGCATCAAGAAACGTTTTCAAGAAGGTGTTCTTGAGTCATTCGACTTGGAGTCGTTTGAAAATTGCAAAGGATGTATATTAGGCAAGATGATAAAGCGGTCATTCTCCAAGTTGGGAGAAAGGGCAAGTGACTTATTGGGTCTAATACATACCGACGTATGTGGACAAATGAGTACACCCGCAAGGCAAGGTTATCGATATTTCATTACCTTCACCGACGACTATAGTAGATATGGTTATGTCTACCTTATGTAGAATAAATCTGAATCTTTTGAGAAATTCAAACAATTTCAGAGTGAAGTTAAAATCAACTTGGCAAGAAAATAAAAGCACTTCGATTGGATCAAGGTGGCGAGTATTTGAGCCATGAATTCGACGATCACTTGAAAGAAAATGGTATTCTTTCAGAGTTGACACCTCCCGAAACTCTACAATGGAACGGAGTATCCGAACGGAGAAATCGAACTTTGTTAGACATGGTTCGATTAATGATGGGTCTTAGCGAACTTTCTATCTTTTTTTAAAGATACGCACTTCTAACTGCGGCACTAACACTGAACCGTGCTCCGTCAAAAGCTGTCGAAAAGACTCCATATGAATTATGGACGAAGAAACCTCTGAGGTTGTCTTTTCTTAAGATTTGGGGTTGCGAAGCATATGTCAATAGATTAATTTCTTAGAAACTTCACCCAAAATCAAACAAGTGTTTCTTTGTGGGCTACCCAAAAGAAACCAAGGGGTATTACTTCTACAATAAATCCGAGAACAAAGTGTTTGTTTCTCGTGATGGTGTCTTTTTAAAGAAGGAACACCTTTCCAAAATTACAAGTGGGAGGAAAATCAAACTCGACGAAGTTCGAGAGGTAGAGAAAACTGACAATCGAAGTGCTTTAGAAGCAGATGTTGACATTGGTCAGAGTCAAACCAACAATGCAAATGCTCAACCTCTTACCCTGCGTAGGTCGCAACGGCCAAGATCTCAACCAAACAGATACCTTGGTATTGTCTTAACCGAAGATGAAGACATCCTAGTTATGGATGGAGATGAGCCAGCGACATACAAACAAGCTATGACAAGCCCCGACTCTGCTAAATGGCAAGAGGCCATGAAATCTGAGATGGACTCTATGTCTGAAAATCAAGTATGGGACTTTGTTAATTTGCCCGAAGGTTATACACCTATCGGTTGCAAATGGATTTTCAAATTTAAAATAGACAAAGATGGAAATTTATCTATATACAAAGCTAGACTTGTGGAAAAAGGTTATAGGCAAATTCACGGAGTTGATTATAAAGAAACCTTTTCACCAGTCGCAATGCTTAAGTCCGTCCGGTTCATCCTAGCGATTATTGCATATTACGATTATGAAATATGGAAAATGGATGTCAAAACCGCCTTCCTTCATGGGATTTTGGAAGAAACTGTGTATATGACATAGCCGGAAGGTTTTGTTGATCCAAGAAATGCTGCAAAGGTATGCAAGCCTAAGAAGTCCATTTATGGACTAAAGCAGGCAAGCAGAAGTTGGAATCTGCGATTCGATGAAGCCATTAGTAAGTTTGATTTTATCAAGAATCCAGATAAGTCTTGTGTCTACAAGAAGGTCAGTGGGAGTGACATCGCATTCCTAGTCATATATGTCGATGACATATTACTCATTGAAACAACACTAAACTATTAAAGTCCGTAAAGGGCTGGATGGGAAAGTGTTTTTCTATGAAGGACTTAGGAGAGGCACAATACATATTAGGCATCAAGATCTATAGGGATAGATCTAAGAAGATGATTGGATTGAGCCAAAGTACTTATATAGATAAGGTACTAGCACAATTCAACATGGAAGGGGCCAAGAGAGGGCACCTACCCATATCCCACGACATAACTCTCAGCAAGAAACAGTGTCCACAGACACCTGATGAGCGAGAGAGAATGAGTCAGATTCCATATGCTTCGCTTATTAGATCGATCATGTATGCCATGATATGCACTAGGCCGGATGTATCGTATGCCTTGAGTGCTACGAGTCGATTCCAGTCAGACCCAGGAGAGGCGCATTGGACTGCGGCCAAGAATATCCCAAAGTATCTGAAAAGGAACAAGGATAAACTCCTGGTCTATGGTGGTTGTAATGAGTTGGTTGTTGAAGGTTATATTGACGCAAGCTTCCACACTGATATAAACGACTCCAAGTCGCAGTTGGGGTACATATTCTACCTTAATCGAGGAGCGTTTAGTTGGAAGAGTGCTAAGCAAAGCACCACTACAGATTTTACAACTGAAGCCGAATACTTGGCAGCTTCGGAAGCAGCTAAGGAGGCAGTTTGGATTCGTAAGTTCATTGGTGAACTTGGTGTTGTACCCTCAATCAACGGTCCAATAGACCTCTATTGTGATAACAATGGAGTTATTGCTCAGGCTAGGGAGCCAAGGGAACATTAGAAGGTCAAACATGTCAAGCGGCGATTTCACATGATAAGAGAATGGAAATCCGAAGTGAAATCAGAATTTGTAATATTGGAACAGACGACAATGTAGCCGATCCTCTGACTAAACCTTTATCTCAAGTGAAGCACAATAAGCACGTTGAGGCAATGGGAATCAAGCACATTGGAGATTGGCTTTGATTTCCCTGTATAGATGTTTTAATTAAACTCGATGTCTTAATGTAAAACACTATGTTGAACCATTCAATTTTGTAGCTATTAATTTTTTTGCAAATTTGTGATTACTCCATATATATTTAATTGTGGTTTAGAATTAAATAATGAGTCCATTCAATTTTGAGAATATTCAAAATAGGGTATCAAGACCATGTCTTGGATAAAGAAACACCTGTTAAGTGAACATTGAATATCTTAATCGAAAATTATCCCTAATCGAGGTCATTTAAACGATGGACGATTAATGACCAATTGAGATTAGTGTGTAGTATGATTTATAGCACCGTTTCTTGTGCTACAAGGACATGATAGTCATAAATCATTTGCACAGGTACTAGTTTGGAACTATACCGGACAGACCTATGAGAATACCTAAAGAGAAGTCAAATTGTCATAAGTATATTTCTTATTATAGTTATCGGAACCTTTTTCCTCGACCATGAGTATTGCAAGTTCTCTTATTTGAGTACTAGTCGTTTTGATGTTGTCAAACTTCTGCCGTAAATGGGGATTATAACGGCAGCACTCAGGCAACTAGGTCCTCTTAGTAAGGGAAGCTTACAATACAAGACTGAGAATGTCCCCTATTAACAATAGGGAATATGTCTTTGTTGTTTACAAGGCCTCTCGATGAGCGAGACTGTGAAAATGCATGGCCGTGCTCAGACGGATTTTAGAAACCATCTATTTATTGACAGTCGAACTCGAGAATCGAGAAACACTTCTGGACGAAATAAGGATGACGAAGAATCTTACCTTATAGTTTATGAAGAGACATTAAGCGACATAGGAAAACGACAATACACAATTTGCACACTTGTCCGGAAGGATAAGTGGGAGATTGAAAGGAATGGTGTCCTTCCAAAAAGTGTATTATTCCAATAGAGGGTTCAGAATTATTGAATAGCTAATTCTTCAGTAAGGTCAAGTGATCCGAATGCCTAGGTGGAGGCTAGTTCCGATCAGTAATATTAATATACAATTAATATTACAGCTTAACCTTAACTGAACCCAATCGAACCCAATCAAACAACCGATCCGACACAACGAGTCAATCCGAAAGATTTGATGAGTCGTCAGATTACAAACATAGACATCAGATATCGAGCTTAGAACGTCGAGACCGAGAGTCGCAAGTCGAGTCGAATTTAGAATTCGACGAGACGCGAAATCAATCAAGTTACAAGTTCGAGTTAGGCTGTAGCCTTGCACTGGCCTAGCCATGCGAGGGCTAGGCTAACTCGAGCTAGCATGTGCATTTCAATGCTAGTCGCAAGCCTAGCATGCTAGGCGTGCTAAGCCCATGCATGCTAGCTAGCCACCGCAAGCATCGCAGCCTTGCGTGTGTGCTAGCATGCCATGCGCCCAACCATCGCAAGGCTAGACCTTTCTAGCATGCTAGGCGCTAGCGCACAGCTAGCCCAGCAAGCATCGTAAGGCTAGGCCTTGCTAGCAAGGTAGGCGCTGGCAGCCTCGCTCGCATAACACCACGCACCAGCCAGCAGCGTGCTGGGCTGTGCGTGTGTGTGCGTGTGCCTCGCATAGCATCGCAACGCACCACGCACTAGCCAGCAACATGCTGGGCTGTGCGTGTGCTTCGCATAGCAGCGCCCAGCAAGCAGCTCGCATGCCTCGCCTAGCAGCAGCGCCCAGCATGCTGGCTCGCTAGCAGCACACATGCACTAGCTGGCTGCGGCTAGGTGTGCGAGTGTGCTGGCTGGCTGGCCAAGCTGCCCAGCCTTGGTGCTAGGCGCCAGCTAACAGCCCAGGCAGCCAAGGCAGGCTACCAACCAGCCACTTGGCAAGGAGGACCGGTTTTACTAGGGGGGACCGGTTCATGCCTTGGTGATTGTATTGCAATTTTATTTTTGTTTTAATTAAAATAAAATGGTAAAATTGCAAATCTCCCACATTGATTGAGAGTGGGAATTCAAGGTTCATTTCCCTATAAATACCAAGGTTTTGGGATTTGGGAATAACACTTGAGTTGAACTAAAAAGGCATCTCCTTAGAAAAGTGAGAAAACCTTAAGTTCGTAAAACTCTAGTTTTTATTGGTCGGGTGCCGACTAACCTTCGGGACTTGGATCGTTCGTGTCGGGTTCGTGGGTACGAGCCGTCGGAGACCTTCGCATTTGCGGGGTTCAAGTAAGAGCTCGGGATTCGAGCGAAGCACGCGCCAAGGGTGAGAATGTCTTTTCTTCTCTCACTTAATTGTTGTTTAATTAGTGATTGCATGCTTAGTCGCTTTAATTAGTGTGCGGGTCTTGGGTGGGTTCCCCTTCCGCGTAGAGTCGGACTCTACGAAACCTAACACTTAACACATCACATAACATTCGAGTTTGGTGTTCATTCAAAGATGCATTCACAATAACGGGAAATGTTGAATTGGTTCCAAGAAATTCATACCTAAGGTATGATGGTAGAGGTTTTAGCTCTACCATAGGCACACCCTTACCTTCCTTTATAGGGGAAATCTCCATAGCATGTTTGGGTTTGATTCCCATGCAAGCTTGCTCAACATTTCCTTCAACATTCTCATCAAGCAACTCTTCATAAAACGCTATTTCCTTGCTTTGATCACCTATCTTTTCCTTGTTTAACAAGACATTGTCAAGGGCATTGTTTGTAGAGAGCAAGTGCTCTTGCATAGAATTCACAATACAATCAATGGTGTCAATTTTCATGCATTTCTCTAAAGTAGAACTAGGATATTTCATGCTTGCATTCAAATAAAACTCAAGAATCTCTTCACCTACTTTGAGTGTAATTTTAGCACTTTTCACATCAATCAAAGCACCGGAAGTAGCTAGGAAAGGATCTCCCTAGAATGATAGGAATATGCACATCCTCATCCATGTCAAGCACAACAAAATCAACTGGTATAACAAACTTTCCAACCCTTAGAGGAACATCCTCTACCTTACCCTAAGGGAATTTGATTGATCTATCCGCTAATTGGAGAGTAATGTTAGTAGGCAAAAGCTCCCCTATATCAAGTCTTTGGTAAACCGTATATGGCATAAGGCTAACACTAGCCCCCAAGTCACATAAAGCATTATCAGTTTGTATTCGATTTGTGGCACAAGGAATGGAAACGTTACCTAGATCTCCTAACATTTGAGGCATCTTATTCATTATGATAGCACTACAACTTTCGGTGAGGTTCACCGTTTCAACAACATAAAAACTTCTCCTTCCACTCACAACAACCTTTAGAAACCTAGCATAATTGGGCATTTGTTTTATGGCATCGGTAAAGGGTATTGAGAGGTGGACTTGTTTCAAGGTTTCTAGGAACTTACCGAATTGCACATCTAGCTTGTGTCTCACAAACTTATGAGGATATGGAAGTTTTGTAATTGTGTTAGTTCCTTCTCTTTCTCTTTTTGAACTCTCTTTTCTTTTTCAACCTCTCTTTCATTTTCAACTCTACCTTCTTTCTCAACTTCATCACCTTTTTCATTTTTACAACTTCTCTCTGAAAGGAATGGTGTCCTTCCAACAAGTTTAATATTCTTATAAAGGGTTCAGAATTATTACAGAGCTAATTCTTCAATAAGGTCAAGTGATCGGAATGTCTAGGTGGAGGCTGCTTCCGATTAGTAATATTAAGGTTTCAATTAATATTACAGCTTAATCTTAAGTGAACCCTTCGGGTCGAACCTAATCAAACAACCGATCCGAGACGACGAATTAATCCGAAGGATTTAATGAGTCGACGGAGTTTTACGAATATAGACTTCGGATATCGAGCCTAGGGCGCCGAGACCGAGCGTCGCAACATCACATGCAACAAGTACGAGCATAGCCGTAGCTAGGCTAGGCTAGCTCATCGCAAGCTTGAACACCATGTGTGTTCTAGGAGCACCATGGTGTGCTAGGCACCATCCCAGTAGCATGGCTGCGCATATGCGTGTCTTCGCATGGCACTACATCGCAGCATGCGTGCCTGGGTGCTAGGCACCATCGCAGGCCATACGCACCAAGCACAACCATCGCAGTGCTGGGCACTGGCGCATGTGCGTGCCTCGCACCATCGCAGGCCATAGTGTGCCTTGCACCATCGCAGGCCACGCACCAAGCACAGCACCCTTGTGCGTGTGTGTGTGCGTAGGCACCATCGCAGCAGCAGCCTCGTACAGCAGCACCATGTTGGGCCTTGTGTGCGTGTGCGTGTGCTTATGCCTAGGGGACATCGCAAGCCATCACAGCATCACAGCACCAAGCTTCGCATGCTTATGCGTGTGGCTGGCGAGGCGATGCCCACCATGCGTGGCTCGCTAGCAGCACGCATGCTGCGAATTGCGAAAGGGGCAGTGCGTGTGCGATGGCGAGAGAGGCAAGGGCCAGCGCCAGCAGCTAGCAGCGCTTAGAACTGGCACGCACCAGCAGCACAAGCATCGCCCAGCGCCAGCACGCATATGCTGGCTGGGATGCGAGGCTGCTGGCTAGGCTGGTGCTAGCTGGCTGCCAGCCCAGCAGGCTTTGCTTGAGGCGGTTTTGGATGAGGGGACCATTGCTTGGAGCAATGGCTTGGGGATCAAGGCAGTGGTCCCCCCCAAGCCTTTGGTCCTCACCTAACTCTCTCTTTCCCCTTGACACTTGTTGCATTGTGATTGATTTAATTATTTATTTAATTTAGAATTAAATAAATTGTTGAATTTACCAACTCTCCCACATTGATGGGAGATTAGAAATCAAGGGTGCCTTTCCCTATAAATACCAAAGGCATGGGTATTGGGAAAGACACAACCTTGAGTGGAATTAAAAGGCAACTCTTGATTTGAGTAAACCTTGATTCGTAAAACTCATAGTTTTATTTGTCTGAGACTCGACTAACCTTTGAGACTTAGGACGCTCGGGTCGAGTTTGAGGGTACGATCCCGTTGGAGACCTCGCATTTTCGGGGTTCAAGTAAGAGCTCATAGTTGAGCGAAGCACGCGTCAAAGGTATAATCTTTTATCCTTTCTTGTGTTTTAGTTATGTTTTGCTTGTTAATTGCATTTATTATGGGGGCGGGTCTTGGCGGGTTTCTTTCCGCGTAGTGAGGATCACTACGAAACCCAACACTCTCATCTTCTTGCTCAAACTCACTCTCAAGGGAGGGCTCATTCATGTTCACTCTCTCATTGACTTTCTTTGGCTCACTCTCCTTCAATAACTTCCCACTCCTAGTAGAAATGGCATTCACCGGTCTCTTGAGGTCAAGCCCTTGGGGTGGAAGTTGAGAAGTGCTAGTCCCTTCTTTAATGGCATTTGGCTAATTGGGAGATTTGGGTTTCTAGTATTTTGTTGTGAGTCATAACCTCATTGAACTTCTTGTCACTAGTGGCCATGAAGGTATTAAACATTTTGGTTTGGCTTTCCATCATCTCTTCTAGGCTAGACTTTTGTGGAGGTGCTTGAGTGTAATAACTGTCTTGTTGTCCTCTAGGACCTCTCACATTAAAATTATCATTTTGGTTGTAAAAGCCTCTATTACCATTATTATTCCAATTGTTCTTGTTATTAGAACTCCCCCCCCCTCCCCATGGTGGTATTGGCCTTGATTCCCTTAATTCCCTTGATTATTATGGTTATGGTTACCATAACCACCTTGTTGGTTGTAGTTACCTTAGGGATTTTGGTCCCTTTGGTTCCTACCACCCCATTGGTTTTGGTTGTGGTAATCATAATCATTTCCTCTTTGATTCAAAGAATTTCCCCCTTGCCCTCTTTGATTAGGTGGTAAATACCTTTGATTGTCATTTCTAGGTCTATTATCGTAAGACAAAGCATTGACATGTTCGTTTTGAAGTTCATTATAATCCTCATATTTAGGTTGGAGTTGAGAATCATAATTGCAAGAAGAGGTGTCATGATCATATGATCCACAATTTTCACAAAATAAACACCCATTTGGCATGTTATTAGATGTAGAAGTATAAGGGTTAGAACTCATACCTCTCCCCTTATATTGGGAGGGACGCTCTTGGTGTGAAGAGGAGGACTCAAGCTTCACCTTGATTGATGTCATCTCCTTGCCAAGGTTGGCGATTTGAGATGTCAAATTATTGATGGCGTTGAGGTGATCAACGGAGTAAACCGAACTCCCTCCTTTGCTTGAGGACTCCCTCTCTCCTTCTTGCCAATCCATGTGTTGTCTTACCACATCTTCAATGATCTCAATCACTTGCTCTTTGGTTTTATTCATGATTGGCCCACCGGCTCCCGCATCAAAGCTTGTTTTTCCTTAAGGACTCAAGCCTCCATAGAAGATTTGTAAAACTTGGTATGTCGGGATCCCATGGTGAGGCCACTCTCTTTGGTGCTCTTTGTACCTCTCCCAAGATTCATAGATAGTCTCACTAGCCCTTTGCTGAAAACCTTGGATTAACGCCCTTGCTTCGGCGGTTTTCTTTTGAGAGTAAAATCTCCCTAAGAAAGTCGTGGTGACCTCATCCCAAGTTCTCAAGGAATTGGGTCTCACCTCCTTCTCGAGTCATTCAAGAGCCCTTCCTATTAAGAAGAAAGGAAATAGTTTTCGTCTCACAAACTCTTGAGTAGTGACCCCATCCACCTTGATCGTGTTGCAATATTTCTCAAACTCGTTCAAATGTGCAAGAGGGCTCTCGTGTTTTGCTCCACTAAATTGTCTCCTCTCAATTAAATTTATCATTGCGGGCCGAATCTCGAAATCGTTGGCTGGGGTGTTTGGGGGAGCAATCCCACTTGAAGCTCTATAAGCTCCCGAAGTTCCAAACTCCTTCAAAGGTCTTTGAGGTGGTGGTTGTGGATCACCCATCGGGTTTGTTTGAGGTTCCGGGTCAAACTCTCTTCTTGGGGAAGTGGAGGACCGCGAACGGGATCTCTTTCTTCTCCTAAGAGTTTGCTCAATCTCGGGATCGTAAGGCACCAACTCACGATGTTGACTCCTACGCATATACACTCAAAAAACACAATTAGTAGCAAGGCTACAAGTGTAGCCAAAAAGAAAACAACTCTTTTTGTGGTTTTTTTTTTATAATGAAATAGACTCAAGAAATCAAATAGCAATCAACAACACCGCTCCCCGGCAACGGCGCCATTTTTGACAAGTCCTAAATTGGCCGCACAATCTAGGCTAAGTCAAACACATTTATAACAAACACCTCACTCAAACAAGTACAATGGCAAGCAAGGGTTCGGTCCACGGAGAACGGGAATCAATTGCTAAACAATCTTAACGCTCAAGCTAAATCGAAATCAAGTTGTAAGTGGTGATTAAGTAACAAACTACAACTAAGGATTGAATTTAAGGGATTAAAACACTAGGGGAATGGGATTCACTCAACCAATAGCAATTAGGCAAATAGGGAGGAACAAGGATAATGGAGTAGCAAAGACCACATGCAAGACCAACTTCAAACGATATGAAAACAACTCAAGTCACTAAGCTTAGATCCCTCATTAACTTGGAAACAAAAGATACATTATCATATTGTAATAGGTAATGAAACATTCAACTCACATTTCCATGTCGAACCAAACATTTCATGCCATCATGTTCAATAATCTAGGTTAATTACTCCTATCAGGAAAAACTAACAAGCAATCCCATATAATCCATTTTAATCACAATCCATCATCAAAATCACTCCCAAACTCACATAATCACCATTAGGTTGGGCTTCACCCAACCCCTAGCTAAGGAACTACTCACACATCATATTAAAAAGCACAAAATCAAAATCTAGGGTTCTATCTTGCTCAGCAATTATCAAAGAGAAATTCACCAAAAATAGTGCTAAACATTTAACTAAACATATATAGGGACTAAGAGATTTAAATAACTATGCAAAATAAAACAAACAAGAGATTAAGAGTAAAGAGAGATAAGAAATGTTACTAAATGAGAAACTTCAATAATCTTGATTGCAATGCTTTCAAACTTGGAATTATCTTCAAATCACTTACAAAGTGTTTAAATTTGATTAAGAACTAAACAAAATCTAAGAAAAATGTTTAAACCCTAAAGCACTATTGCTAAGCCTGTCTCTCTCTCCCACTCCCCTCATAAATGAGGCAATCAATCTATTTATATTAGTCCAAAACAAAAGGCGCGGAGAGAACAAGAACTGCTCTAAAACAGTTCGGCACGGATGTGCCAAACACTTGCATGGTCGTGCAGCATGGTTAGAAGAGCTGAAAACTGGAGTAGGGGCCTGGCACGGACGTGCCAAATGCGGCACAGTCGTGCCACATACGGCATGGGCATGCCACTCTGTGGCACGGTCGTGCAGCTAAGGCAGAAACTTCGACGTGCTCAGCAGCTGGCTTGCATAAGCGTGCCTCCATCATGCATGGTTGTGCAGCTTCCAGCACGGGCGTGCCAATTTCTGCACGCCCGTGCAGACTTCACAGAAAGTTTTGCCGATCTTGAAACTTCCTTGCACGGTCGTGCCAAGCATTGCACGGTCGTGCCAAGCATTGCACGGTCGTGCCAAGCATTGCACGGTCGTGCCAAGCATTGCACGGTCGTGCCAAGCATTGCACGACCGTGTAGAGCCCCTGGAAGTCTTCAAATGAAATTCAAGCCTAGCCAAAGGTATCTTAAGGCCATGGCTTCTTACCCAACCATCGAGATGTCTCGTGAGGGTCAAAGCATTACCTGAAAGTGCATTAAAACACAAACAAAACCCGTGAAGCATGACAAATATGAAGAAAGTGCGGAAACTGAGCGATAAGTGAGCAAAATAGCTAGAATATGGCAATAAATGAGCACTAAATCACCCCAAAACCGCGTACTAAATTACATTGTCAACCATCATCCTTGATCCTCCTTTCGTGGTTCCGAACCATATAGAGTTAGTAATCTCATTGATTATGAATAGGTTTTAACTCTCACTAGTCAATCATTGTTGCCTATCGTTGTCCCTTATTCATGGTTGCCTTAAATGATCCGTGAACGGTTTACAAGTTCCTTAAAAACTTGTTGGCGGTTCCTTACTTTATTTGTTCCTAATCATATGTGTCAAATCCCACTTCCGATGATTGCCAAGCATATGCACACATGCTTAAGTAGGCGCGTTTCGAATGACGCCTATAGTAAGGTTCCTTTAATTTCGTCAATTGTGATGTTTCATGGGATACTAGAGCGCATTTTTCACACCCCCTTCACATGGACTAATTCAATTTGGCACAATATACGTTACAACTAATAAAGGTCCCAAATCGTTGACCTGACTCTGATGCCATTTCAAATTTGGGAGTTTAAGGATGAAAACAAATAGAATACAGATAGAGAGCATAACCATTGAAGTTGAGCTTGAGTGCAATCAGTATATAGAAGGAAGGAAGAGTGAATGAATATTTTATTATTGTTCTGATAAAATCAAAAAAAGACAAGCTTAAAATATTTATATAACATATTTAAAAGCTAATAACAAACTTCCTAAAACAAAGAAAACAATAAAACTAACTCAACAAATTGATCAAAACTACAAACTCCAACAACGTGCTATAGCTGGGTGGGTAATCTCAAAAGAAAGGGATACAGATCCACCATAATAGCACAGCTATCTTTGCAAGGACATTTCATTGATACAATTTGAGGTAGCAACACTTCTGGCGCTCAACAGCATAATCCTTGCTTAAAAATTGGTAGTGATCTAACTAGTCTCTACAAAGTATATTAAGAAGCAAGAGAAATCAAGCAGATTCTGAAGGATGCCAAATGGAGAGAGAAAGAATAAGCATCCTTAATAATTTGAAAAGTTAATAGACTCGTAATTGTGGAGGCCCATAATTTAGCCAATATGGCTAAAAGAGTAAAAGGGCCATTAATTATTTTTGCTTTCTTGGTGGTTAATACTCCGTACTCCCTCCGTGTTTAAATAAATGAAACATTTTTTTTCCAGCCGTGTTTAAATAAGTGATACGTTTCCTATTTTAATAAATTCACTCAATTTCAATAAAGTTTTTCCATTCTTTAATAATATTCTACTAACTTTTGGTGCCAACAAAATCCCTTATTTTCTTCTCTCTCTCCTCAAACTTATACCCTACTAACTATTGTTTTAATAATTTCAACTAACCTCCTTAAACTCCGTGAAAGTCAAAACGTTTCATTTATTCAAACACATAGAGAGTACTATAGTTACTTTGTTACTCCCTCCATATTTTATTACTTGCTCCACTTTTCTTTTATGGCCGTATTTTATTACTTGCTCCATTTATTTTATTTATTTTGGAAACTTTTAACAATATTTTACTATTTTCCTCCCCAATAGTCGTCACCTCATATCATATTTTAATACCTCACTAGTTATATACACTTTTGCTTTTTAAATTTTTATTCTTTAAGTAATCCCACTTCCATCATAATTTATTATTGTCTACTATTTCTCTTGAAACTCCATGGGAAGAAATGGAGCAAGTAATAAAATACATGGGGAGTATTTTCTTCTACTTTGACTTTTTTTTGTATAGAATTGTCATTAAAATGGGGAAAAATTTTAAAGACGGAATATTATAAACATTTTCAATATATGCCAAATACATCATTGACATAAATACTTTACAATTGAAGGATTGGCCGTATTAGGTAGGTCTACTCTCACAGTTCCTTTTATATTTTAGAGTAAGACCAATTTATAACCTTAATAAAAGAATTATGTTGATCAAAACGCATTTTAATAAATAACTTAAATTGAAATTTGTGTTTATTGATTAAGAAAACAAATTTTAACTATTAAAGGATCATTGTGGCAACGTGCACAAAAGTTCTGAAGTTAACACTGGCAACTCCTATTCATCATCATCTTCTTCCCACCTTCTTCCTCTTCATTTATCTTCTTCATTTCTTTTTTCTTCCTCCCACAGTCCCACCCAGCTTTATCTTCTTCCTCCAATCCACATCCACTTTCATTTTATTTTTCAAGCTGATTTCAACTCTGCTAGCACCACCATTTCCGGCGGCAAAGCCGCCAGAATTAAACGAAAAACAGAATAACAAAGGGAGAAATAAAGAGCAGGGTTAGCTAAAAAGGGTAGGTGAGTTTTCCTTCCTCCATTGATTTCGGGTTAGCACCACCATTCCCAATGGCGAAAACGTGAATAACAAAGGGAAAAATGAAAGGTATGGTTAACCGTAAGAGGTAAGTAAACTTTTGTTCCTCCAATGATTTCGTCATTTGATGCCACAGTGAAGTGACTTATTTTTCGGTGTTGAAATTGAACGTTGAAGGAGGAGATAGAAAACTAGGAGGAGATAAGGAAAAGCAAGCAAAGGTACTAATGGCAATTAACGGAAGTTAGATGTCACTTACATAAATACCCCTTGATAAACATCAAAAGTTGCAAACTTGTATTTTTTCTATTCTTTACATTTTAATTTAATGGTTTTCAATGCACATCATTTTTAGATGCTCTATGAAATATAATGTAGATGTAGGCGTCCTTCAAAGCGCATCTACTTAAGCATGTGTGAACATGCTTGGAAATCATAGGAAGTGGGAATTGACATTATACGATTAGGGACAAGGAAAGTAGGGAGCCGCCAACAGGTTTTTTTAAGGAGCTTGTAAACCATTCACATATTATTTAAGGCAACCACGAATAAGGGACAACGAAAGGCAACAACCATTGACCCGTGAAGGTTACACCCTATTCATAATCAAAGAGATTACTAACTCCATATGGTCCAGAACCACAAAAGGAGGATCAAGGATGATGGTACGAAGTGAGTCATGAAGTCACATTCCCCGTATTGGCCTCTACTCGATTCTTATGGTGAAAAGTAATTCATGTGAACAAAAAGGCATACAAACAAAGATTCAATTTGCTCCAAACTAAATTAAGCTAAATTGGTTGAATATTAATGCAACATATAATTCAAAGTATCATGATCACTTCAATTAAACAACAAGATTAAAATGGATCCTAAACCGGTCGTCCAAAATATCTTATTATGCGTTATATTCAATTACATATTTCCCTTAAACATGCAATATGGTGATCAATACAATAATAAAATCATCATTAACATTAGAAGCAATTTATCCATAATAACGTTAGTCAAATCAAAGAATAATAATAAACCTAATCATGATACTAGTAAAAGAATAATAATAAGAGTAATTAAGTGAATTAATTACTCAAGTTCTAGGATTCTTTAAAGAAAAAAAACGTTAGTAACTTCAAAGAGTAATAAATAAAATTGAAATAAGATAAAAGGAAGTAGTTTTGATTTGGTCCAATCGCTCAATCGGTTCTACCTTTAACGCCTTGGTTTAAGTATGGAACTTTGGGTGTAGTATGGACTCCGGCGAGTGCTTAAGGGACAAATTGTGTAATTACGAAAAATAGGTTTAAGGTTTAGAATATGAGTGAAAGAGATTAGAATGTGTGTTGGTGCCCCAAAACTGAGAAATCAGCCTCATATTTATAGAGGAAATGATAGGGGTGAGGCACGGAAACCCTAGAAATGAGGCGTCATGAAGAAAAAACCCTCGAAATTGCCGCGTCACGGCGCAAATTGTCATGACACGGCACAGATTGTCGTGGCGCGGCTGAGCCTTCCATACCGCGACATTTCTGCCGTGACACGGTAGATGCCTTTTCTGGAATTCCGTCTAAATTAATTTTAATCATTTTAATTAACATTAAGTACGGGATAATTAGGCGTCGTTTTAGTGTTTCGGGCTTATTTTAGATTTAAGGTTTTAATATTTATTAATCGGGCTCAATTAATAAATACAATGAAATGAATTAAAAGGGTTTTAGCTAGAAATGAGGGTTGGACTATGCTTTGAATAAAGACTTGGACTTATTTGTAGCTTGCGTTTGATTGAACATGATTTTAAGCACTCCCGAGATTAAATACTCAACCCGACCAATAATGGCGATGAAAGGTTGTTCATCATTGGGTTTAGTTTTGAGGAAACATTTTTAGGTGTCTACAGAAGCCCCCACTTTGACTGAGTTTGTAGAAAAGTAAGTTTCGAAAACGATAGTCAAAGTAGTCGATTGGGACGGAGAATGATTTAAGACGTTCTACGATCCTAAACCACTCTATATACGCCGATACCTGTAAAAAATGTTAGTTCCACAAATAAAAGAGTAAAGGGATAGAATGCATATCTGAAACCATTGCATCAACAGCAAATACATTTGGTAGCTTTCTTCGCCTCGAGAAATCTACCAGATGATAGTCTTCCGCGCCTCAGGAATTCTATCGCGAACCCCTATGCCTCGAGCGATCCACTAGATAAAAGGTTATAAGCTTTCGTACCTCTGGAAACATGTCGTAGACTCTAGCGCCTCGAGCAGCCTACTGAATGATGATCCTCCGCGCCTCGGGAAGATTAATGAATAATAGTAATCGCGCCTTAGGAATCCTATCGTGAGATCCTACACCTCGAGTAACTTATAAGTTAAATTCCATACTCTTGGTATAACACTAATTGTTCGCGCCTCGGGACACAATTGTAGACCTTTACGATTCAAGAAGTTGTTGGGTTTCGTAGTGTCCGAAACTACGTGGAATGAAACCTGCCCAAGACCCGCCCACTAATTAATGCTACTAAACATGCAATCACATAATTAAACAACAAAGAAAGAGAAAGAGAAAAGACGATCTTACCCTCTTACGAGCTCTTACTTGAAAAGCTCTAGCCTCGCAAGTGCGTAGGCCTCCGACAGCTCGCACCATCGACCCGACCCGAGCGGTCTTTATCCTGAAGGTTAGTCAAGACTTGACCAAAGAAAAACTAGAGTATTACGAATTTAAAGGTTTTCTCACAATAGAGAGATGCCTTATTGAGTTCAACTCAAGTGATTTTTCCCAAACCCAAAACTTGGGTATTTATAGGGAAGGGAGCCTTGATCTCCCTTTTCCCATCAATGTGGGAGAATTGCATTTTTCCCAAATTATTGTAATCTAAAACAAATTAAAATGCCAAATGAATCAACAAGCGCCAAGTGGCAAATGGTGAGCAAGGATAGGTGAGGACCAACTAGGGGGGGGGGGGGGGACCGAAACCCCTTGCTCCCCAAGCAAAGCATAATAACAGGTCTTCCCTATGACCGTGAGCTAGCCCCTTTGCACAGCTGGCTGGCTGCCCACCCTAGCTGCCAAGTTGGGGCCTGCCACTAAGGCTGGGCTAGCAAGTAAGCCACACATGCATTGCGGGCTACTGCTGCTGCGTTGCGAGTGCTAGCGAGGTACGAGGCCTAGCTGCTACGCTAGCAAGCACGCACAGCCATAGCATGCATACGCATAGCACTATGCTTGCGATGCTCGCATGCTTGTGGTTGTGCAATGTCCAGCATGCTGCGATGGCTGGTGCTGCTATGCCAGAAGCACGCACATCCATGCACGCATAGCCACGGCACACACATGCATGGCACGCAGCTTACGAAGCTCGTGATGTGCGATGTGCGAGTGCTTGGCGATGCTTGGCACGCTTGCATGCATGCGGTTTGGGACCTCGCCTAGCCTAGCACTCGCATGGCTAGGCTAATGCGATACTACGGCTTGGCTCATACTTGTCGCTTGCTTGATTCTACGTCTCGTCGAATTCTAATTTCGACTTGACTTGCGACGCTCGGTTTCGACGCTCTAAGCTCGATATCTGATGTCTTTGTTCGTAATACTCTAATGACTCATCTAATCCTTTGGATTGATTTATCGTCTCGGATCGGTTATTCATTTGGGGTGCGACCTAAAGGGTGCGGTTAAGATTAAGCCGTAATATTAATTACCCATTAATTACTGATCGGAAGCGGCCTCTACCTAGGCATTAATCACTGATCGGTTATTCAGTTGGGGTGCGACCTAAAGGGTGCAGTCAAGATTAAGCCGTAATATTAATTACCCATTAATCACTTGACCTCACTGAAAAATTAGCTTTCTAATAATTCTGAACCCTCTATCAGAATAATACACTTCTTGGAAGGACACCATTCCTTTCAATCTCCCACTTGTCTTTCTGGACAAGTGTGAAATTAGTTTATAGCACATTTCCTATGTCGCTTAATGTCTCTTCATGAACTATAAGGTAAGATTCTTCGTCATCCTTATTACGTCCAGAAGTGTTTCTCGATTTCCGAGTTTGACTGTCAATAAGCAGATGATTTCTAAAATCCATCTGAGCACGACCATGAATTTTCACAGTCTCGCTCTTCAAGAGGCCTTGTAAACAGCAAAGACATGTTCCATAATGTTAATAAAGGGACATTCCCAGTCTTTCTTTGTTAGCTTCCCTTACTAAGAGGACCTTGTCGCCCGAGTGTTGCCGTTATAATCCCCTTTTACGGCAGACGTTTGACATCATCAAAACGGACTAGTACTCAAACAACAGAACTTACAATACTCATGGTCGTGGAAAAAGGTTATGATAGCTATAATGAGAAATTTACTGATGACGATTTTAGATCTCTTAAAGTACTCTCATAGGTCGATCCGGTATAGTTCCAAACCAATACCTATGCAAATGATTTATGACGATCATGTCCTCGTAGCGCAAGAAACGGTGCTGTAAATCATACTACACACTAATCTCAAGTTGTCATTAACCGTCCATCATTTAAATGACTTTGATTAGGGATAATTTTCGATTTGAAATATTTAATGTTCACTTAATAGGTGTTTCTTTATCCAAGACATGGTCTTGATACCCTGTTTTGAATATTCTCAGAAACCAAATGGACTCATTATTTAATTCTAAACCACAATTAAATAGAAATGGAGTAATAATAAACTTGTAGAAATTTTAACTGCTCCTAAACTGAATGGTTCAACATAGTGTTTTACATTAACACATCAAGTTTAATTAAAACATATATACAGGGAAATTAAAGCCAATCTCCTACATGCTTGATTCCCATTGCCTCAACGTGCTTGTTGTGCTTCACTTGAGGCAAAGGTTTAGTTAGTGTAAAGGCTACATTATCGTCCGTTCCAATCTTACAAATTTATAATTCACCCTCGGACTTCCATTCCCTTATCATGTGAAATCGCCTCTTGACATGTTTGACCTTCTGAAGTTCCCTTGGTTCCCTGGCCTTAGCAATAGCTCCATTGTTCTCACAATAGAGGTCTATTGGACCCTTGATGGAGGGTACAACATCAAGTTCACTAATGAACTTACGAATCCAAACTACCTCCTTTGCTGCCTCCGAAGTTGCCAAAAACTCGGCTTCAGTTGTAGAATCTGCAGTGGTGCTTTTCTTAGCACTCTTCTAACTAAACTCTCCTCCCTTTAGGCAGAATATGTACCCTGACTGCGACTTGGAGTCGTCTCTGTCAATCTGGAAGCTCGCGTCGGTATAACCTTCAACAACCAAATCGTCGCAGTCCAATGCGCCTCTCTTGGGTCTGATTGGTATGGGCTTGTAGCACTCAATGCATACGATATATCCGGCCTAGTACATATCATGGCATACATGATCGATCCAATAAGCGAAGCATATGGAATCTGACTCATTCTCTCTCGCTCATCAAGTGTCTGCGGACATTTCTTCTTGCTGAGAGTTATGCCATGTGACATTGGTAGGTGCCCTTGCCCCTTCCATGTTGAATCGTGCTAGTACCTTATCAATATAAGTGCTTTGGCTCAATCTAATCATACTTTTAGATCTGTCCCGATAGATCTTGATGCCCAATATGTACTATGCCTCTCCTAAGTCTTTCGTTGAAAAGAACTTCCCAAGCCAAGTATTTACAGACTCCAACATTAGAATGTTGTTTCCAATGAGCAATATGTCATCGACATATAAGACGAGGAATGCGATATCACTCCCACTGACCTTCTTGTAAAAACAAGACTCATCTGGATTTTTAATAAAACCAAACTTACTAATGGCTTCATCGAATCGCATATTCCAACTTCTGCTTGCCTGCTTTAGTCTATAAATGGACTTCTTAAGCTTACATACCTTCCTTGCATTGCTTGGATCAACTAAACCTTCCAGCGCTGTCATATACACAGTTTCTTCTAAAATCCCATTTAGAAAGGCGGTTTTGACATCCATTTGCCATATTTCACAATCATAATATGCGGCAATTGCTAGGATAATCTGGACAGACTAAATTAGGGCGACTGGCGAAAAGGTTTCATCATAATCAACGACGTGAATTTGCCTGTAACCTTTTGCCACAAATCTAGTTTTGTATATAGATACATTTCCATGTTTGTCAGTTTTCAACTTGAAAATCCGTTTGCAACCGATAGGTGTATAAACTTCGGGAAAATCAACCAAGTCCTAGACTTGATTTTCAAACATGGAGTCCATCTCGGATTTCATGGCATCTTGCCATTTTGCAGAGTCGGGCTCGTCATAGCTTTTTTGTGTGTCGCTGGCTCATAACCATCAATTATTAAGATGTCTTGATCTTCGGTTAAGACAACACCAAGGTATCTGTCTGGTTGAGATCTTGGCTATTGCAACCTACGCAGGGTAATAGGTTGAGCATTTGCATTGTCAGTTTGACTTTGCACATTGTCGGTTGGACTCTAACCAATGTCAACAGTTGCTTCTAAAGCACTTTGATTATCAGTTTTGTCAAGTTGACTTTGTTGTTCATCCTCTCGAACATCGTCGAGTTCGATTTTCCTCCCACTTGTAATTTTGGAAAGGTGTTCCTTCTCTAAAAAGACACCATCACGAGCAACAAACACTTTGTTCTCGGATTTATTGTAGAAGTAATACCCCTTGGTTTCTTTTAGGTAGCCCACAAAGAAACACTTGTCTGATTTTGGGTGAAGTTTGTGGAAATTAATCATTTGACATATGCTTCGCAACCCCAAATCTTAAGAAACCTTGGAGGTTTCTTCATCCATAATTCATATGGAGTCTTTTCGACAGCTTTTGACGGAGCTCAGTTCAGTGTAAGTGTCGCGGTTAGAAGTGCGTGTCCCCAGAACGAGATAGGAAGTTCACTAAGACCCATCATTGATTGGACCATGTCTAACAAGGTTCGATTCCTCCTTTCGGACACTCTGTTCTATTATGGAGTACCGGAAGGTGTCAACTCTGAAAGAATACCATTTTCTTTCTAGTGATCACCGAATTTGTGGCTCAAATACTCGCCACCTCGATCCGATCGAAGTGCTTTGATTTTCTTGCCAAACTGATTTTCCACTTCACTCTGAAACTCTTTGAATTTCTCAAAGGATTTAGATTTGTTTGACAGAAGGTAGACATAACCATATCTACTATAGTCGTCCGTGAAGGTGATGAAATATCAATAACCTTGTCTTCCGGGTGTACTCATTGGTCCACATACATCCGTATGTATAAGACCCAATAAGTAACTAGCCCTTTCTCCTAACTTGGAGAATGGGTGCTTTATCATCTTGGCTAATAAACATCGTTCGCAATTTTCAAACGACTCTAAGTCGGATGAGTCAAGAATACCTTCATGAAGAAGTTTCTTGATGCGTTTGATGTTAATGTGGCCAAGATGACAATGCCACAAGTAGTTTTGATTCGACTCAATGGTCATAGCTCTTTTTGCGGTATCGTTAATATTATAAACTTGTTTGTCTAATCATATGTAAAATATGCAATTTTCATAGAACATATAGGAAAGACATTCGAAAAACAACCATTGTTTTAGTCTTGTGATCAAGTAAACCGGAGTCCAATGCCATAGATCAAAATATGTTCAAAGGCATGATAAACAAGAATAAGTTTAATTACAAGCCAAAGACAAACAAAATGTGCCACTATTTTTGGGTCGAAATCTGGGTTCATGAGCAGATTAAGACAAGTAAAATACTAGATTAAGACTAATTAAAACGAGTTTCTAATCTAATTAGAAAACAAAACCAGAATTTTAAATCCATTTTAAATCACCTCAATTAATTATTAGTTACAATAATTAAAGTGAGCGCGGCTCTGATACCGCTGTTGGGTTTTGTAGTGTCCGACACCACGTAGAATGAAACCCGCCCAAGACCCGCCCATTAATTAATGTAACTAAATATGCAATCATATAATTAAACAACAAAGAGAGAGAGAAAGAGAAAAGACGATCTTACCCTCTTACGAGCTCTTACTTGAAAAGCTCTAGCCTCGCAAGTGCGTAGGCCTCCGACGTCTCGCACCCTCGACCCGACCCGAGAAGTCTTTATCTAGAAGTTTAGTCGGGACTTGACCAAAGAAAAACTAGAGATTTTTCCCAAATCCAAAACTTGGGTATTTCATAGGGAAGGGAGCCTTGATCTCCATTTTCCCATTAATGTGGAAGAATTGCATTTTTCCCAATTTATTTTAATCTAAAACAAATTAAAATGCAAAATGAATCAACCAGCGCCAAGTGGCAAATGGTGAGCAAGAGTAGGTGAGGACCATTTTAGGGGGGGGGGGACCAAAACCCCTTGCTCCCCAAGCAAAGCATCATGACCGCTCTTCCCTATGGCCAAGAGTTGGCCCCTTTGCACAGCTGGTTGGCTGCCCAGCTAATGCCTAGCGCCAAGGTTGGGCTGGCTGCCAGCTCGCACATCACATGCGCGTAGCAAGCAAGCCACGCATGCATTGCGGGCTGCTACTGCTGCGTTGCGAGTGCTAGCGAGGTGCGTGGCCTAGCTATTGCTACGCTAACAAGCACGCACAGTCATAGCATGCATACGCACATCACTATGCTTGCAATGCTCGCATGCTTGTGGTTGTGCGATGCCAAGCATGCTGCGATGGCTGCTGTTGCTATGCCAGAAGCACGCATAGCCATGCACGCATAGCCACAGCACATACACGCATGGCACGCAGCTTACGATGCTCGTGCTGTGCGATTTGCGAGTGCTTGGCGATGCTTGGCACGCTAGCATGCATGTGGTTTGGGACTTCTCCTAGCCTAGCACTCGCATGGCTAGGCCAATGCGATGCTACGGCTTGGCTCGTACTTGTCATTTGCTTTATTCTACGTCTCGTCAAATTTTAAATTCGACTTTACTTGCGACGCTTGGTTTCGACGCTCTAAGCTCGATATCCGATGTCTTTGTTTGTAATACTCTAGTGACTCATCTAATCCTTCGGATTGATTCGTCGTCTCGGATCGGTTATTCGATTGGGGTTCAATCCGGATCGGTTCAGTCAAGATTAAGCCGTAACAATAATTACCCATTAATATTAATGATCGGAAGCGGCCTCCACCTAGGCATTCCGATCACTTGACCTCACTGAAGAATTAACTTTCTAATAATTCAGAACCCTCTATCGGAATAATACACTTGTTGGAAGGACACAATTCCTTTCAAAAGTATGCAATAGCTGATCACTTTCCACGTCTCGGGAAAACGTGCCTGATGATAAAAAAAATTACGAGTCTCTGCGCCTTGAGAAACTTGCAACGTGTATCGTCCGCACCTCGGGATGACCACTGAGTCTTTGATAAATGATAATGGTTTGATTGCCCCCGAACGTGGGTTGTAGATATGTTTGCTCGATTATCCCTAAACAGAGGCTGATAATATGATTACTCGATTGTCCTCGAACAGAGGGTGATAATGTGATTGCTCGATTGTCCCCGAACAGAGGTTGTAAATATGTTTGCTTGATTGTCCCCAAACTTAGGCTGATGAAATAGTTTATTTAATTGTCCCCGAACATAGGCTATACCTGAGACCTACAAATAGTAATTTGCCAAAGGACTCGTATAGACGGTGATTTACTCAAGACATAACAACTTACTCGACTAAGCTTGACTTAACACGACATGACATGTGTATGACTTGTGACTGTTTATGTATAGGTATAGTTTGAGTGTGTACGCTGACACAAGCAACTGAAAATGCAAAAAATTCCATCATTTTTTCTCATGAGTGGAGGGTACCGACTTTCTCCCGAAAAAGAAATACGTGAAAAATAAAGTAAAAGTTTTCGAACTTCCCTTGATAAAAAATTTTGAAAAAGTTTTTTGAACTTCCCCAAAAGAAAAAAAAAATTGAAAAGTGTTTGAACTTCCATTAAATAAAAAAGATTAAAAAGGGGAAAAAGTTTTGAACTTCGTCGTTGAGCAAATCGTGGTGAATCGGATGGATTTTCTTCTTGTAAAATTGAATCGCTCGTCTTGAAAATAATGCATGCATGATGAATGTTCTTAGGCTAGGAGGCTAAAGACAATTACATCATGTGACATGATAAATGAATGCACTTAGGTCAGGAAGCTAAGCACATTATAATCATAGCTTATTGTCGATGTATGTTGCTTAAGTCAAGAAGCTAAGCATCATATATAGTGTAAAATCATGGATGTTGCTTAGGTCTGGAAGCTAAGCACGTATACAATGGTGATTGATGAGTGTTGCTTAGTTTAGGAAGCTAAGCAAGTATTCATTTATGCTTTTAAACGATGATGACGTTTGCTGAATGTTATGGTGAAGCATGCGCGGTATGGGAACAAGATTTCATGATAAAGGGTTCCTAAGGGGGAGAATGGCAATGCATATGGGAATGAAGTGTGTGAATGTGATACTAAGGTGAGGTTGCAAAGGCTATGGTGATGGAAAGAAATGTGAGAAGAGTTAATGATAGTGACTCTTTAAGCTAGGTAAGCTAAGTGATGTGGATTCAAGCCCCGAACCCTTAGCCATCGTTTTATTATTATTATTATTATTATTATTATTATTATTATTATTATTATTATTATTATTATTATTATTATTATTATTATTATTATTATTATTATTATTATTATTATTATTATTATTATTATTATTATTATTATTATTATTATTATTATTATTTTGGTTTTTTTTTTAACTTGCACAAATTACACATCTCCCCATCCCAAGGTTAGGTGAATGTGGGTTGAATAAATCAAAGTCGATCTTTAGACGAGGCTCAAGATGGTTAATGAAATAATGGACTATGTGTTTGAATGGTTTTCTAAGAGATAAAGGGCTGCAAAGGGTGCCTCAAACCACTGGTATACCTTGTGCTTGGTTCGGCAATTGAACCTCTTTTTTTTTATGAAGAAAGTAGTTTGATCGAGATGTAAAAGGAAAAAATGCTCAAAAGGTGAATAAATAGATTACATAAAACATAGTAGAGTTTGGGAATGAAAAAAAACCTATGCTAGACATAATACGGGGAATGGAATTGAATAATAAAAAAAAAGAAATCATGAAATCTTGCACGAAGGACTCGTCGTGCGCCTTATCTTCATTACTTCTTGCCGCCTGGAGGGATAGAAAGTTTGTTTTCATCAACCAAATCTTGAATGGCATCTTTCAGATTCCAACACTGTTCAGTAGAGTGACCCCGTCGTTGGTGGAACTTGCAATGAGCATTAGGGTTCCACTTGACACTCCTTTCCTTAGGTTTCGGCTTCGGAATGATCAAATGAGTGTAATCAAGCCTTGACTGTAAAGGCGATCAAAGGAACATCATAAGTCATTCCCAAAGGAGTTTAAGTTCTCCTTTTCTTGGACAATGGAGCATCAAGAGCTAAAAGTTCATTGAGATCTTACTGGCTTATATTGTTGGTAGTATTTTCGGGTTAGAAGAAGGAAGGTCGTTCTTCTTGTTTTTCCAAGTGTTATTATTGTTATTACTACCAGCAGTCTTTATTAGCTCGTCCTCAATATTGATGCCAATATCGTATACAGCTTCGAAAGTGTTCAATGGCAGGAATTTGAGATGTTGCATGTACTTGTGGGTCGAACCATTTCCTTCTCCTTTGGTGGCTCGGCCATTTGCGCAGCTGTTTCTCTCCACCTACTCAAATTGGCAGTGAATCCTTCATTTTCTTTCTGCTTAAGGATAGAAAGCTCACGTTAGGAAGTCTTGGTTTGAATGTTACACTTGTAATAATTAATGATACTTTCAATGACATCTTGCCAAGTTGCAGTGTACTAGGCATCTAAAAAATAAAAACATTGTTGGAAAGCAGGCTCTAAAGAGAGAGGTAACATTGTAGGGAAGAGTGTTACATCCAATCCGTTGAGAGCCACGGTTTCAAAAAAAGGCCTTCAAATGAAACATTGGATTGTCAGTAAGTTTGAACTTTAGTATGTCAGCAGTGTATAACTTTTCAAAGAGCTTGTCCATCACGACCAAAGTAGAGGAAGGTTATTCCACATAGGTGAAATCTTCAGAAATTTTTCTCACTTGTTCTTTTATCTTGTCAACTATAGCAACAGTGTCTTTGGTTTGTTCCATGGTAGTGACCTTAGTAGTAAAGACTTGCATTATGGTTGAAAGTGCCTCAATGGACTTTTGAATTTTCTCCAAATCTTCTTTAGTGGCCATTGGAATGATTTGAAAGTAATTTTAAGGTGATAAGTGATGTGGAGATGACAAAGCTCTCTTTGGACGCCTCTTAGGTTTAAGAGGTGGTTGCGGTTGTGACCAAAGTTGTACTAATCAACCCTTGTTCCTTGACCACGTATGGTGAAATAAAACAATTTCATTTAATGGTTTGACTCACTGAAAGAAAGAAGTAAAGATAGAATTTTGAAAACAAGTGAGAAAAACCCAACTCTTTCTTTATTGTGACGGAAAAAGGAGACATATTCATGAACCTAGTATACGAATAAACGACATGGTGCAACACTCGAGTCAAAAAATAAAGTGGGTGCACTATACTTGACTCGTGAGTGATTAACTGATTTTATAAGACTCGTGGTATGATCGCATGGCTAGACATGTAAACAATGTCAAAACGACTGACGCGTGGACCAAAATAGCACGGAAGACAAAAATATGGGCTGACTAGACTAAACCTGATTATCGTGGCACGATAACAACTGTTGCGGCACGGAAAATTGTACCGCGGTGCGGTACAAATTGCCATGACACAGCCCTGATTGTCGTGGCACGACATTTCTGCTATGGCACGGTGATCAGTTCCAGGTTTGTTTATGCGTTTTTTCCAGTTTTTGTCAATTTTAGAGTTTGCGCTAATTCCTAAGTGAATACAGTCTTTTGGCATTCATTAGTCGTAAATCAAACAAGTAAACCAACATCATAGACAAAGAACGATCGTTAAGATTATAATTAAAACAATCAAATATGCACACATAGGGCACGTAGTCACAATGATGCAATGAAGTTCACAACCTAAGGTCAAGTTTTTATAATCCACTATGGTCATGTTTACTTGGGTGTCAAAAGGGTACCATGGTTAAGAGTTTGGACGTGTTAGCAAGGCAACCTTCCTTGAGGGTGTATGCCAACGGGCGGCTCCGCAAGTTCATGATGAAATCGAACTCGACTCCATAGTTTGGGTGGATTAAATAACTCGGATGAACCCTTATTGTCATGAATGTTTTCGGGTTGATATAGCTTAAATCCCCTAGGGCTAAAACGTGTAAAGAACAAAAACGGTTTTTTAGTAAATAAAAGGAGTTAACAACAAGAAAAAGAAGAACCACTGTTAAATTTTTAGAAGTACCGTGCCACAATACAGATTACCATGTCACGATAATCTGTGTTGTGTCAAGGGAAACCTACCATTGTGCGGTACTTGCAAAAATTTAAAGAGTGCCTTTGTTTTCAATCGCGATCAGGTTATTCAGTATTTCCTACGGGGCGAACCTAAATACGATGTTAAATTAAAACAACAATGCATATGAAACAATGCCAAATTAATCACAGGAATACGATTAAATAATCTTTCAAGTCTCATCTACTCATCTCAATTCAATACCAATCACTGAAATCGATTAATAACCAAGAATCCTTCCCAACAGAGTCGCCAAATTGTAGTCGTCATTCGAAGCACGCTTACTTAAACATATATGAATATGCTTGGCAATCATAGGAAGTGGGAATTGAGATTACACGATTTGGGACAAGGAAAGTAGGGAGCTGCCAACAAGTTTTTTTGAGGAACTTGCAAACCATTCACAGATCATTTAAGGCAACCACGAATAAGGACAACGAAAGGCAACAACCATTGACCCGTGAGGGTTACACCCCATTAATAATCCAAGAGATTACTAAATCCGTATGGTCCGAAACCATAATAGGAGGATCGAGGATGATGGTACAAAGTAAGTCATGAAGTCACATTCGCCCGTATTGGCCTCTATTCGATTCATATAGTGAAAAAGTAATTCCTGCGATCTCAAAGGCATACAAACAGAGATTCAATTTGCTCCAAACTAAATTAGGCTAAATTGGTTTGATGCAACATATAATTCTAAATATCGTGATCACTTCAATTAAACAACAAGATTAAAAAGGATCCTGAATCGGTCGTCCAAATTATCTTATTAGGCGTTATATTCAATTATATATTTCCCTTAAACATGCAATATGGTGATCAATACAATAATAAAATCATCATTAACATTGGAAGCAATTTAGCCATAGTAACGTTAGTCAAATCAAAGCATAATAATAAACCTAATCATGATACTAGCAATAAGAATAATAATAAGAGTAATTAATTGAATTAATTACTCACGTTCCACGCTTCTTTAAATTGCTTCATCATGAATAAAAACGTTAGTGACTTCAAAGAATCATAAATAAAATTGAAATAAGATTAAAGGGAAATAGAGTTGATTTGGTCCAAACCCTTAATCGGTTCTACCTTTAACGCCTTGGTTTAAGTATGGAACTTTGGGTGTAGTATGGACTCCGGGGAGTGCTTAAGGGACGAATTGTGTAATTTCGAAAAATAGGTTTAAGGCTTAGAATATGAGAGAGGGAGATTAGAATGTGTGTTGGTGCCTCGAAACTGAGAAATTAGCCTTGTATTTATACAGGAAATGAGAGGGGTGAGGCACGGAAACCCTAGAAATGAGGTGTCACGAGGAAACAAACCCTAGAAATTGCCGCGTAGCGGCGTAAATAGCCGCGTCAGAGCCTTCCATTCCGCGGCATTTCTACCGTGACACGGCATATGCATTTTTTAGAATTCCGTCTAAATTCATTTTTATCTTTTATTTAACATTAAGTACAGGATAATTAGGCGTCATTTTAGTGTTCTAGGCTTATTTTAACTTATTTGTACCTTGTGTTTGATTGAAAAAGTATTTTAAGCACTCTCGAGATTAAATACTCTACCCGACTAATAATTGCGGTGAAAGGTTGTTCATCACCGGGTTTGGTTTTGGGGAGACAATTTTAGGTGTCTACAGTAGGTAATACACTACAAGTTGAATAATGATATTATTCCTTCTGTATTTTATTACTTGCTCCACTTTCCTTTTGCAGCTGTATTTTGTTACTTGCTCCATTTCCTTTTTTGAAAAATTTTAATAATATTTTTCTATTTTTCTCCACACTAGCATACCCCGCAAATCATATTTTCATATTATTCGTATTCTTCTCCATCCTCTCTATTTCGGGGTTTTTTTATGTGTCCTGCGGGAGAGTTACAATTCCAAGAATGCCCTTCGACCGCCTGTACCTGCAAAACCACGAAGACTCCGGTTGGGTGGAGCTTCGCCTCCGACGATCAAGTCAGCGATGTATGGGAGGAAGAAAGTGCGTAAAGCGTAAAATTACTTCTCGCGTAATAGGAGAATTCCGCAATTAAGATTGCTCGGTTTTTGTGTAAATGTATTTATGATCGTGTTGAATGCCCCATTAATGGAGATTCTCCCACTATTTATAGTAGGGAGCATTGGTTCCCCATTTAGGGTTCCTAGGACACGTGTCAGCAGGGGATTGGAGCCCTGCTGACCAATGGCGAGGTGCCACGTGTCGCTCAGTCATTGGGCCACGTGGCTGGGTAATTTTACCCCAAACATTTGCCCCTCTCAGGTGTTGACCTGGCAAGGTGCCACGTGGCACCTGAGAAGATAGCTGACGGAGAAATTTTTTATTTTTTATTTTTTTTTAAACCCCTTCAAAATTCTAACTGAAGGAAGAGGGAAAAGCAGAAGGGGAAGGGTCGCGCCCCTTCACCTTCCGGGACAAACCCTATAAATAGGGGAGGAAGCACACGAAGCCTCATTTACAAACTTCGTTAAATTTCTTGAATTTTGAGAGCATCCGGCATTTCAGAGCATCCGGTACTTGAAATTCAGAGCACACGGAGACTTCATAGTTTTAAGAGCAGCCGATTTTCAGACCGCCTGTGCAGTAGCAAGCAAGCAAAAGATTTTTGAGGGTACCTCAGAGAACCCAGCCGGTATTCAAACCGCCTGTGTCTTCGCAAGCATCCCCAAGAAATTTCTAGTTTTCAACTCTTTACTCTAGGTACCGTCTCTATTCTTTCTTGCTTTTCCATGTATTTCTGTTTGCGTCTTTTACTTGCATTTTTGTTTATAAGTCCCCTAGGTAGATGGACCCTTTATACCCATACCCGGACCATAGTTGTGAACTCAGCCGGTCAATTAGTACGGCTGAGTCTAGAATTGGATCTACCGCTTCTGATCTTTGGAATTTCCCCTTTTCAACGCCTACATCGACCGACTTCGTGTCTGTGCAGGACACCATGGCCAGAATTAGGGGAACAGTAATGGACCCCAATTACAGAGGCGGGGGCTCGAACGAGTTATCACCTGAAACTCGAGGCCCAAACGGGGAGGTTAGAGAACCATTTGGCGGTACCCCCGCCACTCCAAGCGATAGCATTCTAGGCTCCTACAACGAGGAGACCTCTCCGTCTGAGGAGGCTGAGCAGCCAGGAGCTGCCAATGATGCTCCTAACTCCCCAGCCGGCTCTGATGACGGTCGGGTTGAAAGCAGTAGCTCCAGCTACTTAACTGTACTAGAAGATAGCGAAGAGGCGGAGAGGCCTTCGTGGCAGAGCCGAAACGACCCTCTCATGATCGCCGTCTCCTTGAAGGACCGCGCCCTCATGCGGTCTTCTCTACAAGACTTTATCACCAAGCGGCCGCTTGGTAAAGGATACAAGATGACCGTACCGGGGGCGTTCGGGACGGTTGTATGGGAAGATGACCAACCCAACGCTAACGGTTGGTTTTGATGCTACGAGGCGGCTTTCCTAGCCGGTGTCCTCTTCCCCCTTCACAACACAATCAGGGCCATACTCAGGGGGTATGGCCTTGGCGTTTGGCAGCTCACCCCAAATTCTTGGGTGAATATTTTAGGGTACATCGCCGCCTGCGAGATGTAGGGTCTCAACCCGGGCTGGGAGGCGTTTGCCCATATGCACTACCTGAGCCAGAGCCTAGGCGGCTGGAGGGCCTGGTACACCCTGACCACTCACCCCCAATATATGATGACCTTCGACAAGCCGTCCAAATGGTCGGACTGGAAGAACCGGTTCTACCTGGTCAAGGCCCTGTCTGAGGAGGAAAACAGGGAGTACCGGACCTACAACCGGAAACCAGAGCTTATGGGGCAGAAGTACCGGCTGCCCCCAGTTCCCGATAATGATAGGAGGGCCATTCTGGACTCCGGATTTTTTGAGTTGACCTTTACCTCTCTCTCAACCGGAGAGATAATAAGGGTACCCAAGAACTGGGTGCCCAAACACGAATTTTTCAAAGACGAGTGCTTCTTGTCCGCCTGTGGGCTTAGCAGCATGTGGAAGACCAAAGGTTACGAGCCCTAGCCGGTTAATTTGTTGTCGGCTGACCTTTTTCTTTTGATTGCAATGTAAGATTCATATATCTGACCGGATGTACTTTTGTTTTGCAGAAGAAGCCAAGAAGATGCTGCCCACCGCCAAGACACCCGCAAAAAAGGCTTCAGATATCCGAAAGGAGAATCTGGAAAAGAAACTTGCCGCTCAGGCGGCTAAGAAGGTTAGCCCGCCTGACCTTCTCTATGTGCTTGGCTTTGATGTTGTTTTAGCTGTTTTATTCATCTAACCGTTTGCGGTCTTGTTTCAGGAAGGGGGTGTTATTCCCCGTTCCTTGCAAAAACAGATCCGGCAAAGGTCGTATGTTGAAGAACCGGCACTCAAGGTGCCGAGAACTGCTTCTACCGACCGGGCTTCAACCGGCGGTAAAACAATAAAGACCCCAGGCGGGTCTAACACTGAGAAGGCCTTAGAGGCCACTCCAATAAGGACCACAACCGGTCCATCTGCTTCTGGAAGCCAAAAGGCTTCCCAAAAAGGTACAAACCCTTTCGACCTCACATTGCTCGACATACCCATGCGGGTAAAATCGTACTCCTGTTCGCAGCCGAGAGATTCTCCGATCAGCCGGCTGTCCGTTGGTGGAGCTTACGCAGCATTCTCACCGTCTGTTTCTGGTGCAGATAACTCACCACGCTGGCCGGACACTGCTCAATACGCCCGGGCCATGCTGAAAGTCGTCCCCCGGGACGAGAAGGAGGCGATTCCTGGAATCAATACCTTCAATGCCGACCGGGTGATGGTCGACCTGGCCGACGTAAGTAACTGAGTACCCACCCGGCATTTAATTTGTAATATACCCATCCGGTCTTTCAACTAATACCGGTTGTGTTGTCGTTGCAGGCAGTGCTCCGCGTGGAGGGGCTTAAGAAGGCCTACATCCGCAAACAGGAAGAGGTAAGAAGAGCCAAACGTTCTGCGGATGACGCACATATCGTTGCTCACTATTCCATGATTGTGCATGACTTAGAAACTAAAGCTATAATCATGCAACAGGCGGATCAGGTCAAGTCCCACCAACGGGCCCTCTCAGAGCAAAAGCTCAAAATGGACAACCTCCAGGCGGCCCCGGATAACGCTGAAGACGAGATGAAAAAGCATGAAGAGCCCCTCAAGCGGCTCGACCAGGCGGAAAAGGACAGCACACGGCTGCAATTAGAGAATGACCGCCTGGTCAAGGAGGCTGCCGCTGCTCAGCGTAATTTCCAGTCCACCTTAGAGGCTGACCAGAGCCGGCTCATCGAGGAGAATGAGCAGGACTTCCAAAACAGAATGAAGAGGGCGTTCTCCATCATCCACCCGGATGCAGACTACAACGTCTGGGAGCTCGCCTACAAGTACGCAGACCTGACCATTCTGGCTGAAGAGGAGGGCCAGCCGGGGCCCGGACCGTATGAGCAATGGGTGGAAGCCGAGTTCCACCGAATGCAGGCGGAAGCGGCTGCTTTAGAGACGACAGTCGAGGATGAGGTTGCTCCCGGCTCCGTCCCCAACACCAACCCAGCTCATTCGGAAGGGAGCTAAGCTTAGGGGGACCGGGTTACAGTGAATGTAGAGTAGCAACGACCTCCCGGCCTGCGCGCCGTGCATTATCTTGTAATAGCGCCGGAAGGGTTGGATTACTCTGCTATTGTTTTTTATTTTGAGCACTGATATTTTCACCGGTTGTGCCGGTTCATCTTGTAAACAATTTTAACATTTTCACCGGCTATGCTGGTTATTTCTGCTATATTTCAACCGGTTGGTCCGGTTTTGAATGAATTTGCTTCTTTTCCTTTTTGCTGTTTTGAATGTCTTGAATGTCGCATCTTTCTTGCTTTGATAATTTTGCGGGGATAGCAAAGAAAACCCAGGCGGCGTCACCGCCGTCTGTGTCTCCGCAAGCTAGGCAAAGAAATTTGAGGGTAGGAAAAGAAATTTGCGAGGGTAGATAAGAGAACCCAGCCGGTCTCTCTACCGTCTGGGTCTTCGCAAGCAATTCTATTTTTTGCCTTGTGTAAACTATGGTGGTAGCAACCATGAGTATTGGTCTTTTTCAAAAAGTAAAACCATGAATATTTTTCCGCATGCTTTTTTTTTAATGAATGTGTTCCCGCATGACTTGTTGGGGTTAGGGTAGGTAATTGCCCCTGGATAGGAGACTGGTATAGACGAAATGGTGCCAGGCGCTATCCATACGCTATAGCAAATGCTAAGGTTTTAGCTAAGGGCTAAGTGCCAACCGTTTTTAATGATTTTCCGGTTGGGTTTTTGCAAGAACACCCTTCATAGATTATTGGCCTGCCTTCTCTTAGTTGATTAGGCGGGACATTAGGTACCGGCTGTCTGTTTTGAGATCAGCCTTAAATGGTACTCGATCCAAAGAGGGGGCCGGAAGCATGATTGGGAATGTTAGCCCGCAATTTTTTGGTGCTATGGATCAATTAGGCGGTTAGGGCCGCCTGATTTTTGATCACTAGAACAATTTTCCACCCACATGGGAGATGTTCCCTTCGATGAATTAACCTGAATGGGCGTCACCGGCTGGTTCATTAAATTTCCGGGCCCGCTTGTGTTGGGCACAAGACAGGGCGCATGAGAAATAGGTAAAGGGAGCCGCTTGTGTTAAGCACAAGACATGGCGCATGTAAGCACTATATGTAGTAAATCTTTCTCATTACTTATATAGAAATATACAAAAACTATACAATTTCTAGAAGTAGTACTTTTTGAGATTATCTACATTCCAAGTTCTAGGCAGTTTTCTACCGCCTGGGGCCTCCAGGCGGTATGTGCCGTCTCGTACTTCTTCAAATATCCGGTAGGGTCCCTCCCAATTGTTCATTGGCCCTACCGGTTGCTTCCATTTTGCGAAGCACAAAATCTCGTACTTTCAGGGGTCGTTTGTGAACCCGCTTGTTGTAGGCTCTTGTCATTCTCAGGCGGTAAATCTCATGACGCAGAGCTGTGTTGCCCCTTCGCTCTGGGAGAGCATCCAATGCAAGCCGCATGGCTTCCCAGTTGGATGCCTCATCATATAGCATGATGCGAAGCGTTGGCTCATAATGTTCAATGGGGAGCACCGCCTTAGTGCCGTATGTCATGAGAAATGGGGTTTCACCGGTTGCCCCTTTTTCAGTGGTCCGGATGGCCCAAAGGACATGAGCTAGTTCCTCTGCCCGTAGTCCATCGGCTCTTTCCACCTTCTTCTTTATACCGTCTGAGATCAGTTTATTGAAGGCCTCGACCTGCCCCTTTGCCTGGGGACGGCCAACGGATGCAAAACAATGGGAGATTCCTTGGTCTCCCAACCAGCTCTTGAGGACAGGCGTTTCGAATTGAGGTCCGTTATCAAAGACCATAAACATTGGAATCCCAAACCGGGTGATGACATTTCTCCAAATGAAGGAGATCACGTCTTTTGTTTTTATGCCTTTGACCGCCTCTGCTTCAACCCATTTGGTGAAGTAGTCTACTGCCACCAAAATATATCGGTGACCGCCTGATGCAGGCGTATACGGACCCAAAATGTCCATGCCCCATTTTGCGAACGGAACCGGACTATGGATGGCTGTCAAGTCAGTTGCCGGTCGATGTATCAGCCGGGCGAACTTTTGGCATTTATCGCACCGTTTCACTAAATCCATGGCATCTGCCTCAAGAGTGGGCCAAAAATACCCCTGCTGTCTGGTTCTTCTTGCCAAGGACCTGCCGCCTATGTGTGAGGCACAAAAACCCGCGTGCAGATCCTCTAGAACCTCTCTTCCCCTATCAGGGGTTACACACTTTAGAAACGGCTGTAGATAACCCTTCCGTAGAAGTTCTCCATGATGCATAAGAAAGCTCAGAGCACGCTTCTTGAGCGCCATTGCTTCAGAAGGGTCATCCGGTAGGGTACCGTCTGCCAAGTAGCCCCAAATAGGGTCCATCCAGGTGGCACTTCGGTCCAGGATACCTATGGGGTCATGATCGATGCTTCTTTTCTCAATGACTTCCCAAAAAACCGTTCTAGGTGCATCACAGGAGGCGGATGATGCCAACTTAGAAAGAGCATCCGCCTGATTATTCTCGGACCGGGGCACCTGACTTAGATGAAATTCGTCAAGTGACACGGCCTCCTCTTTGACCGTCTGCAGATATTTAATCATAGCCGGATGGGTGGCCTCGTAGTCACCATTGTACTGGCTAACAATCAATTGTGAGTCTGAGCAGGCGGTAATCTTTGTTGCCCCTGCTTCCTTACACATGCGTATACCGGCTAGCAGGGCTTCATACTCCGCCTCATTATTAGAGGCTTGGAACCGGAACCGTAGTGCATACTCAAACTTGTCCCCTTCCGGAGAATGACATATAACGCCTGCACCACAGCCGTTCACCGTAGAGCTACCATCTACGAATAACTTCCAAACCTGATCAGGATTTTCCGGTTGCACCGGCCTAGTCATCTCGACAATGAAGTCAGCAAACGCCTGACCTTTCACTGCCCGCCTGGGTTCAAAAGTTATCTCAAGGCTCTGTATTTCAACAGACACCTTGATCATTCTGCCGGATGACTCGATGGTGGTCATTGGGCGCTTGAGCGGCTGGTCTGTATATACAATCACCGGGTGAGCCAAAAAGTAAGGTTTCAACCGTTTGACTGCGACGAACTGGGCTAACCCAGATTTTTCGATCATGGGGTACCGGAGCTCAGCATTCTTGAGGACATGGCTGATGAAATACACCGGGAGCTGATTACCGTCTCTTTCGGCGAGGAGAACGGCACTAAGGGCATGATCAGAGACGGCTAGATACATATAGAGGACCTCCCGGGGCAGGGGGCTCACTAGCCTTGGCAACGAATGCAAATGCTGCTTTAGCTTTTGGAATGTCATTTCCGCCTCTTCACCCTACTCGAATCTGGACTTCTTCCGGATGGCCTGGAAGAAATAGAGGCACTTGTCACCTGACCGGCTGTGAAATATTCCCAACGCCGCCAGGCAACCGGTCAATTTCTGGGAATCTTCCATAGTGCGGAGAGACCGCATGTCAATGACCGCCTGCACTTTTTCCGGATTAGCCTCTATGCCCCACTGATCGATCAAAAATCCGAGAAACTTCCCAAACTCAACACCAAATACACACTTCTTTAGTTTAAGCATGACCCAGTGTCGCCTGAGTGTGGTGAATGTTTCTCGAAGGTCCAGTAGGTGATCCGTCTATGGCTTGGATTTGACTATCATGTCATCAATGTACGCCTCTAAATTCCTGCCAATCTGATTGATGAAGACGGTGTTTATCATGCGCTGGAATGTAGCCGGTGCATTTTTTAACCCAAACGGCATCACCTTATAACAAAATAACCCCTGATCAGTGACGAAGGCCGTCTTCTCTTGATCTTTTTTCCAAATAGGTATTTGGTGGAAACCTGAGTAGGCATCCATGAAACTCATCAGAGCATGACTGGCTGTAGAGTCGACCAGATTGTCGATCTTTGGAAGCGGGTAACTGTCCTTTGGACATGCTCTGTTTAGATCTGTGTAGTCTACACACATCCGCCAGGTACCATTCGGCTTTTTCACGAGGACAACGTTTGCTACCCAATCCGGGTAGTAGCATTCCCGGATGAACCCAGCATCTAACAATTTTTTGACCTCAGCCGCTGCCGCCTGAGATCTCGCTTCACCGTGATCCCTCTTTTTCTGCCTGACCGGCTTCTTTCTAGGATCCACGACAAGCTTGTGGACAGCTAGATCCGGGCTGATGCCTGGCATCTCCTCCACTTCAAAGGCAAAGATGTCTTTGAATTCTCTTAGAAGTTGGAGCAAGTCTGCTCCCAACCGTTCATAAGCAACCGTCCCAACCTTGACAGTTCTGTCAGGACGGCTGTCGTCAAGGACGACATCAATGCAGTCACCAGCTGGCTGAGGTCGTTGATCATCTGACCTTTCCCCAGCTAGTGATTGATATTTTTCTAGCTTGACAGGGTCCGTCTGGCTCGCCTTTCTTTTCTTACCGGCTGCCCTTGGAGCCGGGACTGCTGCATCGCAGTTATCAAGGTCTATGGGGTTGTCGTCGCCGGCTGCCCCCATAGTAAGTCTGACGTCAGAGAGATAGCACTCCCTAGCCGTCCTTTGGTCCCCCTTAAGGGAACCGACTGTACCATCGTCCTCCTCAAATTTGACAAGCATGAGGGAGGGAACGATGACAGCCTTGGATTCATTGAGGGTCGGACAACCAAAAATCATGTTGTAGGCGGCAAGCTCTTCTACAACCAGGAATTTGATCACCATGTGGCGTCCTTCCCCCTTTTCACCCAGCCGGATGGGAAGATCTATGCTCCCTACCAGATGCACTACACCTCCCCCAAAACCAACAAGCGGGTGGGGCGCCTGGTGCATGTTACTGGATTTGTACTTGAGCTTGGTCAAGCACTGATAGCTGATTAGGTCAGACGAGCTCCCGGTATCTATAAGGATCCGACAAACTCTCTGATTGGCAACCTTGCATTCAATGACTATGGGGTCATCGTGAGGCCGTCTAACCTTGCCCCAGTTCTTTTCAGAAATAAGGACCTCAGGAAATATGTCTTCGACGCCTGGGTCTCCTCAACTGAGTTAACCAGCTTCCTGATGTTATCTTCGGTGCCCCGGATAGTGGGACCCCCTCTAGCAAAGCCTCCTGCTATTGTGAAGATAATCTCTTCATCCGTTTCTGAATTTGCAAGAACATCTTTTGCCGCCTACCCTTTCTTGGCCAGGGTGTTGCCCTTGGCTTTGGGCAGATAAGACTTTAGAGCCCCTTCATCAGCCTGACGGTCTAATAGCCGCCTGAGGCTATAGCAACCATTAGTGTCATGGACAACATCCTCATGGTACTGGCAGTATTTGCTTTTGTCCCGGCTGCCTACGGGGCTTTTCATAACAGCCGGCTTGTCGAGAGACATCCGGTCCTTGATCTCCATGAGGATGGATGAGCAGTTCTTTGTGAACTCGTACTTGGGGACGTACGGTTCAGATTTCTATCTGAGCTTTTGAGCCGGCTGACCAGATCGGTCTGCCGCCCAAACCTCCTTTCTCTTCTTTTCTTCCTTTTTAGTGGGCTTCTAACCAGCTTCATCTGCAAGTAATTTCAAACCTGGGAACATTGTAATAATATGGTGTTAGGTTGGATTTTGAAGTCCTTGAGTCAAATGATTGCAAAAACTGTTCTGCTCTAACCTACTCCTAGAGAGATGACCTTTACTTATTGGATTCGACCCACCTGAATATTGTAGGGTTTCGTAGTGACCCTCACTACGCGGAAAGAAACCAACCAAGACCCGCCCCCATAATAAATGCAATTAACAAGAAAAACATAATTAAAACATAATTAAGGATAAAAGATTATACCTTTGACGCGTGCTTTGCTCTACTATGAGCTCTTACTTGAACCCCGAAAAGCGAGGTCTCCAACGGGATCCTACCCTCGAACCCGACCCGAGCGCCCTAAGTCTCGAATGTTAGTCGAGACCCGGACAAATAAAACTATGAGTTTTACGAATCAAGGTTTACTCAAATCAAGAGTTGTCTTTTAATTCAACTCAAGGTTGTGTCTTCCCAAATACCCAAGCCTTTGGTATTTATAGGGAAAATGCACCCTTGATTTCCAATTTCCCACCAATGTGGGAGAGTTGGTAAAATCAATAATTTATTTAATTCCAAATTAAATAAATAATAAAGTTAATCACATTGCGACAAGTGGCACAATCACATGCTAATGAGTGATGACCAAGGTTAGGTGGGGGACCATTTGCCTTGCCCCCCAAGGCCCCTTGATTGGTCCCCACATGTAAGCACAAAACTGGCACATGGGCTGCTAGGCTGGCAGCTAGCTAGCGTGCCAGCCAGCCAGCACTCCCTTGCTGCCCAGCATCCCCATCGCACGCACACACGCACAAGCCCACGCATCATCGCTGCTGCTGCTTGCTAGCCAGCACACACTGGCACTCATACACGCACACGCACAGGGCATTGCCTGGCATGCTGCTGTGCGAGGCTGCTGTGCGGGGTGCAAGGATTTGTGTCCTTCCAACAAGTGTATTCTTCCGATAGAGGGTTCAAAATTATTACGAAGCTAATTCTTCAGTAAGGTCAAGTGATCGGAATGCCTAGATGGAGGCCGCTTCCGATCAGTAATATCAATGTGCAATTGATGTTACAGCTTAATCTTAACTGAACCCTTCGGGTCGAACCCGATCGAATCACCGATCCAAGACGACGAATTAATCCGAAAGGATTTAATGAGTCAGCAGAGTTTTACAAATACAGACGTCGGAAATCGAGCCTAGGGCGTCGAGACCGAACGTCGCAATATCACAAGCAACAAGTATGAGCATAGCCGTAGCTAGGCTAGGCTAGCTCATCGCAAGCCTAGGCGCACCATGTGTGTGCTAGGCGCACCATGGTGTGCTAGGCACTATCGCAGCACTAAGCGCGGCCTGGCAGCCTATCGCTAGCAATAAGCGCACCAGGCGCACCTAGCAACCCATCGCAGGCACCAGGCACACCATCGCAGGCACTGGGTGCTGCGTGTGTGCGTGCCTGGCATGGCAGCACCATCGCGGGCACCAAGTGCTAGCATGGATGCATGCCTAGCATTGGCGCTGCACGTGTGCTAGCTTGTGTGCTAGCCTTCGCATGGCAGCACCAAGCATCGCACCATGCATATGCGAGGGCCTAGGCGCCTGCATAGTGCTAGGCCACGCACAGCAGCCCAGCATCACCACGCACCAAGGCTGATGTGTGATGCATGGGCATGCGTGTGGTGCGAGGGCCAATGCACACTGTGCATGACTAGTGCGCATGGTGCGTGGCTAGTGCGTGTGCGAGAGATGCTGCGAAGGTGTGTGCGTGGTGTGCGAGGCAAAGAGGGGCCAGCATGCGTGGCTCGCTAGCAACACGCATGCTGGGTGTGCGAGCATGTGCGAAGGGTGAAGCGTGGATGCGTATGGTGCGTGGGATGCCAGGGGAAACACCAGCGGCTAGCACTGGCACTCACCAGCGCCAAGCATAGCCCAGCACCAAGCAGCACTGCCTAGCTGGGATGCGAAGGCTGCTGGTGGGCTGGTGCTAGCTAGGCTGGGCATGCTGGCAGTGCCAGTTGGCTGCCAGCCCAACAGCATGCTTGAGGCGGTTTTGTGAGGAGAGTGGGGACCAAGGCTTAGAGCCATGCCTTGGGGAGCAAGGCAATGGTTCCCCCCAAGGTACATGGTCCTCACCTAACTCTCTCTCTCTCCCCATACACTTGTTACGTTGTGATTAGATTTATTTATTAATTTATTTTAGAAATAAATTAATTAGAAAAATTACTCATTCTCCCACATTGGTTGGGGAATGAAGTTCAAGGGTTCATTTCCCTATAAATACCAAGCTAGGGTATTGGGAAATGAACAACCTTGAGTGGAATTAAAAAGGCAACTCTAAGACAGAGTAAACCTTTGATTCGTAAAACTCATAGTTTTTTTGTCCGGGTCTTGACTAACCTTCAAGACTTAGGACGCTCGGGTCGGGTCGAGGGTACGATCCGTCGAAGATCTCGTCTTTTCGGGATTTTGAAGTAAGAGCTCTTTGGGAGCGAAGCACGCGTCAAGGGTATAATTCTTGTTCTTAATCTTGTTTGATTAAGTTTATTTTGCTTGTTAATTGCTTTAATTAAGGGGCGGATCTTGGTGGGTTTCCATCCGCATAGTGTCCGGTCACTACGAAACCCTACAGCAGTATCGGAGCCACGCTCTTTTTAATTTTTGCAAATTTTTTTAATTAAGGTGTTTTAAAAGAAAATTTTCTGGTTCATGTTCTTCTAATTAGATTAGATGCTCGTTTTAATTAATTTTAAAACTTGATTTTATTTTTGATTTGGCTTTCGAACCTAGATTTTGGCTCAAAAATAGTGATTTTTGGGTGAAATCGATATTCTGGAACAGATTCAACCCTTTTAGGACTGTCCAGAAGCCAAATTCGAACCAGAAACCCAATTTATCTAGGGTTTTTCGTTTTTCAACGAATATTTTAATTTTTTTTAAGCCTTGATTAATGCAAGCATAACAAGGTTAGATTAAATGCACATTTGCATCACTAATCTACTGGTTTTAAAATATCCTTGAGCATAATAATGGAATTTTTATTAGTGCTTAAGTTGATAAACCAACTTTTCACATAAACTTGTTTTTCACAAATTTTGCAAATAAATTGCAATAAAGTGTGAAAACTTGTTGTGATTTTGTATTTTAAGTTCCCAAATAATGTTAAAGTTCTAATCTTTAAAGGTTTAAATGATTGGAACCCTAACCCTAAATTCCATGTTGAACAAAGTTTGGATTTTTTCATGTTTAGTTGATTAAAATCCATTAAGTTCAATTACTTGTGAGTAAAATTTGATTAATCTTCATATTGGAAGATGTAATCTTGGTATTTTACACAAGTAGCAAGTTGGAAAATTTTATCATTGGATGGTTAATTTATTTTTCCAACTCCCATTTGTCAAATCCATTATTAATTTGAATATTGGCAAGATTAATTTTGGACATAGCTCATTTTATTTTAAGCATAAAGTTTGACCTAATTTTAGTTCAAAATTGAAATTTTGAATAATTTAGGCTTGTGCACTATTGAAATTTTTTTTAAGTTAGACTTGTTATTTTATTTTTGCTCCAAATTGGTTCTAAAATAAATTTAGAATTAATTTTTAACACACAAATATCGGGATTAAAATCCCGAGTCAAAAGCACACAAATCGAGGCAAAGGGCACCCAAGCAACACCTAGGCTAGCCGGGCTGGTATCGCAGCCCACATGTGGCTGTCTTGGTGCGCATGGTGCTGGCCCTACCTCGCTGTGTGGCTGCTGTGTGTGGGGAGCCAGTAGTGCACATATGATGCGTTGTAATGTGGTGTGTGGCTGCTGGGCACTGCTCGCATATGCTGCCAAGCAGCGGGAGGCAGCCAGCCACAGCAAGCCAGCCACACCTGCCAGCGCCCACACTCACATGCCAGCATGCGAAGCGCTGTGCGTGCTAGGGCTAGCAGGCGCAGCAAGGCTTGCTGGGCCAGATGCTTGCACCTAAGCACTGCACTGCTGCATCATTGATGCTAGGCATCCGGTTTTGTATGTGGGCCATTTTGATGCATGAGCTATGTAATTTTGCGTTTATCCCATTTTAAAATATTTTAATAATTATTTTAAAGAGGTTAGAACCTCGGTATTCGGTTTTGCAAAATTTTGACAAATTATGGGTTATGCCGACTTAATTAATCGGATTAATTAAGTACGGATGCGGAATTTAGTGGGAGCTTAATTAAGTGGGTAAGCATTTTGCGTTTAGAAAAAATGGATTAAACCACTTTGACTAGTTTTAATTAGGCGCGTTAATTGGATTAACCACCTAAGTTAGTTACTAGTTTTGCGTGTTTAATTATGTATTTCGTAAAATTGCATGGGCCATTCACAAATAGTGAATGGGTGAATGGAAGATTGTTTTCAAAACAGGTTCTTTGAAAATGGCAACTAGTGGGGCCCGACTAGGATAGAAAATACGGACTGCGTTCCGTTATGTATTTTTGTAAATTTAAATACAATCTGCGAACCGTTAAGTATTTTTGTACTATTAGATTAATCTTAGTCGTTCTAGCTAGCTTCTTTTATTTCATTTTGGCCAAGATGTCTCAAGACAACGTTTCGACGAAGACGAGCCAAGATGAAGACCCATGGAAATTGAAGATTTCAAGGGGTCATGCTAGTTGCCAAATGCATCTATTTTTATGCCTTATATATATTGTTATTATTATGATTGCTAGATGCATGTCTAGGATTTCTATTATTTTGCGACGATTAGTTAAGTTCACTTAAATCAACCAACATAGAAACCCTAGGTCCCTTTAATAATATTGAGCTAAAATTTGTCGTTCCAAGAACAACACTTACCGAACTAATGCGCGTACGTGATGGATTACGCCAAAGCGAGGCATCACTACTTCCCTAGGAACATAAGGTATACTAGGTATACAAGTTTTCTTGGTTAAGCTCAACGATATCAGTAAGGGGTCCTTAGATGTCGTGGCAAGAGAGATAAAATGTCAAGAATGCATTAGATGCGACATTTTATCAAACCGAGAGTAGCTTGGAGCTATTAGCAATTGGATTGCTTACCTTAAGATATTTAATGATTAAGACAAGCCAAAGCATGCTTAACCATTTCTTAATCTTTGGGATCTCGGAATCATTTTATTCTCGCCCATAAGGGACAATTTTAAATGCGTGGATAAAATGTTCAATAAGATTGAATATATGCATGAACGTTTTAAATTTCAACTTATTGATGTATGAATGGTTTTTCACTTAAAATTCTTTCAATTGTAGAATCATGTCTGCAAGTAACTCAAACAACAACAATTCTCTTAGCGCTCAATTCTCGACAAGGAGAAGTTGAGCGGGCCAAACTTTCTTGATTGGCAAAGAAATCTCCGCATTGTACTAATGCAGGAGCCAAAGGAATACGTCCTTGATGAGGAAATGCCCGACGCTCCCAATGAGGAGGTCACTCAGGCTGCCCTTAACCGATGGCAAAGTGCCAATCGGGATGTCAAATGCATCATGTTGGCCACCATGTCTCTAGACCTTCAAAAGACTTTCTTTGAAAAGGAGACAGCTTTTGAGATCATTTCTGAGCTTCAGAATATGTTCCAAGAGCAGGCCCGAACTGAAAGGTTCGAAACCCACAAGCAGATCCTTGAGAGAAAGCTCAAGAAAGGAGAGCCAGTCAGCCCGCATGTCCTCAAAATGATTGGATTATTTGAGAACATGGAAAGGCTTGATGCTGGGTATTCAACCGAGATGGGAATTGACATCATTCTCCACTCGCTTCACAAAGGCTATGATCAGTTCAAAATGAACTATAATATGCATAGTATGGAGAAAACCCTCACCGAGCTTCATGGTATGTTAAAGCAAGCCGAGCAAACCCTCAAGGATGAGGGCAAGCATGACATGCTCATGGTAAGGAAGGGCAAGCCATTCAAACTTCCGGGCAAAAAGAAGAGCTTTAAAGGGAAAAAGAAGAAATTCCCGCCTAAGTCAAAATCTGCCAAGGGCAGCAAGGACAAGAAGGCAGCTTCTTCTAAATCTGATTCCGAATGTTTCTACTGCAAGAAGAAGGGACATTGGAAACGGGACTGCCTCAAATTCAAGGAAGATAAGAAGAACGACAACGTTGCTTCTTCATCAGGTATTTTTGTTATAGACTTAAACTTCGCTAGCAAAACATCATTGGTATTAGATACCGGATGTGGCTCACACTTTTGTTCCAATGCTCAGGGACTAAGGATAAGTAGGAGGCTAGAGAAGGGAGAGGTCGAGCTTCGGGTCGGCAATGGAGCAAGGATGTCTGCCGTCTCCATTGGAACTCTCAGTTTGTCTTTGCCCTCAGGGCTTGTTCTAGAACTTGAAAACTGTTATCATGTTCCTAGAGTGACCAAAAACATTATTTCAATATCGGCGTTGGACGCCAAAGGATTCGAATTTCGAATCAAAAACAATAGTTGTTTTATTTATTTTGATAATGTTTTATATGGTAAGGCACATTTAGAAAATGGTCTTTATGTGCTTTCACTAGACAAACAGGTCTATAACATCGAGGATACTGCCAAAAGGGCTAAGACCATCGAGTCGAATCAAACCTACTTGTGGTATTGTCGTCTTGGCCATATTAACATCAAACGCATCAAGAAACTTCTTCAAGAAGGTGTTCTTGACTCATTCGACTTAGAGTCGTTTGAAAATTGCGAAGGATGCTTATTAGGCAAGATGATAAAACAGCCATTCTCCAAGTTGGGAGAAGGGCAAGTGACTTATTAGGTCTAATACACACGGATGTATGTGGACCAATGAGCACACCCGCAAGACAAGGTTACAAATATTTCATCACTTTCACCGAAGATTATAGTAGATATGGCTATGTCTACTTAATGTCCAATAAATCTGAATCCTCTGAAAATTTCAAAGAATTTCAGAAAGAAGTTGAAAATCAACTTGGCAAGAAAATTAAAGCACTTCGATCGGTTCAAGGTGGCGAATATTTGAGCGATGAATTCGACGATCACTTGAAAGAAAATGCCATTCTTTCAGAGTTGACACCTCCCGGAACTCCTCAATGGAACGGGGTGTCCGAACGGAGGAATCGGACCTTTTTAGACATGGTTCGATCAATGATGGGTCTTAGTGAACTCCCTATCTCTTTCTGGGGACATGCGCTACAAACTGCAGCACTAACACTAAATAGAGCTCCGTCAAAAGCTTTTAAAAAGACTCCATATGAATTATGGACTAAGAAACCTCCTAGGTTGTCTTTTCTCAAGATTTGGGGATGCGAAGCATATGTCAAGCGATTAATTTCGGACAAACTTCACCCCAAATCGGATAAGTGTTTCTTTGTGGGATATCCAAAAGAAACCAAAGGGTATTACTTCTACAATAAATCCGAGAACAAAGTATTTGTTGCTCGTGATGGTGTCTTTTTGGAGAAGGATCACCTTTCCAAAATGACAAGTGGGAGGAAAATCGAACTCGGCGAAGTTCGAGAGGACGAGCAACAATGTCAACCTAACAAAACTGACAATCTAGATACTTTGGAAGCATCTAAGAAGATTGGTCAGAATCAAACAGACAATGTAAATGCTCAACCGATTACCCTACGTAGGTCGCAACGGCAAAGATCTCAACCAGACAGATACCTCGGTATCGTCTTAACCGATGATCAGGACATCCTAGTCATGGATGGTGATGAGATGGCGACATACAAGTAAGCTATGACGAGCCCCGACTCTGCAAAATGGCAAGAGGCCATGAAATCCGAGATGGACTCCATGTCTGAAAATCAAGTCTAGGACTTGGTGAATTTGCCCGAGGCTTATACACCCATTGGTTGCAAATGGATCTTCAAAGTGAAGACAGACAAGGATGGAAATGTATCAATATACAAAGCTAGACTGGTGGCAAAAGGTTATAGACAAGTCCACGGGATTGACTATGATGAAACTTTTTCACCAGTTGCAATGCTAAAATCCATCCGGATCATCCTAGCGATTGCTGCATATTACGATTATGAAATATGGCAAATGGATGTCAAAACCGCCTTCCATAATGGAATTTTGGAAGGAACTGTGTATATGACACAGCCAGAAGGTTTTGTCGATCTAGGAAACGCTGGAAAGGTTTGTAAGCTGAAGAAGTCCATTTATGGACTAAAGCAAGCCAGCAGAAGTTGGAATCTGCGATTTGATGAAGCCATTAGCAAATTTGGTTTTATCAAGAATACAGATGAGTCTTGTGTATACAAGAACGTCAGTGGGAGTGATATTGCATTCCTAGTCCTGTATGTCGATGACATACTTCTCATTGGAAACAGCACAAAATTGTTGGAGTCCGTAAAGGGCTGGTTGGGAAAGTGCTTTTCAATGAAGGACTTAGGAGAGGCAGAGTACATATTGGGCATCAAGATCTACAGGGATAGATCTAAGAGGATGATTGGATTAAGCCAAAGTACTTACATTGATAAGGTACTGGCTCGATTCAACATGGAGAATGCCAAAAGAGGGCATTTACCCATGTCCCATGGCGTAACTCTCAGCAAGAAACAGTGTCCACAGACACCTGTTGAGCGAGAAAGAATGAATCAGATCCCATATGCTTCGCTAATTGGATCGATCATGTATGCCATGATATGTACAAGGCCAGATGTATCGTATGCCTTGAGTGCAACGAGTCGATACCAAGCGAACCCAGGAGAGGCGCATTGGACTGCGGCCAAGAACATCCTTAAGTACCTGAAAAGGAACAAGGATAAATTCATGGTGTATGGAGGCCACAAAGAACTGGTTGTTGAAGGTTACACCGACGCTAGCTTCCAGACTGACAAAGACGACTTCAAGTCACAGTCGGGGTACATATTCTGTCTGAATGGAGGAGCGTTTAGCTGGAAGAGTACCAGGTAGAGCACCACTGCAGACTCTATAAGTAATCTATGATTCGCAAGTTCATTAGCGAACTTGGTGTTGTACCCTCAAATAAGGGGCCGATAGATCTCTATGGTGATAACAATGGAGCTATCGCTCAGGCTAGGGAGCCGAGAGAGCACCAGAAGGTCAAGCACGTGCAAAGGCGATTTCACATGATAAGGGAATGGAAATTCGAAGGTGAAATCAGAATTTGTAAGATTGGCACAGATGATAATGTAGCCGATCCTTTGTCTAAATCGCTGGCTCAAGTGAAACACAACAAGCACATTGAGGCGATGGGAATCAAGCATGTTGGAGACTTGCTTTGAAATTCCCTGTACATGTGTTTTAATTAAATAGGATATTTAATGTAAGACATTGTATTAAAACCATTCATTAATGGAGTAATTAATTTTTGTGCAAAATTATTATTCACTCCATTACTATTTAATTGTGGTTTAGAATTAAATAATGAGTCCATTCGATTTCCGAAAATATTCAAAACAGGGTATCAAGACCATGTCTTGGATAAAGAAGCACCTGTTAAGTGAACATTGAATATTAAATCGAAAATTGTCCCTAATCGAGGTCATCTAACAGATGGACGATTGATGACCGCCATAGATTAGTGTGTAGTATGATTTACAGGACCGTTTCTTGTGCTGCGAGGACGTGACGGTCATAAATCATTTGCACAGGCACAGTTTGGAACTGTACTGGATAAGACCTATGAGAGTACTTTAAGAAAATTTAAATTTTTTTCATAAGTACATTTCTCATTATGACTATCGGAACTTGTTTCCTCCGACCATGAGTACTGTGAAGTTTTCTTGTTTGAGTACTAGGCTCTTTGATGTTTCAAAACGTCTGCCGTAACTAGGGATCATAACGGGAACACTCAGGAGACTATGTCCTCTTAGTAAGAAGAACTTACAATACAAGACTGGGATTGTCCCCCTACTAACAATAGGGAAAAATGTTTTGTTGTTTACAAGGCCGCTCGAAGAGCGAGACTGTGAAAATGCATGGCCGTGCTCAGATGGATTTTAGAAATTATCTGCTTATTGACAATCGAACTCGGAGATCAAGAAACAATTCTGAACGTAATAAGGATGACAAAGAATCTTACCTTATAGTTCACGAAGAAACATTAAGTGACATAGGAAATGAGCTATACAATGTATGCACACTTGTCCGGAGGGACAAGTGGGAGATTGAAAGGAATGGTGTCCTTCCACCAAGTGTATTCTTCCGATAGAGGGTTTAGAATTATTACGAAGTTAATTCTTCAGTAAGGTCAAGTGATCGGAATGCCTAGGTGGAGGCCGCTTCCGATCAGTAATATCAATGTGCAATTGATGTTAAAGCTTAATCTTGACTGAACCCTTCGGGTCAAACCCAATAGAATCACCGATCCGAGACGACGAATTAATCAGAAAGGATTTAATGAGTCAGCAGAGTTTTACGAATACAGACGTCGGAAATCGAGCCTAGGGCGTCGAGACCGAACGTCGCAAAATCACAAGCAAAAAGTATGAGCGTAGCCGTAGCTAGGCTAGGCTAGCTCATCGCAAGCCTAGGCGCACCATGTGTGTGCTAGGCGCACCATGGTGTGCTAGGCACTATTGCAGCACTAGGCGCGGCCTAGCAGCCTATCGCTAGCAATAGGCGCACCAGGCGCACCTAGCAACCCATTGCAGGCACCAGGCGCACCACCGCAAGCACTGGGTGCTGCGTGTGTGTGTGCCTGGCATGGCAGCACCATCGCAGGCACCAAGTGCTAGCATGGGTGCTTTCCTAGCATTGGCGCTGCATGTGTGCTGGCTTGTGTGCTAGCCTTCGCATGGCAGCACCAAGCATCGCACCATGCATATGCGAGGGCATGGGCGTGATGTGTGGCATTTATGCCACCATTTTAACCCTTTTTACTACCGATTTCCCCCGGATTTGTCACTTGCTTATGCCTATTTTAACCCCTTTTATCTTGATTTTAGTCACTTTAGCTCCCTCTCGTATTTTTCCTCCCCTTTTGTCTTTTATTCTAGTTTTTACCTACTTTTTGTGTGTTTTGACAGCTCCCAGCGCTTATGTGCGATTCACGAATAAATAGCTCGAGTAGAGATGCCAAAGGAGCTTGCCAAAGGAGTGGAGATGCCAAGATGGAGAGGGCGCGCTGTTCTGATGGGCCGCGGGCGCAGGCTTGTAAGCCGTGGGCGCGGACAGGAAAAGTCTGAAGCCAGTAGAAGAAAGTGGAGATGGCGAGCCGCGGGCGCGGAGCATAGAGGCCGCAGGCGCGGCATTGGCCCCACGGGCGCAGTAGAAAAGCCCCACGGGCGTGGCACTTTCCCTCGCGGGCGCGGCACTTTCCCCCGCGGGCGCGGATTTCTGGGTTTTACGAGGCTATTTACCCAGCTTGGAGAGGGCGCGGCTACCTGTTCGGAGAGCCCTCTCCCTTGCCCTTTTTCTTCCTTTTGGTAGAAGACTATAAATAGTCCCTTGTTTGAGTTTCTTAGCATCCACTATTCCATTGGCCCCAAAAATCATTTGTAGAGAGAGAAGTTCATGGTTTCTAGAGAGAGAAAACACTAGTGTTCAAGATTCAATCTTTGTAATCAAATATTCAAGCTTTCTTCTAGATTATTGCTACTACTTTGATGATTTGGTAATCTTTCATCTCTATAATACCAATATTTACTTTTGCTTCTCTAGTTTTTGATCTTCTTTGTTTTATTGTTGTTACTTGAGTTTATTTCCATAAATATTCAAGCTTTATTAGTTTCTTTGATTTTCCTTTCAAGTTAGAATCATGTTAGGTTATGTTGGTATTGAATACATGCTTATGTTAGTTTTTAGCTAGGGAAGGGGGTGAAAATCATGTGTATTTGAATATCTATTGATCATTGATTGGGATTTATTCTTAAGTTGATGATTTGAGCTATAATATGCTTGGAGTTAGTGTGTGCACCTCTAATCCCAAGAATCTAGCCCTTGATTGAATGCATGAGAATGATTTAATCTAGGTGTAAATGATTTCATCTACTTGCTTGAGTAGTTGCATGAGAATGAACTATTTTAGGTAGAGTTTATACTCCTAGAATCGGTTTCCCCTCGGGTTTCATTAGTACTCTTTGTTCATGATTGAATCCCCCTCTCCCTAGTGCTTTTGTCATTGTTATCTCTCTAATCTTGTCCATTTATTTATTTTTAAAAGTGTTTAATCTATTTCCCTTATTTCTATTTTATTCTAGGATCAATAGTAGTTGGTTTGTCCATAGAATTCTTCAAACACAAATACAATTACCCTCTTTTGTTACTAGCAATTTCTCCTCGATTCCGTATTAATTGTGCTAAACCCCCGTTTCCTTGGGAATCGACCCTACCTTACCGCTACCTTAAACAAAATTTGATAGAGTTAGGATAGTAGTTATAAATTGTAATTTTGATCTAGGATAATAAACTAACGACCTATTGTCCACCGATCAAAATTTTGGCGCCGTTGCCGGGGAATCGGCTAGTTTTGCACACTTATTTGCGTAATTTGTGGATTTTGTTGCTTTTTGTTTAGTTCCTTTTCCACTTGCTAGTCATTGCTAATTGTTTGCTTAGCTTTGGTGAATGAAAAGAAGATCTCAAGGACCACCTACTCACAACCTTTATCACGAAATCGACCGAACCTTGAGACAAGTCCGTAGACTCTATAAAGAAGAGGGACGAGGTTTTGGTGCAATCTTTGTTAGTGAAAGTGATTCTTGTTCCTCACATTCCCAAAGTGACGAAATGGCAGGTAACAAGTGGATGTATTATTTCGTGAGTTCAGTAATCCGGAGGATTATGAGCTCACCGGTGGGATATTGTTACCCGTCACTGAAACTAACTTCACCATCCATCCTCAATACACTCGAATGGTTCAAGCGGAGCAATTCTTGGGTTAGCCAAGTGAAGACCCCATTGAGCACCTTGATAGGTTCCTCGAACTTTGTGCCATGATACAAACCAACCAAGTTTCCCAAGAATACATTCGGATGCACCTATTTCGGCAATCTCTTGCGGGAAGAGCAAAGAAATGGCTCAAGCAAGTCAAGCCTAATTCTCTCACGACATGGAGGGAAATTGTCCAAGCATTCTTGAAGAGATTCATCTCCGAAGAGAAAACCGCCGAGATGAGGAGGAAGATAGCATCTTTTGAACAAGAGGCGGAGGAAAGCCTTAGTGAAGCTTGGGAGAGGTTTAAAGAGTTGGTGCAAGCATGTCCTCACCATGAGTACAATCAAAGCTTACTCATGAGATTCTTCTATGATGGTTTGGAACCGATGTCTCAAGCTAATTTGGATGCGGGGGCGGGTGGACAATTGATCAAAGTCCCTCAAAATCAAGTTGAAGCAACGATCAAAGAGGTAGTTAAAAACTACTCTTGGGGAGGAAGAAGGAGGAATGCGCCAAAGAAAGGTGGGAAGTATGAGTTGGAGAAGGTCGATCAATTGCAACATCAAATTGAGATGTTGACAAAAGGGCTTGCCAAGTTGAATACAAGTGTTGCTAGTGGTTCAAGCTCCTCCCAAGTCAACTCTTTCTCTTGTCAAAATTGTGGTGGCACCAACCATGATACATCCTATTGTGGCGAGTTCAGCCCAGAGCATGTAGCGGCATAAAACACAAGGCAAGAAGGGTATAGGGGAAATGGTGGAGGAGTAGCTTGGAGACAACCACCACCCGGATTTGCAACCCAACCTCAACAATGGAATCAACAAGCTCAACAACCATACCATTCCAACACCCAATATCAAAACCCTCCTCCATTCCAAACCCAAAATCAAAGAGGAAACTACCCAAGAAACAACCAACACAATAATCAACACCAATACCAAAATTAAACCCAAGCAACTCAAAGAAGTCAAGAGCAAGCATCTCAACCCGATTCTACTCAAACTCAAATTCTTCAACAACTTCAAGCCATGAATCAACAAATGCAAGAATTCAAGGCTCATAACAAGATGGTTGATTCACAACTAGCACAATTGGCCGAGAGAGTTCCTTTCACCTCATCTTCCACTTTGCCCGGACAATCACAAACCAACCCTTCCAATATTGTAAAACCCGACTCTTGCAAGGCAATCACATTGAGATCGGGTACATCTTATGAGGGTCCCAAGGAAGAGGATGGTAAGGAAAAGGAGGGAGAAGAAGAGATGAGTGATGATAAAAAATTTGAAGAAGAGAAAGGTGATCAGAAAGAGAAGAGTATGGAGAAAAAGAAGACTAAGGATGTGGTGACATCCTCAACTTCTAATGAGGCTAGAAACCTTGATGGACCGGTTCCTTTTCCCGGTCGGCTTGCGGAGAGAAAATTGAACGATAAATTTGCAAAGTTTCTAAGTGTGATGAAAAACTTACAATTAACCTCCCTTTCATTGAGGTTGTCACACAAATGCCTTCATACTCCAAGTTCTTGAAAGACATTCTCACCAACAAAAGGAAGCTCAATGATGAGCTTATCACTCTTCCCCATCAAGTGAGCGCACTTGTTCAACACAAAATGCCCAAGAAGCAAAAGGACCCGGGAAGCTTTACCTTGCCGGTCAAGATTGGGAACATGGAAGCTAGGGGTGCCCTAGCCGACCTCGGAGCAAGTGTTAGTTTAATCCCTCTATCCATTGCTCAAAAGCTTAACATTGAGATGATCCCCACAAGGAAAACCATTCAATTGGCCGATCGTTCGGTGAAGCTACCTTGTGGCGAGCTTGAAGATATCCCTATTCAAGTTGGGCATATCTTTGTGCCATGTGACTTTGTAGTGATGGATATGGAAGAAGATGTGGATACACCTTTGATTTTAGGTTGTGAAGCTCTTAAAACCTTGGGGGCAGTAATCAATTGCAAGAATAATACCATTACATGTGAAGTAGCCGATGAAAAAATTGTCTTTGAATTCTCTAAGCTACTCAAGACCCCCATGGTTGAGAAGTGTTATAGGGTTGATGTTGTCAATGAAGAGCTAGATCGTTTGGGAAGGGATGTCATGAGTCCTAAAGATCCTATGGTCGAAGCTCTCACATGTGAGGAAGATTAATTCTCCCAAGAAGCAAAGGAATTTGCTATGGCCATTGAAGAAGCCAAAGAGGAAGAAGAGAGTGGTACTAAGCATGATGAGCTTGAGCATGAGGAGGAAAAATTGGAGGAGAGTTCTAAGCCTCCTCCCAAGGTAGAACTCAAACCCCTTCCCCCTTCTTTGAAATATGCTTATCTTGGAAATGAAGGAGAATACCCCATTATTGTCAATGCTTCCCTTAATGGGCTTGATTTGGAAAAATTGATTGCTGTTTTGAGAAAATATAGAAATGTGATAGGGTATAGCATTGACGATATTAAGGGTATTAGCCCTTCTTTATGCATGCATCGTATTCACCTTGAGGATGATCAATCCACCTCCATTGAACCTCAAAGGAGGTTAAACCCCAACCTCCAAGAGGTAGTCAAGAAGGAAATTTTCAAATTGCGTGAGGCGGGTATAATCTATACTATCTCCAATAGCAAGTGGGTTAGCCCGGTTCACGTGGTTCCAAAAAAGGGTGGAATGACCATTGTCAAGGGAGAAGGAGGAGAGGAAATCTCCACCCGGACGGTCACCGGGGGGAGGATGTGCATTGATTATAGGAAGTTGAACAAGAATACTAAGAAAGATCATTTTCCTCTCCCCTTCATGGATCAAATGTTGGAAAGACTCTCCCATCATGCTTTCTTTTGCTTTTTGAATGGATACTCCGGCTTTTTCCAAATCCCTATCCATCCAAATGATCAAGAGAAAACTACTTTTACGTGTCCATATGGGACATTTGCATACCGAAGAATGTCATTCGGCTTATGCAATGCTCCCTCAACTTTCCAACGATGCATGACTTCCATTTTTTCTGAGATGCTTGAGAATGAGATTGAAGTTTTTATGCATGATTTTAGTGTTGGTGGATCGTCTTTTGACACATGCCTTATTAACCTTGAAAAAGTATTGAAAAGGTGTCAAGAGACGGGTTTAGTGTTGAATTGGGAAAAATGCCATTTTATGGTCGAGGAAGGTATTGTCCTAGGCCATAAAGTATCAAAAAAGGGCATTGAAGTAGACTCGGCTAAGGTTTTGGTGATTGCTAAGCTGCCCCCTCCTACCTCCGTCACAGAAGTGAGAGCTTTTCTTGGGAATGCCGGTTTTTACCGGAGGTTTATCAAAAAAATTTCATCTATCGCCAAACCCTTAACCGAGTTACTCAAAAAGGATGTTGTATTCCATTTTGATGAGGCTTTCCTTGAGGCATTTCAAAAGCTTAAGGAAGCCCTCATCTCTTCTCCTATTGTGCAAGCTCCGGATTGGAGCTTGCCTTTTAAGCTAATGTGCGATGCGAGTGATTTTGATGTAGGTGTCGTGCTTGGGAAAAAGAAAGAAGGAAGATCTTGTGTCATCTACTACGCAAGTAGAACGCTCGACGAAGCTCAAAAGAATTATACCACAACGGAGAAGGAAATGCTAGCGGTTGTCTTTTCCATGGATAAGTTCCGGTCTTACCTCATATGCTCAAAGGTGATAGTCTACACGGATCACATCGCGGTCCGCTACCTTATGACCAAAAAGGAAGCAAAACCGCGTCTCATTAGTTGGGTTCTTTCTCTCCAAGACTTTGACATGGAGATGAGGGACAAAAAGGGGGCGGAAAATTATGTAGCGGATCATCTATCGAGACTTCCTTTTGAGACTAAAGAAGACGTGCCTATCAATGAAGAAGTGGGTTTTGAGGCTCTTATGGCCATTACATCAACACCAAGCCCTTGGTATGCGGACATTGCCAATTACTTAGCATGTGGTGTCGTTCCCCCGGAGTTCTCCTCTCAACAAAAGAAAAGGTTTTTCAAAGAAGTGAGGAGGTATTTTTGGAACGACCCTTATTTATTCAAGCAATGTGGAGATGGGCTTTTTAGAAAATGTGTTCCGGATCATGAGATCGAAGGGGTGCTTGAGCATTGTCACTCATTGCCATGTGGTGGGCATGGAGGAGTAGAAAAGACCGTGGCTAAAATTTCTCAATCTCTTCTTTGGTGGCCAACAATGCACAAGGATGCCCAAAAATTCATAGCTAGATGTGATAAGTGCCAAAGAGGTGGGGGCATAACCAAGCGTGATGAAATGCCTCAACAAAATATTCTGGAGGTTGAACCCTTTGATGTATGGGGGGTCGACTTTATGGGGCCTTTCGTTTCCTCTTGTGGCAATCTCTATATATTGGTGGCGGTGGACTATGTGACCAAGTGGATCGAAGCTATACCCTCGACTACCAATGACCACAAGGTTGTGCTCAAGCTTCTAAAAAAGATCATCTTCCCAAGATTCGGGGTTCCAAGAGTTCTCATTAGTGATGGTGGTTCTCACTTCGCCAAGAAACAACTTGAAGCTCTCCTCAAACGCTATGGGGTTCATCATAAAATCGGCCTGCCATACCACCCCCAAACTCAAGGACAAGTGGAAGTATCAAATAGGGAGATCAAGAACCTTCTTGAGAGGATGGTAAACAAGTCTAGAAAAGATTGGTCTCTCAAGCTTGATGATACGCTTTGGGCTCTAAGGACGGCTTAAAAGACCCCGATTGGTACTACTCCTTACCGATTGGTCTATGGAAAAGCTTGTCATTTTCCGGTTGAGTTAGAGTACAAAGCTTGGTGGGCGATCAAAGAGCTCAATATGGATATGACCTTGGCGGGCGAAAAGAGGCTACTTAAGCTCAATGAACTTGAGGAGCTCCGCTATGATGCCTATGAGAATTCGAGACTCTACAAGGAGAGGAACAAGAGGTGGCACGACCAACATATAAGGAACAAGAGCTTTAAGGTTGGGGACAAGGTTTTGTTATTCAATTCTAGGCTCCGTTTGTTCCCCGGAAAGCTTAAGTCAAGATGGTTGGGGCCTTTCACAATTTCGAAAAAAACTCCTTATGGGTCTTTTGAGTTAGAAGCGAATGGGAACAAGTTCATGGTCAACGACCACCGTTTGAAGCACTACCATTACAATGATCAAATTGGCATGATTGAGTGCATGAGGCTCGATCCGCCGGATCCTAAGTCACTTTCTTGAAGATAATGTGAAATGGTCAAGCTAATGACCTTATAAAGAAGCGCTTCTCGGGAGGCAACCCGAGTTCTCAACCCTTTTGATTTTGTGTTTTTTTTGTCTTTGACTATTTTTGGATGATTTTTCCTTCAATTTCTTATTGTGTGTGTTTGTTCATTCATTAGGTACCTTGATCTTTGGGTGCTTGATCTATTAAGTTGGGTTTGGAGAGGAGAAGGAGTTTGGAAGAAGAGAAAGTGGAGATGCCCAAAGAGGACCCTGGAGAGGGCGCGCACAGGCCACCCGCGGGCGCGGCAGGCCCCTCCCCTGTTTTCATGATAAAGTGGAGATGCCTGGGAAATACTCGGAGCGGGCGCGGACAGGAGGCCCCGCGGGCGCGGCAGGGGATTGCGATTTTTGAAGAGGAAGTGGAGATGGCTTAGAGATGCCGAGAGAGGGCGCGGGTAGAAACAGCCGCGGGCGCGGCGTATACTACCGCGGGCGCGGACAGGCACCTCCGCGGGCACGCAATTCCTCCCCGCGGGCGCGACATCCTGCAGTTAAGAATCACAGAAACCAGAAACCCCAAAGACGCGGGCGCGATAGACGAACCCGCGGGCGCGGGCAGGGCATGCCGCGGGCGCGGCCCTTCAGAGCCGCGACTCCTCCTTTAATTCTCATCCATATGCCCGAAAATCCCTTAATCTCCATATCAGTTTTTTCCCCCTTTCTCTCTCTACTCCTTACTCCATTCCAAACCCTAACCCATTCCTCTTCAATTTCTCTTCCCAAATCATCAAATTCCATCAAATTTCAACAATTCCCTCACTTTTCTACAAATTTTCTCACCAAAAATCTGATTTTTCACCCCCAAAAACCCAAAATTTTTGGTACTTTCTCTTGTGAGGGATTCGCTTCCACCATTAAGGAGTTCTTGGAGGCAAGACTCATTGCTTCTTCAAGGGCTAGTAAGAGTAATTGATTGAGCTCATTGTTGGTATAAATTTCTCCCTTACTCTATATTTCCTTTGAATTTGAAGTATATTTGTGTTTGAGAAAATTTCATGCTTGTGATATTTTATGTTGGAATTGTTGATGTTTGAACTCCTATTTTGTATTCATCTATTATCTTGAGCATTATTGATTTTAGGATTGTTATTTATCATAGTTGTCTCTTGGTATAGTTTGTTTTGTTGTAGGTTGTTCTTGGTGTCTCTTGGAAGTGATCTTAGTGGTGATTGCTTGGTTTTGGAAATTTGTTGTGGGTGTTTATAGTTGTGATTTGCTGGGAGTGTTTCTTGGTGATTGAAACTTGAGTAAATAATCATGGTGTTTGGTTCTAAGAAGAGAAAGAGTGGGAAGGAACTCCAAGGTTCATCCTCTTCCAACCCCCAACAAAATGAACCTACCCCCCAAACCGCTCCACCACCTCTACAACCCCTCAAATTCCACAACAAAAACCACAAACCCATCTATGACAACCTCCTAAACAGGAAGTTGAGACCGACCAAGCATTACCATCACTCCACCACAACCAAGCTTGGTATCGATGAGGATTGTTGGTTCTTATTCAACAACCTCAGACTTGGTTCCTTTGTGTCAAGTGCCTATCGAACCTACAAAGAGCCTACCCTAGAGTTTCTTGCTTCCTTTGAAACCCATGCCGCAGGAGATAATGATCTCTCCATTTCCTTCCAACTCTTTAACAAAAAAGAAACCTTCACCCTCCGCTAGTTTAACCAACTGCTGGATTTCAACCCCGATGCCGATATGTTCTTCCCCGAGCATGCGGGCCTCCATGCTTATGAGCCCCTTCACTGGTGGAAGGTCATTTCGAGAATGGATGCCTTCAACTCCAAGTACTCTTTAGCCAGTCAGATCATGCACCCAGCCATCAGACTTCTGCATCGAATCCTTAGGTACACGGTCTTTAATAAACAAGACTTGGGGAAGATCACAACCGAGGAAATCCGAATATTATGGCTAGCTACGCAGCCGGAAATTGGGAACAGAATGAACTTCGGGTTTCTATTCACCAAATGCATTGAGAGTGTCCTGTCGGGTACAAGGAAAGGTGAAATTCATTTTGAAGGGATGGTAACTCGGATAGCCGAGAAGCTGGGGCATTTGGCTAAGCTCGAATCTTGCACCCCCGTAGGGAAGAGTGATGGGAGTGATATCTGGCTCGACCTCGACAAACTAAAAACCATGAAGTTCATCGCAGATACCGAGGATCGAGGAAAGACTTGGAGCTTACTTGTCTCCCACGAGCACCACTGTTTCCTGCCCAAGCCGGAATTCACTTCTTTCACAAGGGAAGGAGTCAATTACCCATGGTGGGTAAAGAAGGACTCAGGCGTCCTTCCTAGTGCTAGGATGGTCACGGGGAAAGGGTCCGGCCAAAGCAATGAGGGCACAGAGGATGAGTTCCACCAACAACAACGACAACAACAACAAGGATCAAGGCAACAACAACAACATCATCAACCTGACTACCAACAACAAATGGGGGCAATGCGAGCCCAAATGGAAAGCATGCAACTCGGCATGCAAGGTATGTTTGCTTCCCACCAACACCTCTCTTACCAAACCAACGCCTTATATGATTTGAGTGTGCGTAGAGGGGATGTCACTCCCCCAGTCAACTACCCTTATGTGTTGGCCTAACAAGGGCCCGTGCCATCTTGGGGGGGTGACAACCAACCTACGTACCCATATTGGCAAGGGACCTCGGACCCTGCTGTGCCTAGGCGTGATTTCCCTGATGAGTCCGGTCATTATGATTATCGGGTTTCGGGTGGGAGTGATTACAGGGGTGATCCTAACTACCCCTATGTTGACCCCTCTCACCCCGACCCCCTTGTCCAGCCCGAGCCATATGACCAGTTGTCCGCGTCCCAGCTCGACCTTTTCAAAGGTCATTATGGGTGGCCACCTGGCTACTCCGGAGGTTGGGACCCCTATGGCCCCCCATCGGGTTTCTCTTACGACGAAGGGAGCGCGGATAACGACGGTGCCGGCTCTAGTGGCCATTAGTTTCCCCCTTGTTCTTTTTGTTCCCTCCCTTTGTCTTCCCCCCTATTACTTGTCCTCACGCCGCATCGAGGACGATGTTTTACTCTAGTGTGGGGGGGTTGTCTGAGTCAAAGGAGAGTGTTAGGGAATTCTTGAGGCGAGTGTGGGGGAAGGCACCTAGGACTCAAGGGACTATTTAGGGGTTTTGGGTGTAGGTCTCGTTAGTAGCGTTGTTGTTGTCTGGTGTCTATGATATTCGTTTCTATGATATGATGACAATGTTTTGATGATGATGACTCTATAATGATGGGATTTTTGGGTAGTAGGTCATACCCAAAGAATTAAGTTCATGGATTTTTTCTCTCTCTAGTACTAACGTTATTTTCTTTGTAGTGCTTGCCTTGTTTTTCTTTGTTTTCCTCTCTTTTGTAGCTTGGAAGAAATTGAAAGCGACATGTGGAGGCACGGTAAATTGCTTGGTTGCTTTATTTTTTCTTCAAGAGACATTGGTGAGATCTTTCCTTTACTTTTCTTTTCTTTTCTCGTGTCGTGTTTAGTTTAGGTTTTAGCTTAGGAAAGAGTTGAATGGTTCGAGGATGTTTGCATGCGGTTCCAAGGAACCTGGGATCGTTGGTATTGAGACCGAACGATCACTTGTATATCGATTGGGATTTATTTGAATCTTTAAGCCTCTCATATGAACCTTCTTGATTCTCTCTTTCCTTTGTTCTACTTCCTTTTGTGTGATAAGCATAATTATGGCATGATGATATGAATGTGTTTTGGAACTTGCTTGCTACATTTGGATTATATCTCCGTGATGATGCATCCTTGAATGTTTGTCCTTTTTCTTAACTATGTGATGAGGTGCACATTTCGAGATTGTTGTTGATTGAATTAGAGGAGCCTTAGTTAAGGTAGCAAGGGTAAGAACTTGTGAGGGCGTTTGAACCCCTAGTTCGCGGGATGTGGTAAGATGGAGTTGCTCCCTGTAGTGGATTTGAAGCCCTCTAGTTGGTATTTGCTTACTTTTCTCATCCCTTGTGAGGTTCTCTTGTTCATGCCTTCATCAACTTGTTGAGCGGCATATTAGGATCCTCGACTATGCATGTTTGAATCCGTGTGTTGACTATTAACTCCCAAGATCGCGACCTTGTACTTTTGAGGGAGGAAAAGGGCACCATTTCTCATTTTTGTTTATTTTCTCTTTTATTTAGTTACAAATTTGATTTTTCTCTTTGCATCATCCCTCTTGCCAACCAATTTGAGCCTAATGTTTTCCCATTCTTGTCTCAACCTCATTACAAGCCTAGCGACCTATGTTTACTAACCCCTATTAGTTAGTGAAGCAATGGCTTTGCGAGGCGAGTGTGAAAGAGCGTTATGAATGTGAACATGAATCATTTGTGGAATTGGTTTGTAATTCTAGAGTAGAATATGTAAAGAAGTTTGAAAAAAAAAAAAAAAAAAAAAAAAAAAAAAAAAAAAAAACTTTATTTGATGAAATGAGAAATTTATTTATTTTGTATATATACTTGAATAAAGGGTGGTGATGCGAATGAAATCAAAATGTTTGGATATTCGTTTGAGTTGTGGTTGTGTTTTGAGTTTTGACCTTGAGGATCCCCCTTTCTCTTGCTTCACTTAGGAATTACCGCCACTATTTCAAATTGAATATTCCGACCTCTACCTTAAGCTGTGTCAGTACAACCCTTGTGAAGCCCCTTTGACTTTAAGAGTGCATGGTCAACAACCGGTGGAGGGAGATGGTTCTCAACCCTATGGAAAGAACGTGCATAGTTGAGATGTCGGGGTGATCTTTTACCTCCTCAAATTAAATATTTTTCCGGTTCCTTCGTGGAATCATGAGGAGCCATCTAGGGGGACGATCTGAAGCTAGTGGGGAGAACGCGGACCGTTTTAGAGGGGATTAGGGCGGAAGATGACTCACTAGTTCTCTATGCTTAGTTGAGGCTCGACTCTTGCAATCTCTAACATCTTGAGGCGTGCATGCATCACGTAGTTGAGAATAGCTAATATTCTTTGACGTTTTTGACATGGTTGAGTCCAAATAAAGCAATTGTTCTTTTGATCTCTTATGCTGTTTTTCCCAAAACCATGCCATATTATGTTTGTCTTTGTGGTGTTTGATTTTTCTTTCTCTCTTTGTCTTGCCTGAGGACAAGCAAGAGGCAAGTGTGGGGGATTTTGATGTGTGGCATTTATGCCACCATTTTAACCCTTTTTACTACCGATTTCCCCCGGATTTGTCACTTGCTTATGCCTATTTTAACCCCTTTTATCTTGATTTTAGTCACTTTAGCTCCCTCTCGTATTTTTCCTCCCCTTTTGTCTTTTCTTCTAGTTTTTACCTCCTTTTTGTGTGTTTTGACAGCTCCCAGCGCTTATGTGCGATTCACGAATCAATAGCTCGAGTGGAGATGCCAAAGGAGCTTGCCAAAGGAGTGGAGATGCCAAGATGGAGAGGGCGCGCTGTTCTGATGGATCGCAGGCGCGGGCTTGTAAGCCGCGGGCGCGGACAGGAAAAGTCTGAAGCCAGCAGAAGAAAGTGGAGATGGCGAGCCGCGGGCGCGGAGCATAGAGGCCGCGGGCGCGGCAGAGAAGCCCCGCGGGGGCAGCATTTTCCCCCGCGGGTGCGGCTTTCTGGGTCTTACGAGGCTATTTACCCAGCTTGGAGAGGGCGCGGCTGCCTGTTCGGAGAGCCCTCTCCCTTGCCCTTTTTCTTCCTTTTGGTAAAAGACTATAAATAGTCCCTTGCTTGAGTTTCTTAGCATCCACTATTCCATTGGCCCCAAAAATCATTTGTAGAGAGAGAAGTTCATGGTTTCTAGAGAGAGAAAACACTAGTGTTCAAGATTCAATCTTTGTAATCAAATATTCAAGCTTTATTCTAGATTATTGCTACTACTTTGATGATTTGGTAATCTTTCATCTCTATAATACCAATCTTTACTTTTGCTTCTCTAGTTTTTGATCTTCTTTGTTTTATTGCTCTTACTTGAGTTTATTTCCATAAATATTCAAGCTTTATTAGTTTCTTTGATTTTCCTTTCAAGTTAGAATCATGTTAGGTTGTGTTGGTATTGAATACATGCTTATGTTAGTTGTTATGGCTATTCCCTTCCTTCTAGCTTAGGTTTTTAGCTTGGGAAGGGGGTGAAAATCATGTGTATTTGAATATCTATTGATTATTGATTGGGATTTATTCTTGAGTTGATGATTTGAGCTATAATATGCTTGGAGTTAGTGTGTGCACCTCTAATCCCAAGAATCTAGCCCTTGATTGAATGCATGAGAATGATTTAATCTAGGTGTGAATGATTTCATCGACTTGCTTGAGTAGTTGCATGAGAATGAACTATTTTAGGTAGAGTTTATACTCCTAGAATCGGTTTCCCCTCGGTTTTCATTAGTACTCTTTGTTCATGATTGAATCCCCCTCTCCCTAGTGCTTTTGTCATTGTTATCTCTCTAATCTTGTCCATTTATTTGTTTTTAAAAGTGTTTAATCTATTTCCCTTATTTCTAGTTTATTCTAGGCTCAATAGTAGTTGGTTTGTCCATAGAATTCTTCAAACACAAATACAATTACCCTCTTTTGTTACTAGCAATTTCTCCTCGATTCCATATTAATTGTGCTAAACCCCCGTTTCCTTGGGAATCGACCCTACCTTACCGCTATCTAAAACAAAATTTGATAGAGTTAGGATAGGAGTTATAAATTGTAATATTGATCTAGGATAATAAACTAACGACCTATTGTCCACCGATCAGGGCGCCTGCATAGTACTAGGCCACGCACAGCAGCCCAGCATCACCACGCACCAAGGCTGCTGTGTGATTCGTGGGCATGCGTGTGGTGCGAGGGCCAATGCACGCTGTGCATGAATAGTGTGCATGGTGTTTGGCTAGTGCGTGTGCGAGAGATGCTGCGAAGGTGTGTGCGTGGTGTGCGAGGCAAAGAGGGGCCAACATGCATGGCTCGCTAGCAACACGCATGCTGGGTGTGCGAGCATGTGCGAAGGGTGAAGCGTGGATGCGTGTGGTGCGTGGGATGCCAGGGGCAGCACCAACGCCAAGCATCGCCCAACACTAAGCAGCACTGCCTGGCTGGGATGCGAAGGCTGCTGGTGGGCTGGTGCTAGCTAGGCTGGGCATGCTGGCAGTGCCAGCTGGCTGCCAGCCCAGCAGCATGCTTGAGGCGGTTTTGTGAGGAGAGTGGGGACCAAGGCTTAGATCCAAGCCTTGGGGAGCAAGGCAATGGTCCCCCCCCCCAAGGTACATGGTCCTCACCTAACTCTCTCTCTCTCCCCTTGACACTTGTTGCATTGTGATTAGAATTATTTATTAATTTATTTTAGAAATAAATTAATTAGGAAAATTACTCATTCTCCCACATTGGTTGGGGAATGAAGTTCAAGGGTTCATTTCCCTATAAATACCAAGCTAAGGTATTGGGAAATGAACAACCTTGAGTGGAATTAAAAAGGCAACTCTAAGAAAGAGTAAACCTTTGATTCGTAAAACTCATAGTTTTTTGGTCCGGGTCTTGACTAACCTTCAAGACTTAGGACGCTCGGGTCGGGTCGAGGGTACGATCCGTCGGAGATCTCGTATTTTCGGGATTTTGAAGTAAGAGCTCTTTGGGAGCGAAGCACGCATCAAGGGTATAATTCTTGTTTTTAATCTTGTTTGATTAAGTTTATTATGCTTGTTAATTGCTTTAATTAAGGGGCGGGTCGTGGGTTTCCTTCCGCGTAGTGTCGGGTCACTACGAAACCCTACACGAGGCTGCTGCTGTGAGGATGCGAGGCGCACACGCACACGCACAAACGCCAGTGCCCAGCACTGCGATGGCTGTGCTTGGTACGTGTGGCCTGCCATGGCTTGCGATGGCCCTAGGCACATGCACATGCACACACACGCATAGGCCTAGCCATGCGATAGTGATGTGCATGGTGCGTGTGGCCTGCGATGGTGCTGCCATGTGCGCCTAGGCATGGTGCTAGGACTGCGATGGCGCCTAGGCACCCTTGGCACGCATGGTGCGCCTAGCACACCATGGTGCGCCTAGGCCTATGTTGACCCAGCCTAGCCTAGCAGCCCACATGGCTAGGCCAGTGCGGTGCTACGGCTATGCTTATACTTGTCGCTTGTGATTTTGCGACGCTCGACCTCGATGCCCTAGGCTCGATATCCATCGTCTGTATTCGTAAAACTCTGTCGACTCATTAAATCCTTTCGGATTAATTCGTCGTCTCGGATCGGTTATTCGATAAGGTTCGACCCGAAGGGTTTAGTTAAGATTAAGCTGTGATATTAATTATACCTTAATATTACTAATCGGAAGCGGCCTCCACCTAGGCATTCCGATCACTTGACCTTACTGAAGAATTAGCTCTGTAATAATTTTGAACCCTCTATCAGAATGATACACTTTTTGGAAGGACACCATTCCTTTCAAATATCTCCTTCCCTTTCGTATGGATTTTCCCTCAAGCTCTTTATATTTTAATAGAATTACTGGGCCTAAAAGACTTCTGATGGAAAGACCTAGAAGAAAGGTATGGTAAATTGTTTTTTGCTCAGATGTATTCTATTCAATAAGATCTTACAAATTTGACTCAAGAAACTGATAATATAGCTGAATTTTTCACACAAATAAATTTTTTATGGGATAATTGGATAGTATGAGTCATATTCCTACTTTGGTTTGTTGTGGTTGTACTTGTAATATTTCTCAAGATTGAGCAAGATGAAAGGGTAATTCAATTTTTGAGGAAATTGAAAGATAGTTATGGCATGGTGAGAACCAATATGATGATGCAGCCATTTCCTAATGTTTTATTCCATACAGATTATTAGTGCGAACAAAGGCACAGTGAGTTTGTTCAAGGTGGACAGCAATCTCAAAAAGATAACATGGCTTTTGCTGTGGATAGAAAAAGGTTTTCTAACAATAAAATTTCTGATAATAGGAATTTATTCCACAAGCATTCATATAATAATTCATATAATAGGCCTGCTACTAGTAGTTATCAGGGAAGAAGCAACAGGTTATTTTAAGGGTTTTATGGCAACAACAGGAGAGTGACTTGTGATCATTGCAAGATGACTGGGCGTAATCTGGATAAGTGCTATAAAGCTTTATGGGTATCCAAGAAAAATCATCAAAATACTCAAAATTTTCAAAATAAGAAGTTTTTACACTATGCACAGAATGATGAGGAGAATAGCAGTTTTCAGGATCACAGAATAGTATAGCCAATTCTTGAGTCTATTGGAACAGTAGAAAGGAAAAGAATCAGAATCTCAGTCAGCAAATGCTGGGAATACTTCATATAACGCTTTCCTAGCAGATAAACACTGTTTGCTATCCACTTCTTTAACTGATGGGGTCATAGATAGTGGAGCTACTAACCATATGTGTGGTACTTTGAGTATGTTTGATTCATATACTAAGCTGTCTAGTGATCATAATGATGTTACTATACCAAATGTGAGTGTCTTGAAAGAGAATTATATAGGGTCCATTAGATTAAATAGTAGCATAGAATTGAAGAATATCCTTTATATACTTGGTTATCAGTACAATCTAATTTCAGTTTCTTAATTAAGCAAAGATTCTTCATGTTCAATAATCTTTTATCTTGGTGAATGTGTTATCCAATGCCTTTCATTGACAAAACCCTTAGTTCTTAGTAAGTTTAGAGGTGGTTTATAATGCACTAAAGAGAAGAATGCAGATTTGGAGAATACAAAGATGAGAGACCATGTTTCTTCTGCAACATCTATTGATAAAGCCTTAAATAATATGGCTTTTAGTAAGGAGTTGAAACTGTGACATCGTAGGTTAGGACATATGCCTTTTGCTCAATTACAGCATGTTTGTCCAGTAAATAATAAGAGTGCAAATGTTGACAACATTTGTCAAATTTGTCCTGTTGCCAGGCAGAATACGTTGTACTTTCCTATTAGTAGCATTAAAACTTGTAAGCCTTTTGAGTTGGTGCATTTTGATATTTGGGGTCCTTTTAGACATGAAATTTTTATAAAGTGTAAGTATTTCTTGACAATAGTTGATGATTTTACAAGAAACATATGAGCACTTGGGTTCATTTGTTGAAGAATAAATCTGATTATGTGCAAATTTCGGTGCATTTCATTGCTCATCCTTCTACTCAGTTTTCTTATAATGTTCAATGTATAAGGAGTGATAATGCAAAAGAGCTATATAAAGGGAATATACTATCAGTGTACAAAGACAATGGAATAGAACATCAGAAGAGTTGCATTGATACACCAGCGAAATGGTGTGGTAGAGAGAAAACATAAGCATTTCTTAGAGATTGATAGGGCTTTGTTTTTCCAAGGGAAGTGGCCAATAAAATTTTAGGGAGAGTGTGTGCTTGAAGCTACCATTCAAAGTCCTAAACAATTTATCTCCATATGAAAAATTGTTTGGTACTAAGCCAAAGATTGATCATCTTAGAGCTTTTGGTTCTTTGTGTTAACATCAAAGAGTAATAGGAATTAATTTGATTCTAGGGCAGTTTCATGTGTATTCATTGGTTCTCGTTATGCTCAGAGAGCATATAAGGTGTTAAATCTCAAAATCTTTCAGGTCACTATTAGAAGAGATTTCATCTTCCATAAAACTCATTTTCCTTTTCATTTCAAATCCCAAAATAATTCTTTTCATTTCCAATTCTTTCTTCCTACACATACAGCTTCTCATATCTTTACATATCCTTTTTATCTACCTAATGCTCACCCCATTCCTTGAAATCAAAATTTTAAAACCCCTAGTGTGTCTGATATGTTTGATTCTGGTCCTGCTACTCATGGTACTGATAGTTCTGGTTCTGATGTGCCTAGCTCTGCTGAATTTCTTGATCCTATACTTAGACAATCTTATATAGTTACTAGCCAGCCTAATTGGATGAAAGATTATAAATGTTATGCTGCTACTTCCTGTTAGAAGCAAGTTCCTGCACATTGGTGTAACTTGGTTCAATTTAGTTCCTTGCATCAGTCACATATTCCTTTGGTTGCTTTATCTAATTCTCTGGTTGAACCAAGTACATACTCAAAAGCTTCTAAAGATCCTAGATGGGTTGAAGCTATGAATAAAGAGTTACAGGAATTAACTGAAAATAATAACTGGGATGTTATCCTATTACCTAAAAAAAATGGAGCTATTGGTTATAAATGGGTTGTCAAAATTAAGTTTAGAGCTAATGGAACTATAGGTTCAAGGCTCGTTTGGTTGCTAAAGGCTATACACAGAAATATGAAATTGATTTTGATGAGACATTTTCTCCTGTGGTGAATATGGCAACAATTAGATGTATTTTAGCTCTTGCAGCAAGTAAAGGCTGGGATTTGTACCAGATGGATGTTAATAATGCTTTTCTTCATAGGGATTTGCATGAAGAAGTGTACATGAAGTTTCCTAAAGGGTTGTCTAATTCTGGTAATCAAGTCTGCAAATTGAAGAAATCATTATATGGTTTGAAACAAGCTAGCAGACAATGGTTTGTTAAGATGGTTCAGGAGTTGAAGATGCAGAGTTTTGAGCAATCTAAATCTGATTAATCTTTAATTTGTTTTTGAAGAGAAAAGGTGCTCTATTGAAAATAGCAGCTATATATGTTGATGATATAATACTTACTAGCAATGATTCTCAGAGCATTCTGGATTTAAAGGAAGACTCAATTTCTTTCTAGGATTGGAAACTGGTTATCTTACAAATGGGATTACAGTCCCTCAAAAGAAGTTCACAAAGGAATTATTAGAAGGATGTAATCTTGATATCAGTAAACCAGTTCTTACTCCTCTGCCTCTCAACCTCAAGTTACATGCAACAGATGGAGAATTACTGCCTGATCCTGCTCAATACAGATGTCTTGTTGGCAAATTTAATTTTCTGGCAAGTACAAGACTTGATTTGGCATATTCTGTTCAAACATTGCGTCAATATATGTAGACACCTAGAACTACACATCAACAAGCTTTAATTCATGTTCTCATATATGTACCTGCAATACCTGGTCAAGGAATAGTCCTACAAGCTTCTAATGAGCTTAGGTTACATGCTTTTAGTGACTCAAATTGAGGTGCATGTACAGACACTAGAAAGTCTATAACAGGCTATATTTTGCTCCTTGGTAATTCTCCAGTAAGCTGGAAATCTAAAAAAATAAAGCAATAGTCTGTAGATCCTCTTCAGAAGTTGAGTATAGGCCAATGGCCACTACAGCCTCAGAAGTTACCTAGACAATAAGGTTACTTGAGGAACTTGATGAGCAAATTCTTAAACCTGTTATTTTGCGCTGTGATAACCAATCTGCTATTCACATTGCAAAAATCCCAATTTTCCATGAAATCTTTAACCACATAGAAATTAATTGTCATTTCACAAGAGAAAAAGTGATGGAAGGGCTCATACAGTTAACAGATCTGCTAACAAATTCCAACTTGTTGATGTTCTAACTAAGGTTCTACCCTTCCAGTATTTCAAGAAGTTGTTATCCAAGCTAGGCATGACTCAACCACAGACTAGCTTGCGAGGGGGTGTTGGTGATAGCATATCAGTTGTGCCACGTCTGCTGCAGCCAAGTTAGTTACAACAAAAATTGTTAGATTGTGAAAAGTTTGTTATAACAAACTGCTAACTCAGCAAATTAAACTTGTAATAAAAGTTTTTACTTAGCTTTCTTTGTATCTCTACACATATAGATTACAGATTTAAGAACAATTCATTCAATAATAATAAAACCAATATTCTTCTTCTTCCCTATATTTTCTAGAATATTCTCTGTTCTAGAAACTCCTTCGATGGAGTCTAAAACTTTTGTTTCCTTATTCATTTTTCTGTCAGTATTAATTTACTAATAGATAGTAAAAAGAACTAAAGTTTCGGCGTCATATCTAGCCACAGGAAAATGAAATGATAAATCGAAAGACTAAGTATTTCATGTGTTGTGCCCTAAAATACAACCAGTTAAATTAAGGCAGGGTAATGTTATATGTAGTCCCTAGGCTACATATAAGCATTAAATATCTTTTCTTAATTGGTAATAGTTTAGGAATGCTTGAAAAAATCACGCACAAATCAGTGTAATTAATGAATATATGTCATTACTACTTTTCTCTTTTTACTTTAGGGGTTTATATATATAGAATTTTTCAAGGGTAATGATATAAATACCCCTTAGGGATACAAATAAACATAAAACAATAAAGTACTTACCGATAAATGATTTTGGCATACTCATTATGAGAGCACTATTTTCAATGTTCTTCTCTCATACATGAAGGTGTGTGAAAATCAATCTTTGATGCACCTAACTCAATTTCCATCCTCATAATATCTAGTCTAACCTTGCTAATTACTTCTTGTGTTTTTTAATACTTGCAGCGCATAGTTTTTTTTACAGTATTTAAGAAACATGGTTCTCACATGTTTTAATATACTTAAATTAGGGTTAAGAGATTGTTAGGAGTATAATTATGTGGGCCTTAAGCTTTAGATAGAGGTAATAGACAGTACAACTTTTATAAATATAAATATAAAATCTACTTATAGTGTGTTAAAAGTATTATGATATTTCCATTTTAGAAAAGTGTTGCAAGTATGTAGGCGTCATTCAAAGCGCGCCTACTTAAACATGTTGTGAATATGTTTGGAACTTATAGGAAGTGGGAGTTGACATACGATTTGGGACAAAGCAAAGTAGGGAGTCGCCAACAAGTATTTAAGGAACTTGTAAACCATGAACGGATCATTAAATGGTAACCACGAAAAGGGACAACTATAGGCAATAACGATTGACCCGTGAAAGTTACACCCCATTCATCATAATCCATGATATTACTAACTCCATATGGTTCGAAACCACGAAACGAGGATCGAGGATGATGGTACGAATTGAGTCATGGAGTCACGTTCGCCCGTATTGGCCTCTACTCGATTCTTAGAGTGAAAAGTATTCCCTGCGATCTCAAAGCCATACAAACAAAGATTCAATTTGCTCCAAACTAAATTAGGCTAAATTGGTTAAATGTTAATGCACACATATAATTCTAAATATCGTGATCACATGATTAAACAACAAGATTAAAAACGAACCTAAACCGGTCGTCCAAATTATCTTATTAAGCGTTATATTCAATTACATATTCCCTTTAAACATGCAATACGGTGATGGTTTAATTATTGAGCCTAAACTCTGTATGGTTTAATTATTGAACCTAAACTCCGTATGGTTTAATTATTGAATCTAAACTCAGTATTTTTATGTATTTTATAAATTATTTAATTAATTATAAAATATATTTTGAGAAGGTGAAAGTATTTTAATTATTGAGCTTTATAAAAGTAAAATATATTTTGAGCTAAACATTTATCAATTACTTGGACTCATTTAAATAATAGTATGTAAACAATCCTTACATACTCCTATTAGACCTACCCTATGCTATTCAACTAAGCCCAATTCCTTTATTTGAACCATTGTGAGTCGAATATTTCATAACTAAAGTCTACTTATTAAGCTCAAACCTACCTCTATTCTTAAGTCTATAAATACCTCACAAAACCCCAAAAATTTCCAACACAAAAAGCTCAAGATGAGATTTCATCAAAGTAAGTAATCTTTTCTTTGTTTTCTTCTTTTTTTCTTTTTCCTTTATTTATCTTTTTCTTCTTTCTTTTCTTCTTTCTTTCTTTTTCTTATTATTTTCTTTGGTTGTTGTACGTGAGGAATTGGGAACAAACCCCACCTCACGTCAACCCTTTTCACGCCACCTTACTGCCGCCTCTACAGCCACGCCGGCGAGCCACCTCCGGCCGCCTAACAACTGCCGGCGACTCGCGAACTCCCTGCACCGACCAACCACCACGGTGGTTTCCTTATCCTCCTCTTTGTTTTTCTTTAATGGTTTTACATTTATATATACTTATGGTGTTGCTTTTGATTTAATTGTTTAAGCATATGTTTAATTAATTTAATTAAAGTTTTTTTAGTACCAAATTATAATTTTCATATTTAATACTAATTTTCAGATTTTCATGATAATAAAAGCTAGGGTTTTAATTATTAAAGTATTGATTTTAGGATTCTAACTTGCAATTAATTTGGGGGTTTTGTATACCCATGGATTGTGAGTGATAATTAAGCTTAAAGATTATATTTTTATGGAGTTTTAATGAGTTTTGTCATTATAATAGTGTTGGAATTTTAGTTTAAGTACTACTTTTGTGTTTTTATAAAAAAGAGTTTAATTACCCTTAATTAGAGAAGGTTGTAATTGGTTTTTGTGGAATTTTCAGATTTATTTGAGGGTTTTAAACCTTAAAAGTATGCTGGAATTTTTATATAAACACTATGATTAAGTTTCTAATTTGTGGTTTTAATTACCCATTTAAGGAAAGAGTTTTAAAGATTTTTAACAAAAATTTCAGCATATTAGAGAGGTTTTAAAATGTTTAAAAGTTGCTTGAAATAAGTGTAATCAAGGAAGTAATTGAATTTATGTATTTGGTATTGTTGGAGAATTTAAGTTCAGTAATTTCTGGCATTGTGGATAGTTGGAAAGACGAGTTAAAGTTCGTATGCATGTAAGATGTATTAATTATGCGTAGTACCATATTAGGAAGTTAAATTGGTATCAAGTATGAGATTAGTATCATGTTAAGTTGTGATTGTGATACTTGGAATGATTGCTTGACTATCCATGTCTTGTATGTAAGCCTGCGAGTATGTTGAAATTATTATTATGAGCTTGATACAAGTTGAAAGTAATTGAATCATAATATATTATTTATTATTCATTATCAAGAAGGCAAGTATTTAACACGCAAGGCTTATGTTTATTAAAAAAATTAAAATTATATTTTATTGAGCATGATTCATGATTTTATTCTCACCCATTTACTATTGGAGTTGAGTCAAGAAAGTTAGTTTATCTATTTACTCACCCACATAAGTTGAGGTCAAGTCAAGAAGTTAGTTTATTACTTACTCACATTGTTGAGATTGAGTCAAGGAAGTTATTAGTGCATTTTATGCACCAAGGTAGTAATCGTGCAATTTTGTGCACAAACCTAGAAAAGGAACCTTAATTAAAATAAATAGTATGTGCTCACTAATTAATTCCAGAATGAAATGGAAGTATGTGTTGGTTGTTATTATATTTGTTCTAGATTGATTAGTTGGAGTCATCACAAGTTAGATTCGTAAATCACGTAAAGTGCAAGAGGATACGCACCAAAATTCTTGGAACGTATACACCTTGAGTATGAACACATGGGGGGAGTTGTGTAACTTTATATTTGATCATAGCTTCTATAGGAGTACCGAACGTTGTACTTTCTTTTATTATTAATGCGCTGAAATTCCGTCACAAGGTGACATAGTAGGAGCCAATTGGGTTAGTTCTCTAATTGGAAGCTCAATATTTTAATGGGCTATTTTTAAGGAAAGAAACCTGTTCGATGTGTTATCCAATACTATATATTAATAAATTAAGTAGAGTTATGAGTCAAAGTTAAGATGACTTGTGCTATATGGCAATCATGTTTTATTTATTTATTTATTTATTGTCTATTACTAGGATATTCATGTTAGTGTGTTTATTCCTATTAGTGCATATATACTCAGCTTTTGCTAATTCGTACTTTGTTGTTTGTGTTTGTCTTATCTTTGGATTGGCCCTACTATGACCCATTTTATATCGCGAGTAGTGAGGTTGAAATAAAGAGAAGTACAGGTAGAAGGAGCATATCAAGCATGATGTGGATTGAGCGAAGAAGGTTATATGTGTCTTGTTTATTTTATTGTGTTGAATTATTTATGTAATCGTTGACACTAACATTAATTATTGTTTTAATATTTTAGTTTGGTTTTTAAAAGGGTCTTTAATGGTTCCAAGTTATTGGTTTAATGTAAGTTGGCTTTAAAGTTTTAGTTGTTTTTATTGAACTTTATTTTATTTGAGTTATAGAAAGTTAGTCTTCCGTTGTGTGACTTTGAAAATAGCCTTAGCCATTATCACGGTGGCAATAATATTTTGGATATTTTATAAAAAAGAGTTTTATTTAGAGTAAGAGAGTATTTTAAAAGAAGGGAATTTCCAAGGTATTAAAAAGTGGTATCTTGGAACTTTGGTTGGATTTTAATTACCACTAAAGCCAAAAATTTGTTTTTAAGATACCTATGTTTAAAAACTTGGCCAAGCGCTTTTTTAAATGATTTAAAATATATTTTAAGTTCGTTTATTTAGTGAATAAATTTTAAAAAGAGAAGGAGGTCCGAAATTTTTTTTAAGGACCGAATTTTAATATTTATTTTACACAGGTCCGAATTTTTTTATAAATAAGAAGGCCGAATTATTTTTTTAGGGAGTTTGAATTTTAATTTTTTTTAGTTCAAACTTGTTTTTTCGAAAGTTAAAGTTCAATTTAAAAAAAATAAATAAATATGTGTGCAGGTATGCGAAGGAATTAAGGTATGTAATTATGTGTTAATCGCTTTTAAAAGCATGTGGTGAGATTAGGTAGGAGAAGAAAGGACATATAGGCTAGAATTTTATTTCTTTCCTATGTGCATATTTTTTTTATGAGGTGTTTAAGCATGTTGTATGAGTAAGTGTTTATTGATGAAAGCATGCAATATGTGAATTATTATATGTGAGCTACCAAGATTGTATGATTGAATACCGAACTTAAATTTCTGCAAGAACTGTATTATATTGTTTCGGGAAGGGTTTTCTATTGGTAGTTAAGCCCTTTTTTTGCAGGATCCTTAAAGCTAAACCTTGTGAGTTTCTATGATTAAAATTTTGAGGAATGTTAAGGATTTTGAGAGTTCAATTGCTTATATTAGGATTGTTCACTTCATTATTCTTATTTGAGATGTATTTTGAAAGAAATAATGGGATTCTCATTATCATATAGTTGTGAGTATTGTGTTTTGGGATTGTTTGTTATTGTGACACCTTGTCTAGTTATTAAGAATGAGTACTTGAGTTTTGTTCACCAGTTTATGGAGACACCAATAAAGAGATTGATGTTAATGGTCAAAGAGCTTGTAAATGAGAGCATTTGGGATTTTTTCCATTTTGTGGAATATGTTTTGTCTTTGAGTATGAGTTTGAGTTGAGATCGAGATTGAGCAAGAGTCCATGAGATGTAGAGGATAAGAATTGTATAGATATGAGTAATGATGAAAGTTAGTATATGAGCTAAGGGATACCCAATTCGATTCAATTGAAGTTTGACTTTGTGAATTTAGTGACTTATCATTTCATATGATTAATGTTATCTATTTTGAGATGAAGATCGAATTGAGTATATATTTTTATGTGTTAATGGAGTCTTGAGAACTTTTGATTTTGTTGGAATATTGAGGACCTTTGTTTTATTGAAACTCGAGAACACTTTCATATGTTATTTGGAGTGATAAGTATTTATTATTTAACCTTCAGCTGTGGGAATGGTTATTTTACTTCAAATGGTCATTATATGTAGCAATGCTACCATTTGGGAGAACTCTTGAATTTATTCACTTACTCTTTTAGAGTAATTTTATTGTTTTTTAAAGTGCTACTCATTTCTTCCTTCGATTCGAGTAGCAGTCAATTGGGATAGTTTTATTTTTTATTGTTGGTTTAATTATATGAACTATGTTTGTTTATCAATCAAGATTATATGCATTCGAATTATTGAGAATGAGGATATATATATTTTATCTCAAACTCTAATTCAAATTAATTGTTGATTGTTTCTTGATTGAGTTTATTGGTTGGTGTTAGTTTAGTAGAACAAGGAGATACTAAGCATTTTGACCTAACCTATATATAGCAACAATTTTATCAACAAGGCAAGTATGGTGACAAGAAATAATTCCAGTACTAAAAATGGTATAGGTAGTAAGGTAGGCTTGATAGCTTGCCAAGAATGAGATAACCACCAGTAATCTCAGAGTGAAAAAGTGTAACAAGATAGTGTAGAGAAGTGAAACCACTTTTATACCAAAGGAAGATCAATTTCCAAAATTTTCGAGGGTTGAGTTAAAGAGCTATGCAAGTTGTTTAAAGGCAATTGTATCTTAAGAATTTGAGAATGAATAAAAGTTTGTATGGTAAGTAAAGGAAGAAGTTGATTTTACCATGTCAACGGGAACGAATAATTTAATTTGTGAATACACCTAATCTTATTCAAGAGATGTTTGAGATAATATCCTCGAGATAAGTTTTACCACTCTTTCATGCATATAGAAGAAAAAGGTTACGGAGTTTTAAGGAGTTGAAATGGAAAAATTGACTACTTTGGAGTAATAATCCTAGTTGTTAAGCTTTAGGTTCTCAAAGAAATGTCTTTGCTTAAAGGTTAAGGGAATGAGTTGAAAGATGGCGAACTATGAGTTTCAATGGCTGTTCTCAAGACATAAAGTCTTTGGGAGTTTGATTTATTTGTATGAAAGAGTAATCAATTCATGTATTCATTGAAAGGAAAGTGTGAAAAAGATTAAAGATAAAGAATCAAAACAAGAAAGAAGGCGGGTAAAAAGGCCAACATTATGGCTGAGGGAGTTTTAAGGGACGATTTTAAAGTAAGAGAAGCATGAAGATGGCTTGAGTAGCTCTTAAAAGTCAAGGATTTTGAACTACGAAGAAATTGTATGATTAAAGGTATTGAGATCATTGAGTTATGGATATGAAAATTTCATAAAGAAGTGGAAAGATTTATGGAGTTGACTGGGAAATCTTGAAATAATTTGCAATATGCTTGGATTGTTGAGGTAATTAAAGTTGAGGTTAATTGTGAGTTACAAAAAGATTAGTTATCGGTTGTAGGAGGAGAAATGTAAGTGAGGATTAAAGAATTTAAAAGAAGTTTGAGGTAGGAACAGGACGACACTATTGTGTGTGAAGAAAGAATTAAGGTTGTATTGCTTAAAGAAATTGGAAGATACAATTGTAAAGTCGTTGAAGGAAGGTTACATCGCCTTGGGAAGCACATGTAATGGTTAAAGAGGAAGGATAAAATTGTTTGTAAAGTGCCTATGGGGATTGATCAAGGTGACAATGAAGAGTAACTATCTTTTAATTTGGAGTGACGATTTGTTTGATCAAATGAAAGGAGCAACATTATTTCAAGGTTAGACTTGAGGATAGGAACTATTAAGTAGGAATATTCGAAAGGGGCATTTCGAAATTGGCATGTATGACAAAATTTGGACATTTTGAGTTTTTATATTTGCCTTTTGGGATAATGAAACACCTATGTTTTCTATGAACAGAAGGAGTTGAGTGTTTTCATTGATGATATTTGGTGAATTCTAAGAATGACAAAGAAAAGACCACGTAGAAAAAGCTTGTTGATGATATATAAAAGGGAAGCGACAATATGCAAGTTCTAAGAGTGAGTTGTGGTTTAAGGGATAATCATTTCAGGACATCTTGTGGCAAAGAATAGACGTAATTGTTGGTGAAAAAGGATAGAAATTGTGAACTATGGACTATGTTATTAATTAATTGTCATTTGAGGTTTTTAAGTTAGACAAGGTAGTGTATAAGGTTTATGATGGATTATTTTCAAGGATTATTGACAAGAGAATGCCTTGGCGGAGAATAAATGAAAGTTCATGGGGAGTAATAAATGTGAAATAATTTCGTATGAAAACAAGATGATATTGCATGAAGGGTAGAGTTTGAAGTATATGGTCACACATAAGGATTTGAATATGTAACGAAAGAAATAATTAGAGTTGATAAAGGACCATGGATAGGACTTCAATATTATTTAAAGGGAAGTAAATGTAGAGGATGGATACATGGGTGATACTCGGCAAAGTGAATGGGGAATTAAGGAAGATAACCTCCTCAAAATTGTTGGAAAAGGATAAGTAAAGAACATATGGTGCAACTAGAGTATGTAACCAACAATATTCGAGAAGGTGAAGGGAAAATCAAGTAAAGAATGCAAAGTTGGATCAAAAAGGTTGAAAGGAAAACTAATGGAATAAAAGGTGCAAAACACCCTATCCAGAAAAGGGCAAGTTGTATGAGGATTTGATAAAGGTTGTTGATGGGTTAGAGTGATTGATATCATTTGGGTTGTGGTGGATAGATTGTCTAAGTCTGTGATGTTTAAAAACCAACGAAGGAGACTTGGAGGTTGGAGCAACTTGTGAAGGCTTACATTAAATTCGTTGTAAGACTACATGGAGTTCCTAAGAATATCATGTTAGGTAGAGATTCCAAGTTTTTTTCAAGATCCTGGAAGGCATACAAGAGAACTTTGGTAATACATTGAGGACGATTACAGTGGTAAATGGACAAACAAAAAGAAATATTTGACATTGGAGGTCTTGTATGTAGAGAGCATGTGTATTCAATTTTGAGAAGGATGTAAAGATAGCTTGGAGTGAAAACAAAGACAAAGTCACCATACAAGACAGCATTGGCATGGCAACATTTTGAGGTTTTGTAAAACAAAAATAAATAAAAAATCCATAAAGGTTTACTATGACGAGGAACATAAGTGAGATAATTGTTTTAATGACTTAAACGAGTAAAGTTATAGAGAAGCAAGTGAAAAGTATCCAAGATTGGATTTCAGTGGTGCAAGCTAAACAAGGGACATATGTTATTGAAAGTGTAACCCACAAAACAAAGGATGAATTTTGGTAAGAAAGAAAAGATGAGCCAAAGTATATAGTAATATATGAGTTTGCGTAGAATTGGTAAAGTGACGAATAACTTAACCTTACCAATGAACCTTGGTAAGGTACACGACATTTTTCATAAGTCATTGTGAAAGAACATATTCCTGACTAAAGGTATGAGTTGTAAAGGATATTATTGAGTTTAACCAACTTTATCTACGAGAAAGCTAAACAGCTCAAGGTAGGGATAGCAAAGTGCTTATTATTTTTACTAAGGAATTGGTAAAAGATGGTTTAGTGGAAGTTAATTATTTCTAGCATGATGAGTAAAGGATTGATAATATTATTGGTACTCGCAACAAGGAATGAATATAAAGAAGTATTATGATTTTACCAAAAAATAGAATGAGAAAGAAATACCCCAATTCTAAAGTTGAGTTAAGTGAAGTTACGAGGGCGTAACTCGTTTTCTTTAAGGGGGGTAGAGTGCGATAGAATTACGCCATTTTCCCTTAATTTTGGCATTTTAAGTAGATTTTTATCAGTTTTACATTGATTTTCCTGTTAAGTTTGATTATCTTACACACAAGGATGTGTAAGTTTATTAGCAAGGATGAATCTTCACTAATAGTAGTGTTGAGTTGTTAGTTAGTTTAATATGTTACACAATATTTTTTGTAAGTTTGTTAGTTTAGTTGCTATTTTACACACTAGGTTGTGTAAGTTGTTAGAAAGTTCGTTATTCTACACATAAGTTCGGGTAGAAATGAGTAGAAGAATAGAAAGTATGAGTCGCAAAAAGTAAAGCAATTGAAAGTATTAAGGAAAATTTTTGAGATTTTAAGTATCTATTCATCTTTAAACAAGTTTTTTTTAAGTTTTCGTACATCAGTTTCGGGGACGAAACTTCTTTAAAGGGGGGTAGACTGTAATACTCCGTATTTTTATGTATTTTATTAATTATTTAATTAATTATAAAATATATTTTAAAAGGGATAAAGTATTTTAATTATTGAGTTTTATAAAAGTAAAATATATTTTGGGCTAAACATTTATCAATTACTTGGACTCATTTAAATAATAACAAGTAAACAATCCTTACATACTCCTATTGGGCCTACCCTATGCTATTCAACTAAGCCCAATTCCTTTATTTGAACCATTGTGGGTCAAATATTTCATAATTAAAGTCTACTTATTAAGCTCAAACCTACCCTCTATTCTTTACTCTATAAATACCTCACAAAACCCCAAAAATTTCCCACACAAAGAGCTCAAGATCAGATTTTATCAAAGTAAGTAATCTTTTCTTTATTTTCTTCTTTTTTTCATTTTCCCTTATTTTTCTTTCTTTTCTTCTATTTTTCTTTTTCTTATTATTTTCTTTGGTTGCTGTACGTGAGGAATTTGGGAACATACCCCACCTCACGTCTACCCTGTTGACACCACCTTGCTGCCGCCTCCACAGTCACGCCGGCAAGCCACCTCCGGCCGCCCAACAACCGCTGGTGACTCGCGACCTCCCTGCACCGACCAGCCACCACGGTGGTTTCCTTCTCCTCTTTGTTTTTCTTTAATGGTTTTATATATATATATATATATATATATATATATATATATATATATATATATATATATATATATATATACTTATGGTGTTGATTTTGATTCAATTGTTTAAGCATATGTTTAATTAGTCTAATTAAAGTTTTTTAGTACCAAATTATAATTTTCATATTTAATACTAATTTTCAGATTTTCATGATGATAAAAGTTAGGTTTTAATTACTAAAGTATTGATTTTTAGGTTCTAACTTGTAATTAATTTGGGGGTTTTGTATACCCATTTATTGTGAGTGACAATAAAACTTAAAGATTATATTTTTATGGAATTTTAATGAGTTTTGTTAATATAATATTGCTGGAATTTTTGTTTAAGTGCTACTTTATATTTTTATAAAAAAAGGGTTTAATTACCCATAATTAGAGAAGGTTATAATTGGTTTTTATGGAATTTTCAAATTTATTTGAGGGGTTTAAACCTTAAAAGTATGCTGGAATTTTTATATAAATACTATAATTAAGTTTCTACTTTGTGGTTTTATTTACCCACTTAAAGAAAGAGTATTAAAGGTTTTAAACCAAAATTTCAGCTTATTAGAGAGGTTTTAAAGTGTTTAAAAGTTGCTGGAAATTAAATTTGTGTAATCAAGGAAGTAATTGAGTTTATGTATTTGGTATTGTAGGAGACTTTAAGGTGAGTAATTTCTAGCATTGTGGCTAGTTGGAAAGAAGAGTTGAGTTACGTATACGCGTAGAATGTATTAATTATACGTAGTACCATGTTAGGAAATTAAATTGGTATCAAGTATGAGATTAGTATCATGTTAAGTTGTTATTGTGATACTTGGAATGATTGATTGACTATCCATGTCTTGTATGTAAGCATGTGAGTATGTTGAAATTATTATTATGAGCTTGATACAAGTTGAAAGTGATTGAATCATGTTATATTATTTATTAGGAAAAATTCATGGGAATAATCCCACCTTTAGGCCGTTCTTTTTGTAATAATCCGACCTTTGGGCGCCTTAAATTTTTATTGGTCCCATTTGACCAGAAACCAGTTGAAGAGGTAAATTTTTTTTTTGGTTGTAAAAGACACGTGTCATTACATAATTGGTAAAAAAAAAACAAAAAAAAATTAAAAAACCCAAATCCAATTCAGCCACCAGCCCACCACCATCCCCACCAGACCCGAACCCCAAAACCGCCCCACCAGCCTCCCCTCCTTCCCCCGCCCCCATTCCGACCACCCAACGCCGGCGACATCCCAGAACCCAGAACCCAAACCCTCCCCCGAAAACCACCACCCCATCCCCACCTAAGGCTTGAACGACCAATCAACCATCCCTCCCCCACCCCTTGCGCCGCCCCGGGATGAACGACCACCCCCTTCCCCTCCCTATCCCGCCTGAACATTTAAGGGTACTTTGGCGGTGTAGGAAGGGAGGAGGTCCATTTAAGGGGGTTGTGTTGGGGAGGGGAACGGTACTTTGGCGGCTTTGTGAAGGGTGATAGCAGTTTTCGAGGTGGGTTTAGGGTGGGGGAGCCGATTTCCGGTGTTAGAGGCGGTTCGGCGGCGAAAATCAATGGCTGGTGGCTGGTGGTTAGTTGGTTCTGCGGTAGGCAAGGGAGAAGGCCACCGTTGGTGGCTGGTGTGGTTTGGGATTTTAAAGTTTTTTTCTTTTTCTCCTTTTCTTTTTAATTTATTTTATTTTCCTTTATTTTCTTTTTAATTTATTTTTTTTTCTTTTAATTATTATTTTTTATTATTATTTTTTTTTACCAATCACAGGCTGCCACGTGTCATGTAACCTATTATAACAGGTTACATGACCGGTTGGGACCAATAAAAATTAAAGGCACCCAAAGGTCGGATTATTAAAAAAGAATGGCCTAAAGGTGGCATTATTCCCATGAATTTTTCCTATTTATTATTCATTATCAAGAAGGTTAGTATTTAATAATCAAGGCTTATGTTTATTAAAAAAATTAAAGTTATATTTTATTGAGCTTGATTTATGATTTTATTCTCACCCATTTATTATTGGATTTGAGTCAAGAGAGTTAGTTTATTTATTTACTCACCCACATAAGTTGAGGTCGACTCAAGAAGTTAGTTTATTACTCACTCACATAGTTGAGATTGAGTCAAGGAAGTTGTTAGTGTATTTTATGCACCAAGGTAGTAATCGTGCAATTTTGTGCATAAAACTAGGCAAGAAACCTTAATTAAAATAAATAGTATGTGCTCACTAATTATTTCAAGAATGAAATAGAAATATGTGTTGGTTATTATTATATTTGTTCTTGATTGATTGGTTGGAATCATCACAAGTTAAATTCGTAAATCACGTAAAGTGTAAGAGGATACGCACCAAAATTCTTGGAAAGTATACACCTTGAGTATGAACACATGGGGGGAGTTATGTGACTTTATATTTGATCATAGCTTCTACAGGGGTACAGGATGTTGTACTTTCTTTTATTATTAATGCGCTCGAATTCCGTCACAAGATGACATAGTAGGTGCCAATTGGGGTAGCTCCCTTATTGAAAGCTCAATATTTTAATGGGCTATTTGTAAGGAAAGAAACCTGTTCGATGCGTTATCCAAAACTATATATTAATAAATTAAGTAGAGTCATGAGTCAAAGTTAAGATGACTTGTGTTATATGGAAATCATATTTTATTTATTTATTTATTTATTTATTTTCTATTGCTAGGATATTCATGTTAGTGTGTTTATTCCTATTGGTGCATATGTACTCAGCTTTTGCTGATTCGTACTTTGTTGTTTGTGTTTGGTTTTTCTTTGGATTGTCCCTACTATAACCTATTTTATATGGTGAGTAGTGATGTTGAAATAAAGAGAAGTACAGGTAGAAGGAGCATATCAAGCATGATGGGATTGAGCGAAGAGGGTTATATGTGTTATTTATTATTTATTGTATTGAATTATTTATGTAATCGTTGACACTAATATTAATTATTGTTTTAATATTTTAGTTTGGTTTTTAAAGGGGCCCTTCATGGTTCCAAGTTATTGGTTTAATGTAAGTTGGTTTTAAAGTTTGAGTTGTTTTTATTGAACTTTATTTTATTTGAGTTTTTGAAAGTTAATATTCCGCTATGTGACTTGGAAAATAGCCTTAGCTGTTATCATGGTGGCGGTAATACTTTGGATATTTCCTAATAATAGTTTTATTTAGAGTAAGAATATTTTAAAAGAAGAGAATTTCCAGGGTATTACAACATGTCTGATGATTAAGAAAAAATTACAAGTCTCTGTGCTTCGAGAAACTTACAACGTGAACCGTTTGCGCCTCGAGATGATCACTGAGTGTTTGATAAATGTCCGATTGTCCCTGAACAGAGGCTATTAATGATGATTTTTTTTTATTGTCCCCAAACAGTGGTTATACCTGAAACCTGCAAAATAGAATTTGCCAAAGGACTCGTATAGACTATGATTGACTCATGACTGACTTGACAGAGATATAGTTGACACGGCATGATATGTGTATGACTTGTGACTGTGTGTGTATATGTATAGTTTGAGTGCGTGCGTGCAGACACAAGCAACAAAAAATGCAAATAAGTCCGTCATTTTTTGTTATGAGTGGAGGGTACTGACTTTCTCCTGAAAAAGAAAGACGTGAAAATGAAGTAAAAGTTTTCGAACTTCCCTCGATAAAAAAAAAATATTGAAAAGTTTTATTGGGTTTGTTTATGAAATGTATTGGAATGAATATGGATTTAAGCACTCCAAAGATTAAATACTCAACCCGACCAATAACTGCAGTGAAAGGTTTTTCATCATTGGGATTGGTTTTGGGAAGAAATTTTAGGTGTCTACAACGTATATATTAAAAGAAATTAAAATAAAGGGAGGAAGTAGTTATCAACGGTTTTTGATACCTCAGATTTAATTCACTAGCTCCCCCCGTTACATAATAATCGCAACACTTTGATTACACACATACGAATGCACAATTTTAACCAATAATATTTGTCATTATATAATTATTATTAAGAAAATCAAAGCTTAACATAGGGAAAATATATATAAAGAATCCAAAATTTTTTTTACAAGACAATATATGTGTGTCTATTTATATTAGTAAAAAGTATAGTCAAAGTTAATATACGAAACGGAGTAATTTACATTAAACCAGCATATATATGGTTTGTGAATTTTGTATCATGTACATTTTTTGTTATTGAAATTATAAAAGTTGTTGCCAAATTTAAATTTTATTTATTTAGTAGATTTATTAATTACAATTCATTTTTGCTATTTCACTTTTGTGTTTTTAGAATTTACTAAATATTAATGATTATTTCTTAAGTTTACTGAATATAATACATTTTTTAAAAAATTTACTTGTTTTTATTTATTTGAAATTATATTATTAAATTTTGATTATTTGTACTGAATATTATTCCATCCGTCTCTTTTCCAAAGTTACGTTTCCACGTTTAGCATATGCTCTCTATGGTTCTATTTCAACATCGAATAATATTTTACACACTAAACTTCCAATGCAACACAAGTGTTTTATTTGCATAGCCATTTACCGAAATATTTTCCTTCTCTCAAAACAAATATTTCGTATTTTATTTACTCCGATCCCTAAAAAAATAAACTACTTCCATAACATTTTTAAATATTTCGTATTTTATTTACTCCGATCCCTAAAAAAATAAACTACTTCCATAACATTTTTCTTTATACCGGCGCGCAAGATCCCAAACGTAACTGGAGAAAAACAAAGTCTCAAAATAAATAACATGCATATTTAGACCAAGATCATGTCGGATACTTTAATCTATATTTGAAAAGTTTAAACATCGTGCCATTTAAAATTCTTGATAGATCTCATGTTACAACATTTTTATAATGTATTATAATATCACCTCTTTCACAAACTTTGGGACCAAAGAGGGATACAATATATACTTACATATCGTACAAAATATTAACCAGTTACATCTTTGAAATACTACATGCCTTTTTTTTTTTTTTAGTGTATGGATAATACTCATATATAATAGAAACTTCTACTGAATTATTTGTGTAATAGGTAGAAGAAGCAAAGACAAAATCCATGGGAAGCAATATTCTTCTCATACACCACAAAATTAAAAAGAGAAATGGGTGGAGAAGATACTAAAAACATCGATTTTTTTTTTTTTTTTCCCATACTTGTAATAAGCTTTGTTACCCATATTTTCACCATTTCTGTTCTTTAATTCAATGTTGGGGACTTAGCATAGTGATGTTGCGAGTCGGGCCCTCCGGGTGAAACCCGGTCTGATCCGATCCCATTTACCCACATCGGACGCTCCTTTTGAAATTTGATAACATCATGGAAGCCAAGCTCATGCAAAATTTGGTTGCTACTAATATTGTTTCTACCCTTTTGGTGGTAAAGGATACGTGCATGGCAGCCTAAGAAGAGGGATGAAGAAATTATTAGCACGAAAGCTGCGAATACACGCATCCGAAAGATCATAGATATAGCCATTTTACAAAACAATGAAAGGGATTTGAAGTTAACAAACTAGAGATGAACCTATAATATTGTAGGTAAGAAAGAAGTTGGTTGATGAAACTTTGGGTTTTTGGGTGTGTATTTATAGGGCGTAAAAGAATAAGGTATTTGTTAATATAATGGATCTATATGGAATATGTTAATAGCCAATCATGTAATTTTTTTATTTATTAAATGGACAAATTAGATATAAAATATGATGTTTATTTTAATGTGTACTAATTAATAGTTGTTTGCTACAAGAAATTAAAGCTAAGTATGGTTCAAAATGAGAATGTTTGATCTCTTGTTACTGATCACATGGGAGGTGCATGGTCACTTTGTTGATAAAAATATAAAATGTGCATGGATCTGGCACCTTTATAATACATATGCTATTGTCTACATAATTCACCTGAGTATCTAGTTTAAGAGTATAATTTTCCAAGTTTTTGTCATCCTATCTATGCATTTATAATATACTTGCCGACCTTAAAGGGGCTTATTTTGGTGAGAATTGAACAAAAACAATACAACAAATGTACAAGCTTATTTGGTAACTTTCTAGCTACTATTGGCAGGAATCTAACTTTGTGGCTTCAAGGTCATCACAAATTGGATAAAATTAAATAAAAGAGGAAATTAATTAACTTTTACTTTTTTTTAGGTAAAAATAAAGTACCTTGTTTCCAAAAAAAAAAATAGTAAAAAAACAGAAAAAAATAAAAATAAAGTACCTCTTATATGTCAAGCTTGCTTAGGTTAGGAGGGCATACACTTTGAGAGTGAGAGTGAACGCTAAGGGGTTTTCTACCTTTGGAGTGCTCCTAGTGAGAATTGGACCAGGCTAACACGTAATTAACACTTTGATGGTGAGCATATTTACTTGAACTACTAAATTTTATATTATATGAAAAAAAATATTAATTGTGCAACATGGGATCATGATGCAAGTCTAAGCATGGAGAACTTCGAAGATTTACTTATCATGCATCAAGATAGCTTGTCTCTAAACATTGATTCAAGTCAAGCATTGCATGGACACTTTCTTCGATATCAAAGCAAAGCTACGGTTTGCTTGGTGGCGTTTCTTGGAGTCTAAACTAGTTTCTTTAATTTTCTTACTTAGATTTTGCTTACAAGTTTTTACCTTTAAATTGAAAGGGTTTTTTTTCTTGGTTCAAGCATTAGGATCTTTAATCTTTTTATTAGTTTCTTTAATTAGTTAGTGTTAAATGATTTTGGCGTGTGGTCTTGCTTGGTGAGCAAGCTTGTTCAGGTTGTTGAAATCTTATCCAAGGGTTTGTTAGAGTTCTAGTTGGGTTAGATAACTAATCAAATTCTATCTTATGTGATTAGTTACCAAAACTGTGTGCTTGCTTGCACTCCAAGTTGGTTTAGTTGTCTAGTTTGATTAGGATTGAATTAGGGATTTGTCCTAATCTTCCGAGGAGAGTCTAGCTTATAAATATTCTTGTAAACATACGAAATAATCAGATTATTATGCATTGTTTTTGAGTTTAAACACTTAAGTTTTAATTGATGGAGATGGATTGTTGTTTTACTTGTTTTAGTTAAAACATTCGTTTAGGTTGATTAATTAGGTGGATTCTTAGTTAATTGATCTTGATTCTTGTTTAATTCTTGGTGGATTTTCCTGTATAGAAATAGGCTTGATTCAACTATTCTTGTGTATTTTAATTTTCGGATTAAAATTCACATCAGATCAGAAGAGAAGGAATGTAAAAGTGTTGAGGAAGTATATGCCACAACTTTACCACAAAATTTACTAGTACAGAGTATAAGAGATCAATTAAAAAAACTTGTGACAATAATTACAAAAATGGCATGTATAGAAACATAAAAATAATTGAAATTACTCTTCAATTTAAGGTACAAATTAAATAATATCACCTTATGATTACAAAAATTATCAATGGTAATTTTGTTAAGATATACTGTGGTATACTTGACTACTTGGCTTTGAGGTTCTCAAAAACCTCGAGATACTATTGATTAACATAGAGTAAGTTTGTTAACTAAGTACTCCCTCCTTTATGGTAAGACCCCAGAAAATATAATGGATCCCATCATCCCTCCAAATCCCCTTTCTTTCTATTTCCCATTAGCATTAAGGTAGGGGTGTTAACGTAGATTGGGCTATTAGGGGTGTGTAGATGATCTTGCATTGGTGTATACACTAAATTAAGCTTGGGGATGAAGCCGTATGTAATTTTGACATTTGTATATATATATGCATTTTTATTTTTATGTTTTTTTGGTCGGAAAAAACGATTAGTACGTACATGTATTCAAGTAAAATATCTTAGGTTACAAAATATATAATGATTAATCTCTAGGGGGATAATGATTAACTCATCCTTGCTCCACACTTAACGACACTATCTAGTGTGGTGCGTGGTGAGCTACTTATATATTTATATGCATTAGTTGAATGTAAAAAGACACTTAATTAATTTAAATTAATATATTTAGGTTTTATACTATATATATATATATATAGTTTCATGACATTTAATTTGTGGGAATATATAATTATGAAGATGCTTAAGGGCAGGCCGCCAAAACCACTATATAACTCATCAACTTGCGAATTGCGGCGATCCTTTTATGACCTTCATTCATAATCCCATGTTTCAGACCTCCACTCCTCGCCGCCAGCAATATAAGTTTTACCAATTTGTCCTATTTTCGGCGCTCGACAGTTTCTTTTTACTACAAATTCATGTACACAACTTGAAATAATGAAAAATAGTGTTAAAAATTAGTAAAAAAGCAAGTAGGATAGATCATCTATATATTAACTTCAATCTCTAAAAAGCTTGCGTAAAAGTCAAAAGATTAATTTGTTTAGACAAGCCTAATACAACTATTCAATCTAGATCAAGCTAATAAGTTATACTTTATCTATTTCTTTGCACTTGCAACACTTTGACATACTTATACAATATTAATATACTGTACTTTATTTTTGCTATATGTCTTTCTTGATTTATAGTTAAGCCCGAAGGTAAATATTCAAAATATTAATTTTTATTTTTATAATTGTTACATATGGACCACTGATGATATTAATGATAAAGATAATGCATTGAGAAGAAGAAGAAGAAAAAAAAAAAAAAAAACCCTCACGTTCGTTATTCTATTTTGTCTCTTCTCTCTCCTTTCTCCTCTATTAGGGTTTTAGTTTTCCCGATTGTTAAATAGTCCAATTTCTTTAAGTTAATTTTTTTTTCTTTGTTTAGCCTTTTCCTTTATTTTGCTTTGTTCACACTATTTGTGAGTGTCTTTTCCAATGTTTGGATTTTTCCCTATTTTCTGTGATTTTGATTCATTTATAGATGGGAGTTTTATATTTAGGGTTCTAATAATAATTGGGAAGATGATTTAAATTCATATGGGTTTAGGGTTTATCATCAACTCTACGATCAAAATATCAGTGCAAATTGTGAAGTTTTTACTTGGAAAGATATGAAGATGTCGGAAAATCAATGCTCGCATTAAGTTGGAAGCGGTGAAGTTTGAGCTATGGTAAATATGCAACATAGTTCTAATATTAATTGTAAAAGTTATGTTTTTTTCTCTAAAGATGTGGTTTACAGATCAACATTATAATCGTAGATACCATATGACTATTTATTAATGACTTTACTCTCTTTCCCGTCAAAAAATAAAGTTCTACTGGTAAAAAAAAAGATAGAAGATAATTAATTTCGACTTAGAGCCATAATTAAGAACCCTAAGGTTGAACTTCTCTTACATATATGACTAACCATAATTGTCACTTTCTATATAATTATAAATATAAAAATAAACAAAGAGAAGTAAAAGTGCACAATGTTGGTAGCGTGCAATTTTAATCTTTTATTAGTTCATTCATTTAACAAATCAAAAGAAGGACTAACTCAATTTAAACCTTTAACTTGATCAATTAACTCCAAGACTAGTAGGAATAAATCTGTGACTTTTTTGTCATATTGGCACTTGATACAATGTTAAAAGATCAATTGAACCAAAAGGTTAAAATAATAGCTATGATTAATTGATTTTTATAATATATCACCTCTATTTTAAATTATTTGCTCCAACCTACTTCCACTTTATTTTAATTGTTTTTACCCTATTATTTATCTTCATTTTGAGCCATAAACAATCACTAATTCTTCAGTAATTTTAAATAAGCGCCCCTAAGACTTTAGATAGCAATATATAATATTTTCTACAATGATATTACTTTTGGAATGTATGTCAAAATCATGCGTCGATGTATGTAATTATATTGATATTTATTTCTATTTAATATTTATACTCTTTAACTCTTTTATCTGACGCCTCGAGAAACACATTAGGTTTTGCCAAAAAGTAATATCTAATATTGGAAGAATTTCATAACTCATGTAAAACCGAAGAGTAGTAAATGAATGGAGTATTAAGAAAGTGTAATTGATACCAACTAATGATGATATACACATTATTACAATTATAAATAAGATTGTCAAATGAAACATTGCATGCATATAAGGATCGCAACTATTTCCCAGAATATTATAGATCGACTTAATATGAAATTTGTAATGAAAGAAAGAGATAATAATATTTCATGCAGTAAAGTTTTCTACTACCCTAATAACCCGTAATTATAATTGTTTTTAGGTTGTTTTCAATTAATCTAATTTAACCCTAATAAAACTTATTTAGGGTGTGTTTTATCACCGGAATTTTACTTATATGAACTTGATTAATCTTATTTGATCTTATATCAACTTACCTTATTTTACTAGAATTGATCTGATTGTACTTTAGAATGTTATACTATAAGCAATAAAACAATAATTACTTATCTCTTGATGCGTGAATCAAAACTGACAGTAGCCGTGTCATGGCGAACCACTGACCTAAAAGACGATTCCACGCTACCTCCCGGTGCTGTAGACAAGAAGCGGTCGCCCTCCAGGATAAGCATGGTGCCGGAGTTTATGTGCACTCACAAACCCGACTGGAACTCAGAACACTTGCCTAGAAAACAGAAAGAATAAGAATTCGTGTTTAGATTATTTTAGAGAAGAGAGAAGACTGTGATTTTCTGTGTGTTGATCGAAGAAACAAAAAGAGGTTTATATAGAGTAACAGAGAGCAACGGACAGCAAGAAAAAGGGAAGAAACAGCCAGATAATTAAGGCCGAAACCTAAGCAACTTTCAGCCAAAATCAAGGAAACGATCAGCTATAATCAAGGAATTAATGGCTGAATAAATTCCTAACAGTAAGAAAATCCCAACAGTCAAGAACGGATTAAATAGGAATATTCTGTCAACAAGAAAAGGAAACAAAATTTCTCCAAAAAGTTAAGAGGGACCCACGTCAGCGCATCGCATTCCCCAAGGCCCGAGCCCGACCCAGCTCTGCGCGCGCGTGTGTGTGTGGTACAACACCCACCTCTAAGTAGTACTAACATACTACAATATATAAACAAAGAGAAAACCTCTACCCCCACCAATGTGGGATTTTTTTCTTTCATCTCTCTCTCTTGTTTTCTTCCAACACTCTTGTTTTATATCAAGAACTTCCAACAATTCCCCACAGGTTCGAATATGTGAAAAAGAAAGGAAGGAAAAATAATTCTGGCCAAAACAAAACAATTGCATAAGTGTCAATGTCTCGCGACTTGAATTAACACATAGTGGCCATCAAGCTATGATCCCTCACCTACCAAGTGACCTTCGTCTTGAACTCAATAGGGAGTTAGGGACCCGTCACTTTGAGCCACACAATTGAGCATGTATAATATTCTGAAATTCCTTGAATACAGGTGACACATTATACTGGTCATACGTCCAAGCCTGGATGCTCATAGGTGCTCTAGAGTATAAGCCCACGTAATACTCATAGGAAGCGGCCACACTTCCACACCTAATTAGGTGAATCCCATCAAGTGTGAGCTACAACACACCTCAAAAAATATGGATATGGGTTCATTAAGAGCCATATGCTCAACCTCTTTCTCATTTGTAGCTAAGCACAAAACAAACATCTAGAGATGGCAAAAAAATAAAACTTTGCTTCCAAATTATTATATAATGTTCCCCTTTGAACTCATAGTGAGTAGGAGTTCACTATTTCACAATTCATACAACGCGCTTTAGCCCCATCTCTTTCGATGTTTCCAAAACTAGTTTTCTACATAGGCCTTTAGTCAACGGATCCGCAATGTTCCTTTCGGACTTAACATAGCCAAGTGATATCACCCCTTAAGACAACAAATTTCTGACGGCCTTATGCCTCAGACGAATGTGTCTCTTCTTTCCATTATAGGCATGGTCGTGTGCAACAGCAATCGCAGCTTGCGAATCTTAATGAAGTGCAGCCGAAGGAGTTGGCTTCCTCTACAGTGAAATATCAGCAAGCATGTTCCTCAACTATTCTGCCTCATGACCTGCCAATTCAAGAGCAATAAACTCATATTCCATAGTAGACATAGCAGTACAAGATTGCTTACAAGATTTCCAGGATACGGCTTCACCCCCAAGGGTGAAGACATAGCCACTAGTGGAGTTAACTTCTTCATTGTCGGATACCCAGTTGGCATCACAAAAACCCTCCAAAACTCCTAGAATTTGGAGTAGTGCAAACCCCAATCCATAGTACCCTTAAGGTATTTAAGCAACCTCCTTAGAGCAATCCAATGATCACTGCTTGGGTTATGAGTGTACCTGCTCAACCTACTATCAGAATAAGCAATGTCAAGTCTAGTGTAGTTCATAAGAAACATAACACTACCAATAATTCTAGCATATTCAGACTGATCAACTTGATCACCATTATTTTTCTTTAGGTGGAAGCTCGGGTCATATAGAGTCTTTACTGGATCGACATTAAATGAGTCAAACTTTTTAAGAAGTTTTTCAACATAGTGTGACTGATTAAGACAAATTCCATTTGGAGTCCTTTTGATTTTTACTCCCAAAATCGCATCTGCCTCACCCATGTCTTTCATTTTAAAATTCGAACTCAAAAACTGTTTTGTCTCATTTACTCGATCCAAGTCAGTCCTAAAAATTAACATGTCATCACATAAAGACAAATAATCACACGACCAAAACTATCATGCTTAGAATAAACACAAGAGTCACCTTCATTAACATGAAAACCATTACCAGTCATAGTCTTATCGAATTTGTCATGCCATTGCTTTGGAGCTTGCTTAAGCCATAATCGTCTTTTAGATTGTTATACTATAAGCAATAAGAAAATAATTACTTATCTCTTGATGCGTGAACCAAAACTGACAGTAGCCGTGTCGTGGCAAACCATTGACCTAAAAGACGATTTTGCGCTACCTCCTGGTGCAGTAGACAAGAAGCGGTCGCCCTCCAGCATAAGCACGGCGCCGAAGTTTATGTGCACTCACAATCCCGACTAGAACTCATAACACATGCCCAGAAAACAGAAAGAATAAGAAATCATGTTTAGATTATTTTAGAGAAGAGAGAAGACTGTGATTTTCTGTGTGTTGATCGAAGAAACAAAAAGAGGTTTATATAGAGTAATAGAGAGCAACGGCGAGCAAGAAAAAGGGAAGAAACGACCAGATAATTAAGGCCGAAACCTAAGCAACGTTCAGCCAAAATCAAGGAAACGGTCAGGTATAATCAAGGAATTAATGGCTGAATAAATTCCTAACAGTCAAAAAATCCCAACAGGTCAAGAACAGATTAAATAAGATTATTCTTTCAACAAGAAAAGGAAACAAAATTTCTCCAAAAAGTTAAGAGGGACCCACGCCCACGCATCACATTCCTCGAGGCCCGAGCCCGACCCGGCTCGACGCGCGCGCATGTGTGTGTGGTACAACACCCACCTTCAAGTCACTCAATTAAGTAGTACTAACATACTACAATATATAAACAAGGAGAAAACCTCTCCCTCCACCAACGTGAGATTTTTCCCTTTCATCTCTCTCTCTTGTTTTCTTCCAACACTCTTATTTTATATCAAGAACTTCCAACATAGAAAACATTGTCCTCACTTATCATGATCTTACATTAACTTAACTTACCAGACTTTATCCAATCTTAATTACTAGACTTAAGAGATTGAACCCTTGGAAATTTCACCTATAATCATGAGATTATTACAATTCAAGTTTAGATCTTTGCCAATTTGTTGCCAAAAATAAGCTTGGCGTTTACCACTATTATTATAAATTAATTATGCAATGTTTCCTATAGTTACCTTTTTCTTTCCTGGCATCTTTTGTCTTTCTTATCTCTTAGTTCTATTTTCCCGTTATTTAATTTCGGGTGTTAGTTATGGCAGTTTGTCGTTGCACCTAGATGGTGGTAGTTTATTTGTGGTGGTATATACTTTATCCACTAACAATAAAATATTAGATTTGAAAGGCACCACAAAGTTTAGTATACTATACAATGTTTGACGGAATGTACACTTTAAATCTACTAGAGAAGCAAAGTAATACCTCCGTTAAATTAATGATGTTCGAGAACGTTTGCGATTACTAGAGAAGCAAAGCAAGGTTGTTACTAGATGAAGCAATTCATCTAATTCACTTTGATCTAATTCACTTTGATAAATGTTTGTAATTTATGAATAATAATAGATATAATCCTATAGTTACTTGTTGGAATTATCTCAATGTAAATTCATTAATATTCAATTATTATAATTTTTACTGATTGGTAATTAAAGATATTATCTGTCAAAGTTTTACATTTGCATACGTACACAAGATAAACGTTTCACTTATTTAAATACAAAGGAATAGTAGACTATTATTGAATATAATATAGGGTGATGTAGGTTTGTTAATTTTATTGGAAGTGAAAGAATATATAGTGTAGTTGAGGAGTTTTTGATAGAATTCATAAATTGATCATAAGCTTCAATCATTAAATTAAACTTTTGGTTGAATTTTTCCTTTAACATGGTATTAAAGTCAACATGATAAAAAGTCACATGTTTAAATCTTATCCACCCCTTCTTTTAAATGGAATTTATAAAAAAGGACTGAAACAAGAAATTAATAATTTGATGTACCCCTACCAAATGTGAAATGATCCTAAGAGCTAGAGATTCATAAGAAGGATCTTTTTTTAGAAATGGGGGAGTAATTAATAACTAAGCAAACTTTAAAATTTAATGATGCAATCAAAATCAAAAGTTGGGTTTGTTTGATATTGTTTTATGTTTTTAGTTTTTTGTTTTTTTTAAAAAAATAGGAAAAAAAAAAGGTGTTTCCACTTTTTTGTTGTAAATTTTCAAAATTTATTAAGTTTGACTAATTTTTTCTTTTTATTATATCACATATATCATGAGTTGAAAAACAAAAAAACAAAAAACAGAAAATAGAAAACTAAAACGATGCCAACCTATTTTTATTTGCAAATTCAAATTCCTTAGTTTAAGTTTGCAAAAGGTTTTGTTAATAATGATGGAAAAGGAGATACAACAAAATCAATCAATGTTAGACTGTAGAGTCAGAGTGCTTGCCGGTTCAGAAATTCATAGATTTCTACTTCAAATTTTAACCACTTGGGGTACATTCCTTTTACAATTTGTTATTGCATTCTTCAAAAATTAAAGCCTCATTAATAGACCTATATTGTTGACTTCCTCAATGAACGACCCTGTCTCTTTTATATCTTGGTTGGGGGATGTATATGAGTCGAGTGGTTGGGTTGAATTGGAGATAGAGAGAATGATCAGACCTTTATTCTCACGATTTTTTTGACTCATTATTAGTTGGTCAAATTAAACACTCAGAAGTGAGTTAGTAATCAACAATTCATGGTCATATTTTGAATTTTTGTACAAGTGAACTTGAAAGAAATTACATTATGAAATCTAGAGGCTACTGATTAAAATTTGTAAAAATTAATTAAGGTGTTTGGTTGTTTATTGATTTGAAGTGTTAATTCCACCAAATAAACTAAATAAGCTTTTGAGGAGTTTTTCATCAGCTTATTCAATATTATTAAGGTGAAATGACAATTATACCTTCATTTAACTCAAAACCTACCACAAAAAATTATGTAAATGTCCTTATTAGTCATTTTACATGGTTAAACAAGTTATTCAGTCGTTACACTTTTATACAATCAGCTAATATAATTAGTTTAGATAAGCTACTCAAGATCAGCAAACACAATCAGCTTTAACTTTAAATTTTCAGCATTTTACCAAACACGACTATAGTAAGATATATAGCTCAATTTTATTGGGTCTCAACAACTCCTTGTTCCTTTTTTGTGGCATAATGTCATATGTGGACCATAATTATAAGGATTTTGATAAATGAATACATAAAATAAAGTTGTGCGATAAGTAAAATATTTATTTTTTGCTGGTTGAGATAGAAAATGTTATCCAACTTGGATTATGTATATATGTAGCTAATTTGATAGGTGGAATACGAAAACATAGTACGCTAATTAGGCAATTAGATAATTAAGTGGAGAAGTCAAAGGAAAAAGGTGGTCCCCAATTCAGTTACTCGTTGCATACGATATCGCACTAATATCACATAACTCTGGATTCTACTTGTAATTAACAGCAAATCGTAATCTGATAGATAAAGTCTTAACATCATATCATATCCTCGTCAAAAGTTATCAAGTATGCCACTATGCCTATGTTGCGCTTGTTTTGTTGACCTTTTTCTTTTAGCTCTCTTTTTGATTGGTTCTTACATCAAAAGTTAATCAAATATGTAGGGCTGTCGCCTTGTAAGTTATTGGCTAATTAGGAATTTGAAATTATATATATTTTAAATTAAGTTGTACATAACCAGTGGTGGACCCAGGAATTTCCGACTGGTGGGTCACAATCGATAATCAAGTATGTAAAAAAAAAAAAAAAAATTACCGAACAACCAAATAATAGTACTAAAAAATACATCAGAATATTTAAACAGTACAAAATACAACCAAAGATTGGGACATTAGGAGAACATTGGCCTTGTTCATTTTGAGGGGAATTTTGAGTTGAATAATGAGATGGAGATGAAAGAAGTTCACTTTCTTGAGGTGGAGTTATAGTTTGTTCATTTTGTGTTGGATGTGGAAGAGAAGTTGGAGTAGGATTCTTTTTAGCAAAGAAGCTAGTAATGTTTTGCATTTCATTTGGAGTACGTTTTCTCTTCATTCTGAAATTTGAATAAATATTGAACTAAATCAAGCAATATTCCCCAGAAAAATTATTTGAATAAATATTCAACTAAATCAAGCAATTTCACATAATGACATAATCACATAAACATATTACACAAAACACAATTACACAAAACAGATTTCACATAAGTTCAAGAGACAAGTAATGCAAATTTGATCAAAAATTCACAAAAAAAAAAAATCAACCAGCACCGCAGCACGGCAGTCGGCCAGCACCGCAGCACGGCAGTTGGCAGCACTCAAGTCTCAGGCACTCAGCAAGACAACAATTCAGCAGCACAGCCAACTACAAATTAACAAATCAACCAAAGTTTAAACCAAAGTTTAATAAAATTAACTAATTAGACTGAATTAAATTGAAGATTAGAAATTAAAAATAAAAATTAGAAATCAACTTACTAGCGAGTAGCGATTTCGAAATGCGATTATGCGAGAAGCCACGAAGACGACGGAGTCCACGACCACCGACTACCAGGCGAAGAGAACGGTGGCTGCCTGGCTGGGACGAAGCGAAGAGGCGAACTGAAGAATGGAGATGAGGCGAAGAGGCGAAGAGGCGAAGGCTAGGGTTTGATTGTTTGAAGAAGACAAAAACTCGGGATTTTGGGAAGCTAATGTCAGTTTTTTTTTTTCTTTTTTTTTTCAAAAAATAACTTAAATTTTTTTTTTGGGCCTGGTGAGTCACTTGACCCACCAGGTCTAAGCCCAAGTCCGCCACTGTACATAACACGTCAATTTTATTTAGAAAAATTTAAGATAATCAAACCTACCTTTGAGCGGTTCTTCCATAATGGATCAACCTTTAAATCTTTCCAAACTAAACACAAGTTTCATTTTTTTCTTCCAAAATAAATCCAAATGACCGGTAACCTGTACAACAAGTCATTTTTTTAATTTTCCTTTCATTATCTATTTTTTTTAATTAAAAACTTTAATTATCTTTTTCAAATTAACAAAAAAAAAAAAACACCCACCAGCCACCCCCACCTCCACCTCTCCTCCCATTCTGACCACCACTCCCCCTCCCCCTTCACCTCCTATTTTAGACTATCTCCTCCCTTTCCAATGCATTTTTCGACCACACCCCGCTCCCCACGAAACCCCCAAACCGACAATCACTAAACCGAAAAAAGTAAGAAATTGATGTAGAAAGAAAGAAGAATTGAAAGATTGAGAAATTAGGAGTTTTATTAATTTTGTTTTGTATTGAAAAAGAAAGAATTAAATTCTGTTAAATTAGTCAGAAATTTGAGATTGAACAGAGAGAATTAGGAAGAAGAAGAAGAAGAAGAAGAAGAAGAAGAAGAAGAAGAAGAAGAAGAAGAAGAAGAAGAAGAAGAAGAAGAAGAAGATGGAGTTAAATGAAGGTCGAGGTCGGAGGATCCGAATGCCCGCAGCTTGCGCTGCTCGGATCAACAGTGCTAATAAATAAATTAATCCATGATTAACAGTGCTAAATACGGAAAACAAATTTGTATACAAAAATCGGCATGCAAACAAAATTGAAAAGCAAAAGCAAGGAAGAGAGAGAAAGAGTAGAGGACTAACAATGGCGTCAAAGGAGCCATTCATGGACCACTGAGTGATATCACCCTATTGAATTTTGAGACGACTGGAAGAAGACAAAGCTAACTCCTTTGAATCCTCTAAATTAGCGGTCGTCGACATTGCAGAAGGTTGATTGAAATTAGTTGAGGTCGCCGGCGCGGGGGGAATTAGTTGGGCGCCGACCGCCGGTAGGGGAGGGGTGGCTGGTGGGGAGGGGGGCTGGCAGTGGTTGGAAAGGTGGTTTTGGTTTTTTTTTTTTTTTCCTTTTTTTTAAAAAAATTTATCAAAAATAAATAATTAAAAAAAAAACCATAATCAGTGATTTAATGATACGTGGATTTTTACCTGGTATAACAGGTAAGGTGACCTGTTGAGTTTATTTTTGAGAAAAAAAAAGGAAACTTGTGTTTCATTTGGAAAGATTTAAAGGTTGGTTCATTACGGGAGAACCGCTTAAAGGTTGGTTTGTTTATGTTAAATTTTCCTTTTATTTAAAATGTATTATCTATTTGACAGTCTAAATATAGTATTTTCTCTTAATCTGTATGCTATTGTTCCTCATTTAACCATTTTTATGACAGAATGACCTCCAAAAAAATTTGTTAATTTAAGATTGTATCAAATGTATGTTTATTTTGGTATTTAGAGAGCCATAAAGACGGATGATGAGAATCGATCTCAAAATCCCCTGAAACGGTCAGGAGAGAAGCTCTAACCACCTAAGCTATTGTACCTATGTATGTGAATAAATATTTGACTAAGGTTTATTCTGTGTGGTAATAGAATTTGGCACTTTGTACAGTTAATATTGTATCTTAATAAATTATGCAATAAACCTTAGTTGCGTCCAAATTTAAAACAAAATCTTTTATATATGAGTTCTCCATTTTGAATTGTCAAAAAAAAAAAAAAAAAAACTTGTGTATATGACTACATCGTACCAGTAAATGATAACTACTCCATATTTACTTTTAGTTATATATAGTTCATCTTTATTAGTTAGAAAAAAAACACTTTAATAATCCCAACTTTACTCAATTTATTTTAAATAATCCCAACTTTTGATTATTATATAATTATTTTAACTTTTACCTGCGTTTTCTTTCTTCAATCCTGATCACCGGTAACCTGAACAAAAGGATAAATTTTTTTTAAAAAAAATTATCTGCCACGTGTTGCATTTTAATTGGCTAAAAAAAATTTAAACAAAAAATAAATTAAATTATTTTTTTTAAAATAAATTAAATCAAGTTAAAATAAAAAAATAAAAAAAAAAAAAAAACCACCAGCCACCACGCTGGTGGCCTCCCCTCTCCCTAGCCGGTCATTCCCACACTCGAACCACCCACAGGCCACAATACATCACTGGAAAAACCATCCACTCTCTCTGAACCCACGACACTACCCCCATTCCCTCCCTCCACCCCCGAAACAACCCAGGATAATAAACCTCCGTCTCACGAAACCACCGTTAACCAAACCCTTGATGTTGTTTTCGAAGGTTTTTGTTAACGGTGATATCAGGGGTTTTTTGTCTAACGACTGTTTCGAGGGTGGTGAATTTGGTTAACGGTGGTTTCGTGGGTGGTGGTTTTGGTTAGCGAGGGTTTCTGTTAACAGTTGTTTTGGAGGTGGTGGTTTGGGGGACGAAGGTTTGATTACAGATTGTTTCGGCGATGGGCAGAGGGAAGGGGGCGGTTTAGGCGGTGGGGAGAGGGAGGAGGGTTGTTCCCAGTAGCGCGGCAGGGAAGGGGGTTGGTTTTGTGGGTGGGGATGGGAAAGGGAAGTTGCCGGCCAGTGGGGGTTGGGGTTGGCTTAATTTTTATTTAAATTTTTTTTATTTAATTTAATTTTTAATTTTTTGAACCACTAAAACATGTGACATCTGGCAAAATTATTAGTTTTTTCATTTTCTTTTTTATTGTTTTTTTTATTTTTTATTTTTTGACCAATCACAACCTGACACGTGTCAGGTAACCTAGAATACCAGGTCATTGATTTTTGTTAATCGGTTTGGAATTAAAGAAAGAAAACCTAGGTGAAAGTTGGGATTATTACAGAATAATCGAAAGTTGAGATTATTTAAAGTAAATTGAGAAAAGTTGAGATTATTAAAGTGTATTATTCCTATTAGTTATTTGAATAAGAATTATGAACCCGTAGTGAATAATAAAATGAATGTATCATGTAAGATATGATTAGTCAAAGCGTTTTGTGTACGGCTGGTTATATCATGTGGCCACTTTGAACATGTAACGACTAAAATACTGATCGAATAACCCTTATAAGCAATACTGACTAAGTAACCCCTATAACATTGACAAAGTAACCCTTGTAACACTAAGTGAGTAATCCCTAAAACACTAAAAAAGTAATCCCATGATGATTGACCATACGGTGTGGCCAATCACATATAAAAGTTTGTGATGATCGGTTGACTTATATTATCTATTGTGAGATTTCAGTACCTTTGATCAGATTTGAACTGACTTGGCCATTATGCAACTGATTTTATAAGCAGTTTTTATTTATTTAAACGTTAATTAAAGAATTTATGTTATATTTAATTCTTATTTTCGATTTAGTTTTTCTTTAACAAATCTACAAATACTCAAAAATCTAAAACTCCCAAAAGAATGAAATTTGTGTTTATATTATATATGTAGTCACTTTTGTGATAATGGTTACTAACATCTTAATATAATGGTCATTAACACATGAAAATACAAGGTCATAGAAGTAATATTCCCTCTATTTTTGTTTTAATTATGTGGTCCAACAAAATGCAATATAGTAAATGTTTGGATATTAAATTAGTCCTCTGACTTCTATTTGGATAGATATAGTAATGTTAACCCTAGTTTGATCCCTTTGCTACTAGTTTGATGTACTTGTTCATTTTTTTTTAAGATTATTTGCAAATCATTTGACTGCGGAATTAGTTCCCTATGCTTCTTTTTGCAAATGTTTATATGGTCGTTGTCGATCAATTGTCATGAGAATGTCGTAGGTTTTGCTTGATTAGGGCCATTTTTTAATCATCTTGTAATGCTCCTGGCGGCTATATACTTTAATAATTTTGTAGTACTAAGTAGTAACTAAATTATCTAAATTAATTAAAAGTTTTGTTGTTAACTTGAACATATAGATGATTAAAATACTGTATCCAAAGCTAAATTATTTTAATACTTTTTGTTTCAAGATGGATCAAAGAATTCTTAGGTTCCGTTTGTTTTAACGGAAAACAACAATTCGCTTCATGGATAACAATTTCAAGGAAAAATACAACTATAAAAATATTTTTATTTTGTTTGTTTCCTTACAAGATAAATCATAGAAATTGGGGAAAATTAGGAGTGGAAGGTAACAGTTGGATGAGAAGAGAGGTAAGGGATATGCCTTTTGAAAAATTATTTTATCCTTTACTAACTAAGCAATGGAAAATAGAAAAATCATATTCCATTTTTTTTTTTTTTTTTTTTTTTTGACACTGAAAAAAGCAAGCCTAACAATAAGAAAGCGAATTATAAGTCGAGGAAAAGTAAACTAAGTTATTAGCCGTTTCTTTAGCCAATTTATGAGCATCCTCCACCTTTGATCTATTTAGAAAAATCATTTTGGTGAAAACTATTTTCTGTCAAAACACACAAAGTCTTTGTAATATCACTTTCTTCGTTTTTGACATACATTATACTATCTTACCTTACCTCTCTTCTGTATTCTCTCCTCTGTATTCTAAAAACATATGCAAATGATAAATATAATGATCAAACTAAAACAAAGATAATAGTTAATATTAGTCACTCATCATCACATGAACACTATAACCACACATAATTTATAATTTTAGATATATAATTTATTTGTCTTTTATATAATATAATGTCAGTGCAGTAGTTGGTGTGGTAAAAAATCATATGAAAATATAATAAAGGTAATAGATTATCAAAATATAAATAAAATTTAGAAGATATAATAATAAAAAAAAATTATAATAATTATGTATGGGAGACATTCAGATTGAAATGTAATAGTTTGCATGCAATTAAAGAAAATATACACTAAGTGAGGAATTATGCAGTTGATGGGTAATGGTTAAAGCTTTTATTTTGGATTTAAAGAATTGTGAGACCGATTCTCATCACTTGTCATATAACTCTCTAAACATAAAATTAAAAAAAAAAAAAATGTACATCTATAAAAGGTTTGATTTATACTTTAACACTTAAAATAAATGGAGGGAATATTATATCTTTCATAAACCAAAATTTCCGCATAATTTATAACCCTAATGTTCACCTAGCTTTATTTTTTTGGGGCTCATTTGCTATAATCATATGGGGTGCTCGTGTGCTTTGACACTTGGAAAAGAAAGATAAAACTAGAGAGACATGATTATGGATAATTTCTTAAAATATGTTTTACTATAAGAGTATAGGCCATAAAGATCGACTCTGTGCCGCCAGCCATGTCCTTTGACCAGATTGAGCATATTTGTTGTTTTAAGCATGGAATCCCAATCTTCGGGTACTTCTATCGATTGGTCAATTTTGAAAAGATGTAAATTATAAATTGTCACGGCAGAATTCTAATTAAAGGACCATTTTTAAGAGACTTAATATTAACGCTATTTCTTAATTGGCTTTTGGATAGTGCATCTGCGCATCATGCAACTGTTTACAAAAGACATCCATCAAAATAAAGACTCAGGCCCCGTTCACTTCACCTTAATTTTGTTGAAGTGAAATTATTTTTACTGAACTAAAATTATTTTTGCTGAACTTAAATTATTTTTACTAAAATTAAATTATTTTTGCTGAACTTCAATTATTTTTACTGAACTGAAATTAATTTTACTGAACTGAAATTATTTTTGCTGAATTGAAATTATTTTTTACTGATTTTCTATTATATTTCTTCTTTATAGTTACTGAATTTTACTGAACTGAACTTATTTTTACTGAACTGAAATTATTTTTACTGAATTGAACTTATTTTTACTGAACTGAACTTATTTTTACTTAATATTACTTTTTAAAGGTGAAGTGAACAGGGCCTTACATCCTTTAATACCTGTTAGATTATGTAAATAATCTATTTATGTATTTATTGTTTTGTAATTAACCTTGGTAATTATCTTGTGTATAGTTCCCTAATTTAACCTAGAATACTTTTGTATATATTGGTGAATGGTTAATGAGAAAGGTACAACAAATATTCTCATATTCTTTCATGGTATCAGGAGTCTAGGTTACGATCCTAACCTAATTCGCTCTTCCGCTCTCTTCTTCTTCTTCTTCTCTTTTTCTTCCTCCATTCGACCTCCATCAATTTTCATGGTCGATTCTTCAAAGCTTCATCCGGCTACCCTAGTCACCAACATCAAGACATGTGTTCCTATTGTTCTTGATTATGACGGTTCGCAATACAATAATTGGTCGACTCTTTTTCAACTCCATTGCCGCGTTAATATGGTTATTGATCATATTATTCCACCTACGGTTGATCCCACGGCCAAACCATCCGAACCTACGGTAGCCGAAAAAGCTTTATGGCAGCGACTTGATGATATTGTCATTAATGGATTTATGGGACGATTTCAAATGGCTTACTCAATCCATTATCGATCCGGATGATAAAGCAGTTGATACTTGGAATCGTTTGAAAAATATTTTCCATAACAACAAGTTGGCTAGGGCAATACAATTAGATGATCAATTCACAAACAAAAAGCTTAAACAATTTGACGGTGTCAAGCCTTATTGCACACGTCTCAAAACCCTTGCCAATAGTTTGAAGAATGTTGGAGGTAAGGTCTCCGACAATCGAATGGCTTTACAGCTTTTGAAAGGTCTCTCGGAGGAGTATAAACCCTTTTGAACGTCCGTTCGGCATGCATCTCAATCCCCTTCCTTCCTTTGATGCATTGTGATCCATGCTTGAACTTGAGGAGCAAGGTAATGCAGCTGACGTTACTAGTGAACCCATCGAGGAGGCTCATCTCTCTCATGCCTCTTCTACGGTTTCACAATACAATGGCGAAAATTCACAGAATTCATCGTAATGTCGTGGTGGAAATTCTCGCTATGGTGGTTGGAAAAAATAAAGGGAAAGGAAGCGGTGGCAAGGGGAAGAGCACCGGCATTGGCGCCGCTGGCCGGAACACCCAATAGTAACCCCCACAGCAGCAACAGCGCTGGGGTGGGGCGTCCCAACAACAACAACAATTTGGGAAGGGATGGATTTTTCACCATCCCTGGTAGTATTGGAGCCTTGGGCCACACCGCCCTGCCCTTACCCCTCACAGGGCCCAGGCCTGTATTAGTGGCAGCCCAGGCAGCCCGCACCCCAAGGTCAGCAACCCGGCATTCTTGGTTCACGACCACCGCAAGCTTACTTCATGGAGAATTCGTTATCTCCTTCGGGTTATGTTCCGAAGAATATTGAACAAGCTATGCATATCTTGTCCATGGCCGATTCGAACTACTACATGGACACCGATGCTACATCACATATGACAAATTCTCAAGGTAATTTGTCTTTGTATGTTCATTTGCGCAAAAACATTAAAATTCTATTATTGTTGGTGATGGTAGCAAAATTTCGATTAAAGGTTATGGTCACGATCTCTCAATCAAAACACACTCCAACTCAAAAATGTCCTTCATGTTCCAAAACTTATCAAAAATCTCATTTCTGTTCGAAAATTCACTACTGATAATATTGTTTCAATTGAGTTTGATCCTTTTGGGTTTTCTGTGAAGGATTTGCAGACGGGGAGCAAAATAGTGAGATTCGATAGCTGTGGCGATCATTATCTATTCTTCTCGGATCGTCAAGTTCTTTCTTATTCATCAGCGTCAACTTTTGCAGTTGTTTCTCCTAGTGTGTGGCATTCCCGTTTGGGTCATCCGAAAAATGCAATTTTAGGTTCTTTGTGTAGTAGTCAATTAATCAAATTTAATAAGGCTCATATTGATCTTTGTCACTCTTGTCCTTTGGGAAAATTAATAAAAATGCCTTTTTAATATTCGCAATCTCATGCTACTATGCCTTTTGACATAATTCATAGTGATTTATGGCCTTCTCACGTATCTAGTTCTCTTGGGCACAAATACTATGTTCTTTTTCTTGATGATTACACAAACTTCTTGTGGACTTTTCCGACTGCCTTTAATTCTCAAGTTTACAACTTGTTTCTTCGAATTAGAACCTATATACGTACCCAATTTGAACGGGAGGTGAAAGCCTTCCAATGTGATAATGGAACCGAGTTTAAAAACGACCATTTTCTTAAATTTGGTCACCAACATGGGATGGTTTTTCGCTTATCTTGTCCTTACTCTTCTCCTCAAATTGAAAAATCCGAACGTAAAATCAAGACCATTAATAATATTGTTCGAACACTTCTTTGTCATGCCTCTATGCCTCCCTCCTTTTGGCATCATGCTTTTGAAATGGCTACCTATCTACATAAAATTTTATCGACAAAAATCCTTGATTATAAGTCTCCTACTCAAATTTTATATCAAAAACATCCTGACTATTCTCATCTTAGGGTGTTCGGTTGTCTATGTTATCCTCTTTTCCCTTCTACCAAGGTTAACAAACTTCAACCACGTTCTACACCTTGTGTTTTTCTTGGTTATCCAAGAAATCATAGAAATTATAAGTGTTCTGATATTTCGAGTCGGAAAATAATCATTGCAAGACATGTATGGTTTGATGAGTCGGTTTTCCCATTTTCTAAAATTTATTCTCCTCAATCTCATTCTTATGATTTTTTAGGAGATAGTTTGAGTCTTCTCGACAATCCGTTGCTTCGGCATATTCATGCTACTAGCCCCGACCCTCCCTCCAATAGCCCGCACCAAGCAGACCGGTCAGACCCCACAAGCGCCCAGTAGCGTGTGGCTTTACAGCCCCCTGCTATTCCTGCCAGGTCAACCGCGGGTGCCAACGTGGGTGCTGATCGAGCTGCTAGTGCTAGCTCTCCTTCTTCCCAGCACACTTCGCAACCCGGTTGCGACATTCACTCACCAGCCCACAGACAAGGACCTGCGCCCGCAGCTACTGCTTGGCCGCGGGTTATTCTTTGCGCCCGCAACCACATCAAGGCAGCAGCTTCGGCCTCCTTCCTCTGTCGCAGGGCAGCCCCCTCACTTCCCTCTCTCTTCCTCTCCTCCCTCCTCCCCTACATCATCTCATCCTATGGCTACTAGAAGTAAACATGGGATAGTCAAGTTGAATCCCAAATATAAAGACCGAGCCCTTCACACTACTTCCTCTATATATATCACCTATTTTAAAGAACTCGATTCACGCCATTCATGATCATAATTGGAAAATTGCTATGCAGGAAGAATATGATGCGCTTATTGAGAATGGCACGTGGGACTTAGTTCCTAGACCGCCTAATGTCAATATTATCCGATCTTTGTGGATTTTTCGGCATAAGACAAAGTCTGATGGCTCGTTTGAGAGACATAAGGCACGTCTTTTGGTGATGGTAAAACTCAGAGGGAAGGGAATGATTGCGATGAGACTTTAGTTTGGTTGTTAAAACGACTACTATTCGGGTGGTTCTTAGCATTGTTTTATCCAAGTCTTGGCCAATTCATCAATTGGATGTTAAAAATGCTTTCTTACAAGGTAATTTAAATGAAACTGTGTACATGTATCAACCTAATCATGTCTGTCTGTTACTGAAGTCCCTATATGGTCTGAAACAGGCACCCAGAGCTTGGTACCAACGGTTTGCAGATTTTGTGGCTACTGTCAGCTTTGTTCATAGAAAATTTGATAACTCACTATTCATTTATCGCCATGGTAATGCTACTGCTTATATTCTTCTCTATGTTGATGACATTGTGCTTACAATTTCTTTGGAGTCTTTCCGACGACATGTTATTTCACAGCTTAGCTCTGAATTTGCAATTAAAGATTTGGGTGAATTGAGCTATTTTTTTGGGTATTGTTGTTACTAGAGATAAAAATGGTTTATTTTTGTCTCAAAAGAATTATGCACAGGAAATATTGGAAAAAGCAGGAATGGCGAACTGCAAGCCTTCGACTACTCCTGATGACTCTAAAGGGAAATTGAGCACTCAAACAGGTGCCTTGTATGATGATCCTACTTCTTACCGGCACCTATATGGTGCTCTGCAATACTTAAATTTCACTCGGCCGGATATCTCTTATAAGATTCAACAGGTTTGCTTATTTATGCACTCGCCACGAGTTGAGCACATGGATGCGTTGAAACACATTCTACAATATATCCAAGGTACGACATAATTTGGATTACATTTATATAAGTCATCTGTTTCTTCTATTCTGTCATACACGGATACCGATTGGGGCGGGTGTCCTGACACTCGTCATTCTACATCAGGGTACTGTGTCTTCCATGGTGTTAATTTGATCTCTTGGTCTTCAAAACGCCAACCCACTTTGTCTAAGTCCAGTGCCGAAGCAGAGTACAGAGGGGTTGCAAATGTTGTTTCTGAATCCTGCTGGATTCGAAATTTGTTGCTCGAGCTTCATTGTCCTATTTCGAAAGCAACATTGGTTTATTGAGACAATGTTAGTGCCATTTATCTCTCTAGTAATTCGGTTCAACATCAGCGCACTAAACATATTGAGATTGACATACACTTTGTTCGTGAGAAAGTTCTACGGGGCGAAGTTCGTGTCCTACATGTGCCATCCCGATACCAGATTGCAGACATTTTTACTAAAGGTCTTCCTAAGGTTTTATTTGATGATTTTCGGGCGTCAACCTCCCGTTTCGACTGCGGGGGTGTGTTAGATTATGTAAATAATCTATTTATGTATTTATTGTTTTGTAATTATCTTGTGTATAGTTGCCTAATTTAACCTAGAATACTTTTGTATATATTGGTGAATAGTTAATGAGGAAAGTACGACAAATATTCTCATATTCTCTCAATACTCCTAAAATAGCGAATTATATTCGATAGGCCCTAATTAAAGCACAGAAAAACTTAATATAAAGAACATGAAACGATGAGAAAACAAGGGATAGAACAAACAATATGAATCCCAAAAGAACATCAAGTAAGGTTGAACCAAATGAATATAAGCATAAAAGCACATAATATTCAAGTAAAAACAACGTATTATTTAAGCCTAAAGAATCTTTCAAAAACACTTACCTTTTTTTTTTTTTTTTTTTTTTTTTTTTTCTTTTTTCAATTTTATAAAATGCCTACCTTAAACTATTTATTGTAAAGATCATTAAAAAAAATAACATATAATTTAGACCCAAAGAACATATTAACAAACTCAAAAAATTTCTCAAAAAACATGTTCAATTTCAATTAAAAAAAATATGAATTGGATAATGATATTTTGAAAAAACCTTCATCATATTTCGACAACCATCACCTTTTATTTGAATGAAGAACTCATCAATTAATCTCTCTGTTATTAGTCAATGGAATAACAAAATTGACTCCAAAATTCAGTTAAAATTCCTAAATTTTCATAATTTCTAGAATGATAATTTTTTTTCTTTTGCAATGATATTTATAAACCTTTAAATTGCATTTCCTCTTCTGTAAATTTCAAAAATAAATGATTATTCATACAATTGAATATTGGAATTAAAAATTTTAATTTCAAAAAAAAAAAAATGGCAGTAAGAATAGGGTGAACAAGAGGTGTCAAAACCTGACCCGATTGACCCGACCCAAAAAATTCAAATTTTAATTCCGACTCTCGTTGACACAATAATTTAACATGACTCTACTTTTAAATTGACCCAACCTCACTGACCTCGTCGCACCCGGCCCGGCCATCCAAATTGACACCAATAAGCATAAGGGTGTACGATCTAAATTGCATTTTTAGCATCAAAGTTTGGGATCTTTCTTTGTTGTTATGAGTTGTATAAAACAAAATAACTTCTTATGATGGTGTTAATTTTATGATGGAGTAAGCTTACTTTATAATGGAGGTTACTCACTATTTATTTCATACAAAGTATTATTTTATCTATTGATGTGATTATAAGACTTGTAACATCTTTTTTGATTTTTATGGTAATTAACATTGCTTGTATTCTTTTTTTAATTATGCCATCTTTTGGTTGAATAAAAAAGAGAAAAAAAAAGGAAAAAAACGAATGTTTTTATCTCTTTAAATTACCTATCCATACAATGTACTTCAAATATTGAGCAAGAGTTCTTCGGAAATTAGACTATTTCCGACCCTTTAAGTTTGTTTTTCTTTAGCATTGCTTTTTAGGTTTCAATAAATCTACACGAGTAGTGTAGATATTCGTCGTCTCCCTATGGTGGAGTGTCTCCCTATGGTGGAATCGTTAGTTTTTGTTAGTTTAATTGTTTGTTTCTCGTTAGGATTTATTTGTGTGTCAGGGCTTATCAAAATAGTAATCATCCTTTGCCCTATTATCAGTTCGTTAGTAAACATTTGTTTGGGATCGCAACAGTTGTCGAGTTCTCAAATATGTTCAAGCGAATCACATAATAATCATCCTTACGGCTGCAACAAATCGTAAAACCGTCTCTCCGAAGAGGTTGCATTGTTCAACGTTGTTTGCGAGGGATTTACTACATGCAAGATCTTTTCAACGACCGTAGCTTTGATGAAGGAACCCTTTATTTTATTCAATTTTATTTATTCGTTAATTTAGATTTCATTTGTAGATGGCGGATAGCTTTTTATTAATGAATTGATTTTTTTCAAAAAAAAAAAAAAACTATTGAGCAAGAGCTCGTGTAAGACTAATCTCTCACACTCAAGCACATGAGGATGAAGTACACAGATGCAAATTGGGGAGGGTGCCCGGATACACGACGGTCTACGTTGAGTTGGGAGAAAACTTGGTCTCATGCTCATCCAAACGACAACCCACACTGTCTCGTTCCAGTGCCGAGTCCGAGTACCGTGGGGTGGAAAATGTTGTTTCTGAATCGTGTTGGATTTGTAATTTTCTCTTAGAGTTGCATTGTCCGATTAAAAAGGCCACACTTGTTTACTGTGACAATGTCAATGCTATTTATTTGTCAGGTAATCCAGTTCAACACCAGCATAAGAAACACATTGAAATGGATATACATTTTGTTCGGGAGAAGGTTGCACGTGGTGAAGTCCGTGTGATTAGGGGATTTTGCTCCCACCAATCGGAATGCGCCACGTGGGCCAATCAAGTCCTGCCAAGTGTCCCCCAGTTGGACCTCTCAGGGCTTGCCACGTGGCACACGCTTATTCGTCCACCCTGGACTTATTATGTCATGACACGTGGCATACTCCATGCCTAATGGAGAAGCCGGTCACCTAGGCCCAACTTCCGAGGGAAGCCCAATCAGCCCAAGGTTAACCTAAACCTAGATTGGCACGTTTCCCGAGGTTTTAAATACCTCCCTTAATCCTCATTAAGGGAGATTACGCAGATTACACACATTAAACACTCTCACTTAGAGAGACCCAATCACTTTAATTTCCGCATTAATTACTCCTTAATCAAGTACTAACTTGATCGTCGGAGGCGGATCTCCAATCATCCGGAGCATCCGTTTGTTTTGCAGGTACAGGCGTCCGGTTCCAGTCTCGGAATTGTAACTCTCCCGCAGGACATCAGAAAACCCCGAAACATTTTGGCGCCGTCTGTGGGGAGAGTACTTCTGAGATGGCACCCACGTTTGTACCGGCTCCTGAAGAGAGACGTCCCCTGGACGGTCCTCTAGTTCAGTCGGATCACGATACTGAGAATGAGTTTGAAGTTGAAGCTCACACAGCTTCAGACGGGACCCTAAGGGCCCGACGTACCCGTCACACCGAAAGGAGGGAACGGGAACATCTTCAAACTGGAAGCGAGCCAGCAGGCGCACCGCCTGTTCGGCAGCAGCCGACTGATGGATCTGCTCCCATCACAAGGAACGAACTCATGACCTTCATGAGGGACTTCAAGGGAGAAATTCAAGAGTTGATCAACAAGAAGCCGCCTGCTCTGGACAAGGAGCAGTCGGCTAAGAAACCCTCCACTTCACGGAAGAGGAAGCCAGTTCAAGGGCGAGAGGCGACCCCTCATCCTAAATCTAGGAAGTGGGAGCCACCTTCCCTGGATTTCACAAAATACCGTTTTCCTACCCCAGGAAATAGGAATCCTGTTCGTCATATTCAGGCGGACGGGTCGAGGAAAACATACACAGACGCTCGGCTACTGCTAGAGCAGAAGAAGAGTGACCGATTGTCAGAGTCGGCCTCTACTTCAAACTTCTAAGACAGTCTGCGATATACCTCGATGAGGCATACTCAGTCGTATCATGAGAGTCAGTCAGGCGGCACCTCCCGTCAGTCCGGCTTTCATAGCGACCAGGCGGTACCAAACTTACCGTTTGTACCGCAACAACAATATTTTTTACAGCCACCTCCTTTTGGTGGACATGCAGCAAAAAATGTCCAACCTATGGACTGGCAGCTACGGTTGCTTAGACTTGGTGAACAGCCGTCGGCCTTCTCCAAGGAAATTACTGAAGCCGCTCAGCCGGCCAAAGTGAAAAATGTATTAGTAGGCGCCTATGACGGCACTACTAACCCAGAAGACCATCTGATGGCATTCACCAACCTGATGTACCTTCAAGGGTTGGATGATCCCACTTGGTGCAAGTGTTTCTTAGCGACTCTCAAAGGAATCGCACAACAATGGTTCGGCAACCTGCCGACTGGTTGTGTAAATAACTTCAAGACGCTTGCTTACTTATTCACCTCCAACTTCTCCATGAACATCCCTGCGAAGAAGACGACCCTTGATTTAGGAACAATCCAGCAGGGCGAGAAGGAGGGGCTTCGTTCTTACATCAGACGATTTAACCTGATGAGAATACAGATTCAAGGGTTACAGGATGAAGTAGCCTATACTGACTTTTTCAGAGGTCTCAAAGACGGGTCGACCTTCATATTTGATTTGGTCCGAAAGAGGGTGGCGACTCTTCAAGAGGCCTTGATTGAAGCGGAAGCCTATATACAGGCGACTGATCTTTGTAGTACGGTAAAACAGTCAGACGGGAAAAGGTCCGACAAAAGAGAAGGACGACAGAAGCAGTCGTCAAACAAAGACGAGAAGAGAAAAGAGGTCTGGGCAATTGATTCCTCTAAACAGCCGTCCTAGAAGAAGAAAAAAGAATTCAAACCATACTCCCCAAAGTATGTGTTTAACAAGGATATCCAATTTATCCTAAAGGAAATCAAGGGACGGATCTCAATTGAGAAGCCGGTCCCCATGAAGGGTTCTGCAAACAATCGGAACCAAGAAAAATGCTGTGATTATCATGAAGATGTTGGTCATCACACCAATGAATGCATCAGTCTCATGCGCTATCTGGATCGCCTGGCTGAGCAAGGTGACCTTGACACTTATGTCAAGAAATCTACGGGGAACACTTCCTCGAAAAAGCAGTCGACCAAAAAGAATCAACAGGCCGACAGCTCCGATACAGATGATGCAGTCGTCTACACCATTGCAGGCGACTTCTCAGGAGGCGGCCCCACTATTAGGGGCAACAAAGACAATATCAGACGGTTAGATGTAAATTCCGTTCACCAAGAATGACCCTCCAAATATTCATTTCCTGAGATTGTCATCACTGAAGAAGATCTAGGAGGGGTAAGAGGGCCGCATGACGACCCTATCGTTATTGAATGTAAAGTGGCCAACCAGAGAGTTGGCCGAATCCTCATAGATAGCGGAAGCTCCTCAGATCTCATCAGTAGCAAATGTTTGTCAAAACTAAAATATCAGACTGATGCATACATCCGGCATCCCACCCTTTAGTAGGGTTTGGAGGAGGAGGAGTCCACCCAGTGGGACGAGTGGATTTACCCATCCGCCTGGGCGAAAAAGGGAAAGGACGACACATGGTAGTCCGGTTCCTGGTAGTAGAAGAACTCTCGGCCTACAACATGATTTTGGGACGACCAACCCTGAATAATTCCAAGGCTGTTAAAATCCCATCTCTTATGTTTGGGAGGGATAATGGAACAGTCAGGTCCCTAAGGGGAGATCAGAGGATGGCCTGAGAGTGCTATCTCTCGGATGTCAAGCCCACTGTTATGGCCACTGGGTCGAGAGGTGGAAAAATAGACCTTGACAATGTCAAGGAGAGTGCGCCTGTTCAAGAAGCAGGCGGCAAGAAGAGAAAGGCATCCCAGACAGGGGCCGCAAGAAAAGACAGAAAATAGCAATCATTGGCAGAGGAACGGTCGGATGAATTCCGCCCTCAGCCAGCTGGTGAGCATACGGACCTGATCTTAGATGACTCGCGTCCTGACAGAACAATCAAGGTTGGGATGACTACTCTAAGGGACCTGGGTGACGACTTTCACAAACTATTTAAAGAATACAAGGACATATTTGCATTCGAAGTCCATGAAATGCCAGGCATTAGTCCTGATCTGGCGGTACATAAACTGGCCGTGGATCCGAAAAAGAAGCCGGTACGGCAGAAGAAGCGGAACCATGGCGAAGAAAGAAGTCAGGCGGCAGCCGCCGAAGTTAAAAAATTACTTGATGTAGGGTTCATCCGGCAATGTTACTTCCCAGACTGGGTTGCAAATGTGGTGCTTGTTAAAAAGCCGAATGACACCTGGCGAATGTGTGTAGACTACACAGACTTAAACAAGGCGTGCCCCAAAGACAGTTACCCTCTGCCTAAAATTGATAACCTGGTCGACTCAACAGCCGGCCATGCTTTGATGAGCTTTATGGACGCCTACTCTGGTTTCCATCAAATTCCTTTATGGAAGAAAGATCAGGAGAAGACGACCTTCGTCACTGATCAGGGGTTATACTGTTACACGGTCATGCCGTTTGGTCTTAAGAATGCCCCGGCAACTTTCTAGCGAATGATAAACACTGTGTTCTTTGATCAGATTGGGAGAAATGTCAAGGCATATATTGATGATATGATTGTCAAGTCTAAACTTCAGAAAGATTATCTGTCGGACCTCCGAGAAACTTTCGCCACACTTAGGCGGCACCATGTCATGCTCAATCCCAAGAAATGTGTCTTTGGAGTTGAGTCTGGGAAATTTCTCGGATTCCTTATCAATCAGAGAGGAATAGAGGCGAACCCTGAAAAGGTGCAGGCGGTCATCGACATGCAGTCGCCTCGTACCATCCGAGAGGTTCAGAAGTTAACTGGTTGTCTGGCGGCCTTGGGAAGATTTCTAAGCCAATCAGGCGACAAATTCCTATACTTTTTCCAGGCAATTAAGAAAAAGGCAAGGTTTGAATAGGGGCCGGATGCTGAGGCGGCCTTTCAGAAATTGAAAGTTCACTTGCATTCCTTGCCGAGGCTGGTCAGCCCTTTGCCCAAAGAAGTACTCTACATGTACCTGGCCGTCTCTGATCATGCGTTAAGCGCTGTTCTCCTTGCTGAAAGAGACGGCTGTCAGCTCCCGGTCTACTTTGTCAGTCACGTACTGAAAAATACCGAGTTGAGGTATCCCTTAGTGGAGAAATTTGGCCTTGCACTCTTCATGGCTGTTAAAAAATTGAAGCCCTACTTTTTGGCACATGCAGTCGTCGTGTATACAGACCAACCTATCAAGCGACCACTGACCATCATGGAGTCGTCAGGCCGAATGATCAAATGGGCCATAGAAATACAGAGCCTCGAAGTTACCTTCGAGCCTAGACAAGCAGTGAAGGGGCAAGCCTTTGGTGACTTTATTGTTGAGATGACTCGTCCTCCTGACTCTCAAGTTCCAGACCAAGTCTGGAAGGTATATGTGGATGGAAGCTCTACTTCAAATGGTTGTGGAGCAGGCGTCATATGTCAGTCGCCAGAGGGCGACATGTACGAGTATGCTCTACGCTTCAGTTTTCAGGCCTCAAACAATGAGGCAGAATATGAAGCTTTACTAGCCGAAATCCGCATGTGCAAGGCGGCAGGGGCAAGAAAAATAGACGCCTGTTCCGATTCACAATTGATAGTGAGTCAGTACAATGGCGAATACAAAGCAACCCATCTGGCCATGATCAAGTATTTACAGGCGGTCCGACAAGCAGTCGGCTCCCTTGAGTATTTCCATCTGACCCAAGTGCCGAGATCAGAAAACAACCAGGCGGATGCACTTTTAAAATTAGCATCATCCGCCTCCTGTGATACTCCTCGAACTGTTTTTTGGGAAGTAATGGAGAGGAGAAGCATTGAGGAAGACCCTATTGGAATCTTAGACAGATGCTCAACCTGGACGAAGAGGCAAACTGGGAAGCCATGCGCCTGACATTAGACTCACTTCCTGAAAGGAGGGGCAATGCTGTCTTGCGCCATGAAATTGACCGCCTGAGAATGACTAGATCATACAACAAAAAAGTACACAGGCGTCCACTCAAAGTGGGGGACTTTGTACTTAGAAAAATGGAAGCAGTTGGAAGGGCTAATGAGTCTGGCAAACTAACTCCCAACTGGGAAGGACCCTACCGAATCTGTGAAGAGGTCAGGGACGGTACCTACCGTCTGGAAACACCAGACGGCCAACCGTTACCTCGAACTTGGAATGTAGATAATCTTAAGAAATATTTCTTTTGAATGATGTAAATAGTCAAGGGCTACTTAATAAAAGTTTGCATACTTAATATTCAATTTAGTACTAAAAGGGGCACGTCGCTTGTTTCACTCAACCGGCTACACTCCCATAATACAGTTCACCAAGAACTATCAAAGGCTCATAGATAAAATGATCAGACCAGGCGCCAAGCCAACTGATCAAAATATAAAAATTCAATTCGACCTTCCCAACGTTATAGCAGGCGTCCGACGGCATCCATCCGGATGAAATTCGTCGCAGAGAGCAGCTCCCTTTTTGGGTGGAACATTGTTCTATAAAATCATTACACGGCACCTATACAACTGTCTAACCAAGACAACCACGTGGCCGTTTCCCGGACAAGGATATCTCTCACTTAACTAACTAATCACGTCAAGCAAGTGTTCGCAGTAACCATCCGGGTCAACCGACCGACTAAACTACTTGGGATAAGAACAGTTGGTATTTTATGAGTTAAAAGCCAACAAACATTGGCGAATAAAGGGGAACAATCGGTACCCACCGCTTGATACCTCTACTACTCAGTTACTTGGCGACTAGGTAACAATCATGTTTACTTGGTCACTCCTTAAAAATTTAGTATGAAACTAAAAAGGTGTTCATACAGCACCTGTTCACACTAGATTAAATATGGCGGGGAACAGTCGGCCTAGACGGCCTAAAGTCTCTAGCCTAAAAACATGACAAGTAGGAAACCAGTTTCCTACTTGGTTAATTTTACAAATGACAGGACTGCCTGCCTAAAGGGGATCCAGTCTTTAAAATGGTTCGAATACCGATTGGATAAACGGCCGACTGATCGTCTAGCCTGGAAACAAACAACCAGTCGTCCAGGGGCATAGGCGGCGTGACTAACTATTTGTACCTGTCTGCAACTATCGGCCATGTAAAACAGTCGGTATAGTGTACAATTGGATATCAGAATATTCAATACTTAAACAAATTTGAAGCAAAACAAAAATATTCATTAAAAGGAAGCCGGTCATTAAAGACCGGAAAAATATTCAGAGCCCCGGCCCCCTGGCCGGGTAAATACAAAGAAACGGCACGCAGGCCGGGGAAAGAAGACATAAAGCTTATGAAGGGGGAAGATCTTCAATATTAGCAGCTGCCGCCTGGTCAGCACTCTTTTTGCTGGACTCGGCTTCAGCTGCATCCTTTTTCGATGCATTACCCCCAAGCGGCACAAGCGCCACTACCGGCTGCTCCTCCTCCTCCAACGCCTCTTCCTCAGCAGCCGCCAGGATCTCTTGATTATATCTATCAGAACACTGGCGGTACGTTTTTTCCCAGGAGGCAAAGTCGGCATTGGGGAAGAGGCGGCCCCAAGTCATGCGCTGGATTTGAGCAGAGTCTTCCATCATCTCCCGGACCAGCTCTTTTTTTTCTTGCTTGGCCTTTTCCTGTGTCCGAGAGCTCCTAAGTAAGACTCTTCTCCTGTGTCACCTAGGAGCAGAGTCCGAGAGCTCCTAAGTAAGACTCTTCTCCTGTGTCACCAGGCGTTCCTTTACGGTCGCCAAGGATTTCTCCAAGGTTTCGTATGAGGACATCTTTTGGCGAAGAGGTCTCAGCTTGGTCTTGAGGTTGTTGATGGTCGCCTCCAGCTCGCTATTCCTCTTCTGGGCCGCCTCTAACTGAGCCCGGATAGCGGCGGTAGCCTGCGCCTGATAATAAAGAATATCAATTGTCAGAACTTCATTTTTGGCAATTTGAAACATTGCCTTATCACAGTCAGAGGCGGCCATAGCTTTTGCAGCCTTTACCTCTTTGTTCTTCCGGTCAAGCGGCTTGCGAAGGCCGTTCACTCGGAGCAGGGCCTAAGTAAAAAGGGGAACATGCGTCAGTTTCCAAACAAAAAAGAAAACAGGCGTCCTGGAATTCAAATACTCAAAAATATGCTAAGTATACCTAAACAAGGACACCTGCAATCCCGTCTAGGTCAAGGGTTCCGACACCCCTGACCGCCTCCCTTTCAGCTGGAGGTACGACCTTGATCATAGACTTGGACACTTCGACCAAGTCAGGCTCCTGAGGGCCGGCTGCATCAAGCATAAACAAACGGATTAGACCTAGTAAAGGAGGGAGCAAGTCTAAAATTTACAAGGAAAATTTCATACTTCTAGGTGGCCCAGCTGGAGTTTTAGAAGATGTGGTTGGCTGTTTCTCAGCCGCCGCATGTTTCCTGGTAGAACCAGGAGAGCTCACAACAGTCGTCCTCCGGGCCTTGGGGTCCGGCTGTTGGGAAGAAGAAGCTCTTGGAGCGCCCGTCTAAATAAGAAGAAAAGAGTCAGTATATGCATAAACACAACTCCAAAAAGAGGGTGAAAGGTTCGAAGCCCACCAAGGGTGCCCCCTTGTTGGAGGAGTCGGTTGAAGACTGTTGCATGATGGAGGCCCGCAACATGGCCGCCGCAGTCAGTATGGCCGCCGCCGCTGCAAAAAAAAATAGCAAAGTTAATAAAAGTCATAACAAGAAATGCACGGAACAACAGAGTATTCGACAGGTCGACTACCTCTTGAGCACCAACTGCTTAGGCCACAGGAGGCCAAAAAGTACTCGTCGTAGAGCCATTTGAAGCTCGGGACGCAGTGCAGGGGTACTTGCTCTCGTACCCCTGAAGTAGAGTTCACCTTCGACTCTACTTTGAAGAGTCCTTTATCTAGGATCTCTTTCTTAGCCTTGGGGGAACAGGCGGCATGCTGCGGCCGCCTGCAAGAAGGGGCGGATTCCTGTTCCACCTGTTGAAGCGCTTGTTCAGCTCTGTGTCTGAACTCTCAATGATAAGGAAGGTGCTCCGCCAGTCCTTCCATTTGTTTGCTTTACCTCTCGTCATGAGGTAGCCCCTGTGGCTCGTCAATTGATACCAGCCGGTACCGCCTGCCTTAGGGGTCCGGCTGAGGTAGTTCATGTGGGCGAAAGCCTCGAAGTTCGGCTCCACCCCGTGCAGTTCGCACCCGGCCACATAGCCGAGTACGTTGACCCAGGAGTTCGGGGCTAAATGCCATAACCCCAACTCATACCCATCCAAGAACCGCTGAACAGCCGGATGTAGTGGGAAGCGCAGCCCAGCCTTGATGGCCGCCTCGTAGCAGCCAAAGCAGGCGCCATCATAACTGGTACCAGCCGGCCAGACGACTGTGTCTTCTGGATCCGGCACGAACACTAAAAAGCCGGGGCCCATTGTGTGGTTTGCGATAAAGCTCTCCAATTTCTCTTGCATGGCCGTGATCCGGCCCCGAGGTACCGTGCAGTAGTAGGGGGTATTTTTCTCTCGGTGAGAGGCGGATGGCTCCGCCCAATCGTCCCCCTTCTCAACTGCGTGAGAAAGCCTCGCCTCTTGTAGGCGACTGTTTTTCTCTTCTGTGTCCAGAGAAGCATGGCCAGAAGAGCTAGACTTGGAATCGTCCTCTGACGAGTCCGAAGAGAACGACTCCTCCCCTCTCCCGGAGGGGCCCGCCTCCTCTCCTTTAAAAGGAGCAGGAGAGAATGTAGAATTGTCAACTGTAAAATGGGAAGGGGTCACTTTGACTCTTCCCTCAGAACTGCCGGCTTTCAAGCCGCTTTGTTTCACTTCCACATCTGGCGCCTGGTCAGATGTTTCACTAATCGGCACCCTGTGGGAGGAGCCGTCTGAGTTTGAGATCCTGGCAGTCTTTTTTGTTCTGGCCATCATGCTCTGCATAGACACAGATACAGTCGGACTTTGTATAAAGGGCAAAGATGGGTCCAGAAAAGGGCAGGCGGCACTCCTAGTTCTAGATTCAGCCGTCCCCGGTGACCGGCTGATCACTAACCTAGGTCGTGTCGTGTGCTTCCGTGGTGCCATTTCAAAAAAGAATAAAGTAAAGAGAAAATTAAGAGTAAGAGAACCGACGGTTACCTGAACGAGTGACGATTGATGAAGTTCTGAAAATCCTTTGCAGTCGGCTTGTCAGAGCAGGCGGTAGGCAGAAAGGGTCCAAAATGTCAGAGCAAGTTCAGGGGTCCGAATGTTCTCTCACAAAGTTTTCAAGTGTGAAAATGACCGAAGTCAACACTCCTTTATATAAGCGAAGTGAGAAGGCGAAGGGTCACTTCCAGAATTCAAAATTTTGGCGGGAGAATCTCTCGGCCTCTCGCCGAGTGACACCTGTAGCAGGCCGTCGCCTGTTACAGGGCGACACCTGTCACAGGTAACACGTGACCAGTCGCGTGCCACCTGTGAGGGGCAAATGATTAGGGGATTTTGCTCCCACCAATCGGAATGCGCCACGAGGGCCAATCAGGTCCTGCCAAGTGTCCCCCAGTTGGACCTCTCAGGGCTTGCCACGTGGCACACGCTTATTCGTCCACCCTGGACTTATTATGTCATGACACGTGGCATACTCCATGCCTAATGGAGAAGCTGGTCACCTAGGCCCAACTTCCGAGGGAAGCCCAATCAGCCCAAGGTTAACCTAAACCTAGATTGGCACGTTTCCCGAGGTTATAAATACCTTCCTTAATCCTCATTAAGGGAGATTACGCAGATTACACACATTGAACACTCTCACCTAGAGAGACCCAATCACTTTAATTTCCGCATTAATTACTCCTTAATCAAGTACTAACTTGACCGTCGGAGGCGGATCTCCAATCATTCGGAGCATCCGTTTGTTTTGCAGGTACAGGCGTCCGGTTCCAGTCTCGGAATTGTAACTCTCCCGCAGGACATCAGAAAACCCCGAAACACCGTGTACTACACGTACCATCTCGTTATGAGATTGCCGTTTTTTTTACCAAGGGTCTTTCGTGTGACTTGTTTGAAGAATTTCGGGATAATCTCAGCGTCCGTAAAGCTCCTGCTTCGATTGAGGGGGTGTGTTAAATATATTGTAAATATTTGGACAATTTCAAATTTGCTACCACTAAAAGTCATGCACCTCAATTTTGCTACCTCTTAATTTTTTTTTATTATACTACCACTCAAATCATTGTTGTCAAAATTCAGTACCGTTTGACTGAAACTGTTAAGTTTGCCGTTTGGTGGGTCCCACGTCAGTTAACTAACACCCCTTTAGTTCCCACCCCCCTTGTAAAATTCCGCCTCTCTCCTTATCTCCTTCCTTCCTTTTCTGTTCTTTCCCCCTTTTCTTTCTCTCTCCTTAACTCCTTCCTTCCTTCTCTGTCTTTCCCCTTTTCTCTTTCCTGCATCTTCCCCTTCTTATCTCCTTCTCCTTCTCTTTCCCGCATCTTCCCCTTTTTCTTTCTCTCTCCTTATCTCCTTCCTTCCTTCTCTTTCCCTTCTCAACGGCATCAAGAACAGCGACATCACCAATGACGCGAAAAAACACGGTTGCCACCACATCAACGACACCACCACAACGACAACAACGACACCAGCACGCAGCAACGACAACAACAACAACATTTAGATCTAGGTTTTTTTTTTTTTTTTTTTAACAATTCTAATTATAATTAAGGATTAATTTTTTATATAATTGTAATTTTTTTTATTAATTTCAGAAGATAATTGTATATTTTATTTTTTTTTTTTTATTTCAATTGATTTTGTTTATTTTTTTCGATTTTTGTTTGGATCTAGGTTTGGTTTTTTTGATTTTTTGGTTTTTGTTTCGATTTGGTTTGTACGATTTAGGTTTTGTTTGATTTTTGTTTTTTTCGTTTTTTCTAGGTGGGTGGATTAGGGGGTTGGTTAGGTGGTCTGGGTGGGTGTGGTGGTGGTTTTTTCTGTGCAGGTGGGGTGGGTTCAGTTTGGTTAGGTGGGGTGGGTACGGTGTGGGTGGGGTTGGTTTTGGGTGGGTGTGGGTGGGGGTGGTTCTGGGTTGGTGTGGGTGGGGCTTTCTCGCAGGGCTTTGTCTTCCTCTGCTTCGTTGTTCCAGTTACTGCTTTCCACGCACTCAATTTTCACCTCCAATTTGCAGAAAAGTAGATATGAGAGATGGAGATGGTGACAGAGGAGAGATAATTGTTCCTAATTTTTTTTTTTAAATTTACTCAGCCTTTAATGGAGATGGTTGTGAGTATTCAATGAAGACAATGAAGAGTTAAGGTAGGAGAGAGAAGAACTGAAGGGGTGTTAGTTAACTGACGTGGGGCCCACCAAACGACAAACTTAACAGCTTCAGTCAAACGGTACTGAATTTTGACAACAATGATTTGAGTGGTAGTATAATAAAAAAAAAAATTTAAAGAGGTAGCAAAATTGAGGTGCATGACTTTTAGTGGTAGCAAATTTGAAATTGTCCTAAATATTTTGTAATATTGTAAATTAGTTAGGAGCCTTTATCTTTTCCTAGTTTACAGTCGGTTGACTCCTAGGTTGTAGCTGGCAATATTCCTTCCTAGAAGATTGCTTTTGACTCTCCTTGATTGTAGCCTTTGGTTATGCGGCTTTACTGTATATAATGATCAATCTAATGAATGGATTGATTTGAGGAAAATATTCTTTCATCCACGATATCACATACTTAATACTGCGTATATCTAAAGGATTATGTGATTTCTCCACCTATATTATTCATTACAATGTTTGTTTGTAGCTTTGATATAACTCTTAATTTTTAACAAAATGATCGTATGACCACGTCCAAATCTGATTACGTAAATCACTACAACTTGATTAGGATACAGTTCCAATAAGAGGTCGAATTGCATCATCTTGATGTAATCAATAATGTTGAGCATTACGCTACTATTAATTACGGTCATCATCCTTAAAATTTTGCATTTTTTATTTTGATGGAGTTGTCCCAATTCTGGGTACCGGAAATAAGACAAACCCTACACAAATTCGTCCTGACCAATAGATCGATAACATTATATAATTACCAATGGTTGAATTTTTAACTAGGAATTGGAAGTGTTGCCGCCTTTAGTACAACAGTGATTATTGTGAAGTGAACAGGCTTGTTTCCGGTAACTTGAAGGTCTGTCTCAAGGTTATAATCAATTAAACTAATTTAATTGATCATTCACAGAGAATGAGATAATATAGATATTGAATATCATTACTTTAGGTAAGTGATTTATTTGAGAAATTAAGTAATTGGTTCAAGTAATTAACTTTTCCCACTCCTATTGAATATAAGGTACTCCATAAAACCAAAGATGAGTTATTTCAATTTATTCATTGAAGGAATAATTTTGATAGATTCTCAATGAGTCATATATCAAAATTATATTATATTTATCAGGAATTAACATTATTACACAAACTATTAGGTGTTGCAGTCCACATCCAATGTTTCATGCGGCGAGATATGACGATATGACAGCTAAAGCATCAACCAACAACGACTCCGACGACGACGACGACAATGATGACGACGAAGATGAAGCTCAAAGATTTGGGGAGGTGGTGCAATTTGCGATTGAATCGAAATAATAAAAAAAATCTGATAAATGAATTGAAATTGGTGCCGCAAAGGATGGGTGATAATTCCGATTGAATCCAATAGTTGTGGACATTGGTTGGAATCGGTTGAAGGTTGAGATTTTGAGTTATTGAGATTCCGGGTGATAATTGGTGCCGCAAATACAGTAGCTCTCTTCTAGAGAGAGAAAGAACTAGTTATCCTTCTAATTTTGATGCACATTATTTTACTTTTTGAATTTGTGTTACATTATATATATATATATATATATATATATATATATATATATATATGTATATATATATATATGTATGTATATGTATATACAAGGTCAGGATCCGGTGAGAACCACCCTTTATGTGAGAACTCACACCTTATGTGAGGACAAATCTCAGCCGTAGGATTAGATTAAATTAGACGGTTAAGATTAACGGAGAACAAGTAATGGCATTAGTGTAAATAATGAAGCTGCCCAACTTCATATTTTACCCAAAATATCTGATTTTCTCTCATCTCAAACACGTTTCACACTTTTCTTCATCTTCTCTCTTAAAACCACTTAATTTTCTCTAAAATCCATTGTAACTGCTCCAAATCAAAGCAAATCACATCGATACCTATTGATTTTTACTCAAATTTAACGAATTTTATTCATAAACTTATATAAAATAAGTTGAATTGGGCAATTTAATTAGAATTTTTGCAAATACGAACCCGAATTTGACGGAAGAAAAAATTGAAGAAAATTTTGAATGGAGGTTGGCGACGAACAATTAATTCGTACAGAAATTTGTTCTGAAATGCAACGGTAACTTATTCTCCAATATTTTCAAAGATTTTGATGATTTTTTAGGCGATTTTCGGCTAATATTTTGTATACTAGTCCCATTGTGTTGTATCTATTCGAATTAATATTTGTTGTTTGCTTGACATGCTTTGAATTAATATTTATGCTTATGTTCTAAATTTATATGTATTGTTGTATGATTTGTTGGTTCGTGTGAGATGGAGGTGGCTGATTTAGGTTGTTTGGAGGGTTGAATTGAGGAAACTAGGTTGAGTTTGTGTAGAACATATTATCAGTGCCTAAATACAAATTCTGTTTTTGGTTAGCAATTTGTATGAGACTCAAGACTCGGGTCAGATTGTAGAAATTGGTTATGTGTGATGATGACAAGTGTGTTTTTGGTTAGCAATGCCTTTTTTGAAGCAGATATATAATTGGCTTAATAAATCTGCTCCTATTAGGAGCTATTGTAGCATTATGAGATATATTCAAAGAACCCAGAATTTGACTAAATTTCAGAAACAGGTTGTCTTTACGGCTTTAGCTGTCTAGCTGAAGCCCAATATTGCATTTGTCGTTTAAGGAATGCTATCACATGGAATTGAACAAGGGACTATTAATGCTGATCAAATGATTACTCGGCTTAAGGAGAATGTCTAGATGTTTGCCATGTAAAATGAGTGCTAAAAACAGAAGTTGGTTTGATAATATGTGATGTATAAGTTTCTTTCGCTGCTTGTTTTGATAATATGTGATGAGCAACGATTCTTTGCTCATGTATCAAATGAGCAACAATTCTTTGCTCATTTATCAAATGAGCAAACAATTTCTTGCTCTTTTATCAAATGAGTAAACAATTCTTTGCTCATTTATCAAATGAGCAACAATTCTTTGCTCATTTATCAAATGAGCAAACAATTCTTTGCTCATTTATCAAATAAGCAACAATTCTTTGTTCATTTATCAAATGAGTAAACAATTCATTGCTCATTTATCAAATGAGCAACAATTCTTTTTAATTTATCAATTGGGCAACCTAAAGGTGAAAAAAATTTAGAACAGATTAATAGTTTAAGACATATATTTAGAGCTTAGGTAGAAAATTCTAGAGCATAAGCGAAAAATTTCAGAATGGTTGCAGTAAATTTTGGAACATATTCAGTAAATTTTAGAACATATGCAAAAACTATTTATAACATATGATAAAACCTATTAGCTCAACTGGTAGAGCACTATGCAAATGCATAGGATGTAGGTTCAATTCCTACATAGGTTATAACTATAAATAACTAAAAAAATTAATTAAAAATAAAGAAAATCAAATTAGCAAAAATTGGCTTGAAATGATCAATAATTATAGAAACTTTGTTACAACTAAACTCTCATATAAACGATTTGTCTCCTCATTACACAAATGAACCTACGTGGGATTCGAACCCACATCTTTTGTGCATTTGCACAATGCTCTACCTGTTGAGCTAGTAGGTTAATGCAAACTAAATTCAAATGAGCAAACTGACATAAAATGAGCAAACTAAATTCAAATGAGTTTACCTTATACCTTATACCAATCCGCCTCAGGCTTCTCCCATTTCTACAAAACAGTAGCAGTACCCAGATTACAGTTGATGTAGCTTCATTGGCTTTCTCAAACTCTCCAATTATGCCCATAGCTTTTTGTTGAATCCCAGCTAGATCAACCATCTTCCCTTCAAAAACCAAGGCACTTCCTTGCAAGCATATACCCCAAAGTAGACTCCAGAACATGCTCCACCATTCAACATCAGTGTGCACCATCTCTAGCTCTAAGCACCACTCAAAAAAAGATCCAACCTCAAGAGTGCTAAGGTCGAGACTTAGTGAAGAAGTATACAAAATGTTGCCCTGTTACATAATGCAAGAGTAGAAAGAGTTGTCTCACTCTCTTCACCACATATAGGACACAAATATCAACCGTCGTTCCCCTCCCAGCCATAGTGATGGTAGTAGGTCAGAGGGGCAAATATACAAGTACTAAGGGCATTTGATAAATTAACAAAGAATATTTTCTCAAAATATATGTTTTAACTTATTTTTCTATGTTCAATCTATGAAAGAAGCCAATATTTTGCTCATCTATGAAATGAGCAGAAATATTTTTGCTTATCTATGAAATGATTAAAAATATTTTTCTCAATTACGAAATGAGAAAAATATGTAATGAGCAACATTGTTTTGCTCTTTTGCATCAATCAGCTAAAATGAGCAATATTTGTTTACTCATTTTATGAAAAGGGTAATCATAAGGAAAAGTTAGACAATTAGAACAAAGCAATAGTTGAAAGGTCATAACATAAATGAGCAAATAGTTAGTTGCTCATTTGTCAAATGAACAAATAGTTAGTTGCTCATTTGTCAAATGAGCAAACATTTCTTAAATCATTCATTGAATCAACAAGCATTGCTTTGCTCATTTGTGAAATGAGCAAACATTAGTTTGTTCATTTGTCAAATGAGCGATTAATTAGTCACTCATTTGTAATATATAAGTAAACATTTATTTTATCATTTGGGAAATGAGCAATCAATTTTTTGCTCATTTAGCAAATGGGCAAATAATTAGTTTCTCATTTATCAAATGAGCAAATACTTAGTTCCTAATATAACAAATACTTAGTTTTTCTTTCTTTAATGTTTCCTTTAAAACCTTTTTTCCTTTGTCCTTAGAAGCAACTGTCTTGAACTTCCTTCCCTTATGTTGAGGCTGTGTAGAACAACCAACTCCTAACTGTGCTGCCCCTACTGCATCTTGGTCACCACCAACAACTCCTAACTGTACGTGATGCCCTTGCAGCATCTTGGTCATCACCAACGACTCCTAACTGTGCCCCTGCTGCATCTTGGTCACCACTAACATTAGCAGCAGAATCTGTCTCAACAGATGTCCTGCTCATACAAAATATTAGAAAACATATCAATTTGGGTAGCCTTGATGTTAGTGGGTGTCCTCTACTAAAGCACATGCCATCAGAATTACCAGGATTGACTTCTCCTAATAGCATAAACTGACCCTAAGGAATAACCTGGTACAAACTGTAAATTGACCCTGAGGAGTATGTTATGATAGAGAAGCATAGGCTAATAAATTATCTAATGAACAATTGGCAAATAAGTAATCAATATTTTGCTCATTTGTTAAATGAGCAAATACTTAGTTGCTAATTTAACAAATGAGCAAAAACTTAGATGCTCATTTGTAAAATGAGCAAATAGTTTGTTGCTCATTTGTCAAATGAGTAAACGTTTTTTTAATCATTTATTAAATCAACGAGCATTTCTTTGGTCATTTGTGAAATGAGAAAACATTAGTCTGCTCATTTGTCAAATGAGCAATGTTTGCTCTTTTGACAAATGGGCAAATAATTAATTACTCGTTTGGAAAATAAGCAAACATTTCTTTGAAAATTTTGAAAATGAGCTATCACTTTTATGCTCATTTAGCAAATGAGCAAATAGTTAGTTGCTCATTTGTCAAATGAGCAAATACTTAGTGCTAATTTAACAAATGACTGCAACTCTAGACTAAAATAACATTTCATTACATATGCTATACAAAATCAAAAACCTGATATTTCATAAATGAGCAACAAAACATAAAATGAGCAAGTTTTATCCAAACAATAACTATTATACTGACCAAGAAAACATAAAATGAGCAAATAAGAAAACATGTACATGAGCAAATAACTAGTATCAGAATCGATCATTAAAGGTTTTTTAACTGTTGTATAAGAAAAATTAGTGAAATTAACTATAATTTACATTTCTCAATCAATAGACACAACAAATGCAATTTTCCAATAAAACCCATCACCTACAGTTAGTTCAAAATACTTGTATTATTCCTATTAAAACTTTGATCCTTAAATAAAAGAAAAGGATGGGAATGAACATGCATAGTATGAACACTATTATATAGTTCTAGAGTAAATGCATAATTCAATGCTTACCAATATCCTACTTTGCATCCTCTGACCACAAAACAATGTAGAGTAATCAAAGCCTATCAAGGGACCTTCCTCAGATCAGCAATGATAACAAGAGTAGCAATAAAACCAATTCCAATTCCCAGTTGAGCCAGCTACGGACTAAAATCAATTTAAGACAAAAAATCTTCTTAAAGACTCTGAGAGAGTAAGAGCACATTAAATTTTAATCAGACAGTAACAGATCAGCAACTCAAATGCTAAAAGGGGGTGGGTTGAAAAAGAATGAAATATTACACACAAAAATACATTTTGTTAGGACCAAGAACTTCAAGAAAAAGGGAAAGATAATGGCTTCCTTACTTCCCCTGTCTTTAAATTTTTTTAATTACTCAACATAAAAGAGGCCATACATTGCAACCAAAGTAAAATCAAACCCGAACAAAACAAAAGGAGAACCACAACGACATTCATACTTTACATATTCTTGTTGAAGATCGACCCAACATGTACCAATGACTGTTAATTTTTATACCTAATCTCATTGAGTCATCGTTCATATAAACAAAATAGCAGGGTTATTGAAACTTTAGCAGTTCAACTAATTCCAGAGAAAGGAAAATATTATTGAGAGTTACTTGATTCTAATCTAACAAAAATCAGAAACCTTCAAAAGAATAGCATTGCCAAGATTCATTAATCCTGCAAATTTTAGAAATCAAGGTAAAATAAAGTACAGTTGCAGCATCCACAATATACAAACTCTTGTTTTACCTACATAGTCAGGTTGGAAAATTAACTGCTAGAGATATGGACATTCAGACTTTTCATATATATCACAGAAGAATTATTTAACTTTTGGAGAAAGCCAAGTTCAACACGTCAATAACTATCCATAATTTAATGTGCTCACACTACACACTATACACTGGACACCCAACACAACTCTCCCAAACAACAACACAACTACACACAACACCACAGGCATTTTAGCCACAATATTGACACTATTCGAAGGAAGCAAATTATGATTTCAGCCATTTTATCACTAATGAAACACAAATATGCATAGAGAAGCATTACCAAATCATGCTAGAGAACTCAACATACAACTCCACCCCCATACAATGAACTTAAAGTCTCACATTCCATGGCTAGCCTAACATACAACTAACACACTCTAAAGGCAGAATGGGACACAAATACATGCTAAAATGCAATATGTAATTAAGATCAAGAATAGCAACTTATGCAAATTATGATTACCCCTCAGATTAAATGATATGTATTTAGTCAATTAGAACTCAAACATATGTAACATCATATCAGATACTTTTATCAAACACTTGGTGTGCACATTACATTCCCTAAATTAGAACTCAATTATTATTACCTTAAAACACAAAACATTTACACTGTATTATTTAACAAGTAACTAGCAAACATCAAAATATTACATGTCCAAAAAATAAACACAATTACATGAAATAATTGAGCAAAAACGGACTTAAATGTCCACAAAAACACAAAATCAGAAAAATATCATCAAAATTATCAACACAAACACAAAATTCATAAAATTTGATGATGAAATTGAAAAAATCGAACACAAAGTGATAAACTAAGCCAAAAAAATCGAACACAAATTGAACAAATTAAGCCAAAAAAATCGAACACAAATTGAAAAAATTAATCCAAAAAAATCGAACACAAATTAAAACATAAGCGAAACTCACCTTGACGAAGAATCGATGAACTTTGAATAAGAATTGATGAAAAATCAGAGCAAATAGCAGAGAGAAAGAGAGCAGAGAAAAATGAGAACTAAGAAATTGAAGGAGGAAAGAGAAAATAACTTGCAAAATCAAGGAGGAGAGAGAAAAAGCTGACTAATTTTTTTTTTTTTTTTTGAAATTATGTTTGATCGGGATAAATGGTAGCCATTGGATGCAATTGATCCAACGGTTGTTATATGTCCTCACATATACCAGGTTCTCACATAAGGGATGTGTCTCATATGATCCCATATATATATATATATATATATATATATATATATATATATATATATATATATATATATATATTCTTGTATAATATATCTGATATTTTTATTGGATGAAATGGTTAATTATGTGGATGCCAACAAAATACAAATATCAGCCAATAAAAGGAACATATCAACCAATTGATATCTAATATCAATCAACGTTAGGAACATATCAGACATTAATAAAAACGTATCAGCAAACGAAAGAAACATATCAGCTAACAAAAAATAAACATATCAGCCAACAAAATGAAACATATAAGCCAACAAAATAAACATATAAGCCAACTAAATTAAAGATATTAGCCAAATAAAGAAATATATCAGCCAACTAATGTCTGATAGCAGCCAACAAAAGGAACATATCAGATTTAAAATATATATATATATATATATATATATATATATATATATATATATATATATATATATATATATATATATATATATATATATATATATCAACCAACAAAAGGAACATATCAGCTAAACATATCAGCCAACACAAGAAACATTTCAGCCAACACAAGAAATATATCAACCAACAAAAGAAACATATCGGTCAACACAAAAAACATATCAGCTAACAAATGAAAGATATCAGCTAAGCATGCCGCACGTAATTATGCGTACGACAGTCTGCACATAATACCTTATCATATTAATTTTATTATTATATTATTTGTACATATACTTTAAGCTAGTAATATAACAATACTTGATCGGGTGATAAAGCCGATTCAATTTATTATACTTCGTATTTTTTTAACCCATAAAACGCAAGTTAAAGACCTTTAAAATTTTGGGTTAGACACTTAGACATGATGTGCCAAGGGATGGAAAGATGCTTTTGGACACATTTATAAACGCACATGATCCAAACCATGTGGCTTAGTCATCCATGTATATGCATTAAGATCTTGTGACCTAACATTAATAATCCATTTATCTAAAATATATCTATCCTTTTTGACAGCGATGTTAGAGGACACATTCTTGTTCATTAACTAACCAAAGGAATGAATCATATGACACAAGAATGTGTATAATTCGCTGAAAACAACAGAATCTATTAATTTTTAATAGAGCAAAGAAAAGCTTTGCACCACCATTTGTCGGAATATTGTCGTTTACAAGATTGCGGCCATCATGTATGCTCATGAGTCGTGAGAGTGTATGAGATGCTTAAAATGGTAAGGCATCGTATAATTTTATATAATAAAGTTTTTAATGGCCAAATATATAGTGTGATAGAACTGGAATAGATTCTACCAGCCACTTTGTAGGGTTATAGGGTAGGTATTCAAAGGGATCCACATCCTACTAGTTTACCGTTGACATGATTAAAGTGAGGAAAGCCAAAATATTGTAATTAGGAGATAACTAAATAATTAAATCACATTATTAACTCTTTAAGGTTTACAATAATTTCAAGTGAACACATGTAAAGTTATTATACTACCTAATATGTGTTATATAGTATTAATTTCAGTGGATGCTAATTATTTTAATTAGTTGGTTAAGTTTGGGTTGACTTACAATAACGATCGTATCGAATTTTAGCTATAATATTGTCCATTATAACTCTCTCAAGTCACGCGACAAGTAGATTACATTATATTGGATTAAAAGTACTAGGTAGTTCTTTGATATGCAATGCCGATCGGATCAAATTTTATCTATAATATTGTCCATTATAACTCTCCTAGGTCACGCAACAAGTTGATTACATTATTGGAACAAAAGTGCTACGTTGTTCTACGTTATAAGATTTACTATTAGAGACAAAATAAAACAAATACTATTTGAGTTTATCAACAAATAAATAATAAAATACTTATTATATTTTTAAAAAGTTCAATGATATATTTTAGTTGGAGTCTAAGTTGGGTAAGGTTTTTATGACAGATCAAATATCATATCATTAAAAGTCTTCTATATATGACAGGATTTTTGAGACCATCAATAATATCATATCATTAAAAGTCTTCTATATATAGATCGTAGTAATTGAGCGTCGTAATTGAGCCTATACTAGATAATGTTGGACACTTGGACTAGACTTGTTATTGACAAATATGTATGATGAGTATATGTCCATGACATATTTCATCAATGTCCAACACTCCAACCCCTAATACAAGCCAAAAAAAGAAAAAAAGAAAAAAAAGTACTCGTATAAATTAGGGTGAGTGTTCGATAATCTCAACAAAAAAGAAACACATGTGGCCCAACAATTTCCAACCTTTACTCAACCTGCCAATGAGAACTATGGGACTCTCCTTATTTCTTCCAAATTTCTATTGGTAGAGATACATCTTATTGGAACCTTGGCCTTATGATTTTACTTGCAAAGAGATAACAAGTGTTGGAGTTGGCCTTATCACTCAGTAAACTGATGAGCTTTGCTGTTACAATTTTGGCACTTCATGCAGAGTACGTTATGTGCGCTGCCAAAGCTAACTACAATCTCAGCTAACCCGTATCTTATTGTAGATAACTACTATAGCCACATACGGCTCACGATCAACCTATAAACCACAAACACATCATTCGAATCAATGTTGTATGAATTACATATAATGTCAACGTTAACTTACCGAAGACAAACCTAAAATTGTGTCCAATTCAAGAGTTGATTATTCGAATTAGTATACACAATCCTTCCATTACATGATTTTCTGTTCACTTTTTATGATCATCAACTAATTTCATCTAACTTGTGTTATCTAACATACATTGGCAAACGTACCTAAATAACTTGTGTTATCTAACATGAAAACGAGGAAGTAAGCTTTTTTCAGGTTCAGACCAAATCAATGCAAATCATAATTGCTAATATCAATTTAGTTACATCTAAAACTTCTTCAATTGTCTGTTAGAAAGAAATATAATAGTAGATATTTAAAGGATACACATTGAACCAAAATCAACATGATTTTCGTTGGTATATTATAGGAAATTTTGACTTTTACCACCACAAAGAGTCACAAAATTATTTTTTACCACCAAAACATCTAAAAGTTTTAGTTTACTATCAAATAAAAATTTAAAAATTGTTTTTTCACCACCAGTTGTCAAAATAACCATGAAATCTAACAAAATCAATAAAATTCTCGGTTTTTGTGCCAAAATCAAGCTCTATAATAGTTTTGGAGTCATTTTGGCCCTATGAGACTGGTTTGAGGTTGAAATTGACAAAAAATCATCGCAAATGCCTCATTTTAATTTGCGTACTAAAAAATCTCGGTTTGTGTAACACGCACAAAATGAGGCATTTGCGATAATTTTTTTGTCAATACCAACCTTAAATCAGATCCAATGACCAAAATGACCCCTAAAACCTCTAAAGAACATGTTTTCGTTGTGAAAATTGAAGAAAAATTTTAAAACTTAGATTTCACGGTTCTCTTGACGACAGCAGGTGAAAAACAATTTTTAGAATTTTTTTTTGGTGATAAAATAAAATGATAGAAGTTTTGGTGGTAAAAAAACAATTTCGTGGTGCTAAAAGTCAAAATATCCTATATTATATTTGATGATGAGAGAGATAAAAAGATTTGAAAAATTAAAAAGAAAAGAAGACATTTGTTGCACATAATGTCTAGCTAGCAACCTTTTGAGGTGTCAATTCGAGTAAACAGTTTAGGTTTGGGTTGGGTTTATCAATTTTGACTTATAATGAGTCGTTTTATTACGGGTTGAAATGATTAGCGGGTCGATTTTGAATATTATCGGGTTAGTTTGATTTGGTTTTTTTTAATTGCAGTTTCTATGTAGTTTGGGTCCTAATCGGGTTGAGTTGTAACCGTTCGGGTAAAAATCAGTTTTGGTTGTACCGGGTCAATTTGAAAACGGGTTTAGCCAGTTTAAAATGGGTTACGGGTTGTAAACGGTTCAGTCTCAACGGGTTACGGGTTGTAAACGATTTAATCTCTATGGGTTACGGGGTCAAAATGGTTCGGTCACAACAGGTTACGGGTTATAAATGGTTCTTTCAAAGCAGGTTACGGGTTGGAATAGTTTAGTTTTATCGGATTTTTGGCGAGTTTAAACCATTTTCGGTTTAAAATCGGTCGGGTTATTATTGGGTTCGTACATAATCGGTTCGGGTTGTAACGATTTGGCTTGATAACGGGTTGGGTCATTAACGGTTTGCACAAATTCGGTTTAGTTCAGTTTCAGGTTGGAAAAAATTGGGTCGGGTCGATTTTTGGTTTTCAAAAAACAATTTTTAACGGTTCAATTCCTTTTCAAATCGGTTCGAAACAGTTGGATTTAACGGTTTGTGTTAGAAACTGACAGCTCTAGATGTTGTACATCTTATTTCACAATGTTTTCTCCAGGCCATTTAACAACAAACACATTTTTGTAGGATTCCATGTCAAGACTTGCGTAGCATGTAATATGAAACAAAGGTAGGAGACTGATAGTACCTTTCAATTAAACGTATAGCTCCAAATTAAATTTTCGTAAATTTTGATCCGTCGTCCCCCATTCCATAACAATTGACAAGTTTTTGACTCTATCACATATTTGACCTTTTTTCTTTAATTTTTGCATAAAGTAAAAATGTTGATACGTAAGATGCTAATGGATTTGTTTTAATGTATATTATTGGATTATCAAGTTTTTATAATTTTTTATTACTACTATATGTGTAATACATATTCAAAGATATTATTGATAAAAAAAAATTAAAGCGTGTCAATTGTTGAAGACACTGAGTGTATACAAATACAATCAGAGATATAAAAAGTTTGTTAAAATTTTGCATTGAATATTGCTCAAACTAAAACTAAATACTTCCTTTGTTTTCTTCAGTGTTAGACTTTCATCAAACATGTATGTCGAGATATTACTTTAACCATCAATTTATCTACTTAGGCCCTGTTCTTTTGAGCTTCTGGGCAAAGCAGAGCAAGGATCAACAGAGCATAGCAGATTTCAGTGGAGTAGAGCAGATTTCAGCATTATTATTATTATTATTATTATTATTATTATTATTATTATTACTATTATTATTATTATTATTATTATTATTATTATTATTATTATTATTAGTACTATTATTATTATTATTATTATTATTATTATTATTATTATTACTACTATTGCATTATTATTATTATTATTATTATTATTATTATTATTATTATCATTATTATTATTATTATTATTATTATTAAATAACAAAAACCTACAAAGTCAAAAGATTTACAAGAAATTAGTGGGGAGTCGAGATACAATCTGGGCCCCCACCCCTCTAGCTATAGCGAACCCAATCCTGTTAAAGATGTGAGCAGCCGCACGAGCTCCAATATCCTGAGTCCTAGCGAACGCCTGAACCCGCTTCAGCAACGCAACGACATCCTTCTCTAATTCCCCCAATGAAGAAAAGGAGAAAGGAAGAAAACCATAGCCAATAGCCTTGCAACGCGCCCCATACTTGTCTCGCTTCCGCTGAGCCGCAGCCGACATAACACGACCAGGAACGAAGTCAGACAACCCAGATTGAGTCAATGGAGAAGACCCCGTCAAGTCAACACATACATCTAGACCTCTATCCCAGGAGTTAAGCAACACATCTGCTGGCCGAAGAGCCCCGTCGTTCCCTCCAGTTAACCCAACGTTGACCTTCTTCCTTGCAGAAATCCCAGAGCGGAAACAAATATCAACAAGGGTATCACGAACAACGTTATGCTGATGTTTAATACCCACCATCCCAGCACAAGACACTGCATGATCCCCATAAATATCCCCATCAAAAACTCTTGAGCAAGAAGAACAAGGTGCCGATACGGAGAACAAAGGAACACCCAACCGGTAGCAAAGAACACAACGGTAAGTCTTACCATTCATAGTCTGACCCAGACCTGATATCGGGACCGCTCGCAACCAGGCAGAAGAGTAATCCCCCTGCTGGGACTTCCATAAGGCCACCTGACGCGGAGACAAGGAGAAAGTGGATTCTGCAGATGCAGTGACCTTCGTGAAATATATATCTGCCAATTTCTTCATGAGTTTGGGGGCAGCGATCTCACCAGGGTAACGCAAAAGGTCAGTCTCCACAGTCCTATTAAAAAGACTAAGAGCGTCGTCGAAGGCCGGACCTGGACCAACAATACCGGAATTGCGAAGAAGCGAAGCCTGGAGACCAGAAGACTGCAAACGCGACGCAAGGAAAGCATAGTGTTGAACATCACCCGCTGAATAGACACCCAGTCCTCCATAAGAAAAAGGTAAGGTGGCAAGGCGCCATTGCCAATCACTAAAACCTGGCCCCGAAGCAGTTACAATGCGCTCCACAGAACCTCGAAGGGCCACATCAAAAGAAATCTGGGCCGCTTCAAAAAGACGAGGAGGACAAGTGCGCATAGAAAAGTAGAGTTTTGAAACTCCAGTACACGCACGAAGAAGTAATAACTCACATTGGGGATCCTCAAGCTTAGCAACAGCATCCATGAGCACAATGGTCTTCGACACCCTCTGTGAAACAAGCTCACCACAGAAAGAGGCATCCGCACTGACAGGACCCCCAAGCAACTTAACACCATGAGCAGGACGAGCAATATCTAGAGGAAAGACACCGGCCAGACGGCTACGAGGGTCCTCCGTGGGCCAGAAAACTTCCGTTTTCTCAACGTTAACATGGAGACCAAGACGAGGTCCCTCCACCAAAATCAACTCCATAACCTTCCCTACCACCAAGGTGTCACCAATAATAGTGCCATCATCCAAATACCAAGCCTGCAAACATAAGTCAAAAGAATCCCTAATTTGACAAACCAATGGATGGAGCACCAAAGCAAAAAGCAAAGGGCCAAGTTATTATTATTATTATTATTATTATTATTATTATTATTATTATTATTACTATTACTATCGCATTATTAATATTATTATTATTATTATTATTATTATTATTATTATTACTATCTCATTATTATTATTATTATTATTATTATTAAATATTAATATTAATAATAATAATTATTAAATATTAAATATTATTATTATTATAAATATTCTTAATTATTAATTATTATTTTTTTATTTAAATATTAGTTATTATTATTATTATTAAATGTTTATTATTATTATTATTATTATTATTATTATTATTATTATTACTATTACTACTATTATTTATTTCACAATTATTATATCTCATTATTATTATTATTATTATTATTATTATTATTATTATTATTATTAAATATTAATTATTAGATATTAATTATTGTTATTATTATTATTATTAAATATTAAATATTATTATTTAATATTAATTATTATTTTTATTTTCTTTAAATATTAGTTATTGTTATTATTATTATTATTATTATATTTATTATTATTATTATTATTATTATTATTATTATTATTATTATTTTCTTTAAATATTAAATATATTTATTAAATATTAATTGATTAGGGGATTTTCCCCGCCACGTGGACCTCTCAAGCTCTGCCACGTGTCATCCACGTGGGCTAGCCAGAGTCCGCCATGTGTCACCTCGCGAGAGGTCTAAGGTGGACAAATCAGGCCACGACACGTGGCAGACAGGTAGCCAACTAGGAAACTAGCCTATAACGGCCTAAATTTCCTAGGCAAAGCCCAGTCAGTCCTAGGTTTACTGAAACCTAGTACTGGACACGTTTTCCAACACCCTATAAAAGGGAGATGTTTCCCCCTCAGGAACACAATAAATTCACATTAACTCACAATCAGAGAAAGTCAGACATCTGACACCTCGAACTGAGCAATTACTAATTGCAGATACTCTCTTGGAATCCAAGAGGGACCTTTTACTTTCCGCACTTTACTCCTCAAACACGTTCTAACTTGATCGTCGGAGGCGGAAATCCCACTCACAGGAGTCTCCGTTGTTTTGCAGGTTCAGGCGTCCAAAGGTCGGTCTTGGAATTGTAACTCTCCTGCAGGACATAAAAAAACCCCGAATATTTTCAAGTTATTTACGTTTCAAGTTCTGGCTAGCTGCTTGCCGTCGGGTGTTTCCAGGCGGTAGGTACCGACTCTAACTTCTTCATAGATTTGGTAGGGGCCATCCCAGTTAGGAGTCAGCTTTCCCTATTCGTTGGCCCTACCGACTGCTTTCATTTTTCGTAACACAAAGTCCCCTACTTTTAGGGGCCACTTGTGCACTCTTTTATTGTAAGCTCTCGTCATTCTCAAACGGTAGATCTCATGACGCAAGGCTGCATTGCCCCTACGTGCTGGAAGTGAATCCAATGCTAGCCGCATGGCCTCCTAGTTAGCCTCTTCGTCATAAAGCATGACTCGAAGAGTTAGCTCATAGTGCTCAATAGGCAGAACAACCTCTGCCCCATAAACCATGAGAAATGGAGTTTATACAGTCGCCCCTTTTTCAGTCATCCTGATGGCCCATAGAACATGCGGTAGCTCGTTAACCCACAGGCCGCCAACACTTTCAATTTTCTTTTTGATGCCATCAGAGATTAACTTATTGAAGGCTTCAACCTGGCCGTTTTCTTGGGGGCGGCCGACTGATGCAAAACAGTGAGAGATCCCTTGGTCTCCCAACCAGTTCTTGAGAGCAGGCGTCTCAAATTGAGGACCATTGTCAAAGACCATAGACATGGGTACCCCATATCGGGTGATTACATTTCTCCAAATGAAGGAGATATTGTCCTTTGTCTTAATTCCTTTGACCGCCTCCGCCTCTACCCATTTGGTGAAGTAGTCGACAGCAACCAAAATATACCTCCATCCGCCTGTAGCAGGCGTATATGGACCCAGAATGTCCATGCCCCATTTAGCGAATGGTACTGGGCTATGGATAACCGTCAGGTCAGTGGCCAGACGATGGATGAGCTTGCCAAACCTTTGACACTTGTCACATTTTTTCACCATCTCCATAGCGTCTGCTTTTGGGGTAGGCCAGAAGTAGCCTTGCCGCCTGACTCTCTTTCCTAGGGTCCTGCCGCCTATGTGGGAGGTACAGAACCCTGAATGCAAGTCTTCAAGGATCTCTCGGCCCTTTTCTAGGGTAACACACTTCAAAAAAGAGGTTGAAGATAACCTTTCTTGAAAAGTTCCCCTTTATGAATTTCAAAGTTGGACGCACGCTTTTTCATTATGATCATCTCTGGGTAAGTATCCGGCAGGGTGCCGTCTGTTAAGTATGCCCGGATGCCATCCATCCAGGTTGAGCTTCGATCCAGGACTCCAATGGATTCCTCCTCAATGTTTCCATCACTTCCCAGAAAACAGACCTTGGTGTGTCACAAGAGGCGGATGATGCCAATTTGGAGAGGGCATCCGCCTGGTTATTCTCGGACCTGGCACTTGACTTAGGTGGAATTCATCAAGTGTCCCAGCCTCTTCTTTGACCACTTTTAGATAATTGATCATAGCCGGATATGTGGCTTCATAGTCACCACGGTATTGGATAACAATCAATTGTGAATTTGCGCAGGCGTCCACTTTCTTTGCCCAAGCCGCCTTACACATGCGGATTCTGGCCAGTAGGGCTTCGTATTCTGCCTCATTGTTCGAGGCTTGGAACTTAAAACGCAGTGCATATTCATATTTGTCCCCTTCAGGAGACTGACATATGACGCCTGCACCACATCTGTTCATTGTGGAGCTCCCGTCCACATATACCTTCTAGACTTGGTCAGGATTTCCTAGATCAGTCGGCCTAGTCATTTCAACAATGAAGTCGGCAAGTGCCTGCCCCTTCACTGCTTTCCTTAGCTCAAAAGTAATTTCTAGGCTTTGTATTTTAGTTTCCCTTTTAATCACTCGGCCGGATGATTCCATGGTTGTCAGTGGCCACTTGATTGGTTGGTCAGTGTAGACCACGACTGGATGTGCCAAGAAGTAAGGTTTCAGCTTCTTAACTACCATGAAGAGTGCCAAGCCAAATTTTTCGACCATTGGGTACCGTGACTCAGCATTTTTCAGGACATGGCTGATGAAATAGACGGGGAGCTGGCAGCCGTCTCTTTCAGCAAGGAGAACGACACTGAGAGCATGATCAGAGACGCCCAAGTACATGTATAACACTTCCTTTGACAGAGGGATGACGAGCCTTGGCAAAGAGTGCAAGTGTTTTGATGAGTGACATTTATGTCACTCTTAGGTGTAGTGTTTAGGTCTTTTTCCTCCTATTTTCTTAGGTTTTTCTACCTCATTTCTCCTCTTATGGCTTCTTTATGTGTTGAAGAAAATTATGCTTATTTGCCCTTGTTTTGATAATCTTTATGCATTATTTTATCATCCCCTTGCTCTCGTGATTTTTGCTATCTTTTGTAGGTTCCATGGCGGTCCTAAGCACGGTGGGAGGCCCCTTGGCCAAGCTTGGAATCATGGATAAAGGCAAGAGGAGCAAAGGGAAGGAGAGGAAGCAAGAAGAGGAAGTGCAAGAGGAGGTGTGGCCGAACCTCTAAAAGGTTCGGTCGAACCAAGGTGTTGTCAAACTTTTGAAAAGTTTGACCGAACTTACAAGGTGCAAATGAGGCAGTTTCAAACCAGTTTTCAGCGATTTGCAGGAGGGGTCAAACCTCAAAAGTTTGACCAAACAAGGACCAGGGAGGTTCAGCCAAACCTACCCAGAGTCCTACCGATCCTAGCCAGATGTCCGACCGAACCTACCTAGAGTTCGGTCAGACCTTTTCCCGATCTCAGCCGACTTTATATGGATTATTTAAGTCCCTTTTTAGAATGTTTTTGGGGGATTAGATTATCTTAATTTTCTGGTTTTATTAGCTTTAATTTAGAGAAAGAAACACCCTTAGTTTAGCTTTTTAGAGAGAGAAAGTGTGGATTTCTCCATTGTTGAGATTGGATTTTGAAGAAGAAGCTTAATCAACCTCTTTGTAGACTTTCAACTTCAATCAATGATCATTTCCTTACTCTTTTCTCTTTATCTTGCTATTTAATTTTGCTTTAGTTTGCATTTGTTTTGTTAATTACTCATTAATCATGCCTTTGCTTGTTGATTTCATGATTAACGTGTTAATTGCCATGGATAGTGAGTAGTTCTTTAGCTAAGGGTGTGGGGATGCTCTAGTTGGAATTTATTCATGCTTTGGTTTGGAATGAAAGTTGATTGTGATTAAAGCCTTTATTTGCTTGATGTTCCTCGATCCTCTTGCAAAGTGCACGTTGCTGGTTGATTGAGGGTGAATTTAAGCTAGGAGATGCGATAGTTGAGCTAGCTAGATTCATTTATATCGATTGTTACTTGATAACATAGAGGTTATGTTAGGAAAAGCTAATTGACCCCGATAGGTGGATAGATTGGACCTTATTTCGATATTCAAGCATGTTTAGTTCATGATTAATTTGTTTCCATGCCTATGTGTGTTCAAGTGAAGCCTACATCTACCCATTTCCCTTAGTGTTTTCATTGCATTGTTTCTAATTCATTTCACTCTTAGTTTTAATATCTTAGACAACTTTGTTCCCCCTTTTCGAGATAGCTTAATTGTTGGTTGTGATCGTAGTGCTTAGCTTCTTCCTGCGGTTCGACCCCTCTTCTTGCCATATACTTGTATTAGGTTAGTTGAGTGTTATAAATTTTATTTGATTTAGGGATAGACATATTGATGACGTGTTTCTTCCCTTATTAAATTGGCGCCGTTGCCGGGGAAACGGCTTCCATTACTATTTCATTACCTTATTGAGACTATCTCATCTTTTATTCGCTTTGTTGTGTTACTCTTGTTACTTGTCAGTGCTTACCTTCTTCTTAGCTTTGTGGTATGAACAGGGGATGAACCCGCTTAAGGTCTTGGGTCCCTATCGATCCAGAGCTTGAGAGATCTTTATCTTTGCTAAGAAGAGAAGCAAGAGCAAGAAGTAGAAATTCCCATACTCCTACAAGAGAGGTGATTAGGGGGTTTTCCCCGCCCAATCAGTATACGCCACGTGGACCAATCAGGTCCTGCCAAGTGTCCTCCATTTCGACCTCTCAGAGCCTGCCACGTGGCACAAAGCCATTTGTCCATCATGGACCAATTATGCCACGCCATGTGGCCTACTGGTTGAGGGAGGCCACCTAGGCCCACTTCCCAAAGAGAAGCCCAGTCAGCCCTAGGTTGACCTAAACCTAGGATTGGGCACGCTTCCCAAGACTATAAATACACTAATTAATCCTCATTAAAGGGGGTTAAGCAATTAATTACTCTCACCTAGAGAAGTCAAAACACATTGATCACTCCTCACCTTGAGGAACCAGATCTCTCACCCTTTACCTTTCCTCACTTATTACTCCTTAAACAAGTACTAACTTAACCGTCGGAGGCGGGGCTCCCACCACAAGGAGTCTCCGTTGTTTTGCAGTACAAGCGCAAGGAAACCAGTCCCGGAATTGTAACTCTCCAGCAGGACATCAGAAAACCCCAAAACATTTTGGCGCCGTCTGTGGGGAGAGTACTTTCGAGATGGCATCACAGTTTGTACCGAATCAATGCGAGAAGCGTCCTATGGACGACCCTCAGGTCTATAGTGACCAGGATACTGACAATGAGGTCGAGGTCGAGACTTACACGGCCCCTGACGGGACCTTAAGAGCTCGACGAACTCGTTCCTCCGAAAAGAAGGAACGATAGGATTGCCCGGCTGGATCTAGTAAACCTGCCGACCAGCCGCTTGATCATCAACCGGCGGCTGAGGGATCCGCCCCCATCACTAGAAGTGAACTCATTACTTTCATGAATAACTTCAAAGGGGAAATTCAGGACCTCATCAATAAGAAGACGCCTGTTCAGTCCAAGGAGCAGTCGGCTAGAAGACCCTCCCAGTCTGGGAGGAGGAAGCCTGCACTGGGTCGGGAGGCGACTCCTTACCCTAAGTCTAGGAAGTGGGAGCCGCCAGTGATCGACCTAACTAAGTATCACTTTCCCTCACCAGGAAAGAGAAAGCCCATCCGTCATATTCAGCCGGATTTTCAAGACAGTTTACACAATACCTCCTTGAGGTATTCAAACTCAAATTATGAGAGCCAGACAGGCGGTACCTTTCACCAGTCCGGCTCCCAGAGAAACCAGGCGACACTGCATGTGCCACCCTAGCAATACGTGCCGCAACCTCAATATTTCATGCAGCCTACTCTATTTGGAGGACAGGCGGCAAGAAACGTCCAGCCTTTGGACTGGAAACTCAGGTTTCTTAGACTTGGAGAACAGTCGTCCGCCTTCTTCAAGGAAATAATTGAGGCCGCCCAGCCGACCAAAGTAAAGAACGTGTTGGTAGGAGCCTATGATGGCACTACAAACCCAGAGGATCATCTGATGGCGTTCACCAACCTTATGTACCTTCAAGAGTTGGATGATCCCACATGGTGTAAGTGCTTCCTGGCCACATTAAAGGGCATTGCTCAACAATGGTTCGGCAACCTGCCGATTGGTTGCGTAAACAATTTCAAGACCCTGGCCTACCTGTTTACCTCCAATTTTGCAATGAACATTCCTGCTAAGAAGACGACCCTTGACTTGGGGACAATACAGCAGGGAGAGAAGGAGGGACTCCGTTCCTATATCAGGCGGTTTAACCTGATGAGGATTCAGATACAAGGGCTGCCGGATGAGGTAGCCTATACTGATTTTTTCAGAGGACTTAAGGACGGGTCGACCTTCAAATTTGACCTTGTCAGAAAGAGGGTGACCACCCTTCAAGAGGCCATGATGGAGGCGGATGCCTATATTCAGGCAACCGACCTCTATAATACTGGGAAGCAGTTGGATAGCAAGAGGGCCCGACAAAAGAGAAAGCCGACAAAAGCAGCCGACCAATAAAGAAGAGAAAAAGAGAAAAGAAATATGGGTGGCCAACTCCTTTGAACAGCCGTCCCAGAAAAAGAAGAAAGAATATAAACCATACTCTCCCAAGTATGAGTTAAACAAGTATAGCCACGCTATCCTCAATGAAATCAAGGGCCGGATCTCAATTGAGAAGCCGGCCGCCATAAAAGGTTCGGTTAGTAACCGGAACCGAAGCAAATTATGTCATTTTCATGAAGACATTAGTCATGAAACCAATGAGTGTATAAGCCTCAAGCGCTTTCTGGACCGCTTGGCTGAAAAGGGGATCTTGACTCCTATGTCAAGAAGTCCAAGGGGAATGCTCCTCCCAAATAGAAACAGGCGGCCAAGAAGAAGCACCGATCGGCTGAAAATTCTGACATTGACGACGCCATCGTCTATACTATAGCAGGCGGTTTCGCAAGAGGCGGCCCCACTATCAGGGGCAACAAAGATAACATCAGGCGGTTAGATGTTAATTTTGTCAACCAAGGACGAACCTCTAAGAGTTCATTCCCAAAAATTGTCATCACAGAGGAAGACTTGGGAGGCGTTAGGGGGCCGCATGACGACCCCATTGTTATTGAATGTAAAGTGGCCAACCAGAGAGTTTGCCGGATCCTCATAGACACCGGCAGTTCCTCTGATCTAATCAGCAACAAGTGCTTGGCAAAGCTCAAGTACAAACCTGACTGTATACATTCGGTATCTCACCCATTAGTGGGGTTTGGAGGAAGCGTTGTACACCCAGTGGGACAAGTGGATCTACCCATCCGTCTGGGCGAGAAAGGGGAGGGCCGTCACATGGTGGTTCGGTTCTTAGTTGTTGAAGAACTCTCGGCCTATAACATGATCTTAGGGCGACCCACCCTGAACAATTCCAAAGCTGTCATCATTCCTTTCTCTCATGCTGCTCAAGTTTTAAAAGGATGATGGAACAGTCGGCTCCCTAAGGGGAGACCAGAAAATGGCACGAGAGTGTTACCTCTCGGATATTAAACCCACTATGGCGACTGCTGGCCCAAGTGGAGAGACAAAGGACCTTGACCAAATCAACGAGGATGCGCTTGCCCAAGCAGCAGGCGGCAAGAAAAGAAAGGTCGCCCAATTGGGGGCCCAAAGAAAGGAAAAGCGATAGAAATCATTGGCCGAGGAGCGGCCAGACGAGTTCTGCCCTCAGCCGGCTGGTGAACATGTGGATGTCTTCCTAGACGACTCACGTCCTGATCGAACAGTTAAGGTTAGGACGACTGCTCTTGCGGCCCTCGGGGATGATTTTCACCAAGGATATTTTTGCATTCGAGGTACATGAGATGCCAGTTATCAGTCCAGACTTGGCAGTGCATAAGTTAGCTGTGGATCCGAAAAAGAAGTCGGTCAGGCAAAAGAAACGGAACCATGGTGAAGAAAGAAGCCAGGCGGCTGCCGCCGAGGTTAAAAAACTACTTGATGCAGGGTTGATTCGGCAGTGTTATTTCCCTGACTGGTTTGCAAACGTTGTGCTTGTGAAAAAGCCGAATGGTACCTGGCGCATGTGTGTGGACTACACAGATTTGAATAAGGCGTGCCCCAAAGATAGTTATCCATTACCCAAGATCGACAGTCTAGTCGACTCTACAGCCGGCCACGCCTTAATGAGTTTCATGGACGCCTACTCTGGTTTCCATCAGATTCCTCTATGGAAGAAAGACCAAGAGAAGACGACCTTTGTCACAGATCAAGGCCTATACTGTTACACGATCATGTCGTTGGTCTAAAGAATGCCCCGGCCACCTTCCAGAGAATGATAAATATGGTGTTCTTTGATTAAATTGGGAGGAACATCAAGGCAAAATTGATGATACGATGGTGAAGTCCAAACTCTAGACGGACCATTTGACAGATCTCCGAGAAACATTCACCACACTCAGGCGGCACCATGTCATGCTCAATCCCAAGAAGTGTGTTTTTGGAGTTGAGTCTGGGAAGTTCCTCGGATTTCTTATCAATCAAAGGGGCATAGAGGCTAACCCCGAAAAAGTGCAGGCGGTCATAGACATGCAGTCGCCCCGCACAGTCCGAGAGGTCCAGAAGTTAACAGGTTGTCTGGCGGCCCTGGGGAGATATATCAGTCGATCAGGCGACAATAATGCCTTTACTTCTTTCAGGAAATAAAAAAGAAGGCTATGTTTGAATGGGGGCCGGATGCAGAGGCGGCCTTCCAGAAGCTGAAAGCACAATTGCACTCCTTACCAAGGCTGGTCAGCCCATTTCCAAAAGAAGTCCTCTATATGTATCTAGTAGTGTCTGACCATGCTTTAAGTGCCGTCCTCCTTGCTGAGAGGGACGGCTGCCAGCTCCCGGTCTATTTTGTCAGTCACGTGTTGAAGAATGCCGAGTTGAGGTACCCCCTAGTGGAAAAATTTGGCCTTGCCCTCTTCAAGGGAGTTTGAAAATTGAAGCCTTACTTCCTGGCATATTCGGTCGTGGTATACAAAGACCAGCCAATCAAGCGGCCATTGACAACCATGGAGTCGTCAGGCCGAATGATCAAATGGGCAATATAAATTCAGAGCCTTGAAATTACGTTCGAGCCAAGGAAAGTCCTGAAGGGACAAGCATTTGCTGACTTTATAGTAGAGATTACTCGGCCCTCTGATTCTCAAATCCCAGACCAAGTCTGGAAGGTTTATGTGGACAGGAGTTCCACTGCGAATGGTTGTGGTGCAGGCGTCATATGTCAGTCGCCAGAAGGCGACAGGTACGAGTATGCTCTATGTTTTAACTTCCAAGCCTCGAACAACGAGGCGGAATATGAAGCTTTATTAGCCGGTATCCGCATGTGCAAGGCGGCTGGGGCAAGAAAAATAGATGCCTGCTCTGACTCACAGCTGATAGTAAGCCACTACAACGGTGAATTCAAAGCAACCCATCTGGCCATGAATAAATATTTGCAGGCGGTACGACAAGTGACCGGGTCACTTGAAGAGTTTCATTTTTCTCAAGTACCTAGGTCCGAGAACAACCAGGCGGATGCTCTCTCAAAGCTGGCATCTTCAGCCTCCTATGACAAGCCAAGGACTGTCTTCTGGGAAGTTATGGAGAAACGAAGTATTGAAGATGAGCTCATTGCAGTTCTGGATAGAAGTTCAACCTGGATGGACCCAATCAGGGCATATTTAACAGACAGCACCTTGCCGAGTGATCAATCCCAGGCGATCCTGCTAAAAAAACGGGCGTCCAACATCAAAATGTGTAAAGGGTAACTTTTCAAAAAAGGGTATCTCAATCCCTTCTTGAAATGTGTCACCCCAGAAAAAGGACGAGAGGTCTTAGAAGATCTACATTCAGGGTACTCCGCTTCTCACGTAGGCGGCATGTCACTTGCTCAAAGAACTAGGCGGCAAGGTTACTTCTGGCCTACATTGGAAACTGATGCTATGGAAATGGTTAAAAAATGTGACAAGTTCCAAAGGTTTGTCAAGCTAATCAAATTCAAGATTCTAGGTTAGCTACTCCTATTATAATGAATTAACATGCAATCGCATATAATCAATTTAATCACAATCCGTTTATCAAAACCAATCCTCAATTACATAGATTACCTAGGTCGGGTTTCATCCCGAAACCCTAGCTAGGAGACTACTCACACATATTCATAATCAAAGCAATAATGAATTCCAAAAGCATAATAGATATAAACATGAATTCTGATTAAGGAATAATAAAGCTTGATTAATAAACAAGAATGAATAATACCAATTGTATTGATGCGAATCAATGAAAAAGTTTAGAACTTTGATATCCGTCGTCAATGGATAATTCAAAGAATCTTCACAAATCTTGCTTCAAATCAATCCAAGAAAACTAAAATCGCTAGAATAATCTTTAAGAAAACTAAAGAATCTCTAATACTAAGAACGTTCTCCAATAACTCTCTACAAAGGCTCTCAAAAAATTATTTCTAAAACTGTCTCCCAAATCCTCTTAAAGTCGGGCCTTATATACGTCTTCTAATTCGGAGAAGTCAAGCGCAGTTAACCCTGGATCAGCACGGCCGTGCTGTATTTGGCACGGCCGTGCTAGCTTGTCAGTAGGTAAACCGGATTTCTTCTTCAATTTGGCACGGCCATGCTATATATGGCACGGCCGTGCAGCTTCCTTGCACGGCCGTGCTAAAAATGACACGGCCGTGCTGAATATGCTCTAGCACGGGGCTCATACTGAAGCTGACACGGGCAAGGGCAACATCTGGCACGGCCGTGCTAATGGCCTTCACAGCCGTGCTGGTGCGTGGATACTGACACGACCGTGCTGCATGTGCTATGTAATCAATGCACGGCACTTGAACTTCCTTAACTCCTCGGACTTCGGTCAAAGCTAGCTCGGTTACGCATCAAGGGCTTGGGATCCGGTTAAACTCGGTTGACATTACCTGAAAACACATCAAAAACAAACCAAAAATTCGTTAAGCACGTAATATGGGGAACGTAAGCATAACAAGGTAATAATCGGCCAAAACGGCCCCAAATACATCTAAAATCATCCTAAAATATGCTCCAAAGCGCGCCCTAAAGTGCGCTTGTCAAAACCCCCCAAGCTACACTTTTGCTAGTCCTCGAGCAAAAACCAAGGGAAACACACACAAGATCAAATAAACTATGCCATTGCGAACAAATCAAATTAAGCACGGAATGAAATCAATGGATCCTACTTAGAACAACCATGCACAGAATGAAAACTCACTCAAACAAGCAACGAGACACACAATCCAAGGTATCGTCGATCAAAATGCAAACAAAACCTAAACCAAGCATAGAGAACAAATAAGTCATGCTTCCCTCTAAACCCAACCAAACCGGCCACGTCCTCCCCTTTTGCTTCAAATCACCACCCTAATTGGCCCCTCGTGATTCCTCGAAGGAACCGGAAAAAGTGATGTTTTGAGGAAATAACAAAAGTATCCCATCATCTCGATTACGCATAATCTTTCCATAGGGTTGAAAGGTATCTCCCTCCACCGTTTGAAAACCGAACACCTCTAAAGTCTAAGGGTCTTAAAGGGTTGTAATGTATTGGTAATGGGTAAGGTAGGTGAAAACAATTTAAAAAGTGGGGTTAATTCCTAAATGAAGCGCAAGAATCACAATCCTCAAAAACAATAGTTCAAAAGATGTAATTCACTTTCCACAATCTCATTGATTCACATTCTTACACATCCCAAATTATCCATATAATACACACTCAAATGACCTCTTTCAAACTTCAAAACTTTATTTATGTGTCCTTGCCTTTTTCACAATTCGGACAACTTTTCTCTTCTTTTTTTTTTCTTTTTAAATTCTTTTTTTTTTCTTTGTTTTTCTTTTTTTATTGATGGCAAAATGACTTTCACATTACATATTTACAATTAGGCTCACTTTCACACCTGCTCAAACCAACTATCAAACTTTATTTCTTGATTAGTAAACAATAAGCTCAACAAACCTATCTAGGTAAACGCTTCGCAACTAAGGGTTGGTAAAACATTGGCCATCGGGTTTGTAACGCGGTTAACCAAGAATGGGATTAAAGCTCAACATGGTTAGCAAGTAAAATGATGTAAAAAGAAAATCAATTTGTAACAAAACAAAAGGAACAAAATAAGAAAAATGAAAAAGATGCCCTCTTCCTCCCTTAAAAGTGTCAAGTCGGTCTCGGGAGCTACTAGTCAACACAAAGATCGAAAAGTGCGTAATCAAGGATCCAAATATGCCACTCAACAAGAATGATGAAGGCTAGAACAAATAAACCTCACGGGATCTAACAAATAAAGCAACTACCAATCAAGGGGGTCAAATCCACAACCGGGAAGCGACTCCATCTTACCACAGCCCAAAGGCATAAAGTTTCACATGACAAAAGTGTTCTATCCCTACCCTTCGCCTAGACTCGTCTACATTGATCAACAATAGACTAAAACTGTGTATTCATCGCTGGCTTAAGTGGAAATAGACATTCCATACACATTCATTCACATTTCGAATCCAACATGAATAATATTCCAAAATTTTGCAATTAGACAAGTTTATTATGATCCAAAAACATAGGAAAAGACTACGAGGCATATCATATAAGCTAAGCCACACATCCTCATAGTAGAAGCTTTTCCTATCTAACGCAAACATATGTACAACTAAGCCAACTGAATAAGTTGAAAGGCACATAACGAGGCATAAAAATCACATAAAATCCCAATCGACAAACAAGTGATCGAATGATATCAACATCAACGATCCCAGGTTCCTTAGAACCGATCAAACATCCTCGAACCATTCAACTTCTTCCTAAACTAAACTATCCTAAGCACAAAAAAAAAAAAAAAAGATCTCACCAAATTTGCTTCCCGGGAGCTCCAATTAACGGCCATAGCATCGTTCTTCAAACTCATGCCGCGTCTCGAATGTTCCCAATCTGCAAAAAGGAAAGACATACTAGCAAACAAGTTAAGGTTAGTCTAGGAAAGCAGTAAATTATTTTTTTTTTTTTTATTTTTTTTTTAGAATGAATACAAGTAAGACCCCCCCCAAGCTAGAATCAAACATTGTCCTCAATGTTTATACATCAAGGACTTACAATAGTAAGGAGAGGGAGGTATCTAAAGGGAAAGGGAAAGGGATCACGAGCTAGGCCCGCCCGGGCCATAAGGGAAACGGGAGGCCATATCATCAACACTCCTCTTCAGGTCTCTGAAGGCGGAGGTCATATCCTCGTTCGACCGGCGCAAATCCGCTACCTCGAGCTTCAAATCTTCCATTCCTTGGCGGAGCCAAGTGAAGTCTTGCGCCGGGATCTGCTGGGTCGCATCCGGGCCACCCTCCTCGTCATCATCATCATCATCAGCATCATCACCTCCTTGGCCCCCGTGGGCCTTCTCATCCCCCTGGTGAGGCTGGGGACTGCGGTCTACATACTCCGTGCCTCCGTCCTCGTGCCAGGCGAAGTCGGGGTCGAAGATCCAGTTGTCCTTGTTGTAAACCACCGTCCTCTCCGGATCGGGCAAGTAGGCGTATGGCTTGCCTGCTACGAGCCACAAATAGCAATCCGGCTGGGATGTCCCTTCAAGCCACTGCATGGCTCTCAAGGTGCGCATATCAAGCCTCGTAGTGCCTGGGATAGCCTGCAAGTCAGAAAAATCAATCCCATTATATTGCGCAAGAATGGTGATCATGCCACCGATAGTAATATCACCCCTACCCCGGGCTACACCGTCGAGGTGGTCTAGTAACCACGCTCCCATGTCTAGACGCCCGTCCCCACGGGTGAGGTGCCAAATAAACTGTAACTCCCTAATGGAGACTACACCCAAACTATCTCCTCTAGCAAAGATAGTAGAGGAGAAGGTCCTGTGGGACAACCGAAAGGCGGGATTGACGATGGAAGTCGCCTTATCCCTACGGGGATCTCTATCCATCTTCCCCGTGATTTGCCGCCAAAACAACCCGGAGTTGTAGTGTTTTTAGTGGCCATCCTTAGGACCATATTTCAGGTCGGATGTCCACCCAAAGGCGGAATTAACTTGGGCCACCGACATTTGAATGGTGCCCGAGTTCATTAGTTGAAAGGACAAGTACCGGGGTGAGTTATTCTCATCCCGATGCACGTACAAAGAAGACAAAAATTCGAGGGTAAGCCTCTTGTAAGTGAGAGCATGCATGGTAAGGAAAGAATCAAAGTTGGTAAATGAAAATAGATGAACCATGTCGCTTTCGATCCCTAGAGCCCTAGCGGCTAAAGGGTCGTAGAACTTGGTAGGCCGGATCGGTCGGTGGGATAATCCTACAAATTTGTCCAAAAAGGACGGGTTATTAAAAACAATACCCATGGTGTCCACCGTGGGTGGAACCATGGATGAGGATGCATCGTCCCGACCCGGCCTCCTAGTCGATGTCTTTGTTCTAGGCATGTTTGATTCAAGAAATTAAGCACAATATACCAATTAACAAGCAAGAAACTATCCTAGCATGCAATGTACTTAGAACACCCTAACACTACTAGTTCACCCAAACTTGCAACAATAAAGCACAATTCAACAACAAATATTCAATAAAACTAATGAAATTGTACAAAAATTGCGAAAATCAATGAGTTTAAGAACGAATTCACCGTGGACTCCACGAAGTGGAGTTGTGGTGAGCTCAAAGAAGGCCGAATTTTGCTTCCAATCACTTGAAAAATGCTCCAATGCAAGGGGGGTGCCGAGATCTTGAAAGAAGAATATGGGGAATTAGGGTTTGATTTGAGGAATTGGGGGAGGAGGTTGGGGGTTTGGGTTAGTTTAGAGAGAAAAGGGGTAGGAAAGAGTGTTAGAGAGTTGGGGAATAATGAGAGAGTTTGAGTGAAATTGTGTTTAAAAACACGAAATTTTATCCGGAACCTGCGCTGCACGGCCGTGCTATAACTGGCACGGCCGTGCTGAGGTTTGGCACTGCCGTGCCGAATTTGGCACGGCCGTGTTGGCTTGGCAGGATTTTTGCGAAATTGAATTTCAGATGGCACGGCCGTGCTAGAATTAGCACGGCCGTGCTATTACTTGACACGACCGTGCTGAAAATGGCACGGCCGTGCTAGAATGTCAGTGGGCTTTTGAGGTTTGGCACGGCCGTGCAGATTTTGGCACGGCCGTGCTGGATTCTGGCACGGCCGTGCTGTCTGATGGCACGGCCGTGCTTTCTGCTGCAGTCTGCAGGTTTTCTTTTCCTTCAAGGCACGCATCACTCTCTTCATTCCGACTTCTAACCAATCTTCTACCTGCACAAAAACACACAAGAGCACACAAAACTCACACAAATTAGGAGCTAAACCAACTAGAAAACAAAAGAAACTACTTTAGTAAAAGCAAGAAAATCGGGTTGCCTCCCGGAAGCGCTAAGTTTAACGTCGATAGCTTGACGTGGTCACATTCAACTTTTGTGACCGCATTTGAACACATCTATCACACCAACATGGGCTCCCTCATATTATGTCTTCAACCTTTTCCCATTAACCACGAAGGATTGCAACCCACTAGAATCATAAAGCTCAACCGCACCGGAAGGGAAAACATCTTTGACAGTGAATGGACCCCTCCATCTTGACATCAACTTACCGGGGAAGAGCTTCATCCTAGAGTTATATAAGAGGACTTTGTCACCAACATTGAACACCTTCCGCTCTATCTTCCGGTCATGGAACTCCTTAGATCGGGACTTGTATAGGTTCACACTGTCATTTGCGTCCATCCGAAGCTCCTCCAATTCATTAAGGTCCAACATCCGTTGCTCTCCCGCGCTTGCTAGATCAAAATTTATCTTCTTGATAGCCCATTGAGCGCGGTGCTCTAGTTCGACCGGGAGGTGACATGCTTTCCCGTAGACCAAGCGGTATGGGGTGGTGCCTATTGGGGTCTTGAAAGCAGTCCGGTATGCCCAAAGTGCATCATCAAGCTTATCGGACCAATCTTTCCTGTTCTTCGCCACTGTCTTCTCAAGGATGGACTTTATCTGTCGATTAGAGACTTCCGCTTGCCCACTAGATTGAGGGTGATAGGTTGTCCCGAACCTTTGATGTACTCCATTCTTTAGAAGCATCCTTTGAAAGGCCCCATGCACAAAGTGTGACCCGTTGTCACTTATAACCGCCCTAGGAACCCCGAACCTTGGAAATATAATCTTCTTGAAGAGTTTCACCACCACCTTGTGATCATTTGTAGGGGAGGCAATTGCTTCCACCCACTTAGACACGTAATCCACAGCCACAAGTATGTATTGGTTCCCACGGGAGGAAGGGAAGGGTCCCATGAAGTCAATGCCCCACACATCAAAGATCTCAAGTTCAAGTATGGGTTTTTGAGGCATTTCATTCTTCTTGGAAATGTTTCCACTCCGTTGGCAAGCATCGTAAGTCTTCAAAAATGCCCACACGTCCCTAAAGATATGGGGCCACCATAGCCCACATTGCAAAACCTTTTGGGCTGTTTTATTAGCCCCCATGTGACCTCCACAAGGGTCGGAGTGGCACATTTTCAGCACACTATGAACTTCTTCCTCCGGAACGCACCTTCTTAGGAGACCATCTACACCTCTCTTGAAAAAAATTGGATCATCCCATATGTAATGCCTTGCATCTCTCCTAATCTTCTTCCGTTGGTTCTTGGAGTAATCGGGGGAAAACTCCTCACAAGCCAAGTAGTTTACCATATCCGCAAACCATGGTAGAATCTTCTCCTTGAGGAGGTATAAAACATCATCCTTCAACTCATCACAAATGGGCAGCCCATCATCTTCTTGTTGCTCCCTCTCCATGCGCGAAAGGTGATCCGCAACCACATTCTCGGCTCCCTTCTTGTCCCGGATCTCCACATGAAATTGTTGTAAAGAGAGGAACCATCGGAGGAGGCGTGGTTTGGATTCCTTCTTCGAAATTAGGTACTTGATGGCTTCATGGTCGGTATAAACAATCGTATTGGAACCAATGAGGTAGTCCCAAAATTTCTCAAATGCATGAACAATGGCTAGGAACTCTTTCTCTGTAGTGGTGTAGTTCCTTTGTGCTTCATTTCAGGTCTTGGACATGTAATAGATCACGTGAAGCATCTTCTCAACTTGTTGCCCAAGAACACCTCCAATAGCCGTATCACTAGCATCGCACATCAACTCAAAAGGTAGATCCCACCGTGGTCCTTGCACAATCGGTGCCGAAATCAAAGCTTTCTTAAGTGTGTTAAAAGCTTGTAGGCACTCTTTGTCGAACTTGAAGTCGACTTCCTTTTGCAATAAGGCATTCAAAGGCTTGTCTATAAGAGAGAAATCTTTTATGAATCGCCGGTAGAACCCCGCATGCCCTAGGAATTGTCTTACCCCTTTTGCATTGACCGGTGGTGGTAGCTTTGCTATAACTTCAACCTTTGCTTTGTCCACCTCTATGCCTGCATTTGAGATCTTGTGACCGAGGACAATACCTTCTTCAACCATGAAGTGACACTTCTCCCAGTTCAGGACTAAATTCACTCACTCACACCGTTGTAGGCACTTCCCCAAGTTCACTAGGTAATCATCAAAGGAGGCTCCTCCAACAGAAAAATCGTCCATGAAAACCTCTATCTCGGCCTCCAACATGTCCCCAAAAATGCTCATCATACACCGTTGAAAGGTGCCCGGTGCATTGCAAAGTCCAAAAGGCATTCACCTGTAGGCAAAAGTACCATATGGACAAGTAAAAGTCGTCTTCTCTTAGTCATCCGGGTTTATAGGTATTTGGAAAAACCTCGAATAACCGTCAAGAAAGCAATAATACTTGTGCCTAGTTAGTCTTTCGAGCATTTGATCAATAAAAGGAAGGGGAAAATGGTCCTTTTTGGTAGATGCGTTTAGACGTCTATAGTCTATGTACATCCGCCAACCGGTCACCGTTCTAGTTGAGATGAGCTCACCATTCTCATTCTCAACTACAGACATTCCCCCCTTCTTGGGGACAACATGCACAAGGGAAACCCATCTAGAGCTTGAAATGGGGAAGATGATACATGCATCAAGGAGTTTGGTGATCTCTTTCTTCACCACCTCCCCCATTTGAGGATTGAGTTTCCTCTGCCTCTCAATAGAAGGCCTTGCACCATCCTCGAGAGTTATGTGATGCATACATATAGCGGGGCTAATACCCTTGAGGTTATCAATGGTATAGCCTATGGCACTTTGATACTCTCTCAATACATCACACAACTTCCGAGTTTGATCCGCATCTAAAGAAGAATTCACAATGACAGGATAAGTTGAATCAGGGCCAAGAAATTCGTACCTTAGATGTGATGGTAGAGGTTTCAATTCTACCTTAGGGGCCTCGTTTACCGCTTTTGTGGTGGCCATAGCAAGTGCATACATGGGTGTAATTTCCTTGAAACCGTTATCACCATCATCTTCCTCTAGCATTTGCTCCTCTATGTACCTGCTCTCATCGGTATCACTTGGCTCAAGATCATGGTTAGTAGAAAGCAATAGTGTATGCATACTAGAGACAATCGAATCAATATTGTCAATCATCATGAAGTTTTTGGAAGTAGACAAAGGATATTGCATGCTTTTGTTCAGATCAAATTCAAGGACCTCCTCTCCTACCTTTAAAGAAATCTTGGCACTCTTCACATCAATGAGAGCACCAGAGGTAGCTAGGAAAGGTCGCCCAAGAATAATAGGTATATAATTATCTTCATCCATTTCAAAAACTACAAAATCCACAGGTATCACAAATTTCCCAACTCGTAGGGGAACATCTTCTACCTTACCCTTAGGAAATTTGATCGAACGATCAGCTAACTGTAGGGTAATGTTGGTAGGAAGAAGTTCTCCTACCCCTAATCTTTGATATACAGAATATGGCATAAGACTAACACTAGCCCCAAGATTACATAATGCATTATCAATTTTCATTTTATTAATAGCACAAGGGATTGAGAAATTACATGGGTCTCCCAATTTGGGAGGCATCTTGTTCATGATGATTGCACTACAATTCGCGGTGAGGTTAACAGTTTCCACCCCATCACAATTCCTCCTGCCACTCAAAATATATTTCAAAAACCTAGCATAGTTAGGCATTTGTTTTATAGCGTCGGTGAATGGTATGGAAAGGTGAATTTGCTTCAAAGTCTCTAAAAACTTACCGAATTGAACATCCAACTTATGTCTCACAAACTTATGGGGGTAAGGAAGTTTTTGCAGTAGATTGGGTTCTTTGACTTGTGTTACTTCCTTTTCATTTAGGACCTCTACAGTTTTATCATTTTCTCCGGTCCTCTCCTCCTCACTCTCTATAACAGTATCAGTGGTAGGTGTAGTCACAGATTGACTCCTAGGGGGTACTACTTCATCGCTCCCCCTCAATGTCTTTCCACTCCTAGTGGTGATAGCATTTACAGAGTTTTTAGGGTCAATACCTTGAGGTGGGAGTTTTGACACTCCAACCCCATCCTTTATAGCACTAGCCAACTGAGAAATCTGGGTTTCAAGCATTTTATTATGTGTCATCACTTCATTAAACTTTTTGTCACTGGTGGCCATGAAAGTGTTGAACATTTTGGTTTGTGCTTCCATCATCTCCTCCAAACTAGTCCTTTGCGATGGTCCTTGAGCATTGTAGTTGTCATTAGAGGCTCGGGAGCCACGCGCATTAGACTGTTGGGGATTTTGATTTTGGAAGTTGTTCCTGTTACCATTGTTATTCCAATTTCCCCTGTTATTGACATTCATGTTCTGATTGTATTGCCCTTGATTACCTTGATTACCTGCATTTTGTTGGTAATTATTCTGATTACCAAAATTACCATGTTGATTATAGGACCCTTGGGGATTTTGGTCCCTTTGGTTCCTGTTTCCCCACTGGTTTAGTTGTTGGTAGTCAGAATAATTACCCTGTTGATTATAATTGTTCCCTCTTTGATTAGGTGGTAAATATCTGTTATTGTCATTCCTAGGTCTATTATCATAAGACAAGGCATTGACTTGTTCATTATCACACTCATTACCATCATTGTAGTTGGATTGAAATTGGGAATCTACGTTGCAGGCAGAGGTATCATGGTCATAAGACCCACAGTTTTCACAGAATATACATCCAGCAGGCATATTATTAGAGTTAGAGTGCATACCTGCTCCCTTAGAATGGGATGGAAGATTTTGATGCGGTGGAGCGTTGAGCTTCTCTTTGATAATTGACATTTCCTTACCTAGATTTACAATTTGCGATGTTAAATTCCCGATTGCATTAAGATGGTCTACCGAATACACCGCTCCTCCACTCTTGCTCGTGGCCTCTCGCTCTCCATCTTGCCAATCCATGTGGTGTCGTACCACATCTTCTATGATATCAATGACTCCTTCTTCGGTTTTGTTCATAATGGGGCCACCTGCTCCCGCATCCAAACTGGTCTTCCCTTGAGGACTCAATCCTCCATAGAAAATCTGTAAAACTTGATATGTTGGGATTCCGTGGTGTGGGCACTCTCTTTGGTACTCCTTGTACCTTTCCCATGCTTCGTAGATTGACTCCCCACTCCTTTGCCGAAATCCCTGGATTAAAGCTCTAGCATCGGCCGTCTTCTTTTGGGAATAAAATCTTCCCAAGAATGTTGTCGTGACATCATCCCAAGTGTATAGAGAGTTCGGCTTCACCTCCTTCTCTAACCATTCGAGAGCTCTCCCAATAAGTGAAAAGGGGAAAAGCTTCAATCTCACGAACTCTTGATTCACCCCATTAACCTTGATGGTATTGCAGTACTTCTCAAATTCGTTCAAATGAGCCAAAGGGCTCTCATGCTTGGCACCACTAAACTGCCTTTTCTCGATGAGGGTGATCATAGCCGGCCGGATCTCGAAATCATTGGCCTCACTAGTGGGTGGAGCAATCCCACTTGAAGCTCTATACGCCCCAGGAGTTCCCAACTCCTTAAGGGGTCGTGGTGCTGGCCGGTTAGGTTGGCGCGGTATGTCTGCCATTGGAACCTGTTGTGTGTTGTGTTCCTTTCCTTGAGAGTTTGATGACGTCAATCGAGATTTACGATTGCTCTTCAAAGTTCTTTCGATTTCTTGATCGAAGGGTATTAATTCTCTCTGTTTAGACCTGCGCATACACACTAACCAAACCAATTAAATAGCAGGGCTACAAGTGTAGCCAAAAGGGAAAAATCTTTTTGTGCTTTTTTATGATGAACTAGACTCAAGAAATCAAAAAGCAATTAACAAACACCGCTCCCTGGCAACGGCGCCATTTTGACGAGGGTTAAATCGGTCGCTACAATCTAACTCTCAATCAAACAATACTTATACGAACACCCTATAACCAAGTACAATGGCAAATAAAGATTCGGTCCACGAGGAACGAGAGTAATTGCAAATCAATCTTAAACCTAAGCTAGTTCGAAATCAATGGAAAATGGTGTTCTAAAATACTACTAATAAGATGGGAAAAACCAGATAAACTAAGACACTAGGGAAGACGGGAATTCACCAAACCATCGGTAACTACGCAACAAGGAATCACAGAGACAAACGGGATATGCAAAGACTATATGTCTGATCAATATCATGAGGTAGGAAGACAACGGGCAATATTAAGCTTGGATTTCTCATGCACTTAACATTACTCGATACATAATCAAACCACATTGAACAATGAAATACTAAATTCACAATCTCTTGTTCAAATCAAGGATATCATGCAATCAAATTCAAGATTCTAGGTTAGCTACTCCTATTATAATGAATTAACTTGCAATCGCATATAATCAATTTAATCACAATCCGTTTATCAAAACCAATCCTCAATTACATAGATTACCTAGGACGGGTTTCATCCCGAAACCCTAGCTAGGAGACTACTCACACATATTCATAATCAAAGCAATAATGAATTCCAAAAGCATAATAGATATAAACATGAATTCTGATTAAGGAATAATAAAGCTTGATTAATAAACAAGAATGAATAATACCAATTGTATTGATGCGAATCAATGGAAAAGTTTAGAACTTTGATATCCGTCGTCAATGGATAATTCAAAGAATCTTCACAAATCTTGCTTCAAATCAATCGAAGAAAACTAAAATCGCTAGAATAATCTTTAAGAAAACTAAAGAATCTCTAATACTAAGAACGTTCTCCAATAACTCTCTACAAAGGCTCTCAAAAAACTATTTCTAAAACTGTCTCCCAAATCCTCTTAAAGTCGGGCCTTATATACGTCTTCTAATTCGGAGAAGTCAAGTGCAGTTAACCCTGGATCAGCACGGCCGTGCTGTATTTGGCACGGCCGTGCTAGCTTGTCAGTAGGTAAACCAGATTTCTTCTTCAATTTGGCACGGCCGTGCAGCTTCCTGGCACGGCCGTGCTAAAAATGACACGGCCGTGCTGAATATGCTCTAGCACAGGGCTCATTCTGAAGCTGACACGGGCAAGGGCAACATCTGGCACGGCCGTGCTAATGGCCTGCATGGCCGTGCTGGTGCGTGGATACTGACACGGCCGTGCTGCCTGTGCTATGTAATCAATGCATGGCACTTGAACTTCCTTAACTCCTCGGACTTCGGTCAAGGATAGCTCAGTTACGCATCAAGGGCTCGGGATCCGGTTAAACTCGGTTGACATTACCTAAAAACACATCAAAAACAAACCGAAAACCCTTGAAGCACGTAATATGGGGAACGTAAGCATAACAAGGTAATAATCGGCCAAAACGGCCCCAAATACATCCAAAATCATCCTAAAATATGCTCTAAAGCGCGCCCTAAAGTGCGCTTGTCACTATCCATAGTCCCATACCTTTTGCTAAGTGGGGCATGGATATCCTAGGTCCCTATATGCCTGCAACAGGCGGCAGGCTATACATACTATTTGCAGTTGACTACTTCACCAATTGGGTAGAGGCAAAAGCAGTTAAGGGTATCAAGACGAAGGATGTGATATCGTTCATCTGGAAAAATGTCATCACTCGGTTTGGGGTGCCCATGTCTATGGTTTTTGATAATGGTCCCCAATTTGAGACGCCTGTTCTCAAAAATTGGCTGGGAGACCAAGGCATCTCACACTGCTTTGCATCAGTCGGCCGTCCGCAAGTAAACGGTCAGGTGGAAGCTTTCAATAAAATCATCTCAGATGGTATCAAAAAGAAGATTGAACGAGCAGGCGGCCTATGGGCAGACGAACTACCGCATGTTCTCTGGGCCATTAGGATGACTGAGAAAGGGGCGACTGGAGAAACTCTATTCCTCTTAACTTATGGGGCAGAACCTCTTCTACCAATTGAACACTACAAGCCGACTCTTCGTATAATGTTGTATGATGAAGAAGCAAATTGGGAGGCCATGCACCTAGCATTGGATTCACTCCCAGAACGAAGGGCAATGCAGCCTTGCGCCATGAAATCTACCGCCTAAGAATGACAAGGGCATATAACAAAAGGGTACATAGGCGTCCACTCAAAGTGGGGGACTTTGTACTGCGAAAGATGGAAGCAGTCGGTAGGGCTAATGTGTTAGGCAAATTAACTCCCAACTGGGAAGGACCCTACCGAATCTATGAAGAGGTCAGGGACGGCACCTAGCGCCTGGAAACACCAGACGGCCAACCCTTACCTCAGACCTGGAATGTAGATAATCTAAAGAAGTATTATTTTTGAATAATGTAAATAGCCAAGAGCTGCTAATAAAACTTGCTATTTTTCTTCATTTATATTGTAAACAGAGGGGCATGCCGCCTGTAACATTAGCAGACGGCTACTCTCTATCTTTCCTTAATATGTACTGAATACAGAGGGGAATGCCGACTGGATAAACCATCGGCTACTCTCCATTTTCTTTACTTTGTACTATTTCAAAAGGGGCATGCCGCCTGTAATTTTACACTCGGCTACTCTCCTATAATTGTTCACCATGAACTAAACAAGGCCTATGGTCGGATGGTCAGCCTAGGCTCCTAGCTAATTAATCCTCTCTTTTAAACTAATATGACCTGTCTTAACATCATAGCAGGCGTCCGGCGACATCCCTCCGGATGAGATTTGTCACAGAGAGCAGCTCCCTTTTCGGTGGAATAGTGCTCTATAAACTAAGTACACGACACCTAAACAACTGTCCCCAACGACAAACCACGTAGCCATTTCGAGACAAGGATAACTCTAAACACTAACCAAACAAGTGTTAGCAGTTGACATCTGAGTCGAATAACCGCCTGTATCACCTAGGATAAGTACAGGGGGTACCTCTTGAGTTAATAGCCAATAGAAATTGGCGAATCAAGGGGATCAGCCGGCCTCCGCCGCCTGGTACCTCTACTACTCAAGCAAGAAGCGACGATTGGGTAATCTCAAAGATTACTCATAGTCACTCCCACATGGCTTAAGGTAAGCAAGGACTCTATTTCTACTTAAACGAACAGGCGGCCCGACTACAAGCGGCCTGTTCCTTCTAGCTTGAAAAACATAAGCAGACCTAACGTGTTTCCTAAAATGTGTTGGGAAACCGACAGGATACATGGCCGACTGGTCGCCAATCTGGAGCCAAGACAACAAGTCATCCAGGGGCATAGGCAGTCGGTACTTGATAAACTTTGCTTGCAAAAAACCCTAAGCAAAATTTTAAGCAAACGTAAAAAGCCGAAACAGTCGGTATAGCATTCAAGCGCATGTCAAAGACCCTATATACTTGGCAAAAATAAAGCATAAACAAGATTTTGTGATCAAAGGCGACTGGATTACCGCCAAAATTAGTATTAATAGCCGGCCACAAAGACCGGAAAAATATTCATAAACCCCGGCCCCCTGGCCGGGTAAAATGGATACGGGGGCCGAGTAAAATGGATACAAGAACAAGCGGTACGCAGGCCGGAGAAAAGTTTGAAAAATAAAAGCTTTAAACATTGGGAGGGGCTTGAGTCTCAACTGCTGCCTGATCGAGCTCAACTACGGGCGCCGGGTCCTTCAAGGCATCCTCTTTGGTTAACTCATTCTCAGGGGCAGGAGCTTTAGGCGCATCCACCTCCTCTATTGGCTATAGGGCCATCACCACTTCTTCCTCATCAGAGCTGGAGTCGTCCCCTTCCTCTTTCTTCTCGTCCTCCTCAGCCGCCTGCTGCATGATCCTTCTGTTGTACTCTTCAGTACAAGCGTTGAATTTCTTATCCCATGCGGCATAGCTGGCTTATGGGAAGAAAGACGACCAGGTCATCTTCATGATATTGGCCGAGTCCTCCATCATGGCTTGGGCTAGATCCAGCTTCTCGGTCTCGGCCTTCGCTTTAAGATCTTTGGTGATGGCCGCCTCCTGCTTCACCAAGCGGTCCTTGAAAGCATCCAAAGACTTCTGAAGGCTCTCGACATGATGGGCAATATGTCTAAGAGGCAGCAGCTCATCTTTGAGGCTCTTGACCGTCTGCTCCAGTGCCTGGTTCTTTTTGTTGGCCGCCTCCAACTTGTCTTTGATCTCCAAAGTGGCCTGAGCCTGATAATAAAGAATATCAGTTGTCAAAATTTCACTTTGGGCAATTTGAAACATTGCCTTGTCAAAGTCAGAGGCGGCCATGGTATTGGCAGCTTTTACCTCTTTGTTCTTGGCGCTGATCGGCCTACGGTGGCCGTGTACTCGAGCATGTCTGAAAAAGGAGCACCAGGCGTCAGATTTGCAAAAACAGGCAGCAAGCAAAGTCAATCAACATTTGACAAAAAAATGCTAAGTATACCTCGGAGAGGAGACCCATGATGCCGTCTAGGTCAAGGGTGCCGACTCCCTTGACCGCATCCCTCTCCTTTAGAGGGATGGTCCATAGACTTGGCCATTTGGACCAAGTCCAGTTCTTGAGGGCTGCCTACATTCAGAAAAGAAAGCATCAGAACATGAAGAGGATATTGAAGAAAAGGTTAAGGCAAGTCTAGTAGAGTCGGATTGTACCTCTTGGTGGCCGACTGTCCCTTGGGACTTGTCCTTCTTTTCCCCCACTCTTGGGGGTTTGCGGATGCTTCTCATCCGCTTGTTTCCTGAAGGAGTCAGGCGTACTCCTAGTGGCCAGTTTACGCGCTTTTGCGGCTGGCTGCTGGGAGGAAGAGGGTTTGGACGAGCCCACCTGCAAAAACATAAAAGTTTAGTACTGGCAAAGAAAAGCTTTCAAAAGAAAAACCTTGAAGGTTCGGAACTTACTATGGGTGTCTTCTTGGCAGGAGAGTCAACAGAGGTCCGCCTCTAGCTCATGATCGAGGCTCGTAGCAAAGCAGCCGCCTTCTTGGAAGCAGAAATTTGGTCCATAGCTTCGTCTGAAAGAAAACACCACAAAGAGTGAGAACAATGCAAAAATAAATCAAGTAATGCATGTAGAGGCACAAGAGGCCGGCTACCTCTGGAGGTCCGACTGCTAAAACCACAGGCGCCAAAAAGTACTCATCATAAAGCCACTGAAATCTGGGAACACAGTTCAAAGGCACCTTCTCTCGTACCCCAGTAGTAGAGTTTTCCCTTATCTCTACTTTGAAGAGTCCTTGGTCAAGGATCTCCTCCTTGGCCCGGCGAGGAATATGCAGCATGCTACGGCCGCCAGCAAGAAGAAGCGGATCCCTGTTCCACCTATTATACTGCTTGTTCAGGAGTTTATTAGGGCTGGAGACTAGGAGGAAAGTGTTTCTCCAATCCTTCCACTTGTTCTCCTTCCCCCTAGTCATCAGATATCCTTTATGGCTCGATATCTGGTACCAGCCGGTACCGCTTGCCTTGGGGGTTCGGCTTAAATAATTCATATGGGCGAACGCCTCAAAATTTGGCTCCACCCCATGCATTTCACATCCGGCTACATAGCCAAGGATGTTAAACCAGGAATTAGGGGCTAACTGCCATAGCCCCACCTCGTATCCATTGAGGATTTGTTGGACGGCCGGATGCAAGGGAAATCGAAGGTCGGCCTTAATGGCCGCCTCGTAGCAGCCAAAGCAGGCATCCCTGTAACTAGTCCCCTCGGGCCAGACGACTGCATCTTCAGCATCTGGCACGAATAATTGAAAGTCTGGACCCATCACATGGTCCGACAAGAAAGTCTCTATTCGTTCTTTCATGGCCTTGATTCGGCCCTTTGGGACGTGACAGTAATAAGGGGTGTTCAACTCCCTAAGGGAGGAAGATGGATCTGACCAGTCGACCCCTTTTTCGACTGAATGAGTTAGTCTCGCCTCATGTAGGCGAGAATGCCTTTCTTCTGAACCTAGAGAATGGCCCCCTCCTCAGAGCTCTCGGCAGCAAAGCCACCTCGGGTCCTTGCGATGTCAGGCGAATGGTCCGATAGCTCACTAATTTGAACCCGGAATGAAGAGCCGTCAGAGCTTTCAATCCTCTTTGTTCTTTTTGTTCTTGCCATACTGTCCTGCATAGATACAAAGATAGTTGGATTCCGGGACTTGCGCAAAGTTTGAAGTACCGCAGGGCATTTGGCACCCCTAGTCCTAGACTCAGCCGTCCCCGGTGACCGGCTGATTGCTAACCTAGGCCGTGCCGGATGCTTTTGAGGCCTCATTTTCAAAAAGGAAGAATAAAGTGCAAAAGCAAAGTAGAAAAGGATAAAGGAACAGACGGTTACCTAAACTTAAGTTCTGAAAGAAGGCTTGATCGAACAGGCGTCTAATAAAAGCAGGCGGTTGGTAAAATCAGTCGTCCAGAAAATCAGAGCTCAAGTTCAGGGGTCCGAGAGTTCTCTTGAAAAGTTCGCAAATGTGAACAAAAGACTTGGCCAACATGCCCTTATATATGGTAAAAGAAGAATACGAAGGGTCACTTATGAATTCAAAAATGAGCGGGAAAAAGCTCTCGGCCAATCATAGGACGACACCTGTAGCAATTCGTCGCCTGTTATAGGCCGCCACCTGTCACAGGTGACATGCGACCAGTCACGTGCCACCTGTGAGGGGAAAATGATTAGGGGTTTTCCCCGCCCAATCAGTATACGCCACGTAGACCAATCAGGTCCTGCCAAGTGTCCTCCATTTGGACGGCCTACCACGTGGCACACAGCCATTTGTCCATCATGGACCAATTATGCCATGCCATGTGGCCTACTGGTTGAGGGAGGCCACCTAGGCCCACTTCCCAAAGAGAAGCCCATTCAGCCCTAGATTGACCTAAACCTAGGATTGGGCACGCTTCCCAAGACTATAAATACACTAATTAATCCTCATTAAAGGGGGTTAAGCAATTAATTACTCTCACCTAGAGAAGTCAAAACACATTGATCACTCCTCACCTTAAGGAACCAGATCTCTCACCCTTTACCTTTCCGCACTTATTACTCCTTAAACAAGTACTAACTTGACCGTCGGAGGCGGAGCTCCCACCACAAGGAGTCTCCGTTCTTTTGCAGGTACAGGCGCAAGGATACCAGTCCCGGAATTGTAACACTCCCGCAGGACATCAGAAAACCCCAAAACAAAAGGGAGTGAGAGAAGAAGAAGACGCTCCACCTTCCTCACCTTCAAGTGAAGAAGAAGGTAGTCCTAACTCTTCATCAAGTTCGGAAATCAATCCTTTCTCAACCTTTGAGTTCGAGAGTGCGTAACCCCACAAGATGGAAGAAAATACACCTTTGAGTCGTCTTGGGGCTCCCAAAGCCTTTAGAGCGCAATGTGGGATCCTAACCCCTACTTCTCAATCCAACAACTTTGAAATCTAGCCTAATTTGATTACCTTGATAGAGCGAAAGCAATTCTCTAGTGGAAAGTCTGAGAGTCCTCATGAACATCTAAAAGAGTTCGAGAAATATTGTGATACGATAAAGGTCAACGGGGTGACTCAAGAATACATTCGATTCAAGATGTTTTATTCTCTTTAATTGGGAAAGGTTTAGAGTGGCTAGAGAAGGAGGTGCCCCCTAACTCTCTCACAACTTGGGATCAAGTTACTTCGGCATTCTTGAGGAGATTCTACAATCATAGAAAAATCGCTGAAGCTCGATCTTTGATTCTAGGCTTTCGTCAAAAGGGTGGTGAGTCCCTAAGTGCAGCTTGGGAAAGATACAAAGAACTCCAACGCCAATGTCCACACCATGGAATACCCAAGTGTCAACTCATTCACACTTTCTATGGTGGTTTTACACCTCAAGGAAGAACAAGCTTAGACGTCGGAGCCGGCAGTCTAATCATGAACAAAGGAGAGGACAAAGTGGAATATATCATAGAGGAGGTCGCAAAGCATTATGAAGATTGGTATGAAGGTGATAGGGATGCTACATCTAGCAAAGGCACGGTCTATGCATTAGAGCAAGCCAACGCAATCAACAACCTATCCACCCAAATCTCCAAAATGACCAAGCAGATGGATGACCTAATGAAAGAAAGATCCAATCCTTGAGGTAATACCTCCCCTTCAACCAAGGGAGGCAATGGTATGAACACTTCCTCCCCTTCTTCTTACAATACAATGCCTCATGGATGTTTGTTTTGTGTTAATTGTGGTACCTATGATCACGATACATCTCAATGTGTGTATTCTTGTGAAATTCAACTCCCTCCCCAAGAACATGATGATAATGTGGAAGATGATAATGCTATGAACTTTGCTCCTCGAATGGGGAATGTGGGGAATATGAGGCCAAACCCCAATCAAATGGGGAATTAGAATCAAAGTGGAAACCATGGTTGGAACCAAAGTGGTGGTGGTTATGATAACCAATACCATGGTGGGGGAGGCCCTTCCAAATTTCAATGGAAGAGGCTACCATAACCAAAGAGGGTATGGTAATAAATACCAACAACCCAACTCCCGATACTATGACCATCAAAATCAAAGTTTTGGTGATCAAAGTAACATGGTAAACAATCAACAACGAAATGTTCCTAACCAAGGCACCGGAAACAAAAGGGGTCAACATGTTTCTCATTACTCCCAAACTAATAGGCCTTCGGGTTTCCATCAACCCCAACTTACCCCACATCAACAACCTCTTCAACTTGAGGCTCCACCAAATGATTCCGTCATGGATAAACTAGATGCTTTATTAAAATTACATGAAGAGGATAAAAAATGAACCAATGATCACATGAAAATGCTTGAAACTCAAATTGCTCAACTTGCGTCTAGTTTTTCTAATTCATCCCCTTCCTCTTCTTCTACCCTTCCGGGTCAAGGAGTCAACCGTAAACCTACGTTTTTTGTGACAACTAGGAGTGGAAAGGTAGTGGGGAGTGACACTTTGATTGAGAAGAAGCCTCATGAAGAATTGGAGCTTGATAATGAGAGTGAGAAAGCCAATGAGTCTTTGGGAGGTGAGAAAGAAAATGATATTTTTGAGGAACCAAAGGAGAAACAAGCTACCCCTTTCCCCCAAATCGCCTAACTAGAGAGGAAAAGCTACCCTTCCCACAATGATTTGTGAGATCTAAGCTTGATGCTCAATTTGGAAAGTTCTTGGATGTCATTAAAAATTTGCATGTTTCCTTCCTTTTGTCGATGCTATGAAACAAATGCCCCACTATTCCAAATTTTTGAAAGACCTTTTGAGTGGGAGAAGGGAGTGTGAAACCGTGAACCTAACCGCCAATTGTAGTGCCATCCTTTCCAACAAACTTCCTACCAAGTTGAAAGATCCGGGTAGTTTCTCTATTCCTTGTTCCACAATGGTGTTGAGTTTGAAAAGGCATTGTGTGATTTAGGAGCAAGTGTAAGTCTCATGCCCTATTCCGTCTACCAAAAGCTTAGTGTAGGAACCCTCTCCCCTAAAAATGTTACTCTCCAACTAGGGGACCATTCTGTTAAGTTTCCCGTGGTTAAGGTTGAGGACATTCCCCTTAAGTTTGGAAAGTTCACATTTCTCGTTGACTTTTATGTGCTAGAGATGGATGAGGATGAGAGGATTCCTATAATTTTGGGTAGACCATTCCTAGATACCTCTAGAGCTATCATTGATGTGAAGGAGGGTACGATGACCCTAAAAATTGACAATGACTCCAATGAATTTGATTTGAATAGTGTCATGCAACAACCTTCCTCAAGTGGTGAATGCTTTAGAGTTGATATTCTTGATACCGTGCTTAATGAATTCTCTTGCTCCCATATGCATGCTACTATTGATCCTCTTGAAAGTGTTTTGTCGAATGATTCTAAGATAGGTACTCACAAGGAAGACATGCAATTCTATGAGGATTTGCTCGAGGAAAGCTAAGGGAAGTGCAAAGATGCAAGCATGGAGAAAGGGACTCCTTTCATTCATGACCTCTTCCAAGTTGAAGAAAGAGAAGAGGGCTTCAATGGTAAGGGAGCACCAAAGGTGGACTTGAAACCTCTACCTTTCGGCTTGAGGTATGGATATCTTGACGCCAATGAGTCTTTTCCCGTAATCATCAATTCTAATCTAACGGAGGAGCAAATCTCCCTCTTAATAAATGTTTTGAGAAAACACAAGAAGGCTTTGGGTTATATCATTGATGACATCAAGGGTATAAGTCCATCCTTATGCATGCATAAAATTGATCTAGAGGGAGATGCTAAACCCGTTAGGCAAAGGCAAAGGAAGCTCAATCCTTCCATGCAAGAGGTTGTGCGGAAGGAAGTTTCTAAGGTTCTTGATGCGGGAATGATCTACCCAATTGCTCATAGTGATTGGGTATCTCCCGTACAAGTTGTGCCAAAGAAGGGTGGCATGACGGTGGTGAAAAATGATCACGATCAAATAATTCCTACTTGGCTTGTTACCGGTTGGCGTATGTGCATTGACTATCGCCAACTCAATACGAGTACATGCAAAGATCATTTTTCATCGCCGTTCATTGACCAAATGTTGGAAAAGCTTACAAAGCAGTCCTTCTATTGTTTCCTTGACGGTTACTCGGGATTTTTCCAAATCCCGATTGACCCCAAGAATCAAGAGAAGACGACATTTACTTGTCCCTATGGTACCTTTGCGTACCGTAGGATGCCTTTTGGAATTTGTAACGCCCCCGCCAAATTTAAAAGATGTATGATGTCAATCTTTAGTGATATGATTGAGGATGAGATAGAGGTCTTCATGGATGATTTCTCCGTTAGGGGAACCACCTATGAAGATTGTCTATCCAATTTATCTCGTTGCTTGGAAAGATGTGAGAGGGCTAACCTCGTGTTGAATTGGGAAAAGTGCCATTTTATGGTAAAGAGTGGGATTGTTCTTGGGCACAAAATCACCCATCCCGCCATCGAGGTGGATAGAGCCAAGGTGGAGGTCATTGAGAAACTCCCTCCCCCTACCAATGTAAGGGAGTGAGGTCCTTTCTTGGCCACGTCGGGTTTTAGCGTTGTTTTATAAAAGATTTTTCTTTGATTGCAAAGCCACTCACATCTCTCTTGCAACAGGATAAAGAATTTGTCTTTGATGAAGCTTGTCATGAGTCATTTTGTAGGTTGAAAAAGGCTCTTTGCACCGCCCCCATAGTCCAAGGACCGGATTTGTCTCTACCATTCGAGCTAATGTGTGATGCAAGCGACGAGGCCGTTGGATCGGTCCTAGGACAAAGAAAGGATAGGAGACTTCACGTTATACACTACTTGTCCAAGATTCTCAACGATGCTCAACGAAATTATACAACTACCGATAAGGATTTCTTGGCAGTTATTCCCTCATTTGAGAAATTTAGAACCTACCTCATTGATTCTAGGACAATAGTGTTTACCGATCACTCGCCTCTCAAATATTTGATAATCAAGAACGGTAGGGTTTTGTAGAGATCGTCTCTACGCGGAATAGAAACCCCCCAAGACCCGCCCCAATAATTAAAGAAATAAAGCATGCATAAACATAATTAAATAATTAAGAGAAGGGAGGAAGAAGTTATACCCTTGAAGCGTGCTTTGCTCGTAAACTGAGCTCTTACTTCTAAGCTTAAAGCCTCACAAGCGTGACGGCCTCCAACGGCTCGTACCCACGACCCAAACCGAACGATCTTCGTCTCGAGGGTTAGTCAAGACTTGACCAAAGATAAAACTAGAGTTTTATGAACTTAAAGGTTTTCTCAATAATTAGAGATGCCTTTTTGAGTTCCACTCAAGTTGATTTCCAAATGCCCAATTATGGGGTATTTATAAAGAAATGCAACTTGCATTCCCATTAATGATCAATGTGGGATAGTTTGCATTTCCAACTAATTTATTTAAAACAAAAATAAATTAAAACATCATGCAATCAACAATCAACAAGTGGCATATGGAGAGGAGAGGTTAGGTGAGGACCATCACCAAGGGGGGGACCATTGCCTTGCTCCCCAAGGGTTGGCTCCAAGCCTTGGTCCCCACATCTCCAAACCGGCACCAAGGACAAGGGCAGGCTGGCAGCCTGCCTTGGTAGCCAAGGCTGCCAGCTGGCACCTAGCACCAAGGCTGGGCAGCCAGCCATGCCAGCCAACCAGCACGTACAGCCCCGCCAGCGCATGCGTGCTGCTAGCGAGCCACGCATGCTGCTGCTGCTAGGCGAGGGCCAGTGTTGTGATTTGTGCTGCCATGCGAAGGCATACGCACACACGCATAGCCCAGCGAGCTTGCTTGCTGGTGCGTAGCGAGCTGCCATGCGAAGGCATACGCACACACGCACAGACCAGCGAGCTTGCTGGCTGGTGCGTAGCGTGCTGCCATGCGATGCGCCTAGCAAGCTAGGCATGCTGTGTGCCAATTCTAGCATGGCCTAGCCTTGCGACAGCAGCTGGGCACTAGCGCCTCGCACGCATGTCATGCTAGGCTTGCGCCTAGCAATACGAGGTGCATGCTAGCTCGAGCTAGCCTGCTGCTAGGCGAGGGCAAGTGCTGTGTTTTGTGCTGCCATGCCAAGGCATACGCACACACGCACAGACCAGCGAGCTTGCTGGCTGGTGCGTAGCGTGCTGCCATGCGATGCGCCTAGCAAGCTAGGCATGCTGTGCGCCAGTGCTAGCATGGCCTAGCCTTGCGACAGCAGCTGGGCACTAGCACCTCGCACGCATGGCATGCTAGGCTTGCGCCTAGAAATGCGAGGTGCATGCTAGCTCGAGCTAGCCTAGCAACCACATGGCTAGGCCAATGTGATACTACGGCTTTGCTCGAACTTGTTGCTTGTTGATTTTGCGACGCTCGGTCTCGACGTTCTAGGCTCGATATCCGACGTCTGTGTTCGTAATACTCTAGTGACTCATCAAATCCTTTGGATTGATTCGTCGGTTCGGATCGGCAGTTCGTTTGGGTTCGACCCGAACGGTTCAGTCAAGACAAAGCTGTAATATTAATTGTTCACTAATATTACAGATCGAAAGCGGCCTCCACCCAGGCATTCCGATCACTTGATCTCACTGAAGAATTAGCTTCCCGATAATTCTGAACCCTCTATTAGAATAAAACACGTTGGAAGGACACCATTCCTTTCAAGAAGGAGGCCAAACCGAGGTTGTTGAGATGGGTTTTGGTCCTTCAAGACTTTGATTACGAAATGAGAGATAAGAAGGGAGTCGAGAACGTGGTGGCGGACCACCTTTTTAGGTTGGAAGGTGCAAGAATACATGAATACGGTTTGCTAATTGAAGATGCCCTAATGGATGACGTCTTATATGCTCTTGAAGCGAAATCGGAGCCTTGGTATGTGGATATTGTGCACTACTTGGTTTGTAGTGCCATACCCCCGGATTTCACTCCTCAACAACGTCGAAGGCTCAAGCATGAAGCAAAGAATTATATATGGGATGACCCCATTTTGTTGAAGAGAGGGGTTCATGGTTTATTGAGAAGATGCGTCCCCAATGATGAGTTTCGAAGTGTTCTTCATATGTGCCATTCCTCTCCTTGCGGTGGTCATATGAGTGCTCAAAAGACCGCTTCCAACCACTAGGCAAAAACATGTAATCCGCACTGGTTCAAAACCCTCATTTAGCATCGGTTTTGAACCGGTCCTGATTTGGGGGGTGCTAAAACCCCAGACATTCGCACCAGTTCAAAACCAGTGCGAAATCAGACTTTTTGTGCAGATAATCTAGCAGAAAAGAGAATCCAGCAATTCGTATCAATTGTAAGAAATTCGAGCAGAAGAAAATAGAGCAGTAATGAGTAATCTAGTAATAACATTCGAGCAATCAATTGAAGGAGATTACATTTGAAAACCCTAAATAAACAAGCCAATAACACAATTTTAGCAAAGGTAAAACCCTAGATCAACTATACTAACACAAATAATTATCGAAACTGATACTCATTGATTAAAAAACATTACCTCAGAAGTTGTTTCAATGGAGGAGAAAGCTCAGAACTGCTACAATACAGCGCAAAGCTAAATAACCCAGAAACCCTAACCTCGAATTTCTGATTTTTGGTTCGAAATTGATTCGAATTTGTTGTTGTTGAAGACGCACACACATCAAATTGATTTAAAATAGACGCACCTAGATACCCTAACCTCCAATATTGTAGAAAGAGAAAAGGAGAAGGAGATCGAAAGAGAGATGAAAGGAAAGGGAAAGTGGCGGTTATGGAGATCGAAGGAGAAAGAAGGAGAGAGAAAGAGTTTGAGGAAAGTGCTGAGAGATAGCTCAGAAGCCCCTTCAATGGAGAAATTCGAGTACGCTTCAATAGAGGAGAAAGAGAGGCAGATCAGATGAGAGAGGAGGAAAGATCGAGGAAATGAAAGCAAGAGAAAGAAAGAGTATATCCGGGTTTTTTTTTTATTTTACAATAGATTTCGCACTGGTTCGAACCGAACCGGTGCGATTAACTCAATTTTCGCACCGGTTTGGTTAGAACCGGTGCGAAATCCCTTTCTCCCTTTTTTTTCTCTCTTAAAAAATCATTTTTGCACTGGTTTTCAAGAACCAGTGCGAAAAGTGTGGTGCCTATTTCACTTTTTCTACTAGTGAACGTTTTGCAATGCATGCTCTTTTGGCCCGCTCTATTCAAAGATGCTTGGCAATTTGTTAAAACATGTGATAGGTGTCAAAGGGCGGGGAACATCTCTAGGAGGGATGAAATGCCTCAAAACCCCATCCTTGAGCTTGAAGTTTTCGATGTTTGGGCAATAGACTTCATGGGGCCCTTCATTTCTTCTCATGGGAACAAATACATCTTGGTAGCCGTAGATTATGTTTCCAAATGGGCGGAAGCCATGGCTTCTCCTACAAATGATTCTAAGGTGGTGTGAACTTATTCAAAAAGGTGATCTTTCCGAGGTTTGGTGTCCCTAGGGCTATCATTAGTGATGGGGGGTCACATTTCAAGCATCACACTTTCACTAGACTTCTTGATAAGTATAGTGTATCTAAAAAGTGAGAGCTTTCTTACCACCCTCAAACAAGTGGTCAAGCGGAGATAACCAATAGGGAGCTTAAGGACATTTTGGAAAAGACGGTGGCAAGAACAAGAAAGAATTGGTCCTCCAAGCTCATTGACTCTTTGTGGGCTTACAGGACCGCCTTGAAGACTCCTATAGGGACTACACCCTATAAGCTTGTTTATGGGAAGAATTGCCATTTACCCGTAGAGATGGAACACCGAACGCATTGAGCAATCAAGCAAATCAACTTTGATCTCTATAGTGCGGGTGAGCAAAGGATTCTAGAGCTTCATGAGTTGGAAGAGTTGAGAATGAATGCCTATGATAGTGCAAGCATATAAAAAGCAAGGACCAAGGCTTGGCACGATGCTCAAATAGTCAAGAAGGAATTCGTCAAAGGCCAAAAGGTTCTCCTCTAGAACTCTCGCTTGAAGCTTTTTTTGGGCAAGCTAAGATCAAGATGGAGTGGGCCATTCCTCATCACAAAAGTGTTTCCCTATGGTGCTTTCGAGATTTCTAATGAAGCGTACCCTCCATTCACAGTGAATGGGCACCGCCTCAAGCCTTATTATGAAGATCACCCCATTGACAAGTCGGTTTTTACTATCCTCATTGATGTGCATCGCGCATTTGATCCTCCTTGATTTGACTCAAGGAGCATCAAGCTAACGACGTAAACCAAAAGCGCTTCCGGGAGGCAACCCGAGTTTCTAACCTTCTTCTATTCAACTTTCTTGATGTTTTAATTCTTCTTTTCAAAACTTTGGATTGATGGTTAGGTGTGTATATGGTTTGTGTTGCTCTTCTTGTTTGTCTAACCTATAAAGGGAATGCATTTTCCATGTTCATTTGGCATGATTGTGCAGTATTTTAATGTGTCTTGAAGAGAAGTTTTGTGCAAATTATGAAGAATTAAGGATTTTGGGGTAGTTCGACCGAACTCTATATAGGTTCGGCTGAACTTTTCAAAAGTTTGACTGAACCCCCATGGATTTCGACCGCTCCTGCTCTAGAATCAAAATTGAGTTGCAAACTGCCAGTTTCTGGGAAATTTGAAAGTTCGACCGAACATTTCAAAAGTTTGATCGAACCTCTGCAGATCCGATCAAACCCCTTAAGAGTTCGGCCGCTCCTGTTATGGAAATCAAAATGGGTAGCAATCTGCGTGAATCTAGGATATTATGAAGTTCGACCGAAGTTTTAAAAAGTTTGGTCGAACCTCTTCTGGTCCGACCGAACTTGTTAATGGTTCGGCCGAACCTTTTTCAAGCACCTCCTAATTTTTTTTTTTTAAAAAAGGGTCGCAGCTTTCTCATTTCTCCTTCATACTTTTCGGCTCCTTCTCTCTCTTCTCTTCTCCTTCTCACTCTAAAACTCCATTGTCACCCCTCCTCCAACCTCAAATCTCCATAAAATCAATCCAATCAATTCTTTTTCTCACTTATTTTTCATCCACTACTCAATTTCTAGAATCTCCATCCAAAATTCCTCACAAAAATCAATCTCTTCAATTTTTCCTCAATTTCTTGGGTTTGAGTGACTTGAAATTTTTGGGTTTCTACTTTCTTCCAATCAATTGCGGTATGGTTATTCTAGCTTTTGCAAGTTCATTTATTCAATTTCTCTTAGTTTTACCATGTTTTACATGTTCAAGTATGAATTGTGGTATTATTGAAATTGTTAGTCATGGCTTGTTTGATTTATGTGGTTTTTGGGATTTCCTTGTTGTAATTGGTTGGTTGTTGATAGTAGGACTTGTTTCATGAAGAATATGCATGTATGCCTTGATTTTTCATGATTTCAAATTATTTTCTTGAAATTGTTGACTTTTCACTAGGTTGTTCATGCTACATTTTTATTGAGAAATTCTTGAGTTGGATGTAATTTTGTGATTATTACTCATTGTTATTGGTTTAACTTTGATGAGTTTTGAGTGATTTTCATGAATTTTAGGGGACATCATGCCCAAATTCACCTAGGCTTTCTTAGGATTTGTATTTGATTGCCATAGGACATTTAGCTCATGCCTTGGTTTATAAGTGTCCATTAATGCCTTGAATTGTATTGTTGTTATCTTCTACATTTATTTCACAACTCATGGTTTTTACTCTCATTGCTTACACTTTTTATCTTGGCAAGCTTATTTTGTCTCCTCTTGGCTTGAATCTTCCTAATGTTAGCTCTTGGTGATTTTGTAGATCCACAATGCATCTTTTTGGCAAAGGCAAGTCCAAGAGGAAGAGCACGGGTGAATCTTCAACACCCACTTTTCCATCTCCACCCGGCATCAATGATCATGGCATCATCACTCCAAACAAGCACTTTTGGGATGTCTATAAGACCCTCATAGATCGTCCTATACGATCGACAAGGTTCTTCTGCGGTAACACCCTAAGAAAACTAGGCATCATGGATGAAGTAGTCCGGCTCGCACAAAACTTTGGTTAGGGTGAGTTCATCGACCTCCACGCTCATACCTATGAGCGCATCACATTGTAGTTCCTTGCTTCCCTGCGCAAGGAAGTCATTGAAGAAAATGATGAAGGGGATGAATCTCAAATTGTTCTTCACTTTCGCATGTTCAACGAAGACCATTCCCTAACTAAGAGTGAGCTCAACGACTTCTTCCATTGGCAAGCAACCGAATTATATCGACCTTCCGATATGACCTCAATGTGTCGCATCCCCTATAATGAACAAGAATGGTGGCGGAGCATCTCCACCAAGCCCGTTTTTCGCACTAACACTACAAAGGTCAACAACATCATTCATATTGCTTTGAGATACTTTGCCCGACTCCTTCAATATGCCGTTTTCTTCAAGGAAAACCTCGGCTCTATGGTGAAAGATGAGGTAGCTTGCCTCTACTTGGCCGACAATCCTCAACGCTTGAAGTTTCAATGCTCTACCACCTTTATCTCGAGATTGTTGGACACTCGTGATGGGCGGCTTGGTGATGAGACACATATGGGGGGCATGATCACTCTCATTGCCCTCTCTTTGAAAGGCGGAGCTTACAAGGACCAAATTGATTTGCTCCCCCATGTGCTCCAAAACAAAGAAGAAGAGGTTGTCGGCTATCCTCCATATGCTCTTTCTATTGTTGCACTCCGCAACCAACGCTTCATCAACTACACCACCCAAAATCGCAAATTTATCCTCTTGGTCGATAATGGAGAAGAATGGTGTGTCCTCCCGGATCTCCCTCACACTTCGGTAGATCCTTCTTACCCGCTAAGACGGAAGATTGCACGGAAATTCATCCCTGATGAATTAAGGAAGAATCAAGTCTGCGGTGCAATTCCATACCCTCAACCGGTCTACCAAATGGAGCAACCCATTCCCCCCCACCCCCAGTGGGGGAGGTAAGGCATCTTCTTCTTCTTCCTCTTCTCCTTTTGATATGAGTTCCCTCTGTATTACCCTCGATGGTATTCGTCATGATAATCAAACTTCCATTGAACAATGGGGGTACTACGGAAGGATGAACTATGATAATCTTGTGCAAGCGGGCGTTCAAACGCCCTATGTTAAATATCCCTACCACCCGCCTCAAGAGGGTCTGGTTCCACATTGGGGCCCCTATGACCCTAACAGCCCCACCCCCAACACCTATGCTTATTGGGAAAGTCCTACCGACTTGTCCCAACGTGTTGGTACCCCACCATTCAACCCATATTGGCTGGGTGGGTGTGACTATGCCTATGATCCGGCATATCCATTGTTGTAGCCAAGCCTAACAACTTGGTTATGGACATTTCGTTGGTTCAAGATGTAGCATCATGCGTTGGTGCTATGCATTCTATCATTGGGCAGCAAGATATTCAACCACTTGAATTTCTTGTTGTTCTTATTAATTAGTTCGTTAACTAGTTCGTTTTACTTCTTTTATGCTTTGAATAAGTTGTAAACTTTAATCTTATTTTAAGTTTGCAAATTAGTTATGCTCTTTAGTTCTTTTAGCTGAACATGTAATGTTACATTCACACATCAAGTACAAGATCAAGATGCATCACAAAAGCAGCCGTTTAAGCTTGTGAAGAAGGCATAAAATCCGAAACTAATTTGGAGGTATTTTAAGGCTTTAACTTGGGTGTTACAATCAGCTTCAATGAGGAGTTACAAGCTTTAAAATGAGCCTTCAAGTGGCCGTTTATTTCAGCCAGCAATGGGTACATTCAAGAGGCGTCCAAGTACATCCTTGTCTACATACATTCAAGCTTAATTCAAGGCTTGAAACAAGGGGGAGTTACACTTCACTTGCTGTTTGAATTTGGGCGTGAAAAGGGGAGCCGTTACAACTCCAAGTTGCTGCTTTGATTGGCGTGAATCAAGGGGGGGTTATACTCTCTTGTTTCTGATTTTATTTCACTCATAATTTGGAGGTTACAAACCGTCATTTGCTCTTGATGTATCTAGCTAAGTAAGGCTTCTTTTATTAATGTATCTAGACTACAAAAAGCTGATATGTACTTAGTTGGACGTGTAACAAGTGAGCTTTAAGCCACTTGACTTAGCTTGTACTTAAGATGCTTGCTCACTATAAATAGCAAGCAAATGTGAATGAAAAATCAGATTATTTCGAACAAAAAAAACTTGTCTTACATTCGTTTCTTGGATTAGAAACAAAAACCTGAAATTCTTGGATTTGGAATTTCGTTTCCTTTGCTTAGTTAGCTAGTTTAGGCTACTAGTTGGCTTGTGATCTTAGGAATCCAAAACGTTTCTTAGTGGTGTGACTGTATCTAAGAAGCCTTTGGTTCTTTAGCCTTATCTATCCCTTGGTTTATCCCTTGTGTATTTTGAGTGTTACTCCAAATATACAACATTTGGCGCTAGAAGGAGGGGGTCTAGCAAACAAATACCCAAACACAATACCCCAAACACATACCCAAACACAAACCATGGCCGACATCCCACCCCCTAATTGGCAAGAATATGTCAATAAGGTTGCACAAGAGAAAGAAGATATGGAGCAACGAATGCAATATTTGCAAGAATGCTTGGTGGTTCGACGCACACTTAGCAATATGGTTGGCAAAGAAGGAAGTTTGCAACGTGAGTCAATCTTTCACACTCGTTGCACCATTGGTGGAAAGGTATGTACAATGATTATTGATGGAGGTAGTTGTACCAATGTAGCTTCACAAGTAATGATAGACAAACTGAAACTTAAAACCGTCCCTCACCCTAAACCTTATGTGATTCAATGGCTAAATCATGGAAAAGGAATTCAAGTAACACAACAAGTCTTGTTATCATTTAGCATTGGTAAAACTTATGAGGAAGAATTGTGGTGTGATGTTATACCTATGGATGCATGTCATATTTTACTTGGTAGACCTTGGTTATTTGATAGGCGTGTGATGCATGATGGGTATAAAAACACATATTCCTTCACTAAGGATGGACGGAAAATACTTCTTACCCCCCTAAACCTCAAAAACGATCACCCCATATCCACACCCCCTACTTACCTTACCACTCTCATAAAATCAGAATTGCATGAGTATAAAGCTCACAAACCATTCATTTTAAGCCAACTTGATGTCCCTTCCAAACCGTCACCAGAAGAGCCACACCCACTCCTCACCCCTCTTCTCAAAACCTTTTCCCATGTTTTCCCCGAAGACATTCCCCATGGCTTACCCCCAAAACGTGACATACAACACAAAATTGATCTTGTTCCCGGATCAATGCTCCCAAACAAACCGGCCTATAGAACCACTCCAAAAGAAACCGAAGAGATTAAGCGGCAAGTGGAAGAATTACTATCCAAGGGTCTTATTCGTAAGTCTCTTAGTCCATGTGCTTGTCCTACTTTGATTGTGCCTAAGAAGAATGGAGAATGGAGAATGTGTGTTGATAGTAGGTCAATCAATAAAATCACTATCAAGTACCGGTTTCCTATTCCAAGATTGAATGATTTGCTTGATGAATTGTATGGTTCTAAAGTGTTCTCTAAAATTGATTTGAGAAGTGGCTATCATCAAATTCGAATTTTCGAAGGAGATGAATGGAAAACCGCTTTCAAGACAAAGGAGGGCCTCTATGAATGGCTTGTGATGCCATTTGGTTTGTCTAATGCACCATCTACATTTATGCGCCTTATGAATCAGGTTATGCAACCTTTCATGGGTAAATTTGTTGTAGTTTATTTTGATGACATTTTGGTGTATAGTAGGGAGGAAGAAGAGCATTCTATGCATTTGCAACAGGTTTTTGAAGCCCTTGAACGTGAGAAGTTGTATGGTAACTTAGAGAAGTGTCATTTCTTCACTTCCCAAGTTATTTTTCTTGGCTTCAAAGTTTCATCACAAGGCATTGAAGTTGATGAAAAGAAAGTTGCTGCAATTCGTGAGTGGCCTACGCCACAAACCGTTCAACAAGTTCGAAGCTTTCATGGACTTGCTTCTTTCTATAGAAGATTTGTACGGAACTTTAGCACTCTCATGGCACCTATCACGGAACTAACTAAAAATCAGAAGTTAGTTTGGAATGATAAGGCTCAAAAGGCCTTTGATGAGGTAAAACATCAACTTACTAGTGCACCTATTCTTGCTTTGCCTAACTTTGATGAAGTTTTTGAAGTTGAGTGCGATGCTAGTGGAGTTGGTATTGGTGCTGTTTTGTCACAAGTTGGGCGTCCCCTTGCCTACTTTAGTGAAAAACTCAACGAAGCACAACGGAAGTATAGCACCTATGATAAGGAGTTCTTTGCTCTTGTTCGTGCTTTGGACCATTGGAGACATTACCTCATTTCCAAGGAGTTCATCCTTCATTCGGATCATGAAGCCCTCAAATATCTTCAAAGCCAACAAAAACTCCAACCTCGCCATGCCAAATGGGTGGAGTATTTGCAAGCTTTTCATTTCGTGATCAAGCATAGGAGAGGCGCCATGAACAAAGGAGCTGATGCGCTTTCAAGGAGATATACACTCTTGAATTCTTTCAAAGCAAGGGTGATTAGTGTTGATGATGTAAAAGCAAGTTACCACAATGATCATGACTTTGGTGATTTGTTTTTAAAATGTTCTAATCATGCTTACAAAGATTATTACATTTTAGATGGCTATTTGTTCAAAGGAAACAAGTTGTGCATTCCAAGATCAAGCTTAAGAGAATCTCTTATCAAAGAGTTTCATGAAGGAGGAATGGCGGGACACTTTGGCATAGAGAAGACTACCCTTCTTGTCCAAGAATACTTTCATTGGCCTAGATTGGTCCGTGATGTGGAGTTCATTGTGAAGAGATGCGTGACATGTCAAAAGGCCAAGAGTCATAGTCTACCTCAAGGCTATCTTTTGCCCTTACCTATTCCGCAAGCACCATGGGAGGATATTAGTCTTGATTTCGTTGTGGGACTTCCTATCACCCAACGAAAGAAAGATTCTATAATGGTTGTTGTTGATCGATTTTCTAAAATGGCTCATTTTATTGCTTGTCATACAACTTATGATGCTACTCATGTTGCTAACTTGTTTTTCAATGAGATTGTTCGTTTACATGGTGTACCTAAATCCATGGTGAGTGATCGTGATCCAAAATTTCTAAGTCATTTTTGGCTTACATTATGGAGGAAGATGGGCACGAAATTGAACTTTAGCACTTCAAGTCATCCTCAAACAGATGGCCAAACCGAAGTGACTAATAGAACTTTGGGATCCTTGTTGCGTTCTTTGGCTACTAAACGTCCCAAGCAATGGGAAGAGATGCTTCCTCATGCGGAGTTTGCTTACAATCGTGTGCCTAGCAAGACAACAGGTCTGAGTCCTTTTGAAGTGGTGTATGGATTCAATCCGTGCACTCCTATTGACCTCACTCCCATTCCCTCACCAAACAAGTTCAGCAATGATGCCGAGGTGCGCGCAAAAGAAATCAAGTCTATGCATGAGCAAGTTCGTTCCAAAATTGAACAAACTAATGCAAAGACTAAGGCATACTATGACAAGAAAAGAAAGGAGGTCCGTTTTCAGCCCGGTGACTTAGTTTGGATTCATCTTCGAAAGGAAAGATTTCCTTCCAAAAGACGGTCCAAGGTTAGTCCTCGTAGTGATGGTCCATTTGCCATTGTTGAAAAGGTGAATGATAATGCTTACAAGGTTGAGTTGCCCGGAGATTATGGTGTTTCTAGCACCTTTAATGTGGCTGATTTGTCACCTTATTATGATGAGTTTGAAGAGTTGCCGAGTTTGAGGGCAAACTCTTTTCAAGAAGGGGGAATGTTGTAGCCAAGCCTAACAACTTGGTTATGGACATTTCGTTGGTTCAAGATGTAGCATCATGCGTTGGTGCTATGCATTCTATCATTGGGCAGCAAGATATTCAACCACTTGAATTTCTTGTTGTTCTTATTAATTAGTTCGTTAACTAGTTCGTTTTACTTCTTTTATGCTTTGAATAAGTTGTAAACTTTAATCTTATTTTAAGTTTGCAAATTAGTTATGCTCTTTAGTTCTTTTAGCTGAACATGTAATGTTACATTCACACATCAAGTACAAGATCAAGATGCATCACAAAAGCAGCCGTTTAAGCTTGTGAAGAAGGCATAAAATCCGAAACTAATTTGGAGGTATTTTAAGGCTTTAACTTGGGTGTTACAATCAGCTTCAATGAGGAGTTACAAGCTTTAAAATGAGCCTTCAAGTGGCCGTTTATTTCAGCCAGCAATGGGTACATTCAAGAGGCGTCCAAGTACATCCTTGTCTACATACATTCAAGCTTAATTCAAGGCTTGAAACAAGGGGGAGTTACACTTCACTTGCTGTTTGAATTTGGGCGTGAAAAGGGGAGCCGTTACAACTCCAAGTTGCTGCTTTGATTGGCGTGAATCAAGGGGGGGTTATACTCTCTTGTTTCTGATTTTATTTCACTCATAATTTGGAGGTTACAAACCGTCATTTGCTCTTGATGTATCTAGCTAAGTAAGGCTTCTTTTATTAATGTATCTAGACTACAAAAAGCTGATATGTACTTAGTTGGACGTGTAACAAGTGAGCTTTAAGCCACTTGACTTAGCTTGTACTTAAGATGCTTGCTCACTATAAATAGCAAGCAAATGTGAATGAAAAATCAGATTATTTCGAACAAAAAAAAACTTGTCTTACATTCGTTTCTTGGATTAGAAACAAAAACCTGAAATTCTTGGATTTGGAATTTCGTTTCCTTTGCTTAGTTAGCTAGTTTAGGCTACTAGTTGGCTTGTGATCTTAGGAATCCAAAACGTTTCTTAGTGGTGTGACTGTATCTAAGAAGCCTTTGGTTCTTTAGCCTTATCTATCCCTTGGTTTATCCCTTGTGTATTTTGAGTGTTACTCCAAATATACAACATCCATCAACCTAAAATCCTTTTGATGGTGGTTGGGGTACCCAAGGGTGGCTTTTATGAGCACTTTAACCAACCCATCCATCCATTCATGGATCGCCCCGGGTTTAATTTCATCAACCCTCCTAAGGAACGGGAGGATAGAAACGCCCAATGAAGGTTCTCCCCCTCCCTTCCCCCTGGATTTCTATGCCTTTCACTTTTGATCAAGACGTGCAAAAGACTAGCGTTGGGGAGGATGTTCCTTTTGGTTAAAGTGTACATAGGAGGGTAGTATGGTAGGATGGTAGCTTGTGCATATTGAGAACCATTGAGGATAATGAATTTGTTGTAGTTAGTGATGATTTTTGGTTGGTTTTTTTTTATGATGATGATGATTCGTATGATGATGATGTTATGGTGTGAACAATTTTGAATAAGTTGTTGTTCCCTCTTCTCTCTTGATCTAATGAACAAATTTTCAATCCAAATCCCATAATCCAAATGCCTTTATCCAAATTTTGTTGATAGCTTTTTGTTAGTCATTTTCTTTTGTTTATAATTCTAGTCTTTTTCTTTTGTTCACTATCTTTTCTTTGTATAGTTGTAGTGTCATTTCTTTTGGCTCACTTTCCTTGTGGCTTGAAAACGGAAACACAAAAGGATGGATAAGGAGCAACTCAAGCTCCGGAAACCTTGGTGAGATCGCAATATTTGTCTTGTGTTCTAATTCAAGCGACATTTGGTGAGATCTTTCCCTACTTTCTTTTATTTTCCTTTGTGTGCATAGTTAGTTTAGACTAGGATGGAGTTGATTGTTCGAGGTTGTTCGCATTTGATTCCACGAAATCTGGTGATCGTTGGTATTGATGCCGAACGATCTTTGTTTGTCGATTGGGAATTATATGTTTACCTGCCTCTTATCTCTCTTGTACTACTACCTTTTGAAAAAAAAAATTAAAATGTGAAAAATGAAAAAGATTTTACTTTTTGTTCAAGGCAAACCACAAAAAGTTTAGTTGTTTCATTTTCATTTTGAGCATAATGAAGTTGACTTGTGTGTTTGAATGCTTTGCTTCTTGAGTGTTATAAGTTTGCATGCTTCGGGATTGCCATTGGTTGACTCTAGGATATGTTCATACTACGCTAGTTGTTCTAGAACTCGTAAGGCCCATCAAACCTAAATTTACTTGTTTGTGGTAAGAAGGTGTTGCTCTCATTAGGGGATTTGAAGCCCTAAAGATAGTTTTTGTAACCCGATGTGAACTTTATTGTTCAAGCCTCCAACATTACTTGTATGAGTGGCGTAGGATCCTCACCAAGGCATGCTTAGATCTAGAACATGACATCTGGCTCCTGAGATCGAGACCGAACTAACCTAGGAATGACAAAGGCATTCTTCATTTGGTGACTATTTTGTTTTCTAGGATTAGCTTTTACTTTTATTATCTTTTGTATTTTTTGTTGTATTTTCCATTTTTTTTTTGCTTACCATGTTGAGCCTTCCCCTCCTTGATTATAGCACATTACAAGCCTATGGCCCTTATGTTTTACTTTCACCCTTAAAATCGTGAAGCTGAAGCCATGAAAGCTTATTGTAGTTTTGATTTGAAATTTGGAAGGTAATAGTTCTAATTAAATGGAAAGTGAAGTAGTGATTTTGTGAATATGTGTTCGATAAAAGAGAATGCGAATCCTAGAAAAAGTCGTCCATAGTTATAAAAGGCAAGGACAATGGAATAAAGTTGAAAAAAAAAAATGAGAATTTACAAAATGGCAAAAGCAGAGAAAAAAATAAAAGGAAGAAAAAAAAAAAGAGTTGATGAATGAAAATGTAAGAGGAAAATGAAAGCTCAAAAGTGTTTGGTAATGTAATTCAAGTTTGTGGCAACGTAGTTTGAAAATTGGTAGATGTTTGATTTTGAAAAAGAGGCTTGATCACCCTTTGCTTCAAGATTAGGCTAAGCACGAATTTCCAAATTTTTCCACACCCTTACCCCCTAGCCAACGTTACAACCCTTTCGATGCTCTTTAGACCTAGGTTGGTTGAGTCACTAGTCGGTGGAGGGAGCCAGATTTCAAGCATATGGAGAGGGCATGACTTGGTAAGATGTCGAGTTCCCCTATTTTGTATTGTTTTATCTTTGTTCCGACTCCTTCGAGGAGTCACGAGATGCTACCTCCAAGGGTGGATTTGAATCAGATGAGGGAACGCGGTAAGATTGTATGGAATGCGGGGGAGTGGTGCATGTTAGAGTTCTCCATGATTAGCATTACTTTTCCTTCAATCAACCTTCAGCATCCCCTTGCATGCTCATTTCTACTACTTAGAAAATTTGCCATTCATTCATGTTTGTTATCTCTAAAAGCTTGACTTGACTATTATTTGTGTTGGGGTGTTGCTTTTCTTTCCCTTGTTTTTGGTTTGTCTTGAACACAATTTTGTAAGTGTAGTGGGGTATACTCTTTGGAAACCCTCACGAGATCACAACTCGTCCTCATCGGCGACCAAGGGGTTTAAATGGCTTGTTTCTTTTGCTAAAAGCAATTTCGACTTTTCTTTTGTTCTTTGCTTGTTTGAATATAACTTAATCTTTCTCCCTTGTTCATCTTCTTTTGCTTTGCTCGAGAGCGAGAAATGGCTTAGCGTGGGGGATTTTGATGAGTGACATTTATGTCACTCTTAGGAGTAGTGTTTAGGTCTCTTTCCTCCTATTTTCTTAGGTTTTTCTACCTCATTTCTCCTCTTATGGCTTCTTTATGTGTTGATGAAAAGTATGCTTATTTGCGCTTGTTTTGATAATTTTTATGCATTATTTTATCATCCCCTTGCTCTCATGATTTTTGCTATCTTTTATAGGTTCCACGTCGGTCCTAAGCACGGTGGGAGGCCCCTTGGCCAATCTTGGAAGCATGGATGAAGACAAGAGGAGCAAAGGGAAGGAGAGGAAGCAAGAAGAGGAAGTGCAAGAGGAGGTGTGGCCAAACCTCTGAAAGGTTCGGTCGAACCAAGGTGTGGTAAGACTTTTGAAAAGTTTGACCGAACTTACAAGGTGCAAATGAGGCAGTTTCAAACCAGTTTTCAGCGACTTTGCAGGAAGGATCGAACCTCAAAAGTTCGACCAAACAAGGAGCAGGGAGTTTCGGCCGAACCTACCCAGAGTTCGACCGAACCTAGCCAGATGTCCGACCGAACCTACCCAGAGTTAGGTCGGACCTTTTCCCAATCTCAACCGACTTTATACGGATTATTTAAGTCCCTTTTTAGAACATTTTTTGGAGATTAGATTAGCTTAATTTTCTGGTTTTATTAGCTTTAATATAGAGAGAGAAACACCCTTAGTTTAGCTTTTTAGAGAGAGAAAGTGTGGATTTCTCCATTGGAATTTAAAGAAGATGCTTAATCAACCTCTTTGTAGACTTTCAACTTCAATCAATGAACATTTCCTTACTCTTTTCTCTTTATCTTGCTATTTGATTTTGCTTTAGTTTGCATTTGTTTTGTTGATTACTCATTAATCATGCCTTTGCTTGTTGATTTCATGATTAACGTGTTAATTGCCATGGATAGTGAGTAGTTCTTTAGCTAAGGGTGTGGGGATGATGTAGTTGGAATTTATTCATGATTTGGTTTGGAATGCAAGTGATTGTGATTAAAGCCTTTATTTGCTTGATGTTCCTCGATCCTCTTGCAAAGTGCACGTTGCTAGTTGATTGAGGGTGAATTTATGCTAGGAGATGCGATAGTTAAGCTAGGTAGATTCATTTATATCAATTGTTACTTGATTGCACCTCCCAATATATGGTTCTAATGTGATAACATAGAGACTATGTTAGGAGAAGCTAATTGACCCCGATAAGTGGCTAGATTGGACCTTATTTCGATATTCAAGCATGTTTAGTTCATGATTACTTTGTTTCCATGCCTATGTGTGTTTAAGTGAAGCCTACATATACCCATTTCCCTTAGTGTTTTCATTGCATTGTTTCTAAGTCATTTCACTCTTAGTTTTAATAACTTTTACAACTTCATTCCCTCTTTTCGAGATAGCTTAATTGTTGGTTGTGATCGTAGTGCTTAGCTTCTCCCTGTGGTTCGACCCCTCTTCTTGCCATATACTTGTATTAGGTTAGTTGAGTGTTATAAATTGTATTTGATTTAGGGATAGACATATTGACGATGTGTTTCTTCCCTTATCATGTTCCTTCAAATTTTGGAAGGCCGCCTCTGCATCCGTCCCCAAATTAAACATAGTCTTCTTCTTGATTGCTTGGAAGAAATAGAGGCACTTGTCGCCTGACCGACTGAGGAATCTCCCCAATGCCGCCAGACAACCTGTTAATTTTTGAACTTCCTTTACAGTAAGGGCGTCTGCATGTCTATGACTGCCTGTATTTTCTCTGGATTGGCCTCTATCCCCCTTTGATCAATTAGAAATCCGAGGAACTTCCCAGACTCAACACCAAAAACACATTTCTTGGGATTAAGCATGACCTGGTGCCGTTTGAGTGTGGCGAATGTTTCTGGGAGATTTGTAAGATAGTCCGACTGAAGTTTGGATTTAACTATCATATCATCAATGTACGCCTCCACATTCCTTCCAATTTGATCAATGAAGACTTTATTAATCATTCTCTGGAAGGTAGCAGGCGCATTCTTCAATCCAAACGGCATCACAATGTAGCAGAATAACCCCTGATTAGTGACGAATGTCGTCTTTTCTTGGTCTTTCTTCCACAGGGGTATCTGTTGAAAGCCTTAATAGGCGTCCATAAAGCTCGTCAAGGCAAGGCCGACTGTAGAGTCGACCAGACTGTCGATCTTTGGGAGAGGATAGATATCCTTCGGACATGCCTTATTCAAGTCTATGTAGTCTACACAAATATTAGCAACACAATATTGCGGTTTATTATAAGGCCGAGAGCCGGGTTATGCTAGGTGTTCGCCTGTGCATTGGCCGACTGACCGCCTGGTTTGGGGCAATCACCATAGTGATTGATTGACCTAGAATTAGTAATACTCAAAAGTATCAAAAATTCCAAGTCAATCAACTCACCTTCAAAAACCTAGCGTCAATCGCCCAGGGGCAAGAACAGTCGGTATATAAAGCATTCATCAAGACAAGAAGAAAGCTACATACACTTAGCAAAATTCATGAAAAGCAAAAATTCAAAATTTTGAAAAACCGACAAAACTGCCGGATGATTTAATATAAACAATCTACTAGGAGACCGACAGAAATGTTAAAAATTGAAACTGTAAAAACACCCCGACCCCTTGTTCGGGTAATAATACAAAACATGCGGCACACAGGCCGAAGAAAGTTGACATATAAGAAAAACGGGAGTTCAAGCAGTTGGAGGAGGACGTTCAGTGTCGGCAGCCTCTTCCTTTGGATCCTCAACCGGCGGTTGTTCTTTCTCGGAATCCGCCTCCTCCTGCGGCGGTTCTTCTTTGGCATCCGCCTCCTCCTTCTCCTCCTTGACATTCTCTTCCTAGTCCGACTCCCCGGAAGTGGAGTCAGACGCCTCATCCTCCGCATCTTCCTCGCCATCTGCCGTCTCCATGATCTTTTTGTTGTATTGATCAGTACAGACGGCGAATTGGCTCTCCCATTTTTCATAGCTGGGAAGAGGGTCGCCCAGATCATCTTCGTAATGGCACTGCAGTCGTCCATCACGTCTAGAGCAATGGCCATCTTCTCCTTGCCAGCTTTCTCATTAAGCTTTTGGGTGAGCTCAACCTCTTGATTCTGCAGGCGGCCCTTGATTTTATTTACCCGGGCACGGAGTCCCTCGGCTTCCTTGTCCGCCTCCTTGAGAGGCTCAAGCTCAGATTTGAGGTCCTTCACAGACTTCTCTAGCTCCATGATCTTCTTCCTGACCGTCTCTAAGTCTTTCTTGACCTGCAAAGTGGCGGACGCCTGGTAATATAGTATGTCAGTGGTTAGAATCTCGTTTTGTACTATCTGGAACATAGCTTTATCAGAATCAGAGGCGGCTACGGCCTTCGCAGCTTGTACCTCTTTGTTCTTTTCGGAGATGGGTTTGCGGAGACCATACACTCGCAGCATAGACTACACTCGGCCAAAAATAGTCGTCAGTTGCAGGAAACCAGGAAAATATGTAAACAACAAAAAGAACTTTTTACTAAGTATACCTCGGCCAGGAGAGCCAGGATGGCTTCAAGGTTAAGGGTGCCGGCTCCCTTAACAGACTCCCTGTCCTCGACAGGGATGGCCTTCAGCATGGACTTGGCCATCTGAACTAGGTCCGGCTCTTGAGAGGCATCAGCAAAGTAGACCCTGATTAATACGTGGCATAAAAACAGAAAGTAAGCTGACTGATTTCAGAGGAGTCGGTTGCTTGATGAAACTTGGGAGATTTGAACAAATTATACCTCTCGCCGCCTCCTTCTCTCTCGGATGTCGGCTGCTCCCGAGGGCAGCCGCAGTTCTTCCCCTGCTTTGAGGAGTTCTTCCTTGCCGTTCGGCCGCATGTCTTCTGGCATTGCCCGGAGTCGACACATCCCAGTCGTCTATTTCCTGACCTTGGGATCCGGCTGGGTAGAGGAGGAAGGTCTGGCTACATCGCTCTGCAACACAAGTCATTGAGTCATAAACAGGTGACAAATATAAAAGAAATTATGCTAAGTTAAAGTAGCTCACCCTGGGCGCCTGTTTGGCAGGGGAATCCTTATTGGACCGCTTGCCTAGAATGGTCGCGCGGTATTGAGCGACTACTTTCTTGGAGGCCGAGATTTTTTTGCATAGATTTATCCGCAAAAGGTGAATCAAATGGTTAGACACTGAATCAGCCAAGTCTTTCAAGACACTCTAACAGGCGGTCCACTACCTCTCGGCATCTCCCCGCTAAGGCCTTAGGCGGCCAAATATGTCCCATCATATAACCAGTTATACTTTGGGATGTAATTTTAAGGGATGAACTCCCTCACCCCAGTCTCGGGGTTCGCTTGTATATCAACTTTGAAGAGCCCTCGGTCTAGGATCTCTTCTTTTGCTCTTTGAGGAACAGGCGGCAGATCAGATCCGCCTGTCAGGTAAGGTGGATCCCTGTTCCACCTATTAAACTTTTTGTTCTTGACCTTGTTAGAGTGGGAGACTATGTAGAAGGTGTTCCTCCAATCCTTCCACTTGTTCTCCTTCCCCATGGTCATCATGTAGCCCTTGTGGCTAATCAGCTGGAACCAGCCGGTCCCACTTGTTTTTGGGGTCCGACTGAGATAGTTCATGTGAGCGAATGCTTCGAAGTTAGGCTCTACTTCATGCATCTTACAACTGCCAACATAGCCTAAAATATTGAACCATGAGTTTGGGGCCAGTTGCCAGACTCCCAGCTAGTACCCATCTAAAATCCTCTCTACAGCCGGATGTAAAGGAAATCTCAAACCAGCTGTAATAGCCGCCTCATAGCAGCCAAACACTAGTCCGTGTAGCTGGACTTCTCTGGCCAGACTACAGTATCCTCGGCATCCGGCAATGTAAGGATGTAACCATGACCCATAATGTGGTCAGCCCTAAAACTTCCAATTTTTTCAAACATTGCCTTTCGCCTGCCTTTGGGAACGTGACAGTAAAACGGGGCATACATGTTTCTTTGACTTGCAGACTGCTCCGCCCAGTTCTCTCCTTTTTGCACTGAATGACTTTCTCTCGCCGCATGTAGCCGAGAGTGCTTCTCCTCAGAGTCGTCAGAGTGCCGACAGGAGGTGTTGGGCTCAGAGTCATTGCTCGAGCTCTCTGGCAAAGCAGCCGCCTGCCCGGATAGATCAATGATAGGAGGATCATTTTGTACCTCCTCCCCTGAGTCTGCCAAGATAGAATCACTCGGGGTGCTTGCGGCGCCTGGTGGCACGTCCGAGATCTCGCAAATAGGCGCATAAAATGAGGAGCCATCTAAATTTGTTATCTTGGTCGTTCTCTTTCTTCTGGCCATGGTGTCCTACACATACACATAGATAGTCGGACTTGGCGCAGTTCACAAAGGGTGGTCCAGCATATGGATGTCGTCACTCCTAGTTCTAGATTCAGCCATCCCCGGTGACCGCCTGATCACTAACCTAGGTCGTGCCGTGTGCTTTTGGGCTACCATTTTTGAAAAAAGAAAAATAAACAGAGAAAATGCAAAAGAAAACAGGCGGTTACCTTTGAGTAAAGAAGTCTGAGAACTTTTGAAAATTTGGGCGGCTGAAGAAGCAAGCAGTCTGAAATTAGGCGGTCTGAAAGCAAGCAGCAGTCATTCAAAATGTCAGAGCAAAAGTCCAAAGTTTTGTCTGGAAAAAAAGTTTTCTAGAATGTCCAAATGATTTGGACATCCCCTATTTATTGAGGGGAATTTCAAGGGTAAAAAAAAAAAAAAAAAAAAAAACCGTAAAAACCGCTAGCCAATCAGAGCGTGACATCTTTCACAGGCGCCACGTGGCAAGCCACGTCACTTCTGTGGGGGAAAATGATTAGGGGATTTTTCCCCGCCACGTGGACCTCTCAAGCTCTGCCACGTGTCACCTTGCGAGAGGTCCAAGGTAGACCAATCAAGCCATGACACGTGGCAGGCAAGTAGCCAACCAAGAAACTGGCCTCTAACGGCTCAAATTCCTAGGCAAAGCCCAATCAGTCCTAGGTTTACTAAAACCTAGTACTGGGCACGTGTTCCAACACCCTATAAAAGGGAGATGTTTCCCCCTCGGGAACACAATAAATTCACATTAACTCATAATCAGAGAAAGTCAGACATCTAACACCTCGAACTGAGCAATTACACATTGCAGATACTCTCTTGGAATCCAAGAGAGACCCTTTACTTTCCGCACCTTACTCCTCAAACACGTTCTAACTTGATTGTCGGAGGCGGAAATCCCACCCACAGGAGTCTTCGTTGTTTTGCAGGTTCAGGCGTCCAGAGGTCGGTCTTGGAATTGTAACTCTCCCGAAGGACATCAAAAAACCCCGAAACATTAATTATTATTATTATTATTATTATTATCTTTAAATATTAATTATTATTATTATTATTATTATTATTATTATTATTAAGTAGAGTACGTAGAGCAAAGCAGATTTAAGCAGAGCAGAGCAGGACTTAGAAGAGTAGAGTAGAGCATAACAGCTCAAAAGAATAGGGCCTTATATTGTTAAAATTTTGCATTGAATATTGCCCAAAGTAAAACTAAGTATTTCCTTTGTTTTCTTCGTTGTTACACTTTGATCAAACATGCATGTCGAGATATTACATTAACCATTAATTTCTCTACTAATATGTTAACAAAAATAATAAAAAAAATATTTCAAAAAACAATAATAGAAAAAGTAATATGACTAAAGTATAAATTGTGACGAATACAACAATATATCATATAATAACATTTCTAACCTATATCATACAGTAACATTTCTAACCTATACATTAATTAAATAGACAAGTCAAAACAATTACATGAATAGTAAAAAAAGTCAAAGTATAACACTTGGAAAAAAAAAGGAAGTAAAACTTTATGGATTGATAAGAGGGTATTATTAGTTAAGATGAACTAATACAAGAGGGGGAGGGGTGAATTGTAGTAGGTTTCTAAGTGACTACTTTCTGCGAAAATTAAAACTAAACTTATAGGAACTTGAAAAACACAACAATATTTATGAGGAAACCATCCAGGACCTAACTGGAAGTAAAACCTTTACCACAACGGATTTTAAACATTCAACTAATTCACTATAATATGCCAAACACTCCTAGTTACATCCTACTATAATCGGACATGTCTCACAAGTTCCTACCTAAACTTGCTGCACAGTAGGACCCTATCCTACCCAACCTAAGTCCAATAGTTAAGTTCCACTCAGTGCTCCTCGAGTACAAATCTCACAGCTTCACACACAAAGCTCATTCACTGTGTATTAGAGATAAACTCACACACCCAAATATCAAAACAACACAAAAGTTAAACTCTAATATGTGATTTAAACCTATAAATGAAACCCGAAACTTATATTATAAAGCTCTTAACATTGGAAAACTTACTCACGCATAAAATTCACGCTTTACTCAGAATATGAAGTCTCTTATTTAAAAGAGACATTAATAAACAAAGTATAGGGTTTTTGTTAAAAGATAAATAGTAAATAGATTCGAATATAAATCCTTTTAACTACTCGAGTATAAATGTATCATTTAAGAAAATCATTTGCGAAATCGAATAAAGATGAAGTTCAGAAAAAGATAAATTATTTGTAAAACAGATTCTTAATGGTAAAATCATTATCTTTTTCATAAACATAAAATTATCTTTTGTAAATCTTCCAGTGTTATAAGCTTGCAAAACCTTATCATGTTTTTAATAGTTTTCATGCATGTTAACTTATCACATATTTACAACAACCTATAGAAATTAAACTTGTCATAAAACCTTATTAAAAGTCTTCAAGCTTATCATCAAATAGTATCCATTGAACTTTGTATTGTAATAGGAACTTGAGTACTTTGTAGACCTGGATAGAAATCCTGCTGTCCCTTCTTCTTCAGCATCTTTGCTGAAACTCGTAGCATAAGTTCCTCTTGAACTTGTTGTCTTTAATGTAAACCAAGCTAGTTAGTTTAGCTTACTGCTCTGCTCCTATTAGGAAGCTTCTTCCTGTGTCATGTTGAGGATCACTAGTCTATTTCCTTGTGCAACTCTTCTGCTATTCTTACATATACTCTCTTTTGTTTCTCTTGTATTCTTCATAGTTTTGATTACTCTTCCACTCCATGAGTCTACTTCTCCTGCAAACTATTCCAACACTAGAGAAACCTCATTAGATGAAGTTTGCTTTTCTCATAATCATCAAAATTCTTCACATATCAACAGGTATAAGCTCCAACTTTTGGTACTTGTGGCCAATAATAAAGCTATAAATAACATTGATAAACCCTGAAAAGTAATAGTACAAGAAGATTTTAAGTAATTAAAGATATTTACCATATGGTAACTATAAAATAATTTGTCACTAATACGCAATCCGTTGTGTGGTTAGTTCAAAATAAGCCAATCTTTTTATTAAATAATAGTGTGGCATAGGATAATTGTGATACGAGTCATAATATCAATCATTAGTTCATGAAAATTTGTCAAACTTTTTACTAATTAAGAGTCATAATATCTATCATTGATTATTTTAACCCAAAACCAACCTGAACACCATCTCATCCGAGTGCATCTCAGTGCATAACTGCAATGCGTTTACAAAGCATATAGAAGGGCGGAAATGTAAATTTGGCACGTTTTAGAGTTAAAAAATGAAAAAATCTAACTCTACAGTGGTACATTATAATGTACCATATAATGTACCATTAAAGTATAAGTTGTCTTAATAGTACTTTTTGTGTACTATTATGCATGTAGTGGTACTTTTTTCCATCCTATAGGTTAAATATTTTCCCCCATAATACTTACCACTTGTCACCTATTATACATGTAGTGGTACATTTTTCCATCCTATATGTTTGCTAATAAATAGCAGCTATGTGTTAAGGGTTAACCATCTCATCCACCTCAAATTTAATCCTCCCAACTCCAAAATGGAAAAACCCTCCTGCAACCACCTTACCTGCCTCGAATCCCACCCTAAACCCTAAAATTTGATCACATCTACTTCGAAAACGCAACCCGAATCAACCCAATACCCACTTGATGAAAAAAGCCCCCCTACCTTGAAACTTGTCATAAAAATAGAGAGAGAGAGAGAGAGAGAGAGAGAGAGAGAGAGAGAGAGAGAGGGATCGACAGTGGGTAAGGGATGAGTACGTGGAGGTGGTCGACGAGGGGACCTAGTTGCAGTGGCCGATGGGGGGCTTAACTTGCGATGGGAGGGTCTTTAATTTTTTTGATAATTATTACTTATAATAATTAATTTTCATTTGTAAATGAATTAAATTAAAATAGAATTGATCAGAAAATGACATGTGGAATAATTAATCTATACAACCGGTTACTTCCAAAACAAATAGGTCATAACTCTTTTTAATTTGGAATAATTTTTTTAAATAATTAACTCATTCTTAGACCCCATTCATATCACCTTATTTTTGCTGAACTAGAATTATTTTTACTAATCAATTGAAATTATTTTTGCTGAATTTAAATTATTTTTACTGAACTAAAATTAATTTTACTTAACTAAATTAATTTTGCTGAACTAAAATTATTTTTACTGATTTTATGTTATATTTTTTCTTTAAAGTTACTGATTTTTACTGAACTGAAATTATTTTTACTAAACTGAAATTATTTTTACCGAACTTAACTTATTTTTGCTGAACTAAAATTATTTTTACTGAATTGATATTATTTTATTGAATATTATTTTTTTTAAGGTGAAGTGAACAGGGTCTTACTTAATCAAAATGTTTACTTATTTTGTGCTTAATAGACAAAGATTTGCTTATTTATGACAAATATTACTTTTCAAGGAATAAACATTACACTTACAGATTATGTACTCTGTAATAATTATTTCATCAATTCCAATTACCTCACAACTCAATATAATTTTTAAGGAAAATAAAATTATTAACTGGTAATGAATATTTGCATAGAGACGCAAAGAACACGTACTGCATGCCTGCATATACATATTGCTGATAATGCATGAGATAAACTTCCCCTAGAAAATACTTGCAGTACATATTTGTTACGATAATAACCATTTATAACGACCTACTAAATAGGCAACAGCCACAATAATAAATGACATGCATAATTGTACTATGGTTTTGCTGAAGGAATAAAATGGTGTTGAGGATCAGGACCATCCGGAGCATGTCGTTCTGTTACTGCTTTCTCGACCGCCATTTCGTGTAAGTTATGCTTGAACTCCTGAGCAACAACCCCTAACTTACGTAATAGTGTTTTACTGTCTATCATCTTGTCACCATACGTAGGTAAAAGACGCGAATCTAAAACAGTAAGTGCGCTGAGGATAAGGAAGAACACTAGCAATGGGTTTTCGTACTACAGCCATGCTAATTAGCTTGAATATGTAAATGTAATGAATAGAAAACAGTTTATAAGTATGAAGTATTGTAATTATACTCATCTAAACTCATGTATATATATATATATATATATATATATATATATATATATATATATATATATATATATATATATATATAGGTAGTGGCAGCCAAAGTGGTGGCTAGATAACACTAATGCAAAACGAGTAATACTCTCTGTTTAGCAGAATGATTACCATGAGTATGACATACATCCGACGTCAGTAGTACTTAACAAAAGTCGTCCACCTTGTATGCATCTGCATATTAACACAACTATAGACGATTAGAGTCTTAATCAACGGGTGTTGATAATAATCGTCAATGGGATTCTCCTAAACTACCCTCTCCTCCCCGGCCCCCCTATCTTAGAGTTTTACATTTTAATTTGTAATAAAAAATTAACATGTAATAGGTTCCAACCTGATAAGACAGCTTCAATCTATTAAATCCACCATAATTTATTTAAGGATGTAATATTACCTTCACCCATTGAAATTTGAAACTAGTAGATTCGACAATACTCATTAGTAAATCATGCCCGTTCATTTATATCATAAAATAAAATATTCTAACTCAAACTCAAGCACTGATTCAACAAATAAAAAATCCTATTTTAACATGTATTATAATTTAACGGGCACTAGAAACAAATATGACCTCCAAACTAAATCACTAATCACTTAAATACGACTAATCCAAACAAATAAGCGCTTCATAAATTTTATAAACAACCACTTACCATGACTTATTTGCTTAATTAGTGTAAAAATAATAAGTGGGTATATTTTAATTGGATTAAGAAATGAAATTATCCAAAAATAACACATGGCCGACATCCCATAATGTACTGTAATGCAAGTGATGCCCGGTGGATGTATACATCAAAAGTAAGAACCCTTTGAATAACAAAATCCAAAACGGCGGATAATTATCTTTTTAAATTTGGTTAATCACCCCTTCTCACTTTTTCAGTCATCGTCAGCGCCAACACATCCATTTATTTGGATTGGCTTTTCATGTTGTTGGATCATCTCTCGCCAGGCCCCCCTACTGATCGCCACACACATAAATAAAATTTTGTTGCTTTACATGTGTTAAAACGTCCCAAAATTAAATATTAGATTTAGAATAGTCTTTAGTCATTAGCTTTAATAGTAATCTCACCTTTATTCTGGAATGATCTGCGCATACACTTATTATTCAACAACCTTATTCTTCTTATACATTATGATGTTAATCATACACAAATGCAACAGAATTAGAGGTGGTAATTAAAAGAGGCTGACCTTAAACAATTGTGTTATAATTATAAATAATAAAGTTGAGATAGGGGGAAAGAAGTTAGTAATATTGCAATAATTGGACTTTGTACTATTCATTACGTTTGTTTGACCGCATATTACGATTTATACGTAAAGTAAAATATAGTTTTGTGGGGTCTTATTAGATTCGTCTCGTAAAATACTTTCACAATATCATCTTTTTATAATTTTTACTCTTATATAATTGTGGATATTTAACATATAAAATGTGCTTTGGGATGCGTAATTGCACGCGTCTCTGAACAAAAGAGCTTTGAATGAAATGTCCACGCGTCTCTGAAAGAGCTTTTGGATGAAATGTCCATGCGTCTATGAACAAAAGAGCTTTAAATGAAATTTCTACGCGTCTCTGAACAAAAGAGCTTTGGAAAGATAAGTGGTGAGAGTGTCCAATTGGCTGCGAACAGAAGCTTCAATGAATTAATGAGATAGCTCGATTGAATCCGAACATAAGCTTCGATGAAAAGGTGTATCCTGTAAAATCAAATATTGCCAAAGGACTTTGCTGGTGGTTTTCTTGGAGTTGACCCAAGATTTGTTGTACTTGACTCATTGTATGACTCAATTTACTCAACTCGACTCGATGTGATATGACTTGATGTGGTGACAGGACATGACTCGTGTGTGCATTGTGTTTTAATTGTGCTCGTGCACTAAAAAATGCAGAAAAACAAAAAATTTCCGTCATTTTTGTGGAGGATGCCGACTTTCTCTCGAAAAGAAATATGTGAAAATGAAAAGAGGTAAAGTGTTGATGAAAAACAAAGTTTTAGAACTTCCCCAAAAGAAAAGATGAAACGAATGAATCGACTAATGATGCATGTTGAATGTGCCTAATCAAGAGTATGCTTTAATGTTGTGTTTCATGGTGCAAGGATTGTAGCATCCTATAATGAAAGTATATAAGTAATTTAGGCTAGGAGGCTAAGTACCTCATACTTTGTGATGCGTTGATGACTATGACAATGAGTGATTCGAAGATGACAAGGCATGCTTTAGAGTTGTATCAAGATTTCATGAGAAAGAGTTCCAAAAGGAAGGATTATTAGGCTACGTATTTGTGGTGTTTGTGAGAGTGACACTAAGGTTACGTTGCAAAGGTTAAGGGTATGGAAAAATATTTTGAGAGGAGCCAAATAATGGTGACTCTTAGGCTGGGTAGGCTAATAAAGTAGGAATCAAGCCCCCAAGTCTAGCTCTAAATGGATAGGGATGAGCATTGGAGATCCCTTGATATGATCATGATGAATATGTGACGAATAATTATTATGGCCGCACCCTAATGTGAGGTTGCTTACGTATCCGTTAGGAAATAGGCATAACGTAATTCTAGCCGAACCTCGCAGAAGTGTGCATACACCTCATGGAGGTCTTTCAAGCATTATAACGGGGTTAAGCTAAAAGTTGAAGAAGAGGGGATAAAGGCTCAAGACCTAAAGTAAGCCCCTAAGGTGTGAAACCTTGCATTTGAATCTTGGTATTTGTATGTGTGTGGAATAGCTCCTGTTGAGCTATCACCAGGCTCCCAGCTTCGCTCACAGGGTGCGCAATCCCAGCTGGAAGAGCACTCAGAGGGGCTCACCAGCCCGATAGAGCCAACTCGCAGGCTGACCATGTATGACTCCGCCCAAAGGAGATCGTACACCTATAAATAAGGAACCAAGTAAAACGAAAAAGGGGATAGACACACAAATTATTACACTCTCTCTACCTCTCTAAGTACACTTTCTCTCTCTAAAAATACATTCTAACTTAAGCATCAGAGGGAGGTTCCTCGAGCCACCCCCGAGGGCAGTAACGTGTGTTTGCATGCACAGGTTACTAGCTGGACCCAGCTTGCCCCAGTCTGAACCCCTAGATCTGTACCCAGAACAATTGGCCTTAGAAGGAAGGGGAAGGATCATCTCAACCTTAGGTTCGCCAACTTAGCAGAGACTGTTGGTTAACCGCCATGGCCGGAGAGGAAGTGACGCAAACACCAGTCTCAAAAGCCACTGAGACTAATCAGACATCACAAAAAAACAACATCACTAACTATAGATCCTAAAGGATTAATCGGAAAACCGAAATCAAATGTATGCCAAAATCAAATGTATCCCAAAATAATTAATAATGAGATTTGACAGAATTAATTTCTTATGTAACACACAAAATCGGAATAAAATGCCTTCGGAATAAAATTCCGAGGCATAAGTGTTGGGTTTTGCGGTGTCCAACACCGAACGAAAATAAAACACGATAACAGGATCGCATGCATAATAATTACAACATAAATTAAAGCATGCAAATAAACATAGACATAAGAGAAGATAGAGAAGAGAGAGAAAAAAATACTCACCCTAGCTAGAAGCGTGTTTCGCTCAACCGATAAGCTCGGACTTGAAAGCTTCAAGTTTCGCAAGTGCGAGAACCTCCGACGGCTCACACCCTCGATACTGAACCATAACCGATCCCTACCCCGAAGCTTAGTCGGGGCTAGACCAAAAATAACTTAGAGTTTAAGAACAAAGGTTTTCTCGCTTTTAAAGATCCCTTAAAGTTCACCAACTCAGCTGAAATTCCCAATACCCAATGATAGGTATATATAGGGAAATCTTCCCAAGAATTTCCTTCATCTTTTAATGTGGGATACTTGATAAAAAGCAAAAATAAGATTTCATTTAATTCCAAATTAAATTAAACAGCCAAAACAATCATCAAATGACAAGTGGTGCAAGAAGAGCAAGGGAGTAGGTGAGGACCACAAGGGAAGGACCACCTTTCCTTGCTCCCCAAGGCAAACCACCCCTTACAACCATGTGGCGCTAGCTGGCGCTCAGCCTTGGGCACCAAGGTACGGCTTGCTAGCTGCCTGGTGCTCGGCTAGGCCTGCCAACCAGCTCGCACACATGTACAGCCAAGCCAGCAGGCCTCGCACGCCTTACTAGCTGCTGGCCTTGCTAGAGCATCTCCCCGTATGCATGCTCGCCATGCTGGCGAGCCTTGCCCGCATGGCTGCTCGGCCATCTCACCCAGCCAGTGCATGCGATGCATGCCGAGCTTGTGGATAAGAATTGTCTTGTGACAAGGTGCTCGGCTAGCTATGCTAGCCTACTTAGCCCTCGACTAGCTATGCCACATCGAGGCTAGGATTTTCACGTGCATTGAATTGTTGTTTGACAGATTTTCCGTCTCTTCGATTTCTAAATTCGACTCAACTTACGACGCTCAACTTCGACGCTCTAAGCTCGAAATCCGACGTCTTAGTTCGTAAAATCTCTGTCGACTCATTTAATGCTTCAGATTAATTCGTGACTTCAGTTCGGTTACACGATTGGGTGTGACCCAAAGGGTTCAGTCAAGATTAAGTTGTAATATTAATTATTCTTTAATATTACTGATCGGAAGCGTCCTCCAGTTAGGCATTCCGATCACATGACCTCACTAAATAATTAGCTTTCTAATTAATTCCGAATCCTCTATCGGAATAATACACTTGTTCGAAGGACACCATTCCTTCCAATAAGCAAGTAAAACGAGGCACCAAGCCACGAGAACCAGCCTCGTCTAGCTGAGAAGCTTATGCAGCCCACATGAGGCTGCCGAGGTAGTGCACCGTGCTGGTGTAAAGTGTGTGCGAGTAGCAGCACTTGGTGCGGCAGTGCGTGCATGTGGTGCAATGCTATGACTGCTATGCAGCGCCATCCTGCACCGTAAGGCTGCGGCAAGCACCAGCAAGCGCACAAGCACGCTGCTAGCGCCAGTGAGATGCAATCATGCTGAGCATGCTGCGACACTGCCAGTGACTAGTAGGTGGCTTGCACGGTGCTATGCCTGCGCAGGCAGCACCCACGCATGGCAGTAAAGCCTTGGTGCTTAACAAGCCGAGCCTCGTGGCTTGGATGCTAGGCACTCGCCCGTTGAGGGGCTATTAATTTGCGATTTTTTGCGGTCTGGTTTTAATTAAAACGAGGCTAGGCCTCGGTTTTTCCCGGCACTTGCAAAATAATATGGCAAAATTTTGGATTTAACCGGCTTAATTAATTTTAAATGGATTAATTTTATTTAAGTTGGATATGAAATTTAGTAGGAGATTCATTAATCGTTTGAGCTATTATTATTGTGTTAATTCACATTATCAGATAACAACTTTGACTAGTTTTAATTAGGCGAGTTAATTGGATTAACCACCTAAGTTAGTTACTAGTTTGCGCGTGTTTTACATTGTTGCTAGAATTATTTTGTAAAATGCTTGGGCCATTCACTTTAGAAGTGAATGGATGAATGGAATAGAGATTCTAATGTAGGTTTTACAAAATGGCAACTAGTGGGGCCGACTAGGATAGTAAATACGGATTGTGTTCCGTTTTGTATTTTTGTAAATCTAAATACGGACTGCGTGTCGTTGAGTACTATTGTACCTTATTAATTAGATTAAGTCCTAGTCTTATTATTAGTAGTTTCATAATTGGCGGAAATGTCTCAAAGACGGTGCTTCTAAGAAGATGAAGCCAAGAAGATGCAATGAAGGCCCTTGAAGATTTGAAGATTCAAGTTTCAAGGGGTCATGCTAGTTGCAAAATGCATCTCTATTTATGCCCTATATATTTTGCTTATATATAATTGCGATATTAGATGCATGTTTAGGATTTCGAATGTTGAATGATTAGTTTAGTTCACTTAAATCAACCAACATAAAACCCTATGTTCCTAAATATTGAGTTAAAATTTTCCATTCCAAAATGACACTTACCAAACTAATGAGAATAGTAATGGCCTATGCCAAAGAAAGGCATTACTACTTTCCTAGGGACGTAAGGTATACTAGGTATACGCGTTAGTTTTGGTTAAACTCAACGTTTTCAGTAAGGAGTTCATAGATGTGGTGGCAATGGAGATAAACGTCAAGAAAGCATTAGATGCGACGTTTTATCGAACCAAGAGTAGCTTAGAGCTATTAGCAATTGGATTTCTTACCTTAAAATATTAAGTGTTAAGACAAGCTAAAGCATGCTTAATCACCTTTTGATTTTGGGGTCTTGGAATCATTTTATTCTCGCCTAAAAGGGACAATTTTAAATGTGTGGATAAAACTCCTAATAAGATTAATAGATTGCATGTATGCTTCAAATTTCAAACTTATTGGTTTAATGAATAGTTTTTCATTGCAAATTCTTTCATTGTAGAAACATGTTTGCAATTAACAACAACATGTGCCCAGAACTCCCGACAAGTTGGCTTTTAGCCTAAACTTGGTCAATTTCAAAGAATAGGAATAGGAACTGCGGAGAACTCTATGGAATAGTTCCATGGAGTACATATTGGACACTCCCATTCCAAGATTCTTCTCTAAGGGACTCATGAATAATGAAACTCATGAAACTTGGTCCTTGGATTGTTACAAGATCACAAATTTTATGAGGAACTCCCTTCCAGAGGATTGAAATAGGAAGTTCACCTGATACCTTCCGGACATGCTTCTTAACAGTCTTAAGGAGCTAGTCAATATGTCTTCCAAGGCTCGGGATTTTAATGTTCATAATTTGATTAGGTCATTTGTGAACATGAAAATCAAGGCCCCGGAGGAAGGTTGCCTTGCCAAGGAAAGGTACCGAGTTTGGTCTCGGGTCTACAATACCAAATTGAGACCCGTTATCCCCCTCCAATCCCATGTGATTAGAATGACTAGGCTCTTCAAACACATGGAGCTTCTTGGAATCCCATTAGAGGATGAGATGACGGGTCATATCTTGCTTAGCTAACTCCACCTGGGCTATGATGCACTTAGGATGCATATGGCAGCTAGGAAGGAGTCATATAAATGAGGTGGTGTAAATGCTTCGCAAGGCCGGCTCCTATGGAGCTACCAAGATTCCCTTGAGAGTGAAGAAGAAAGAGTTCAAGAGTAAAGCGAAGATGTGATGCTTCTATTATGGTGGGCAAGGCCACTACTAGAGGGAATGCAAGATCTTCCGAGAAGATGAGGAAAAGAGGAATGTTCCATCTACCTCAGGTATCTTCATTAACACTCGTGTATAAGATATTCATAGGTATTGGATACCATGAATGACTCACTTTATGCTCCTATTTTCAGGGACCAAGTGAGAGGTCTCACAAATGAATGTGAAACTACGACCGGACGATGAAGATAGTCCTTATGCCGTATTTGTAGGCACAATGTTTGTCTTTTGGCTAGTAATAGAACTAATTCTCGTTTTATTATGTTTTGCTTACCATCGAACATATTTTGATCTATGGCGTTGGACGCTGGGTTGTTTTGATCATGAGACTATAACAATGGTTGTTTTGAATGTCTTGTTTATATGTTTTTTAGGATTACACATTTTTAATGTGATTAGACAAACAAATTTATAATGTTAATGATACCACCACAAGGGCTAAGACCATGGTGTCGAATCAAACCTACTTGTGGCATTGTCGACTTTGCCATGAAGGGATTCTTGATTCATTCGACTTAGAGTCGTTTGAAAACTGCGAAGGATGTTTACTAGGCAAGATCATCAAACACTCATTCTCCAAGTTGGGAAAAAAGTGCTAGTGACTTATTGGGTCTTATACACACGGATGTATGTGGACCAATGAGCGCAATCGGAAGAAATGGTTATCGCTATTTTATCACATTCCTGGATGACTTTAGTATATATGGCTATGTCTACCTTATGTCGCACAAATCTGAGCCCTTTGAGAAATTCACAGAATTTCAGACTGAAGTGGAAAATATGCTTGGCAAGAAAAAAAAAGCACTTCGATCGGATCGAGGGGGCGATATTTGGGCTACGATTTCGACGACCATCTGAAAGAACATGGTATTTTCTCAGAATTGACACCTATTGGAACTCCACAATGGAATGGAGTGTCCAAGAGGAGAAATAAAACTCTATTAGACATGGTTCGATCAAAGATGGGTCTTAACAATCTTCCTATATCTTTACAGGGACACGCACTTCTAACCGCGGCACTGACACTGAACCGCGCTCCATTTAAAGTTGTCGAAAAGACTCCATATGAATTATGGACGAAGAAATCCCCACGGTTGTCTTTTCTTAAGATTTGGGGTTGTGAAGCATATTTCAAAAGACTCATGTCTGACAAGCTTGCACCAAAATCTGAAAAATGTTTCTTTGTGCGATATCCAAAAGAAACAAAGGCGGTATTACTTCTACAACCAATCTAAGAACAAAGTATTTGTTGCTCGAGACGGTGTGTTTTTTGGAAAAAGAGAATATTTCCAAAATGACAAGTGGGAGGAAAATCAAACTTGATGAAGTTCGAGAAGATGAGCAACAAAGTTAACCTGAAAAAACTGACAATCAAAGTGCTTTAGAAGCAGCTGTTAACAATGGTCAGAGTCAAACGGACAATGTTCAAAGTCAAAAATGACAAAGCAAATGCCCAATCTATTACCCTAAATAGGTCGCAAAGGCTAAGATCTCAACCAGACAAATACCTCGGTGTTGTCTTAACCTAGAATCAAGACACCCTATGTATCGATGAAGATGAGCCAGCGACATACAAACAAGCTATGACGAGCCCTGACTCTACAAAATGGCAAGTAGCCATGAAATTCGAGATAGACTCCATGTTTGAAAATCAAGTCTGGGACTTGGTTAATTTTCCCGAAGGTTACACACCTATTGGTTGAAAATAGATTTTCAAGTTGAAAACCGACAAAGATGGAAATGTATATGTATAAAAAGCTAGATTGGTGGCAAAAGGCTAAAGGCAAATTCACGGCGTTGATTATAATGAAACTTTTTCACTAGTCTCCATGCTTGAGTCCTTCCGGATTATCGTAGCAATTGCCGCATATTATAATTATGAGATATGGCAAATGGACGTCAAAACCGCCTTGCTTAATGGGATTTTGGAAGAAATTGTGTACATGACACAACCAGAAGGTTTTGTAGATCCAAACAATGCTCGGAAGGTATGCATGTTTAAGAAGTCCATTTATGGACTAAAGCAGGAAAGTAGAAGTTGGAATCTGCGATTCGATGAAGCCAATAGTGAGTTTGGTTTTATCAAGAGTCCAGATGAGTCTTGTGTTTACAAGAAGGTCAGTGGGAGTGACATCGCATTCCTTGTCTTATATGTCGATGACATATTTCTCATTGGAAACAACATTCCAATGTTGGAGTCTGTAAAGACTTGGCTCAAAAAGTGTTTCTCAATGATGGACTTGGGAGAGGCACAATACATATTGGGCATCAAGATGTATAGGGATAGATCTAAGAGGATGATTGGATTGAGCCAAAGTACTTATATTGATAAGGTATTGGCACGATTCAATATGGTGGAAGCAAAGAGGGGCCACCTACCCATATCTCATGGCATAACTCTCAACAAGAAACAGTGTCCAAAGACACCTGATGAGCGAGAGAGAATGAGTCAGATTATATATGCTTCGCTTATTGGATCGGTCATGTATGCCATGATATGTAGTAGGCCGGATGTATCGTATGCCTTGAGTGCTGCGAGCCAATACCAATCAGACCCAAGAGAAGCGCATTAGACTGCGTCCAAGAATATCCTAAAGTACCTGAAAAGGAACAAGGATAAATTTCTGATCAATGGTGGAAGTAAGGATTTGGTTATTGAAGGTTATATCGACGCAAGCTTCCAGACTGACAAAGACGACTTCAAGTCGCAATCAGGATACGTGTTTTGTCTTAATAGAGGAGCGTGTAGTTGGAAGAGTGCTAAGCAAAGCACGACTGCAGATTCTACCGCTGAAGCAGAATACTTAATAGCTTCAAAGGCAGCTGAAGAGGTAGTTTATATTTGTAAGTTCATTGGTGAACTTGGTGTTGTGCCCTCAATAAAGGGACCTAGACCTCTATTGTGATAATAGTGGGGCTATTGCTGAGGCCAGAGAGCCAAGGGAACATTAAAAAGTCAAACATGACATGAGGCAATTTCATATGATAAGGGAGTGGAAGTCCGAGAGTGAAATCCAAATTTGCAAGATTAGAATGAATGACAATGTAGCCGATCCACTTACTAAACCTTTGCCTCAAGTGAAACACAATAAGCACGTTAAGGCAATGTGAATCACGCATATTGGAGATTGGCTTTGATTTCCCTATTTTTGTGTTTTAATTAAGTTGTTGAGATCATAATGGAAAACACTTAGTTAAACCATTCATTTATGAAGTAATTTAATTTTTTCTGCAAATTATTATTCCATTTCTATTTAATTGAGGTTTAGAATAAAATAATGAGTCCATTCGATTTGTGAATATTCAAAATAGGGTATCAAGACAATGTCTTGGATAAAGAAACACCTATTAAGTGAACGTTGTATATCTTTTCGAAATTATCCCTAATCGAGGTCATTTGAAAGTTGGACGACTAATTACCACATGAGATTAGTGTGTAGTATGATTTAAAGCACCGTTTCTTGTGCTACAAGGACAAAATTGTCATAAATCGTTTGCGCAGACATTGGTTTGGAATTATTGGATCAACCTATGAGAATACTTTAAGAGATTTAATAATCGCCATAAGTATATCCCTCATTATGGCTATTAGAACCTATTTCCTCAACCATGAGTATTGTAAGTTTTCTTGTTTAAGTACTAGTCCGCTTTAATGTTATCAAACGTCTGTCATACAAGGGGATTATAAAAGCAACACTCGGGCGGCTAGGGCCTCTTAGTAAGGGAAGCTAACAATGCAAGACTGGGAATGTCCCCCTATTAACAGTAGGGAACATGTCTTTGTTATTTACAAGGGCTCTCAAAGAGCGAGACTGTGAAAATGCATGGTCGTGCTCAGATGAATTTTAGAAATCATCTGCTTATTGATAGTCGAACTCGGAAATCGAGAAACACTTCTGGACGTAATAAGGATGACGAAGAATCTTACCTTATAGTTCACGAAGAGACATTAAGTGACATAGGAAACAGGATATACACAATCAGCACACTTGTCCAGAAGGACAAGTGGGAGATTGAAAGGAATGGTGTCCTTCGAACAAGTGTCTTATTCCGATAGAGGGTTCGTAATTTATTAGGAAAGCTAATTATTTAGTGAGGACAAGTGATCGAAATTCCTAGTTGGAGGCCGCTTCCGATCAGTAATATTAATGTAATATTAATATAACAGCTTGCTCTTGACTGAACCCTTCGGGTCACACCTTATTGTGTAACCGAACCGAAGTGACGAATTAATCCGAAGGATTAAATGAGTCGATAGTGATTTTACGAATTAAGACGTCGGATTTTGAGCTTAAAGCGTCGAAGCCGAGCGTCAAAAGTCGAGACGAATTTTGGAATAGACCAGAAGGAAAAATCAGTCAAACAACAAGTCAATGCGCGTGAAAATCTTAGCCTCGATATGGCCTAGCCAATCGAGGGCTAGATAGGTTAGCATGGCTTGCTAGGCTCTTTACCGCAAGGCAAGGCTTGGTCACAAGCCTAGCATGCATCGTATGCACTGGCTAGGCGAGCTGGTCGAGCAGCCATGCGGGCAAGGTTTGCCAACGTGGCCGAGGAAACCATGTGTGGCTGGGCTAGAAGGCCATGCTGCAAGCAAGCAACAGCTTGCCAGCATGCGAGACCTAGCAGCAGGGCGCGCCAGGCACAAGCTACTAGCATCGAGCTTGGTGCGTAGCAGCAGCAGTGCCCACCAACAAAGTAGCCCGCATTTGCTAGGCTTGTTGTTGCGAGATGGTGCGGGAAGGCCCAGCTTGTAGGCCTAGTCGAGGGATCGGGCGCCAGCATAGCTACCTTAGTGCCTAAGGCGGGCTGCCACTTGGCGCCATCCCATTGCATCCGATTTTGTGAAGGGGTGGCTTGGGGAGCATGGGAAAGGTGGTCCTCCCCTTGTGGTCCTCACCTACTCCCTTGCTCACCTTATGCCACTTGTTGTTTGATGATTGCTTTGGCTTTTTAATTTAATTTGAAATTAAATTAAATCTTATTTTTGCTTTTTACCAACTATCCCACATTGAAAGATGATGAGAATCCTTGGGAACTTTTCCCTATATATACCAATCATTAGGTATTGGGAAATTTACTTGAGTTGGTGAACTCTAAGGGATCTTCAAAAGCGAGAAAACCTTTGTTCGTAAACTCTAATTTATTTTTGGTCTAGCCCTGTCTAAGCTACGGGATAGGGATCAGTTACGGTTTGGTAGCGAGGGTGTGACTTGTCAGAGACTTTCGCACTTGCGGAACTTGAAGCTTTCAAGTCTGAGCTCATCGGTTGAGCGAAGTAGGCTTCTAGGGTGAGTATTCTTTCTCTCTCTTCTCTTGTGTTTTGTTTATTTGCATGCTTTTTTTATGTTGTAATTATTATGCATATGATCCGGTTATCAGGTTTTGTTTTCGCGCGGTGTAGGACACCGTAAAACCCAATAGTAACTTCCTTCGGCATCTTTCGAAGTTCCCACCGACTCCTCACGGTAGAAGAGGAAGGTTCAACTTCAGCTCTGCTGGGCCCATCAAGGTCAGTAGGGATCACAGTACCAAAAACAGACCTTAATTCAGTAGGAGCCAAACGAACTTGACCCTTTAAAGCTCCAGCATGAACCTCTAGAGTGTCAAAAAGTTCAGGTGGGTTATCAGGGGTGGCAGTGATAGGATCCTTCCAATTATCCTGCATGCCGAGAATCTGCCTATCCAACTTGTCATGACCTTGAAATGGCATATGAGCAACATCATAAAAGAGTATAAGACAAGGACAGATAGAAGTAAAAGAAAAGAAACAAAAATAAACAAAAGAACATACCAGCCTCATGAGTATAGCACATGCGCATGGCTAAACGTTGCGCGTTGCCTACAATGTAAAGAGAGTTGGGCAGCCTGATCTTGGGATACTTAGAATCACTTGTACCAGCTCCCTACACCGCATCAAAATCTTGTGTCTCTCGAGTAGTCGTAGAAGGAACAACAGTAACACAAGCCAAGTTAGTGCAAATAAACCTAAAGTTGCGCGGTACTACAAAGGGCAAGGGAATTAAAATGAAAAAGAGCTTGCCAGTCCAGTTCTTGAAGCAACCAAGCTTGGGATACGACAACACTCTCCCTTCCATAGGAGCCACATAATACCAACCAGACTCAGAAGAGCAGGAGGATGTTCTCTTCAGGCTCATCTGGGACTTGAACAAGTTCAGCGATTCGAGGTAATGCCGAAAATGCTAAAACTATAGCAGGCAGATTAGGGTGTGTAGGGAAGCAGGGTGCGCAGGGCGATGCAAAGATTAAAAGCGCGAAAAACCTTTTCTAAAGTTTGGTCAAAGGGAAAGTGCAATCCCAAGTCCAGTTGGGAGGCGAAAATAGCAATGTACCCAGTAGAAGGAGCAGACAGCTTTGAGCCCTTAGCAGGAAAAACAAGCCTGTAGCTTAGCCCAAACCCATAAAACCTTTGGCCCACTACCGCAAGATCAACCTCTCAGCGTCCTCACGCCAGTTGAAATCTAATGTGCAGTTCTTGGGACCATAGCACCTTTCGTTCAGATAGAAATCGGATTTCCTTTCCTTCACAGGCTCAACAACATAGCAGGCCTGTCAGTCTTGAAAAGCCTGCTCACTAGGAGACTCCGCAGCTTTGCTCATGTTCTTCATAAGAGAAGGAGATGGTGAAGGAGTTGGAGAACGACCACCTCGCACTACATGGTGATTAAACTGATTCACATCAACCATGTCGTCAAGCCAAGCAAAACTAACTTAAAGGCTGAACACGGGGAATAGGCTAACAAGAGACACATCAGGAGGATTAGCCTTAACCTCATCAGCTAATTGTTTATGGCGCATTATGAACATTCTCAAGCGCATGACATGCGAGAGGGCAACTCCATTATAAGTGATTTCTCGCTCAAAATAGGGATCAAAGAAATCAGGGCGGATCATCGGATAAAAAGGGTGAAAAGCGCTGCCTGCAGCGGGACGACTACCACTCGACCCAGATTCAACTGGAAGGGTCGCAGCAGTAGTCACCCTGCTCCCAGCAGGAAGTGTGTCACCCGGCATAACTACTTGCAAGGGAATTGGGGGAGAAGTAGGAGAAGCTAAAGAAGTTCGCTCAAAACGCGCACCTGAGCAAGACTGCTCAAGAGAAGAAATGGACTCGGTATAAACAGAAGGAGAACTTGGATTCTGACTGTCAGTAGCGTCAGACATCTTAATATCTACAAACAACAAAAGGACCCCCAAAAGACGAAGAAAATTGGGGAGTAAAAGCAAAATCAGTTGCGCCCCAAAAGCAGATTCAGAAGAGACAAAGCAAGAAAAGAGAAAAAACTTGCAAAGAAGAAGTAGAAAAGCGCAGAGACAACAACAATGGAAAAAATTAACAGAAGTCCGAGGAAAAAGACTTAATCTTGGGAAGAAAAAGAAAAGAAACGCAATTGAGTACACAGAATATAAAGAAAGGTACAAAGGAAGTACCTTTTAAAGAAAAACCACAAGAGTAATGGCGCACAGCAACAATGGCGGCACCAAAAGTTGAAAATGGGGATAAGGACTTCAAACTACAACCAAAGGCAAAAATAGTCCAAATGTAGGACAAAAAATTGAAGAAAATAAGAAAATACAGAAGAAAAATAAAACAAAACGAAGACAGATAAGGAAAAAGGGAAGAATTTAAAACAACAGAAAGAGGCGACGATCGTTGGCAGAAAGGGTAATAGCGAGAGGGGAAGGAGAGCAAAAAATTTGAAAGAGAAAGATGAAAAGTGAGAAATGAAAAGAGGGAAGTAAAAAGGGGGACAGCGAAATTAATTCAAGAGTTACTAGGCGATTTAGTCAATCAATAAAAATAAACTGACTCTCGGATAACTGACACGTGTCCCACACATGCAAACACTGTTCCCTCCAAAAAAAAATTAATCATTTCTCAGACTTTAGCGGGAGTAATCAAAATTCCTCCCTACAAGCTCGTCATTTCTCAAATTTCAGTGGGAGTAATTGAAATTCCTCGCTACAAAGTCTTTATCCCTCCTGTGTCAGGAAGAGTGATCAACATCCTTTGACACAAAGATAATAATTCCCTCACACATAGAAACGACCATCATCAGCAAGTAACAACAAACTCTGCCTTCAACACTTTGCAACAACTCCTCCCAAGTCTTAGAATCATATAAAGAATCCTGAGACTTGAGGGGCTAGAGGTATGCAGGATGTCTCAGCCGGACAACTTGTTAGGCAATTACCGATAAGGTTGCACACTCAAAATAGCTGGCATGAGTAACCTCATACCACCTCTTGAGGGGCTAGTTGTATGGGATAGCTACTGCTGAGCTATTCCCTCCCAGCTGAACCCATTCAAAGGGACCACACTAATCAGACAAGAGCCGGCATGAGTAACCTAATACCACCTCTTGAGGATCTAGTTGTATGGGATAGCTCCTGCTTAGCTATCACTAGGCTCCCAGCTTCGCTCAAAGGGTGTGCACTCAACGCTGGAAGAACACTCAGAAGGGCTCACCAGCCGGATAAAGCCAACCCGCAGGCTGACCAAGTATGATTCCACCCAAAGGAGATCATACACCAATAAATAAGGAACCAAGTACAACGGAAAAGGGGTTAGACACACAAGTTATTACACTTTATCTATCTCTCTAAGTACACTTTCTCTCTCTAAAAACACATTCTAACTTAAGCATCGGAGTGGAGTTCCTTGAGCCACCCCCGAGGGCAGTAACGTGTGTTTCCTTGCGTAGGTTACCAGTTGGACCCAGCCTATCCCAGTCTGAACCCTTAGATCCGTATTCGAAATAGTATGCTTGAGGTTTCTCACTTTTGAACTTGTTTTTACTTGTTTTTGCATTTGAGATTTGTCCTTGAATCTTCTTTGGATAAGTGTGGGCAATCTTGATCGTGCGGTCTATCACTCACTTGGCATTCATGTTTCTCAGGCACGGTGCCGAGAACTCGATAAGAGACGCAATCCTAGACATGTTCATATTAAAGACATTGGAACACTTTCCCTTTTGCACACTTTTATTGCTTTTTAAATATTAGAAAATTGATAGGCGTGTCGCGTACCTAAAAAAAATAACCTAATTATTCCTCCTAACTATGTAGTCGGGCAAGTAAGGGTCGAATTCCAAGAGACTGAGGTTCACCTAAATTATCTAGACTCAAATAATTACTAAAAAAGAATCAAATCAATGGTGGAATAAACTAAGAGCTAATGTATAGAAAACTAGAATAAATCAAAAGAATATAATGAATCAATAAGCTAAAACATCCAAGATCAAGTATCACCACAATTACGATCGATATAATTATATATCTACCCCTAACATACAATTCCAATTAACATGGGGAAAATTAAACCCTAATCAATACCAAGGACCTCTCTCGAGTATCAATGGCTTCTCTAACCACAATCAAGCCTATTCTCATGGAATCATGAAAATTAGAGACATTAAACACTTTACTTCACTTCCCAATTATCAATTCAACTACTCTCATAATGAATCTCAAACCCTAAATTGATCTACTCAAATCCGTTAAAACCCAACTCTCGTTGTGATTAGAACTATGGAATAATAACAATACTAATTATCTCTAATCTAGTATTGGCATAATCACAATCAATTTAGCATAAACAATTGCAATAGTTATTAGAGAATTTAAAGAATTAATTCATGCATCAATCGTAATTGGGCTACCCTAGATCTTGGAATATGAAAACTACTCACACATAGTGAAAGAAGCAATAACAATAATAATCAAGGAAAACATAATTGAAAACAAAAATATTTGAAAGAGAAAGGAATAGAGATGAATACCAATGATGCTTCAATTGAAATTACTCAAATTGTTAATCAACAATACCCAAATCTAACCTAGGAATTAAATTGCTAAAAAGTATTAAACTAGGGTTCTAGATAGAGAAATAAAACTTAAGGAGATAATAAAGTTTGTTCTCATGATGATTACAATGGGTATTTATACCCTTAATGAAGTAAAAATAAGAAAATAACAAAACGGCAATGCGCATAAACCTGCCCGGTCTGACCAGGCTTGACTTGCCCGATCGGGCAGGTGGGAACAAAAAAAAAAACGCTGCTTCTTCTTTACTGCTCTCCTCGGTGCCCGATCCAACCAGGCAGGTGGCGCCCGATCAGGCGCGAGGCACATCTTTGTTGGCTACCTTGCACCTGATCTTCGTAGCTTTGAGCATCTCAGCCACCACGCGCCCGGTCCAACCGGGCATGGGCTGCCCGATCGGGCGCATGGGATTTATTGCCCAAACAGCTTCTTTCTTTCTAATTAACATCAACCAATAAGTCATTATGTGCCCGGTCTGACCGGGCATGCATAGCCCGATCGGGCATAGTGAAGAAAACTGTTTGCTTGCAAATTCTTCTTGTCCTTAGCTCATGTTTATCTCGGTTCTTCATCCTTGCTCACTAACATCTCCGTAAACGCTCAAAACGTGTCCAAATCATCCGAGAAACTCCAAGTTCCTGTAAAACTTATAAAAACACACCGAACACACTAGGGAAGAGAATGTTAGCGGAAAATGGTTCTAAAGAGCCTAAAACCATGCAAGAATGTAATGAAAAGTCGGGATAAATCTATGTATAAAACATGTATATTAAAAATTCTGGGACTTTAGTAAAAATCACTCAAGATTTTGTACTTGGCTTTGAAAATTGCATAAGTTGCACACCATCCTATCCCAAGGATAGGTAGATGTGGGTTGAAAAAAGAAATGTCAATCGTTATACGAGGCACAAAGTGGTTCATCAAGAAAGAATTGAATATATGAAAGGGTAAACGTGATGTGATGTGGCTACAAGGGGTGCCTCAAATCATTGGTATATCTTGTGTTTAGTTCGGCGTGGACTTTTTTTTTTGATGAAATGCAATGCAATGATCATATGCAAGGAAATAAATGCTCATTTCAATGAAAATGGAAAGGGTAATAAAAATAAAAATTAAAATAAAATTAAATAAAATAAAATAAAATAAAATAAAATAAAAACTCATGAAGTTAAATCTTAAAAATGATGGAGGGTGTCTATGCTTAACTTATTGGGGAAAAGGAAAACAAGAATTAGAAAATAATTATGAAATCTTATTGTTGAAGTCTGCCTTGTGCTGTGTGTTTATCTTCACTTGGCCTTCTTGTTGCACGGAGGAACATGAAGCCAACTTGACTCAATAAGGTCTTGGATGCGATCCGTGAGGGTGAAGAATTCTTCGGTAGTATGACCATTTCCTTGATGGTATTTACAATAAGAGTTTGGATTCCAATTAGGAGATCGTCTCTCAGGTACTTGAGATCTGTGAGGGTGAAGCATTCTTCGGTAGTATGACCAACGGGATGAATGAAGCCTTGGTCATGGAGGTAGTGGAAAGCCTCATTATAAGTCATTCCTATTGGTGTATATTCATTTATGGTCCGTTTTACCTGTGGCTTAGGAGCATTGAGTTTTTTCTTTAATCTTTGATGGGAAGAAGAAGAAGGAGGATTGTTGTTCTTTTCATTCTTCTAATCTTGGCGATGAGGGTTTTGTTCAATGACTGATATTCGATTCATTAGGTCATCCACCATACTCGTAAGCATGGTAACGGAATCTCGGAGCTTATTAACATCTTCTTTTAGATTTGTCGAGCTTTCCTCGGTGGCATCTAAGAAAACTTCTTCATCCTACTCAATCATGGTCACTTCGTTAATGGTTGTTATATAGACTTCTTCGAACATGGGCTCATCGATAGATGTAATGAGGAGTGAAGGATCAAAGATTATCTGATCTTCTGTGAGGGCTAGAACCTCAGGAATTTTGTTACCATCAATTAAATCCTGGATAGTGTAGACACCTGATTGTGTCGCCCCAAAAACCAAACCTAGTGATGAGTACCTTTCAAGTCTTTGATTAACGAGTTCGATAAAAAGTTGAAGAGTCTCGTGAAATTCCCTTAAGCCTTAACCATATTTCTAACCTTTTCTAAAATGTTTTTATCCAAAATCATTCATTTCGTCATTTTAAACCAAAAATAATTCATTTCGTGTCCTTAAAATCATTCATTTCGTGTCCAATTCATAAAAAACGTCCAAATCATATTATTTTGGTCCATAATCCGTGTCTAATTATTGTTTAGTTCTATAGCGATTGAAAAAATCTTTCCAACGGTATATTATAAGCCCAAATCTGACTTAAAACAAATAAGTTATGGCCAATATACTAATCCGAGCCCAAACCGGACCTAGGTCCACCTCACCTACGACCAAATGATCATGTGAGGGTCCAAATACCTTATTCCCAATCCTAAACAAATTAGGATTCCTTATAAGCTTCTAGACTCCTATAGAAGGTTCTAACTTATCCTTTTTGAAAAGATAAAGATTAAGGAGTTTGAGATTAAATAAAACTCCTCTTTTTTATAATCCTTGTTCTATTCGAATTTAAAGACATTTGAATATTATTTTTGTGCATCAGAATTTTATCTTAATATTAGATTATTGGATAGCCCTTGAAATTATATCTCCAATGATATATCATGATCCCAATTCCGAGCTATAATGAAAAAGATATGAACGAAATACCAAATTTTATCCAAAACTGACATTGTTCAACTATTTCAGTCATATCTCAAATTCTACAAAAGATATCAATTTTATTCTAATTGGGATGGAAAGTAGACATCTAGAGCTTTCCAATTATATATTATTTATCTTATTCTGATTTCTGGATCAAAAGTGATGATAAAAACAAAATCCGTAAAATTGCAAGACCATCACTCTGCGATGAAACTTATTTTATTTCGATTCAAATTCTAATCTTTTCTGACTGTTCGACTCTTTTTTTTTTCCTTATAAATAGAGGTCATATCACCCCGTTTTCAATCACAAAAAATCATCATCAATATTCTTTTATTCTCATCCTAACCTAAACACATCCTTGATACTTTCCCCAATCAAACACTATACCTCCTTTGCGAGATTCGAATATTCCTTGCCGTCCTCGACTTTGCCTTTGACCTTGGCGGGAAAGGTTGATAGTTCTGAGGGTTTGGTCCCAAATCTATATTTCAATTATTATTGTATTGATTTACTTTGTTGATTTAATCTTTCTTGAAGTTACTAACATGTTTATTGTTTTAATAGCAAGAAGGGAGGAACATCAACGTGAGTAATTCAATCACCCTCACTATTATTCTTTTGATTTTGGAGTAGAAATTATGTTTATAATATTATTTTAATTCTTAGTATCATATTAGGATGTCTTTACGATTTCTAATATCATGTTAGGATGTTTATTATGAGGATGTTGGTCATGACATCAACGACTGCTATAGTCTCAGGCGACTGTTAGACCGCCTGGCTGACAAAGGGGTGCTCAAATCTTACATTCTGAGGTCCAAGGTTACCTTGCAAACTAACCCTGAGCAGTCATCCAAGAAAAAGTCTCAACCTGCTAATAGTTCTGATACTGACGAAGAATAGATCTATACAATAGCAGGTGGTTATTTTGGAGGCGGCCCTACCATTCGGGGAACCAAAGATTACATCAGGCGGCTAGATGTCAGCTCAGTTTATGAGGGGCAGGCGTCTAAGGACACTTTCCCTAAAGTTTTCATCTCTGAGGGAGACAGGGGTAATGTCAGAGGTCGCATGATGACCCCATTGTCATCGAATGCAAAGTGGCTAACCAAAAGATAGGCCGAATCCTCATAGACACTGGTAGTTCCTCTTATCTCATCAGTCACAAGTGCTTGACCAAGCTCAAGTACAAACCTAAGAGCATGCACAAGCTCTCTCATCCCTTAGTGGGATTTGGGGGCAGAGTTGTGCATCCGGTAGGTCGAATAGACTTACCCATTCGGCTGGGAGAAAAGGGAGAGGGACGCCACTTGGTGGTCCGGTTCTTAGTTGTTGAAGAGCTAACCGCCTATAACATGATTTTGGGTCGTCCCACCCTAAATGAGTCCAAAGATGTTATCATTCCTTCCCTTATGCTTATCAAGTTTGAAAGAGATGATGGAACAGTCGGCTCCCTATGGGGAGACCAAAAGACGGCCAGGGAGTGCTATCTCTCTGACGTCAAACCGACTGTGGTCGCATCCGGCCCCAGTGGAGAAACTATAAGTCAGTTCATCTAGATTCCTTCCCAAGATAGCTATCTTATTTTGAAGAATTTGGAAACATCGTAATGCAGTTATTTTTAAGAATTCTTCTGCTAATTTTCATATTGTTTTTATACGAGCTTTCTCTTTGTTTAATGAATGGGAATCTCGCTCACATCTTGATGCCATCCATGGTCCTACTATTGCATCACCTCCGCCACCTCCTACTACCCCTCCTCCCATCATCTCTTGGACTCCTCCTCCATTGGGTTTTTGTAAACTTAATTTTGATGGCTCAGCTAATCAGAATTCCACTACTACAGGTGTGGTCATTCGAGACAACTTGGGTAATCATGTGGCCAATCGTACCTATAATTTAGGATCTTGTCCGGCCTTCTTTGCAGTAGCTATTGCCCTTCGTAATGGACTCCTTTTTGCTAGAGAATATAATATTTTCGATATTTTTAATGAAGGAGATAATCTAAAAGTTATTAATATTTTGTAGGGTCATTTCAACTGTCCATAGAAACTTCATCTTCTTATGGAAGATATCAAGGCTATTTTAGATTCTTTCTCGATCTTTCAGGCAAGACACATTTATCGGGAAGCACCGACTCATCAAGATATGGATCTGTTTCTAAATAGTAAATTTTCTTATTTTTAAATCCTTGTAGATTAGGTTACGGTCTTCCGAGAAGACGTACCTAATCTCCTTCATATATCTAACTTTTCAAAGAAAAAAAAAAGTAAGTGTCGTACTTCTTTAACGGTAAGTTTGGCTCAACTTATCAAAGCAGAAAGTTTCTTATTTAAAAACACTCGCTCCGTCCCATAATACTTTACACAGTTCCCATTTTTATCTGTCCCAAAATACTTGACATGTTACTAAATATGAATGGGACCACTAATAAAAAAAATATTTTTTTATACTTGTTTGGGGTAAAAATACCCCTGACAAATGGACCTATGCTAATGCAACACGTGTCCCTAAGCTCAGCGCTCAATGAGCCAATTAGAGCATGACACGTGTCATTCAAAGGGGATAACGGGCTTTAAGCCCATAACCCTAGAAATCGTAAAACGGTGGAAGCCCATCAAATTAGGTTAAATAATCTAAGAGGCACCTGTCCCAAACATTCTTTAAATACTGATCATTTACATCAGTTGGGGAGAGATTCAATTGAATACACATTCAATCCTCACAAATCAGAGAACAAAAAGCTCAGATATTGAGGTTGTCTCAGACAGCCGGATGATCACTCCACTCTTAAGAGGAGCCTGATCCCATTTACATTCCGCACTTATTACATTCGTACACGTTCTAACTTGATCGTCGGATGCGGAACTCCACCCAACCGGAGTTTCCGTGGTTTTGACGTGCATTCTTGGAATTGTAACTCTCCCAAAGGACTCCAAAAACCCCGAAACAATAATTTTTCGGGACCACAAATCCCAATACCCAATTAAATCCTACATTTTCTCTCTCCTTACTACCCCCACCTCCCCCACTTTTTTGTTTTCTTACAATATAAAAATACAAAAGTGAATCTTTTATAGAATAAACAAATGTTTAAAAGGATCTGCTTGTAGTTTTTCTTAAACTACGCGTCTACCCCAACGTCACAAGTATTGTGGGACGAAGGGAGTAATCAAATAAAAAGGCTATATAATCACAGCAATCAAATTAGAATAGATTAAACCATAGATTAATTTTATTTGCATTTGTTTAGCACTTAATACTTCAATTTAAATTTGTAATAAAGATTATTATTTTAATTTTTTCTTTTTTTTTTTTTTTTTGAAACCAAATAAAGATTATAATGAAAAATAGTTTAAATCATACTTTATTTTTACACTATATATTCACTAACTTTTTATTCATAATTTACCTTATAATAATCTAATACAAATACGCATATTTCTTTTTTGGATGAACTATGTATAATATTGTTAGCTAGATTGACTTCAATGTGTATTTCAACATATAACATTTAATATTCTACTAATGGATGTATACAGATACTAATTGTCAAAGTTGTGGTTTGATATAACAAAAAAGGTTAAAATGCTATACCTAAGCAAAATGAAAGTGAATATAGAGAAGTTGGAGATAGTGATGGTGTGATTCTAAGGCAAATAATGTAGTGATGGTGTAGTATCAGGTGAAAAAAGAGAAACTATTACCCTCATTTTGGGGGTAATAGTTACACTAGGGGGAGGGTGGGTAACTACTAACCTCATTATAAGGGTTTCATTTCTCTCTTTTTCTCATGGCACAAGTACCTTATTTCATTTTTGTAAACACCATGTCTCTTATGACAAATATCTTTACTTATGTTTTTTCAAGTTTGACTTTTATTATCCCCTTAATATATTACCCCCAAACCAAGGATGACCCAAGTATATATGGTGTGCAATGGAGGTAGTATTAGGGAAGTACAAATAATTACAAATTGAATGAAAAATTTGCTAACATATCCCGAATGATGAATTTGAAATAAAGTTAAAGTTAATTTAGAAGTTAAGATCAAATAGTTCAAATTAGATAAAATCATATTAGATCAGAAACATACTAGATAAATCACGTGTCATGCACGGTTAGTTTGTATTTTTTAAAACAAAGTTTTTGGTATGTATGTGAATTTCCTCCCATTCGTTATAAATTTAAATAAAATTCCTAATATCAAAAAAATAATATTTTATATTTAATTTATTTAAACTTTAAAATCTCATTCGTCGATTTTGCTTGTGTGACATTTGAATTATTTAATTCTAAAAAATTTACAAATTTCTTATTTAATTGGCTATAACTAAAATTTATAATCTTACATGACACGTTAAGAAATTTTAATACTAGGTGGCTCTTTAAAAACTCGGAAAATCCCTTTTATATATATATATATATATATATATATATATATATATATATATATATATATATATATATATATAACCGAGTTACAATGAGAACTAGGTAAATAATAGGAACTAGGAACTAATCTGGACCGTCAGATCTAATACAAAAGGCGCGCAATCCCCAGATTAATCTGACGCACTAACATCTTTCCCTCTCTACGTTCCCAAAAATAGTTGGCAATTTCTCTCTTTATTTCTCAGCAAAAAAAAAAAAAAAAAAAAAAAAAAAAAAAAAAAGAAGAATTTGTAATTATTTTCAAATTCTAGCAAATTTGTCATTAAATTACCTATAATTTTCAATATATAACTTCAATTGCACTTAAATTCTTGGAAAAATTTAAATTCGTAACATTTTACATTTTTTTTTTTTGCTTCAAATTTTGTTTCGAGCGATTATTTTGGAGATTCGAAGGCTACTTTTTAAATTTTGGGGTTTGTAGAAAAATTTCTTCTGCGATGCTCAGTTCCCACTCAATATGTAAATTCAAGTTCAAAATCTGGTATTAATCAGAGTTCATCTCAAAATTTTCTAGTCTTTTGTGCACGCATTAATTTCATTATTGGTCTTGAGATCTTCTTTTGAGGTATTTGATAATCTATTTATAAGCTATGAATGATGTTGTTTACATTGAATTAAGATTATTCAATTATTTGTGTTGATCTTTGTGTAAATTTATGAATTATGAGGTAATACGTTTTTAAGTGAAATTTAGACCTAATTGATTTATAAAATCTCTAAATTTTAAAGAGATGACTGATAATTATTATTTCTTTTTTTAGTAGACTACATATCTTTAAAAGTAAACTAAATCTCCTTTAAAGTAAAATAAATTTCTTAATGCATGCTAACTGTTTGACAAAATGCTTCAATTAGTCCTATTATTTAATCAATTTCTTAATACATTCTAAGTATTTGTCGAAATCAGCTGTTTTTAGGTTTGTTATTGATTTATTCAATTTAAACTTCTATGATGATGGAGATAAATTTTTGATAGTATAATACAAAGAGTTTGGCTAAAACAAGTAAAAGTAAACCAATTATGCGTTAAAGTAAATAAAAATAACTAAAACTATGATATATTATATAAAGTAGTTGATAACTTGTCCTATTATATTTCAAGACCCATCGTCTAAAAATGAATTGGTATTTCGGCCACTAGTCAACTAATTTTCCGTTATCTCACCTCCAATTCAATATGTGCAAAACAATGAGTCCATTCAGGGGATGTGATTGATAATAGATGTAATGTAATTATATGTTGACGCATGAAACCATCAGGAGTGGAGTCTAGAAACTAGTTAGCCGTTTTGACAGTTCCCCTATTCTTCTATTACTGTCAGGGAGAATAAGCTTGGCACCAAAAACCCTTACAGTCATCCTTCTCTCCATGCTAAAACTAAAATTGCGCAAAAGTAAATATTTTGTTCTTAAAGTATAATAAGAAGCATATAATTTAATTTGATGCTCAGCAATTGTTTGATAAAATGCTCCAACATAACCTATAACCTATAAAAGATTGTAAAACTCTTTTTCGCATTAAAGAAGAGCCTAGATTGCAAATGTATTTTGAGGGGCTGGTTTATAGAATAAGAGCACTCCCAGCAGTGAGGAGAAAAGCTCTCACGAGTAAAAATAAGGGTGTAAAAAAAAAATCCGAACACTACATCAGTGAGTGAAAAAACACTCACCGATGAGTGAAAATAAAAACCCTCAAGAGTTGAGGGCTTTTGGTGATGAACAGTAACATGTGGCCCCCACTGCTTTTGTTGTTTTTTTACAACGGTTATATTTTGTATTTGAAATATAACCGTTGTAATTATTTTAAAAAAAAAAAAAAAATTCACCAACGACCATAAAATTTTTTTCTCTATAAATAGACATGCATTTTGATATACTTTCAAAAAAACCCATAAATTAGAGAAATTAACATATTTTCCCAATTTCTTCTTGTTATTATTATTATTATAATTATTTCTTATAAAAAAAATTTCCAGTTAGTATTATTAATATTTTTAAACGTAATTATAAATTTTTATTAAATTATTTTTAAACGTAATTAAAAAATAAATTAAAAAATAGTGGAGGAGAAAGTGATGAGAGGTTTTTTTTCTCCTCATTGCTGTGGTGAAAAAAACATTTGATGAGAGAAATTGTATGGGAGGAGTGAGAAAGTGGGTAGAGAGAGATTGAGAGGTTTTTTTTTTCCTCACTGCTGAGAATGGTCTAATAGGCACTAACTTATAACATGCATGATAGTTGTTTGTGCTTCACAAATATAGACAAGTAGTATCCTAATCACTAGCAACTGTTAAACTCCATAACATAATCATAATCTAAGTGATCTCTTAAAGTAAATGAAAAATAAACTAAAGTGAATACAAAAAACTTTAAAGTAAACCTATTAGCTCAAGTGGTAGAGCACTATGCGGATACATAGATGTGTAGGTTCGATTCCTACATAGGTTATCTCTACAAGTAAATATAAAACACTCTAAAGTTATTCAAAATACCTCAAAAGTAAATTGAAATAACTAAAAAGTAAATCAAGTTAGCTTTAAGGTGTGCGAAAAATTAATTGCCTTTGAAGGTAGTTATTAAACCCGAAAAATTCAAAAAAAAATATTATCTCATCTTTCTCTAGTATAGCTTGGAAACAAATGGTGCAGAAAAAAGTATTGACTTTAAACATGCTAGTTGGGAATATTATTTACCCTCAAAAGTAAATTAAAAATAATATAAAGTAAATCAAAACATCAAAAGTAAATAGAAAAACTAAAAAGTGAATCTCAAGCGTAGAGTAAATGAAAATTAATTTTATATAATAAATAAACCTATGTGGGAATCGAACCCACATCATTTGTACATTTGCACAATGCTCTACCTATTGAGCTAGTAGGCTAGTGTATATTAAACAATTAAAAACTCAAAAGTAAATAAAAAGTCTCAAAAGTAAATAACAAAAACTTAAAATTGAATAAAAAATTATATTGAGTATACGTACAACAATTGAGGATTTTAGTATATTACAATGTAAGCCTTACATGAGAATTTAAAGCCAGAATTCCAAGCAAATATGCTGAAAATCAATAGCAGAAATGAAGGAGCAAACAAGTGCATAGTTGCAAAAGGCAGCTCTGAGGGATATTAGCAGCATGGAACTTGGCATAAGGGTACTAAATGGCCCATAAGAATGCCCATTTTACACTAATATAATCAAGGGGCTACTGGATATTAACCGTTACAGAAATGTGGTACAGAAATGTGATATCAACCCTATCCTCCCTAAGATACAACCAGAAAGATGTATCTTAGGGAGGATAGGGATTGGGCTGATAATTATGATGTAGATTCAGACAACTTTTCATAGGTTAGCTTAGGGGAGGAGGCACAAATCACTATTTAAGGTCTTGGCAGAGTTCCAAGTCTGACACTAATATGGTACAAGGGTAAGACAGGTAAGCTAGGTATGGGCTGTGATGCACAGACACGCCACCTGACAGGAGAGTCCGAGTCGACACGCGTATCGGACACGGACACGGGTGGGACACGGGGCGACACGTGTCCGACACGCAGAAAATCGTGTCCGTTTTTTTTTTAAAATTTTGATACTTGGACACGGACCGTGTCACCCCAAGACACGGCCCGTTTTGTATTGGACACGCGAAATACAATACCCTCACTGACTCATGCTCTGCCTCTCCCAACTTCCCAAGTCTCAAACTCTCAATCCTCTCATTCTCTCACTAACTCATACCCTAAGTACTTTGTAGCTCGTCGTCGTCGCCCGTCAGTCGTCACCGCCGGCCGTCGGTCTCACAACCGCTGTCACATTCAAACGTCTGTCTCTGATCTGCTAGCTGCGTCTCTCACCGAGTCACCGTTCGTTGCTGTTTAGGCTTGTCACCTGCTGCTCGTGCTAGGCTGCTAGCCTTCTCTCACCGTTGTTCGTCCTCAGCCACCGCCCACCAGGCCACCAGTCTCCAGCTCACTGTCGTCTGTCGTCCGTCGCGCGTCAGCCACCAGGTATGGTTCTGAGGTTCTCTACTTTGTTTTTTTTTTTTAAATTCAATTAATTTTCTAATTTTCGATTGCTCCTTCATGTATACATTCAATTAATTTTCTGAAATTCAATTGCTCCTTCATGTATACATTCAATTAATTTTCTGAAATTCAATTGCTCCTTCATGTATACATTCAATTAATTTAACTTTAACTTGATTAGAATCAGGAACAAGCGTGCATAATTGATCCTTCATGTATACATCCTGTATACTGTAATGAAAATGAAGAACTGAAAATTTGATTTTTGATACTTTGATGTATACTGTATAGTTGGCTAGTTGCTGGACTTGTTGGACTTGTTTAATTAAACTTTAATGCATTTGATATAAGCATGAAAAACTGAAATTGTATTGTTGTCTTGTTGAAATTCTCAGGAATGTCTTCTAGTTCCTCTGCTTCATGCAATGTCAGTGGTAGTAGTAATTCATCTGAGTCTATGAAAGACCCCTACCCTTGTGGAAGTTTGTGGTTAAGGGTGATAAAACATCGGGTGGTGGAGGAAATTATAAATGGAAATGTAACTTTTGGAAAATATGAACCCGAGATGGCCGAGCTCTCACTTGATGAACCCGAGATGGAAAATATGATTTTTGATGATGTACTTGGTGATGGTAAAGAATGAAACTATTAGTACTTATGTTTATCTTATTTATGATTTGTAAAACTATTATCAAGACATGTATTTGGTTTTATGGTTTCTTGATATGTATGAGATTATGTTTGTACACTTTGTTTATTTACTTGTTTAAACAAAATTGTGTGTTTTGAGGCTAATTATTTAGTGTTTTATTGAATAGGTTGTCAAATTCTCGTTTTTTTGATATATTATATGCCTTGATATACGCCGTACCCGTGTCCCCTATTTCAGGATTGCCGTTTTCCCGTGTCCGTATCGTGTCCGTGTCCGTGTCCGTGTCGGTATCTGTGCAACATAGGGTATGGGACATCCATGGTTAGGGTGTCACAAGGTCGGGATAGGTCGGGATTGGGGCTGGGGAATGACCATATGCTCACTTCTACCCTTGTACAAGTTGCAAGCTCTGTTATCTATCATACACACATGTAATTATACCAAAGCTATTCTAATGTCCCTGGTATCCCTACAATTCAACAAGTTCCTGGGGTCTAAACACAGTATTGCCTCAATTCACAGCTAGCTTTTATAGAAAACAAAGAATATGCACCTTCAGCAATTTAGAGTACAAATTTCCCATGGGCTCACATAATTGCTCCTTAATCCATGTGGTGAGGTCTCCTCCTTCACATGTCAGTGTCTTTACATAAGCTACCATTACATAAAAAACCAACACATTATAATTGTGCAACCGCTCTTTACTAAAATGATAAGCTACGAACAAGGGCCTTTACGCTAAATCTTCACTGCTCCCACACTATCTCTAAAACAAAGCCTCAACTCTTATGACATATTCAAGTTCCAAAGAATAGGCATTTTCAGCATTTAAACAATTTAAAAATTATATGCCAAAGGCAAATCAAAGACATTTAAACAAGGCATAGCTATAATTCTGGATATTAACTAAGTATAGCACAAATGAACTTAACAAAGCAGTAAGCAGAAGCAACAGAAATAGTCCAATCCAAGATATTATAGAATGAGTTCAGTAAAGAGAACAACCCAACATACCCTAATCTTCAAAATCATAGAGGCTAAATTAACTAGATATATGCTGATAGTTAAAAAATAAAAAGAAAAATTGATATCGGATTCAATTAATATGCACAACTCAAAGGATATTCACCATGAAAGTCACCCTCACCTCATATCAACTCGCACACCCCCAACCTTTTTAACCCCCTACTCTTTCATCGCACGGCAACCCCCCAAATTCACAAAACAACAATTCAAATTCACAAATTAAGTAAAAAATAGCAAAAATTAGGGGCGAAAAAAAAACAAACAAAAACCACAAATTTAACAAAAGACAAAACCAGAAAAGAAAAATGGATAATCAAGTTACAAAAACCGCAATTAAAATTAAAGCACATGCAACAATCAAAATTCACAAATCAATCAAACAAAAAATAGCAAAAAAACCCCCAAATTTTCGAATATTTAAATGTAATTATGAAATGAAACAGAAATTAAACAAACAACAAATAACAAAAAACCCCAAATTCAAACTTGAGTTAATCGAAACCAAATCGAGCAAACTTGGAATCGAGCAAATTCAGCATACTAATAAATCGAAATTTACATACCTTAGCTTAACTGAAAAATGCAAGAAATTGATGAACAAAAGCGAAGAATCGAAGAGCAAAGAAATCATAAATCGCCTCACAGAGGATTTGGAAGAAGAAAGAGAGACAAAAAATAAAAAAAGAAACGGAGGAAAAACCTAGATCTTAATGAGGCGGGTGAAGTGTGGACCGTTGGATGAAACGCAATGGACGGCTCATATTAGTTCCTATTTTCTATTATTCGCCATGGTTGTATATACATAGGATTGATATCGGGAGTTGTTAAATGTCGCTCCCAAATTACTAGGCGTCGCTCGCATTTTTTCCTTGAAATTCCGTATTTACCCTTCGTATATAAATACTCACGACGCTTACAACACATTTCACGCTCGATAAACTTAAAAATCTAAAATTTTAAAAAAAAAACCACAAAAAATTCACAAAAATAACTAATATTAACTAATAATACTAATACTAATACTAAATACTCAAATTATCACAAAAATAATAATAATCACAATAAAAAAAACATTAATAGATTTGATTAATTAATTTCAAAAAAAAAACGTTTTGATTAATTAATCAATAAAAAAAAATATTGGACGTCCGCCTAAAAAATCTGGATCCTCCATGGCGGAAATTTTAGGCGGATGTACGCTTTTCAAAAAAAAAAAATTTGAGGACTTACAGAATCCTTCGACGATGCCTCCGGTGTACGATCGTTGTCGTCATCCATCGTCCTAAACCAGTCGCTAAAGTTTAATAAAATAATTTTTTAAAAAAATGGGATTTTTGGTGGTGGGCTCGGGAATTTTGGGTTGGATGTCGTGGGGTTGGATGTGATGGGCTCGGGAATTTTTTTAACCAAGTGTTGGATTGAATGTGCTTGGGAATAATATTAAAATGCTTGGGAATCTTTTTAACTAAGTGGTGGAGCCTTATATAGTCCAAGTTATGAAAAGGGTGGTCCTTTCATGTCAAAATGGGAGCAACGCCCGGTAAATTGGGATCGATGTTTAGCAGTTCAGTTGATATCATGTGAGAACCTAGGTCTATAATAGGAACTAGAAACTTATCAGGACCGTTGATCGCGCTAAATCTAACGGTCGAGATTCCACTCGCTTCATTAATGGCAAATTAGTAAATTTGATATTTTGAATGAATACCCAACATTTCATCAGTTTCTTTTTTTTCACTTTCTCTCTCTTCTTTCAAATTCTCTCTGCTGCGTACTGCGATTTTTTCATTATTTTATATAAAAATCTTTGAATTTTTTCTTCGCTCTTCACCGCCTGATATTTTGAACAAGTAAGTTATTTGATTGTGTTACTTTTTTATTTAATTAGATATTGCATATTTAAATTCGATTATTTGGAATTTAAAATTAGGGTTTTCGATATTTTTTTCCTATTTATCGCATATTAAATTCGTTGAATTTGTTCTTGGATCTTTGTTGTTGGTTATTTTTTGTCAGGTTAATTTCATTTCGATTATCGTTGTTGAGTTTAGTTTAATTTGAATTTTTAATTTATATTTTCTGATTTCGATTGCGAAAACTAGGGTTTCATTTTTTTTTTTTTTTTTGTTGCGATATTTGTTATTTCGATTGATGTAATTCATATTAGAGTTTTTTCAATTTTATGTTTGAGTACTTGTGGTCGCATTTGTTAAAACTACATTGTTGTGAATTATTTGCTTGGAATTGATTTGATGTATGAGATTAATTGCGCTTTCTAATGCTGCACTGTGTTATGCTGTTATATAACACCATCTTAATTGCTTAATGTATGTATATGTGTGCACTCGTGCGCGTATTAGTGTGCAATTATTGGGCATTGCTATTGTTGAGTTGTTACTTTTGAGCTTAAATTATTTACTTTTGAGCTTAAATTATTTACTTTTGAGGTTATTGTAATGATTGAGTTTCGTATATTGTTGTGTGTTGTTGATGTTAATGGTTGCGTGGAGAGTTGTGTGTGATTGTTGTTTGGTACTAGCAGCAATGGTATTGCAGATTTTTGTTGTGGTGCTATTTGTGGTGCTATTTGTGGTGCTATGTCGTTTAATATTAGTAATTGTTTGAGATAAAAATTGTTATGTAAATAGCCTGAACTTGGGATCACTGTATATTTAGAGTATAAGATTTGGGGCATAATTGGCTTTTTATTATTTACACAAGACAAGAAACTTCTAGTGGAGAGATAATAATTCAACTTCCATTATAATTCTTCCTGTTTTGGAATAATCTGTTTGTGATTTCTCAGAGTAATCCAATGTCAGACACACAAGTTGGTGCTGCAATGTCAATTTTACTTGGCACCAACACATGCTTTCAACTGCTAGTTCATCCAAGGTTTGCAGAACCAATCGCTTTTGATTCAGGTATGTCTTTTTTATTGGCTTAATAAACTGAACTAGTGCAAATAGGTAGTGATTATGCGGGCTGGGTGTCGTGGCTCAAAACAACATGGAAGGATTGTGTGGACTGCTTAATGATGCATGTCAGATATGCAGCAGAACAAGGTTTAGGCTTCTTGTGGCTCGTATATTGAGTGTGAAGCGAATACGGTTCGAAGGAGATGCAATTTCTGTGTTTTTTAGGTTAATGCTAGCACTAGAACTGTTGTTAGAAGTTCTGTAAACTACATGAATATCAAATGTAAGAGTAAAGTCTCAGTTTTCAGGGATCTCTAGTCCAGTGCATTTCAATTTGTTTTGTGTACGGTAAAAATGTGCTTTGATTTCAAACTTTTTGTTATCTAAGAACATTGGTAGCTCTACGCCAAGGTTTGCAACATTTTTGTTATCTAAGTGCATTTCAAGTGAGTGATCCTAAATTGGCATAATTTACTGCAAAAGGCAAAGCCTGTCATGAATTATGTACTGAGTTTGGTGCTGAAAATTTGTTTGCTTAAAAGGTATCGGCATTTTGGTCAATTTTCTCCACTGGGAGGAGAGCAAAATCCAGCTCAGCTTCCTGGACAAAACACTCAGTGGATGTGATACTCTGTGTATGCCTGGTACAACATTTAAAATTGCTTCCCTCTTGAACCCTATTCATGCTTCTGGTGTGTAAAATAATTTATTTGTAGGTTCTCAGGATCCTTTCTCACTAAAACCTGGATCATTCACTTATCTTTCTAGAACCTCCAAGGCTTCCCAATCGAAAATTTCATCTGGTCTTAGCAACTGTTTTTGAGGTTGCTAATGTTGTCTCTGCTCATTTTATTATTGTCAACTTTATATACACTAGCCTACTAGCTCAAGAGGTAGAGCATTGTGCAAATGCACAAAAGATATGGGTTCGAATCCCACGTAGGTTCATTTGTATTTACTTTAAGAGATGTTGGTTCTATGCACATGATGAAAGAAAATTTTGGAAAAAGAGTTGTCTTGAACTTTTTTATTTTTTAAAAAAAATATCGTTCCGAGTCTTGGAGAATCTTTTCAACAAAACACTCTTTTAACTTTGAAGACTAAAGGAATGCTCCATGTCACAAGAAGAACCACAAAGAGCTAAGAAAGGAATGGTATTGGCACTCTACCAGAGTGGACTATTTTAAATGGACTTTTATTACTGACGATGGAAGATAATAAGGGGTTGTTTGGTATAAACATTGGAAACACACTAAAACGAATTAAATTAGGCATATAAAATGGGAAAAATAAATTTAAATACATTCAAAAGCTAATTACATTAGGCTGGGGAGTTTATCGGAAAAATATAAGTAGATTTTTTGGTCCAAATGTCTCCTGAGTTGTATTTACTAAATTGTCTTCTTCAACATGAGGAATTCCCAGGAGGCCACCCATCCTAGTACTACTATCAATTTTTTGTTTTTACTAAATTGTTGCTAGGAGTATTTTTATTTTTTTTCACCTTTTTTTTTTTTTAAACAATTTGGTCAATTGGCCTGAATGAAGTTTGTCAATTCCTTTTCTCTCTCATGAAAATCTTAATCACCAGGCTTAATTCTCAGTTTCTCACCATCATACTATTCATTGATATGATGAATTCTTGAGTAGGTGGATGACATTCATTATTGGTCGCCCGTCCAAACTCCAAAGTGTGGACTATAGTATTTGTGGATTTGTTTTTTTATTTCCTTCTCCTTTGTGTTTCCTCTATTATTTTGTGACATTTGAAATGGAAGAAAATGAGATTTTAATCTTTTTTCAGTCTTTTGTATTATCAGATATGATAAATGTTTTCTATCTGCAGTATTCACTCTGTACCTTGCTTTGGATTTTCCTCTAATTTTCTGTGCTATTTGAAAGGGAACAAACTAAAGTTTTGTAGTTTTCTTCAATTTTAATAAAGTACTATTGAAAATCCAACTGGGAATTGATTTAGTGTGCTTATATGGTGTACACGCTCTTTGTAGTGGGTTCAGTTTTGTTACTAACTAGTTAGCATAGCTCATCTGCTCTCTGTGTTTGCCTGACTCTAATCTGCGAGAACATTTTTTTTTTTTCTATTCCATCAATCTGGAACTTCTTGCAGGACTCTCTACCTAAATCTGCATCAAGTTCTAAAGACAGACTTGTAAAGGAATCTGTGAACAACGGAGAGGAGTCAAGCTCTAGCCCTAATGATGGACTAAACAAAAATGGATCTTCTGGTTCCAAACCTAACATTTCTTTGGTAAAGGGTGAGATAGATCTGGACAAATTAACTACTAAAGAACTTCTTACATGTGTCAGTTAGATTAGAACTTGTTACAATTCTGATGTAGCAGTATATTACTCCCTGCAGAGTGATTGGGGAATTCTTTTATCGTCAGTGTATCAATATCCTGTTATAGATTACTTGGTACTGCTGTGTTTTCTCTTACAGGTTGTCTACAATACTTCTAATATGTTAGATTACTGGTATTAGTATTGTTTGCATGGATGCATATTTATCTTTAGGTTTTATAATTTCTTGGACTAAAATTGAGCATACATAGGTGTGCACATTTCTTGTATAATGGTGTTCTTGGTAATAAACTTGATAGTGAATACAGGTTGAGGTGCTAGTCATACTTCTCTATCTCTTTTTATCGTCTTTTTCTCATAATATGTTTGGTGCTGTCTTGCAGAAGTTCAATTCAAGTGATATTGCGTTGAATAGGAAAATTGTCTATAGTTCTGCTGCAGTGGGTAAGCCGCAGCCTGATGATCATACTAGGGCTAAACTTGTGGAGGCTAAGCTAATTCCGTTTGAAGAGCCGGTAATAAACATAAATTATGTGAGACTGTTTCTTCCTATCTTGTGATGTATATTTTATGTGGAAACTGTTGCGATATTAGCCAAGACATTCACAGCCATCAAATTTAATAGCCTATGCTTTTTTATCTTTTTTTGTTTCCTTTTCTTTTTATTATTATTGGCATACTATGTTGAATAAACTGAACAAGTAGCCTGAAACATTTCTTCCATTCCCCTAATATTGCAATTACCATTTTAAAAAGCTTTACAAATATTGAAACATCTTATTTGCGCATGAATTCTCTTTCTCTCTCTCTCATCACACGGGTCTCTATTTTTTATGTCTCCCTATCTCTCTCATCTTAGAATCTGTGCAATATCATCATGGTGCAATATCATGGGAACAGAGGAAGTATATGTTTTGACCAACAGATAAAACCTAAATCTGTACATGACAACTGGATTAGAGATAAGGAACGCAAGTTATAACACTGTTTGAATGGGCTAATAGAAAGTTGAGAAAATCTAGAGAGAGAAAATCTTTGTTTTGCCGCCATTTTTAATGCATTCAAAGCTCTGACTTCATGGCCAATCATAAAAAAGGAAAAGCGAAGAAGAATTCTGGCTCTAAGTCCTCATCTAAGTCCACGAAGAAGCAGCGGTATAAGCTTAGATCGTGCAAGAAGACGATGGAGGATCAAGAAGTGACGGATGTGGGTTCGGTTGGAAGTTGGCTTGATGGAGTGGATGACATCCCGATTGATGAGGTCCCTGAAGAAGTCAAGGCTCAACATCGTTTTGAATTCAATCAATGGCTATAGGTAATTTCTTCCCCTGAAATTGCGAAGGACTCTGTTTCTGGGTTTGTTTCAGGGACCTGATTTGGTGGGTAGTAATGATGATCTTGATGGTTGTGTTGATATTGATGATAACATTGTGAATCCTACCCCTATTATGATGATTCGTAATTCTAGCTTGAGCCCTGAGTTTTCTGGGTCCCACCATTCTTTGAATGTTTCCCCAATTCCTGCGTGCTCTGTTTTGCGGGATAGTAATTCTGGGTCTGGTGGGATTATTTCGGGGTTGGATTCGTCCTGGAAAGATAAATTCAAAGATGTAGCTGATAATGGGAAGTTTTTTGAGGGAAATTTGAATGGGAATGAAGGTGTTTGTGATAAGTCCAACCTTATCCAGATTTCTATGGAAGATGTTTCTAAAGAAATTGATTTCTGGAATTCGGCTATTGTTTGCTATGTACTTTGTTCTAAACCCCCATGGTCAATGTTTCAAGGTTTTATTAAACGAGTATGGGGAAAGTATGGTGTTGATAAGGTCTGTTCTATGGCAAATGGTGTTTTTGTCGTGCATTTCAAGAACCTGGATGGTAGGGAAAAGGCTATTGAAGCAGGCCCGATTGTTTTTGATAGAAAGCCTGTCATCTTCAAGAGATGGAGGCCTGGCATTAATCTGCTAGAAGAGAAGCTTGATTCTGTACCAGTTTGGGTGCGATTTCCAGGGTTAGACCTCAGATTTTGGGGCCATAACTCTCTCATGAAGCTTAGTGGTTTGATTGGGAAGCCGATTAAAATGGATAGGGCCACTGCTACAAAGGATCTAATTGAGTATGCTCGTGTGTTAATTGAGGTGCAGATTAATGGTTTAATGGTGACCTGCCTAATTCAATTGAATTCCTTGATGAGAATGGGACCAAGGTCTCTCAGAAGGTGGTGTTTAAGTGGAAGCCAATTAGCTGTTCTAAGTGCTCTGGAATGGGTCATATGCCTGAGCAATGTCCTAAATTGAGGGTGGACAATGATAAGCAGCAGAGGAAAAGATTTCAGAAGCCCCAGAAAGTGTGGAGGCCTGTACAACAGCCTGTGCAGAAACCTGTATCAAGACCAGTGCAACAGCCTGGTCCCAAGACTAGACTTGAACACAGTGAGTTGTCTAAGGGGAGATTTAGTGAAGAGGAGCAGAATGCTAGGGGCATAAGTAAGCCTCACAATCCAGGAATCCAGGGGAACAAGGATCTGGGTGGCTGGAGACAGCAAGGCAGAAGAATTCATCAACCTAGGGAGGAACAGGATAAGGAGTATGATGTTGAAACCCAGAATAGATCTGAAATGTTGGTGGAGGATTTGGTGGGTGAAACTGGAAATGGTGGTTCAAGTATGAGTAATGGAAGGGTTTTGTATGGTAGTGAGGGGTTTGGAGGGTTCTCCTATTCCCTCATGAATAAGTGGGGATTTTGGAACATAAGGGGCCTGAACCAATCTGAAAGAATAAGTGATGTTCTGTCTTTCCTTAGAAATCATGAGATTGGCTTGTTTGGGCTCCTGGAAACAAAAGTGAAGGCTGCTAAGTTTGAGACACTAGGCGAAAAACCCTAATCCCCACCGGTTCAAACCACCCATTCCCCACCTGTTTTGAACCGTTCTTGATTTGGGGGGTGCTAAATCCTCAAAGCTTTCCCACCGGTTCAAAACCGGTGGCAAAAAGCACTTTTCCCACCGGTTTTGAAGTGAACCGGTGGCAAAAACGTCTGATTAATGCTACAGATTGAAGACTTTTCCCACCGGTTTTGGGGTGAACCGGTGGCAAAACCTTGACATTTCGCAGCGGTTTACACATTGAACCGGTGGGAAAAGTTAGCCCGCCAGTTTTAGAAATTGTTTTGGCCACCGGTTCAATGTGTAACCCGGTGGGAAAAACCTGTTTTATTTTTTTTTAATTTTTTAATAATTAAATACCTGCACATCCTGTATTAATTCTGCCATTAACATATATTATAATAACAGTAATAATAATAATAATAATAATAATAATAATAACTATTACCCGTATTATTATTATTATTATTATTATTATTATTATTATTATTATTATTATTATTATTAAAAATACTAATAATATAATAATTTTACATTGAATTGGAATAATAACAACAATACATAAATATTAATTAATTACCGTAAATGCGATACAATGAAATGTCATATAGCTTTTACAACTCATTCATTAAAAGGTGTTATATTTTCAAACTATACTAATAATTAATGTATAAGTTAACAAGTTCAAATTAAATTATATGTGATGAAAGACGCTAACATGTCTCGAACTTCATTCAACTCTTTGCTTGTCAATGGACCTTCTTTCCGTACCTTGCAAAACTTGGTTAAACAAAAATGATGTTAGCTAGAATTAATTACTTAGGTTATGTATGTAAAAATAAATTTACAATTTAAGTTAGGCAAAAATTTAATACATAGGCCTATATGATCACTACTTGTATGCCTATTTTCTACATTTATTGCCAAATCAACTCATTCTTCCTCTTAAACATGTCATTTTTACCTAATTAGAGACAGCTAAGGCTTGAAATCACGTTAAAAGAGCATTTGAATGGTTTTTCGACGCAATTTCATTCAAAATAGGCGAAATAAGGCCTATATCACTACTTGTATGCCTATTTTCTATATTTTTAATCAAATCACCTCATTCTTTCTCTTAACATGTCATTCTTACCTAGTTAGAGGCAGCTAAGGCTTGAAATCACATTAAAAGGGCATTTGAGTGGTTTTTGGACGCAATTTCATTCAAAATGGCCCGAATAAGGCCTATATCACTACTTGTATGCCTATTTTCTATATTTTTAATCAAATTACCTCATTCTTTCTCTTTACATGTCATTCTTACCTAGTTAGAGGCAACTAAGGCTTGAAATCACATTAAAAGAGCATTTGAGTGGTTTTTGGACGCAATTTCATTCAAAATGGCCCGAATAAGGCCTATATCACTACTTGTATGCCTATTTTCTATATTTTTAATCAAATTACCTCATTCTTCCTTTAAACATGTCATTATTACCCAGTTAGAGGTAGCTAAGACTTGAAATTACATTAAAAGAGCATTTGAAGTGTTTTAAGACGCAATTTCATTCAAAATGGCCCGAATAAGGCCTATATCACTACTTGTATGCCTATTTTCTATATTTTTAATCAAATTACCTCATTCTTCCTCTTAACATGTCATTCTTACCTAGTTAGAGGCAACTAAGGCTTGAAATCACATTAAAAGAGCAGTTGATGGTTTTTGGACGCAATTTCATTCAAAATGGCCCGAATAAGGCCTATATCACTTTTATTGTGATTTCAAGCCTTAGCTTCCTCTAACTAGGTAAGAATTACATGTTAAGTGGAAGAATGAGGTAATTTGATTAAAAATATAGAAAATAGGCATACAAGTAGTGATATAGGCCTTATTCGGGCCATTTTGAATGAAATTGCGTCCAAAAACTACTCAAATGCTCTTTTAATGTGATTTCAAGCCTTTGCTGCCTCTAACTAGGTAAGAATGACATGTTAAGAGAAAGAATGAGGTAATTTGATTAAAAATATAGAAAATAGGCATACAAGTAGTGATATAGGCCTTATTCGAGCCATTTTGAATGAAATTGCGTCCAAAAACCACTCAAATGCCCTTTTAATGTGATTTCAAGTCTTAGCTGCCTCTAACTAGGTAAGAATGACATGTTAAGAGAAAGAATGAGGTAATTTGATTAAAAATATAGAAAATAGGCATACAAGTAGTGATATAGGCCTTATTCGGGCCATTTTGAATGAAATTGCGTCCAAAACCATTCAGATGCTCTTTTAATGTGATTTCAAGCCTTAGAACTAATAATTGTGTGACCCTTAGAAAGTTAGAATCCTTTTAGAACTCCCACTTTCACTCACAAATAATAGCAAGAATTCTTTTTAAAACTCTCACAGTTTCCCTATAACCAACCTTCCTAACACCAGTCTTAGAAACCAAACTACTCTACATGGAACCACCACAACTGAACACATATCAAAGACCTGCATTTCCTAAGGACTGCAGTAAGAGACATTTTACAACTGAACACATATCAAAGACAGTAGCTTTACCTGAATACAACAGCAAAATCAAAAGTCACAACAGCAAGCTCGAAATTCACAAGAACAACAGACGAAGACCAACCGCCCTTCAGCCTCATTCTGGTTCAAACCCCATGTTCTCGAACTCACAACAGCAAGCAAATTAACCCTAGAATTATGTAATTGCAAAGAAAATCAATGACTAACCCTATATTGCGAAAGAATTCAATAGAATAAGAAGACCCAAAATACATCTTACCTTGAAGCTGCTACAATGGAGGTGAGAAAACCCTTGAATTCGTTTCAATAGATCGGGATGAGAAAGCTCTGCATGCGTTTCAATATAGGAGGGCTATGGAGAGAAAAAACAAATTGACCTTGGCGGCAATGGAGGTAAAAAAGCTCAGAGTGCGCTTCAATGAAGGACAGCAATGGTAAGCTAGGCGAGAACGAGAGAAGGAACGAAGAACTCAATGTGGAAAAGCAGGGGAATGAATTGAAGGAAGAAGAAAGGTTTCGCGAATTGAAGTAATTAAAATTAGGCGGGTTGCTAGGTTAAATTCCGTACCGGTTCGAACCGGTCCTAAATAACCTTTTCCCACCGGTTTATGCTGAACCGCTGCGAAATCTCTTCCTTCCCCCCCTTTTTTTTTTATACAAAATATTTTGGCACCGGTTCAAACCGGTGGGAAAACAAACATTTGCACCGGTTTATAAGGAACCGGTGGGAAAAGTAATTTTCAGAATCCCGCACATTTCTTTTCCCACCGGTTTTAAATAACCGCTGCGAAAAGGGGGGTGCGTTTTTCATTTTTTCTACTAGTGAGAAGGTTTTCACTAGCTTCTGTGATGAATGGTCTGTTGTAGCTAACTATGGGAAGGGTGGGCATGGGAGAATTTGGATGATTTAGAGGCCTGAGATCTTTAGTGTGGATGTGATCAGATTGGAAATGCAGGTTATTCATGTCAAAGTTGTGCATATTGCTTCTGGAGTCTGGTTCTATTGTTCAATGGTGTATGGAGTTAATGGCCAGGATGGAAGGGAGTTTCTCTGGAAGCAATTAGGCCAGTTTGGGGATAAGTTGTCTGATCCTTGGGTGGTGTGTGGAGATTTTAATAATGCTTTAAATCTTGAAGATAGGGTTGGTGCCCCTGTGACTTTGAATGAAGTTGAAAGATTCAGAAACTGTATTAGGCATGCCAATCTTAGTGAGGTCAGAACAGATGGCTTCTTCTACACTTGGAATAATAAGCAGTCTGGGGCTGGAAGAGTGTGTTTAAGAATTGATAGAGTTTTTGGGAATGCAGCCTGGCTGGATAAATTTCAGAATGCAAGCATTGTTTTCCTGCCTGAGGGTCTTATGGATCACTGTCCATGTGTGATTAATATCTTGGGGAGTGTTGGCTCTGCTAAGAAACCTTTTAAGTTCTTCAACATATGGACTGAGTATCCTGGCTTTCTGAAGTTAATTGCTGGGATAGTTGGAACTGTCATATTCAAGGCACTCCTATGTTTTCTGTTGTAAAGAAGCTTAAGTTGGTTAAAGAGGCTTTGAAAGTTTTGAACAAGCAGCATTTTTCTTCTGTTATAAGTGATGATGTCTACTTGGAGACTGATTTGGTTAAGGTGCAAACTAAGCTGAACTCTGATCCTGCAAATGAGGACCTGATTGCTCAAGAGTTTGAGATTAGGAGTAAGTATGTTGTAGCTCATAGCAGGAAACTTCAATTCCTGAGTCAAAAAGCAAAGCTCCATTGGCTCAAAGCTTGGGATGTATATTTTTCCTATTTTCATGCCTGTCTGAGGAAAAGAAGAGTGCAAAACAGCATTTGCAGCATTCAGTGGGAGGATGGGAGGGTGTCTAAGAAACCAGAGGAGATTGCTGAGGCTTTCATTGGATTTTATAAGCAGTTGCTGGGTTCATTTAGGGCTATGAACAGGAAGGTGCATCCAGATGTTCTGAGTATGGGAGAAGTGCTAAGTGTGGAGCAGGGTAATTCTATCTGTAGACCTTTTACAGCTGCTGATGTTAGGAATTCTCTATGGGACATTGATGAGAACAAAGTTCCTGATGGGTTTTCTAGCAAGTTCTTCAAAGTGACTTGGCATATTGTGGGACCTGATATTACTAGTGTTGTATTAAACTTCTTTCAACAAGGAAGGTTGCTGAGTCAGGTTAATACTACAGTGCTCACTATGGTCCCTAAGATTGAGAATGCATCTAAGGTTAGTCAATTTAGACTTATTGCTTGTTATAATGTACTGTATAAGATCATATCCAAAATGATTTGTGCCAGGCTTAAAGAAGTGCTTTCTGGTTTGATTAGTGAGGTTCAGAGTGCCTTTGTAGCTGGTAGATTGATTTTGGACAATGTATTGTTATGCCAGGATGTTTTGAAGGGCTATAATGATAAACAGAAGGCTCCTAGGTGCACTGTAAAAGTGGATCTCAGGAAAGCTTATGATTCAATAAGATGGGACTTTATTCAGGATATGCTGGTTGCACTGAGGTTTCCTGATGTTTTTGTTAAATGGATCATGCAATGTGTCTCTTCTCCCTCTTTTTCTATTATGATAAATGGTTGTTTGAATGGTTTCTTTAAGGGGAAGAAGGGTATAAGGCAAGGTGATCCCATGTCCCCTCTTCTGTTTGTTATTGTTATGAAATATCTGTCAAGGCTTTTGAGGAAAGTGGGTGGTGTGAGAAGGTTCAAATATCACTCAAGATGTCAAATGCTCCAGTTGAACCACCTTGCTTTTGCTGATGACCTCATGCTATTTAGCTATGGTAATAAGAGCTCTGTGTCTCTTTTGGTGAGGGCCCTGAAAACCTTTGAGAAATGTTCTAGTCTTCAAGTAAGTGCTTAGAAAACAGCTATTTACTTTGGGAATGTCCCTAGGATTGTGAAGCAGGATATCTTGAGGGTTTCTGGTTTTGTTGAAGGATGCTCCCCATTTAAGTACCTTGGCATACCTCTGAATGTTAGAAGCCTGATAAATAGGGATTATGACAGCTTGATTGATAAAATGATGGCTAGAATAACATGTTGGTCTAGTAGGAATCTATCTTATGCAGCTAGGAGCTTATTGGTTAATTCAGTGCTCCTTAGCTTACACACCTACTGTGCTCAATGTGTCCTGCTCCCAGCTGGTGTTATTAAGAAGATAACTCAATTATGTAGAGCTTTTCTCTGGGGTGGGGATGCTGTGTTGAGGAAGGCCCCCCCTCTATCCTGGGATTGGATTTGCAAGCCTAAAAAAGCTGGTGGCCTGGGTATGAGAGACTGTGCAACTTGGAATACAACAGCTCTAGGTAAGTATATTTGGAAGATAGCCCAAAAAGAGGATTCCTTATGGGTAAATGGGTGCATGTTGTGTATATAAAAGATGAGGATTGGTGGGAGTATAAGCCAAAGAAGAATGCAGGGTGGGGTTGGAAGAATCTGTGCAAGGTCAAGGACAGGCTGAGAGAGGGTTCTATCAATGAAGGGTGGCTGAGCAGGAAATATAGCATTTCAACTGTCTATAAGTGGCTTCAGGGCTCTCAGCAAGAGGTTACCTGGACTCCTTGGGTGTGGAATCAGTTTAACATTCCAAAGCACTCCTTTATTCCGTGGTTGGCTATGCAGAACAAATTGAGAACCAGAAGTATGCTAGTTGATTGGGGTGTCTGCCAGGACAGTACCTGTTTCTTGTGTGGTAATGCTGTTGAGGATAGGAAGCATCTGTTTTTTTACTGTGATTATAGCAGGAAGTGCATTAGAGGCATTAGTTCTTGGCTGAATATCCCTGAATTTATGTTTAACATTGATACTTCCTGGAAACATTGGGGAGAGAAGATGAAGGATCCTATTAAAAGGAAGGTATGTTATGCTGTGTTGGCTGCTGTGGTGTACCAGATCTGGTATGCAAGGAACAAAGCTTTTTGGTTAAAGGTCATCATTCACCCAAGAGTAGTGTGCAAAGTAATCTGTGCAGAAATTGTGAAGAGATGCAGGCAGCTGATAAACTGTAAATGGAAGAGGCAACACTGTAAATGGCTGCATAGTTTACAAGTTTCTTGTTGTAGCTAGAGTGTATAGTGTAATTGAATGTATAGCTTATTTTTTTCCCCTGTTTGTAGCTTGTTTGATGTTTCTGTTTGTTGTGCTGCTACTAGTGGGGTGTACCCTTCCTAGAAGGTGACACAACACTAGTTTGCACCTTGTTCCCTTCCCTTCTAGAGAAACCCTTCCTAGAAGGTGGTCTCTTGAAGGCTAGGGATTTGTTAGGAGGTTGTGTGCCTTTTGTTAGGCTTGTGTAGTTAGGAGAGTTACAACTTGTATTTTTTTGTAAGTTGTAACATTTTGATTCTTTGGTAATAAAATTTTACTCACTTACCAAAAAAAAAAGAGGCTTCTCAGGCGTATATTGAATGCACTTGTTTTTCTCAAATACCTGTGGTATATGCACTTGTTTGCCTATTTCATTTTTTCAAACAGTGTTAATACATGGGGATTTTACGTGGTATATGACTATATAATACTTTTTTTTTTGTTCCTGTCTCTTTAATTTCTAAAATAGATGGGGCCTATTGGTGGTTATGGTTCTTCCAGAGAGTTGGCTCAAGTGTAGTTTTGTTGTAAGTATCACTACAATCTTACAAATAAGAAGAGGCTTCTCAGACGTATATTGAATGCACTTGTTTTTCTCAAATACCTGTGGTTCATAATTTGTTGAAATTTGTATTCCTTTTTAATTATTACTTGCCAACATATAGTATCATGCAACTTTTGGAGTGAGTTGTAATGGTGATTTCTCTTTTTCAGGAGTAAAGGTCGTTGCACTCGACTAATGATATCATCAGAATGCTTCTAATGCCAGCTCAGTTTGCCGGAGAGCCTTTTGCATGTCCAGTTGTTCAGTGCTTGACTTGAATTGAAGTGTTTGTTCAAAGTTAGAACTTTCTTAGTTAAATTCCATGCTCCTATCAACTTTTCTTGGTATGGTCCTGTTGTTTGGCTATTGAGCTCTATGAGCAGTTTATTTTATATATTTTTTTATTGGACAAAAATTGTAATATTACAGCCTTTTTAATGAAAATATGTAACTTTATATATATGATGTGTTTATATATCAATTTAAGTGAAAAAATGCAAATTATTTAATTTTTTTTTTTGTAATTTTTTTGGGGCATTTTTGGCACTGGTTTTGAAGTAGAACCGGTGCTAAAAGTTTTTTTTAAAATTTTTCTGGGGACTTTTTCGCACCGGTTCAAAGCAAGAACCGGTGCTAAAAGTTTTTTTTTTATTTTTTTGAGGACTTTTTCGCACCGGTTCAAAGCAAGAACCAGTGTGAAACTAAGTTTTTGCATCGGTGTGAAAAGTCTTGGGTTTTGGCATCCCTCAAATCAGAACCGGTTCAAAATCGGTGCTAAATGGGGGTTTTGAACCGGTGCTGATTACCAATTTTCGCCTAGTGTATATTATATATCACAATGTCAGTTTTTCAATTTACTATAAAATATAATTGATTTACTTTAACTTTGTTTCTATCTACATTTGCAATTGATTAAATAATAGGATTCATAGAGGCATTTTGTCAAACACTTAGTGTGCATTAAGAAATCAACAACAATAATTGAATAACTGGTAAAGTAAAATGTAAATTTGATATCAAAATTGAACGTGTGAAGAAATTCAAAGAGTTCGATTTAAGAATTAACGATAAACCCTAGATAATGAAATCGAAATTCAATGATTACAAAACAGAGAGAAATAAAACATCTAACCTCAGAAGATGCTTCAACGGAGTAGGGAAAGCTCAGAATCCGCGTCAATGGAGTAGAGGAGAATGAAAATGGTAGAGGAGAACAAAAATGGCACAAATCTGGGTTTTACCTAATTTGTATCGAAAATTACACAAATCTGGGTTCAAATTGTTGATTTCAAGACGATGATGAGTTTCAGCAACATCAATTTCAAAAATACGTGTTGAATTGATAAGATTTGAGCTTGAAAATGGTAGAGGAGAACGAAAATGGCGTTGGTGAGGAGAGAGAAAATTGCGGAGGAGAGGAGAGAGAAACTCAGTCAATTTGTCTGATTTAATTTGGGTTGTTAGATCACGCGCTTTTGGTGTTAGATCTGACGGTCCAGATTAGTTCCTAGTTCCTATTATAGGATTGGTTCTCATTATAACCTGGTCTTATATATATATATATATATATATATATATATATATATATATATATATATATATATATGTATATATATATCCTAAGCATTAGATCATATCTCTATTTTTAATGAGAATACAGGGTACTTCTTTTGTTCAAATTACCCAGAAAATTTTATAAACACCCCGGTACACCCAAGGGAATATTCTGATTATTTATTTATTAATTGCTCATTTTAAAATCTTCACAAGAGCAAATAAAATAAAATAAAATAAAATAATCATATGATGAGCAAATTTAAATAACAGGGTGCACTATTACCTCGATGTGCACCCTGCTGTATATAGAAGATTTTTAAATTACTCTTTTTGTCATTTTCACGATTCAAGCTCCTCACTTTTACATTTCTCTTTATATATATGAAAGCAAATGTCTTATATGTAAGATATTCTAATATCTATTTGAACTTATATTTTTTTTTTTAAATATAAACCTCTTATAATGTCTAATAATATATAATTAAAGATATTGATAGGCAAAATTTTGCATTGACAAACGTGTCATTCAAAATGTTGTAAGTGTTGTGACACAGATGTAGTATATAAATAGAGGGCATCCGGGTAATTTTCTGTCATGTAAAACAAAAAAATTTAATTTAATGCTATGTTTTGATAATTTTTGCCGTACATAAGGGCATTTGGGAAGCTCATCATTAAGGGAAAATAATAAGATTGAACATCTGAGAAAAAGATTAGATGTAGTACTTCTGAAACCAAAAAATATACTTCTTCCATTTTTTATTATTGCACCGTAAAATTTGGGCACTATAATTTTGGTGGTGGGAAAAAGTAAGAGAAAGAAAAGTAAAAATACAAAGTGTACATGTGATGTAAACATAAATTAAAGAATAACTGTGAAAAAGTAAGGGTATGTTGGGTATTTGGAGTGTGAACAGAGATATTTTTTTTTTTAAAATGAAAATGGTGTAATATTGTGAAATTTTCTTAAAAAGCAAGTGGTATAATATTAAAAGAACGAAAAAAGTATTTTTAACAGCAATGTCATCATTAATATATAAAGATTTTCAAAATATATATAAACTAGTGTTTGAAATCCAATTTATAAAATGAAAACAACTACTCATAATAATAATAATAATATAATAATAATAATAATAATAATAGTCAATTAATTATTACTAAAACAAAACGTAGCTGACGTCGTCACTGTCCACATGTCACTCTCATAATAAAAATTTTCCCACCTAAATGCAAGAATGATGTCATCATCTTTTTTTTTTTTTTTTTTTTTTGTTTTGTGTGTGTGTGTGGAGCTACCATATTTAATAATTTTGAATTTTGAATATTAGAAGCTTATACATTACAACTACAACCTATCAATTTATCCTTAAAAAATGAAATAATTTTAAGTAGCACACTAAAAAATAGACTCCTACATTGAAATATGTATTAGGCAACGTTGAACAGGTATTATATCATAATTTTGATGAAAATCTAAAATTTTCTATTGATTATATTTTTTTTTTTAAGTTTTGTTTATGTTAATACAAAGATTTTACATAATTTGAGTGATAATATGACTTAAAAATGTACACAATTATAAATTCTTTTTATTATATCCGTGCATCGAACGAGAGCTAATCTAGTAATAATAATAATATAATAACAATGAAAACACACTATTTAGCGCCATTGCTTGAATAAATGAAAACTGTGAAAAAGAAAAGAAGGTTTATTGAATAGTGCTTATTTTGTTCATACATTTAGTTACACATACAATAAAATGCCTCATTGCTACAAAATATCAAAGTTAAGAGGATTAGCTGCTAGCTAGCTTAATCGCGAAATGCTGAAATTCCAACATATTACGTTAACATTACATTTTTAAAATATACCATCTTAGCTAGAACAATATCTCAGTGATGGCGAGGATCTGGACCACCAGGACTATACCGATTAGGGTCGTATCGACCCCTAATAGAATCATCACTGCCTGTGTCGAACATTTCTTGTATCGACCTTACCTTTTCTCTTAGTTCGAGTATTGCTCGTTGTGATTCGATTTTGTCATCCATCTCCGGGACTATGGAAGGATTGAGAACCCTACTACTACACCTTGTAACTATCATTAACAAAATTAAGACCACCAAAACTTTGAAGCTTAACATTTTAACTCAAAGAAACTCTAATATATTCTTTCAATGAATATTTCTCCTCTAAAACATAAATTTATGTTTAATCAACTAGGTCGTTGCTCCATATATATACACTAACGAGGCCACCGTCTTCTTGTATTAAACATTACTTTCGGTATAATTAATAATACACAACTAAATAAATACATAAAATTAACAAGTAAAAAAATGAGACCTGCACTAAATTATATATCTATTTGTCAAATGAGCTTTGCTAATGAGCTGGCCTTCTAATCATACACTTAATTGGTAAATGCATGTGTAAGATATATGTTAGGCTGCAAACTCCCAAATATGGCTGATTTAAGTCGGTTGATTCTGAACTCATCAAGCACTTAAACACGTACTATACGAGCTACTTTCGATGTGTAAAATGAGCCCGCCGTTTTGTTGAAAGGCCACCATTTTAAACGACCATGTTGCTACATCATCCATGTACTTGCTAGTAATAGAACTTTCGAGAGTGGCGATGAAAAAATAATGTTACAAGTACGACTAAAAGCTAATAGCCATTCCATTTATAGTACTTGAATATTTATAAATACTTCGTGTAAATATAATACTGTACTATTACGTCTGAGCATGATTCTTTGAATGCTTTCCGGCAGAGTTGGCGATGGGAGTATGGAGGATAGCTTTAATTGGGTGGCGCGGGAGCCAGCTGGCTTCCAACTAGATTTATTTTTTGTCCTATCTTTCCTTTCTTCCTACAGTACTTTAGAAATCTCAATTTATATTTTTGGCAAAATTGTATCATTTCTTACCTAAAAAGTTAACTCTAATAATTGATATTGGTATTCAAAATATTTGTACACATAATAAAAGTAATACCATCTTAACCCATTTTTTTTTTTAAATATATTTGTCACCCTTTTATCAATATGATTGATTGATTGGTTTATGACATTGCATATTCTGGTGTCATTGAATTTTAGAGTATGTCCTTTTGGGAAAAAAAAATTAAGAGTATAAATTAGATCATTAATTTTTTTTATAATTTTTTCTATATATAATGTGTGAATTGAAAAATTTAGAGAAATATATTTTTATATGGCACAGGACCCAAAATTTTTTGAGACAGCCCTGATGATACTGATGAGCCACCAAAAAATAGTTAATGAACATTTTTGGAAAAAAGGTTCAATAAATCATCACCTTGGTTTTTGTTTTCTATTTTTTTTAAGAAGGACCTTGATTTTTCATTTGCGACGGCGTATTCAATGGTAATTCATGTTTCTAGTTATAGATATGGTGAGCGTCTTTGATATCCACTAAAGATTTATATATGTAATGAGATGACTGGAATTACATTTGTCAATCACTAAAATATATAAAATCATTATATTCAAATAGGCCTTTTAATTAGATTTTAGGTGCAAGTTGAAGAGTTTATCTTTCCCATGGAAATTGGAGTAAATCTTCTTATCCATGGAAATGGGATTACATCATAATGGAAATGATGAGTTGATCAAATGAAAGAAAAAAAAAAATTCTCAAGTAGCAATTTTAGCCGTTAATTGTTTTGGTGACTTTTCGCTCAAATCACAAGTGAAAAGAGAGCCAGTAGAGGTGGGAAGTCGGGCCCTTGGATCGATTCTTAGTTTTTTGAAGGTGGGTTGGTATTTTGGGGGGGTGCGTTGATTCTTTGGTAGGCTGAGTCGGCTCAGATCACTAATAGATGATTCGTGAAAATTTTAAATATTACAGCAAGAAAAAAAAAAAACATATACTCACCGGGTATAACGATGTATCAAGAATATTTTCTACTCACTTAATATATCTATTTTACTCATTTAAAATTTTAAAATAAGTCAAAAAATATTAACTAATCAGAAAGCTTTTTTTAGGTGAACTTAACACTCGAATGAATATAAAATGTTGTAATAAATGTATAAAGAGAGTTCTACAATGTTCTAGCCTTTTATTTCAGCCTCCATTACCAACAATAAAATTTATTGGTAACGAGCATACAAGTGAAAAGCATACACATAAGGAGTCATACTCATATTCAAGTCTTCCTCATATTAACCCTACTCCTTGTACACAATTTACTTTCTCTACTACTAATCCACTATTGCCTTTGAACTAAACATGGGCACCGTGTCGGGCCGGGCCGCCACGGGCCGTGCCTGGCGGGCCACGGGCTGGTTCGTGCCGTGCCCGTCGTGCCGGCGGGCCCAGGATTTCGTGCCGTGCCGTGCCGGCCATTTTCACAGGCCAGCCCACGGCACGGCACGACCCTCGTGCCTGGCGGGCTCGTGCCGTGCCGGCCACGTGCCGGCCTGCGGGCTGGCAGCGGGCTGGTGCAGTTTTCAAATAATTTTTTTTTTTTTTTTTTTGTTTTTTTTTTATATGACAACATTATAAATTAATAAGTTTATAATGTATATAAGTTATAAAATTATAATTATAAGTTTTATAAGGTTATAACTTATAAGTTATAAGTTATTAAGTTATGAATTTTATAATTATAAGTTGAATATTTATGTTATATAATTTGTATATTCAATATTTATATTTATATATTTACTTTATACTATTACTTTAAAATTTAATGTTTATGATTTATTAGTAATTGGTATAATTTTATTTTTTTTTAATATGAATTTACAAATTGTAACAAAACGGGGAAAAAAGGCAAATTGGACTTTGGATGTGAATAATGCGTACTTTATATTATTATTACTTGAGTTGAGAAAATTGTACAATGATAACAATGATAAAAATCATACAATAATGGTATTAAACAAAAATTGGAAAATGATAAAATTGATATTTTTAAAATCGTACAATATACAATAATTGTCTATTCTTCTTCTCCTTCTTCTTGCTCGTCTTCTTCTTCGTCTTCGTCTTCGTCTTCGCCTTCGCCTTCAAGGTCATCGACTAGTTGCATAGATTGGGAACTAGCCGAACCCGAACCGGAAGCGGAGGTTCCTTCTTCGTTGTCGTTGTGGTCGTAAGAACGGTCTTGTGAGCGATTTTCCGCATCCAACCAATCTTTGAAACACACGCACATTTCTAGTGTTTCGGGTTTTAGACTTGTTCTTCTATCGTCTAAAACCCTTCCGGATGCGCTGAAAGCTCGTTCGGAGGCGACGGAGGAAACTTGGATAGCAAGAATGTCTTGTGCCATTGCCGCCAAAGTTGGATGCTTCGAGTTTTGTTGTTTCCACCATGCAAGGAGGTCGAGGCTGTTTATCTCATCGTCGTCCATGCCTTTGGTGAAGTCGTAACTCAGGTACATCTGCAACTCCGAGACGTCGCTTTGCGTTCTCCTGATTGATGAATCACCTGAAAACCTTGAAATCAAGTTAGTAGCTTGTGAAAATAAATGTTTGGCCTTCTTACTTACGTTTTTGGATGGTTGGGAAGGCCCTGAGCGAGGAACGGTGCCATATTTGGCTTCATAGACTCTATATAAAGCAAAAAACTGATCCTTCACATTAGTCTTATAGTTTTCTACATCATCGTCAAGAAACATGCATTGAAAGTAAATGTCAACTAACATAAATGTGTTTTCATACTTTTGCCTAGGATCTAATATGGAAGCAAAAATATAAATCAAAGGAATCTCACTATAATATTTACGCCACTTTTTTTCCATTGCTGGAAGATACTGATCATAATCACTTTGATGGCGATGATCAACGAAAAGTTGGGCGAGTAAGCATGCATTAGAAAGAAAGTTTTGAGCACAAGGATTGTAAACAGTAGAAAAACAATACGTCATGTTATATAGTAACTGTAAAAATTGCATATATCTTTCACAGTTATTCCAATCATCATCATACAAAGCATTTTGTGGAAATTTTTGGTTGTAAAATAATGTTAACGGGCCCTTGTACTCAATTGCCTTTGTTAACATGTCATAGGTGGAATTCCACCTAGTTGGGCAATCGGTTCTAATTTTTATTACCCTTATCTTTTGTTGTTTTAGAAAACTCTTCCATTCTTGGTATCTCATGTTAGAGCTATTAATAGACATAATAGCATCTCTGATTTTGCTGTAGTATGGGCCAATTGCCCGAACTCCATCCTGTACACATAAGTTAAGTACATGGCAAACACATCTAGTATGAAGAGCTTCACCGTCTAATAGTACATCGGTTAAGTTTTGTTTGATAAGATTAGCTGTGTATGTCATAGAGGTTGCATTATCAAAAGTCATAGACATCATTTTATCTCGAAGGTTGTATTCGTCTATTGCTTGCATTAAATGGTGAGCAATGTTAATGCCGGTGTGTGGGTATTCCAGCATTTTGAAATGTATTATTCTTTTTTGTAACATCCATTGATCATCTACCCAATGGAAAGTCACACATAAATAGTGATATTTATAACCACTATCCCAAGAATCGGCTGTTAAAGATACTCTACAGTTAAGGTTACTCAATTCGGCTTGTAACCGGACTTTGTACTCTAGGAAATTTTTCATTGCGGCGGAACGAACGGTTTTCCTAGAGATTCTTTTATGTTGGGGTTGTAGTGCTTTGTTAATGTAGGTGTTGAATGCGTCACTTTCCGAGAAAAGAAAAGGTTGTTCGGCGTGTACTATCATTTTTCCTAGTTCATCCCTATCCCTCTCATAGTTGTATGTAAAGCCGTATGGATGGAATTGGGAAATTTTGGGCTGGGTTGGATCACTAGCTGGTTTTGCACAAGCTTTCATGTGTCTAGATAAGTGTCCCGTCCCGTTTTTGGTAACTGCCGTGAATACACTATTACATGTTTTACATTTTACCCATTGTTCACCATCTTTACTTAGGACAAAATAACTCCATACCTCACTCCTTCGATTTTTCAAAAGTAGCATCTCAGTTTCGGTTAACCATTCATGATGTGTGTGATGGTTAGTAGTGGGACTAGTGGGAGTGGCAGTAGAAGGGGTAGAACCGGAGGGAATTCGGGTACTTTCTTGGCTACCTTGGCTAGAACAATAGTTTTGTTGATCACCGATATAATTAGGTGGAAATTGGTATGGTGGTAGTGGAAATTGGTTTAGTGGTGGTGCTGGAAATCCCGACGTATTATATGGCTCATAGCCCGGGGGGAAGTAAATGGGGTCATTGGTTTGACTCGTAATTTGGGGGCTCGTTGTATTTGGTGGTTCCCTAGAACTACTACTACGGATAAGTCAGCCTTTCCCCCTAGACCTAGATGATGGGTTGTTCGATGCCATAATTAACAATTAATTTTGTAATAAAAAGTGGTTAACTATAATAATAATAATTAATAACAACAATTTTAACAATAAAAATATCAATAATATTAATTAATAACAACAACTATAACAATAACAATAACAACAAAAATAAATAATAACAACAATTGTAACAATAATAATAATTAATAACAACAATTATAACAACAACAATAACAATTAACAACAATAATAATTAAACAAGATTATTCTAATAATAACAATAAAACAATAATAAATTTAAGATTAGTTTAGATCACACAACCGTGCTTCAACGCTCCACTAATTACGATTACGAACTTTTTAATTTTTTCCGATAATTAGGAAAATAATTAGAGAATTTAAGAGAATAATTAGAGAATTTAAGAAAATAAGGATTATTAGAGATTTAGAGAATATAAGAGATAAGAAGAAGAGATTGTGATTTTGTGATTTGGGAATGAAATGGAGGTGAGTATTTATAGAATTTTTGGGGAGCAAATTGGCAAAAAACTAGCCTTTTTTTAGCCGTTTTTTTGGCTTATTAAGGAGGTAGAATAAACGGTAACATTACCGTTGGCCCACGGGCCGTGCCTACGGGCCGTCACGACGGGCCAGCACGGCGGGCCATGCCCGTGCTCGTGCCGGGCCGTGCCTGGGAATTCTCAACCCTGTCCGTGCCACGGCCCGTGGCACAGGAGTTGAACTTCGTGCCGTGCCGTGCTTGAATTCGGGCCGTGCCGGGCTGCGCCGAACGGCGGGCCGTGCCGGGCGGCACGCAGGCCAACTCGGCGCGTGCCCAGGTTTACTTTGAACTATAGACTTGATTAATTTTTGTGTCTAACCATGTTATTCATCTTTGCAGATAAAGCTATGGATAAGATCTCAGCCTCCAAAAAAGTAGCCGCCCAACTCCGCGCAGCCATTCTTGGTAAGCGGTCAACAGAGGAGTCGCCTGCCAAACAGGCGCCTAGGGTGAGCTACTTCACCTTAGCATAGTTTCTTTTTAATTATAATATGCTGGTCGCCTATTTTTGATTCATTGTCTTGTTGTAGAGCGACACTGTCAGACCCTCCTCCTCAACTCAACCGGACCCCAAACGTCAAAAATAGAAGACTGGGAAAGTGCCGACTCCTGGCACTGCCAAGAGACAGACGACCGCAAGGCAAGGAAGGACTCCTCAAAGTGGGGCGAGGACTCCGGCCACCCCTGGGAGCAGCCGGTCCCCAAGGGAAAAGGAGGCGCCACAGGTATAACTTGCTCAAATCTTCGAAGTTTGATCAAACTACTGACTCCTCTGATTTCAAGAGGCTGGCTTTCTGTTTTTATGCCACGCACTAATCAGATTTCTTTGCAGATGCCCCTCAAGAGCCGGACCAGGTCCAGATGGCCAAGGCCATGCTGAAAGCCATCCCTGTTGAGGACAGGGACCCTGTTAAGGGAGTTAGCACCTTTTATCTTGAAACCATCCTGGCTCTCCTTGCCGAGGTAAACTTAGTAAAAAGTTCTCTCTTTTAATTGAAACGTTTGCTTGTTCGCTTGTAACTGACGACTGTTTTTGGCCGGTTGTAGTCTATGCTGTGAGTGTATGGTCTCTGCAAGCCTATCACCTAGAAGAACAAAGAGGTAAAAGCTGCGAAGACCATGGCCGCCTCTAATTCTGATAAAGCTATGTTCCAGATAGCTCAAAATGAGATTCTGACAAGTGACATACTGTATTACCAGGCGAACACCACTTTGCAGGTGAAGCATGACTTAGAGGCGGCTAGGAAAAAGATCTTGGAGCTGGAGAAGTCCGTAAAGGACCTCAAGGCTGAGCTCGGGCCTCTAAAGGAGGCGGACAAGGAGGTCGAGGGACTCCGCGCCCGGGTGAACAAGCTCAAGGGCCGCCTGCAAAATCAAGAGGCTGACCTCACCCAGAAACTTAACGAAAAAGCTGATGAAGAGAAGATGGCCATTGTTCAGGACATGATGGAGGATACAAACGCCATCATCAAGATGACTTGGGCGGCCCTCTTCCCTGGTACCAGCTATGTAAAATGGGGAGCCAATTCACCGTCTGTACTGATCAATTCAATAAGAAGATCATGGGGCAAGCAGACGGCGATGAGGAGGCGGATGAGGAGGCGTCCGACTCCACCTCCGGGGAGTCGGACTAGGAAGAGGAGGAGAAGCAGGAGGCAGACGGTGATGAGGAGCCACCGCAGGAGGAGGCGGATGCCGATAAAGAACAGGCGCCGGTTGATGATCCAAATCAAGCGGCTGTCAACCCTGTAGGTCCTCCTCCAGCTTCTTAAATTCCAATTTTTATGTCAACTTTCTTCGGCCTGCGTGCCGTTTGTTCTGTATCCTTACCCGACCAAGGGGTCGGGGTTTATATACAGTTTTTAATTTCAACATTTCCAGTCTGTCATCTATCCGACTGTTTATATTAATCATCATTCGGCTATTTTTGCCGTTTTTCTTCAAATTTTGAAGATTTTGAATTTTTTGCTTTCCATGAATTTTGCTAAGTGTATGTAGCTTGCTTCTTGCTTTCAAGAATGCATTATATACCGATCGTTCTTGCCCCTAGGCGACTGGCGCCTGGTTTTCAAAGCTGAGTTGATTGACTTAGAATTTTGAATACTTTTTCAGTATTAATAATTATAGGTCAATCAATCACTATGGTGATTGCCCCAAACCAGGCGGACAGTCGGCCATTGCCTAGGCGAACACCTAGAATACCTCGGCTCTCGGCCTCAATAATGTTCTTAACGAACTTTGGCTTTGTACTTAGTTATTTTATTGATTACAAGTAGTCCGTCTGTTTGGTGCTTGTATGGAACAGGCGCCAATCTGGATGTTTTTAATCAAGGTAAGCTTCATGGTGCTAGAAAAAATAGGAACGATGTCCGAAGGCCGTATCCTTGCCAAAAACAGGCGATTTCATTTGTACCTTTTAGATTCCAAATGTAGATTATTGAGTAATCAAAAGAAATAGTCGGCTGTGGCCGTCTGTTGTGTTTGCAGCTTAGAGGAATAGTGGCCGAATACCGTCTGTTTTCCAAAAAACAGGCGGCTTGTTCGCACCGTTTAGGTTCCATCTTAAGTTTGCCAGAGTGACCATGAGTTAACCCTTGTGGTTAATCAATCTGCCATTTTGATTTGAGTGAGTAGTAGAAACAGGCGGCTTTGGCCGCATGATTCTTCATATGAACTGCAATGTACTAAGTTTGGTACTTAGTTTATTTTGTTCGATGTTAGCTGGCCGTTTGCTATGGTGGCTGCATAGAAGCAGACGTCAAATGGGATGTCCAACCGAAGTAGCTATGCCTGTTGGGGTACAGGCGGTAGCTTTAGTATAGTCCATCTAGTAAGAATAGTGGTCGGGTACCTCTGTTTGCCAAAAAACAGGCGGCTTTCTCTTACCTTTTAGGTTCTGTACTAGGTTGGTTGAGTGACTTATGAGTTAACCTTGGGGTTAATCAGTCTCCGTCACTTGTGTTTGAGTAGTAGAAGAATCAGGCGGCTTAGGCCACATGGCCTCCTTTATTCGCCAAGTTTTGCTTAGCTATTTACTCAAATTGCACCGTCTTCATTTATCCCAAGTAATGACAGGCGGTTTTTGACTCGGATTTTAACTGTCTACCGCTTGTTCGGGGAACGCTACGTTTATCTTCGTCTTATGTCAAATGACTGCGAGGTTGTCCCTGGGGACACTTGGTAGGGCCATTTGTTTTAGGTTTATAGAGCAATGTGCCACCCTAATGGGAGATGCTCTCTGCGACGAATTCACCCGGATGGATGTCGCCGGACGCTTGCTTAAGTTTTGGGACAGTCGTATTTGTTTAATATTAGAAAGATCATTCGGCTATGAGCCTTAGGTTGATCATCCTACCTGTGGCCTCATTAGGTTGTTCAGAAAAGAATAGATTGCTAAGTAAAGAAATATGGCTGACTGTGGCGGCTTGCCCCACTAAGGAGACTTGCACAATAATTGAAATACATTGCAAACTTTATTGATATGTTTACAAATAATTTACAAATCTCAGAAGTAGTACTTTTTTAAGTTGTCTACATTCCAAGTTCTGGCTAGCTGCCAGTCGTCTGGTGTTTCCAGTCGGTAGGTGCCGCCTCTAACTTCTTCATAGATTCGGTTGGGGCCGTCCTAGTTAGGAATCAGCTTTCCCTGCTCGTTGGCCCTACCAACTGCTTCCATCTTTCGTAACACAAAGTCCCCTACTTTTAGGGGCCGCTTGTGCACTCTTTTGTTGTAAGCTCTCATCATTCTCAGACGATAGATCTCATGGCGCAAGGCTGCATTGCCCCTGCATTCTAGAAGTGAATCTAGTGCCAGCCGCATGGCTTCCCAGTTGGCCTCTTCGTCATAAAGCATGACTCGAAGAGTCGGATCATAATGCTCAATAGGCAGAATAGCCTCTGCCCCATAAACCATGAGAAATGGCGTTTCACCAGTCGCCCCTTTTTTAGTCGTCCTGATGGCCCACAGAACATGCGGTAGCTCGTCAGCCCATAGGCTGCCGGCTCTTTCAATTTTCTTTTTGATGCCATCAGAGATTAACTTGTTGAATGCTTCAACCTGGCCGTTTGCTTGGGGCCGGCCGACTGATGCAAAACAATGAGAGATCCCTTGGTTTCCCAACCAATTCTTGAGAGCAGGCGTCTCGAATTGGGGTCCATTGTCAAAAACCATAGACATGGGTACCCCATACCGAGTGATGACATTTCTCCAAATGAAGGAGATGACATCTTTGGTTTTGATGCCTTTGATTGCCTCATCTTCAACCCACTTGGTGAAGTAGTCGACTGCTACCAAAATATATCTCCGTCCGCCTGTAGCAGGTGTATAGGGATCTAGAATGTCCATTCCCCATTTGGCGAATGGTACTAGGCTATGGATAGCCATCAGATCAGTGGCCGGACGATAGATGAGCTTGCTAAACCTTTGACACTTGTCGCATTTTTTAACCATCTCCATGGCGTCTGCTTCAAGGGTGGGCCAGAAGTAGCCTTGCCACCTGGTTCTCTTTGCTAGTTTCCCGCCGCCTATGTGGGAGGCACAAAACCCTGAATGCAAATCTTCGAGGACCTCTCGGCCCTTCTCTGGGGTAACACACTTCAAAAGAGGTTGTAGATAACCCTTCTTGAAAAGTTCCCCTTTGTGAATCTCAAAGTTAGACGCACGCTTTTTCATTACAATCATCTCTGGGTAAGTATCCGGCAGGGTGCCGTCTGTTAAGTATGCCCGGATGCCATCCATCCAGGTTGAGCTTCAATCAAGACTCCAATAGGTTCCTCCTCAATGCTCTTTTTTTCCATCACTTTCCAGAAAACAGATCTTAGTGTGTCACAGGAGGCGGCGGATGATGCCAATTTGGAGAGGGCATCCGCCTGGTTATTCTCGGACCTGGGCACTTGACTTAGGTGAAATTCTTCAAGTGTCCCGGCCTCTTCTTTAACCGCCTGTATATACATGATCATAGCCGAATGTGTGGTTTCATATATAGTCACCATGATATTGGCTAACAATCAGTTGTGAATCAGAATAGGCGTCCACTTTCTTTGCCCCGGCCGCCTTGCACATACGGATGCCGGCTAATAGGGCTTCATATTCTTCCTCATTGTTTAAGGCTTGGAACTTGAAACGTAGTGCATACTCATACTTGTCTCCCTCAGGAGACTGACATATGACGCCTGCACCACAGCCACTCATTGTGGAGCTCCCGTCCACATATACCCTCCAGACTTGGTCAATATTTTCTTGATCAGCCGGCCTAGTCATTTCAACAATGAAGTCGGCAAGTGCCTGCCCCTTCACTGCTTTCCTTGGCTCAAAAGTAATTTCCAGGCTTTGCATTTCAATTGCCCATTTAATTATTCGGCTGGATGATTCCATGGTTGTCAGTGGCCGCTTGATCGGCTGGTGAGTGTAGACCACGACCGGATGTGCCAAGAAGTAAGGTTTCTGCTTCTTGACTGCCAAGCCAAAATTTTCAACCATGAGGTACCGTAACTCAACATCTTCAGGATATGGCCGATGAAATAGACAGGGAGTTGGCAGCCGTCTCTTTCAGCAAGGAGAACAGCACTAAGGGCATGGTCAGAGACGGCTAGGTACATGTATACCACTTCTTTTGGCAAAGGACTGACCAGCCTTGGTAGAAAGTGCAAGTGTTCCTTCAACTTTTGGAAGACCGCCTCTACATCCGTCCCCCATTCAAACATAGCCTTTTTCTTGATTGCTTAGAAGAAATAGAGGCACTTGTCGCCTGACCGACTGAGGAATCTCCCCAATGCCGCCAGACAACCTGTTAATTTTTGAAATTCTTTTACAGTGCGGGGCGACTGCATGTCTATGACCGCCTGTATTTTCTTTGGATTGGCCTCTATCCCCTTTTGATCAATCAGAAATCCGAGGAACTTCCCAGACTCAACACCAAAAACACATTTCTTGGGATTTAGCATGACCTGGTGCCGCCTGAGTGTGGTGAATGTTTCTCGGAGATCTGCAAGATGGTCCGTCTAGAGTTTGGATTTAACAATCATATCATCATTATATGCCTCCACATTCCTTCCTATTTGATTAATAAAGACTGTATTAATCATTCTTTGGAAGGTAGGAGGTGCATTTTTCAAACCAAACGACATCATAGTATAGTAGAATAACCCTTGATCAGTGACGAATGCCGTCTATTCTTGATCTTTCTTCCATAGGGGTATCTGGTGAAAGCCTAAATAGGCGCCCATGAAGCTCATCAAGGCATGGCCGGCTGTAGAGTCGACCAGACTGTCGATCTTTGGGAGAGGATAGCTATCCTTCGGACATGCCTTGTTCAAGTATGTGTAGTCTACACACATGCGCCAGGTTCCATTTGGCTTTTTTACAAGCACAACATTGGCAACCCAATCAGGGAAGTAGCATTGCCGAATGAAACCAGCATCTAACAATTTTTTCACTTCGGCGGCTGCCGCCTGGCTTCTTTCTTCACCATGGTTCCTCTTCTTTTTCCTTACCGGCTTCTTTTTAGGAACCACAGTAAGTTTGTGGACGGCTAGATCCGGGCTGATGCCTGGCATTTTGTCCACTTCAAAGGCAAATATGTCTTTGAATTCTTTCAACAAGTGGTGTAAGTCTGCATCAAGTTTAGCAAAAGCAGTCGTCTCGACCTTAACAGTCCGGTCGGGACGAGAGTCATCTAGGACGATGCCCATGTGTTCACCAGCCGACTGGGGACGGAGTTCATCCGGCCTTTGACCGGTCAGTGATTGCTATTGCCAGTCTTTTTTCTCGGCCATCATTTTGTTGGCCTTTCTCTTCTTGCCGGCTGCTGTTGTAGCCGGCGCGGCTTCCTTGACTTGGTAAAGGTCAGTAGTTTCTGCACTGGAGCCGGTTGCGACCACAATGGGCTTGACATCAGAGAGGTAGCACTCCCTGGCCGCCATCTTCTGGTCTCCCCGTAGGGAGCTGACTGTTCCATCATCCCTCTCAAACTTGAGAAGCATAAGAGAAGGGATGATAACAACTTTGGATTCATTCAGGGTAGGGCGCCCTAAAATCATGTTGTAGGCTGTCAGTTCTTCAACAGCTAAGAACCGGACCACCATGTGGCGTCCCTCCACCTTCTCTCCCAGACGAATGGGTAGGTTTATTCGACCTACCGGATGTACCACATCACCCCCAAATCCTACTAAGGGATGAGAGACCTGGTGCATACTCTCGAGCTTGTACCTGAGCTTGGCCAGGCACTTGTGACTGATGAGATCAGACGAACTCCCAGTGTCAATGAGGATCCGGCCAACTCTTTGGTTGGCCACTTTGCATTCGATGACAATAGGATCATCATGCGGCCTCTTGATCTTGCCCTTGTCCTCCTCAGTAATAACGACTTCGAGGAAGTAGTCCTTGGACGCCTATCCTCGTCGAATGAGTTAATAATCGAGGCGCCTGACATAGTCTTTATTGCCCCGGATAGTAGGGCCGCCTCCAGCGAAGCCGCCTGCTATTGTATAGATCGGAGTTTCATTCGTATCCGAGCTATTAGAAGAGTGGGGCTTCTTCATGGACGACTGTCCAGGGTTAGTCTGCAAGGTAACCTTGGACCTCAAGATATAATACTTGAGGACTCCTTTATCAGCCAGACGGTCCAACAACCACTTGAGGCTATAACATTCGTTTGTGTCGTGGCCAATATCCTCATGGTAGTGGCAGTATTTGTTTTTGTTCCGATTTTTGACGGAACCCTTCATAGGAGCCGGCTTGTCAATAGAGACCCGGTCCTTTATCTCCATGAGGATGGAGTAACAGTCTTTATTGAATTCGTACTTTGGGTAGTACGTCTTCGCTTCTCTCTTTTTCTTCTAGGACGGCTGTTCAGAGGATTCAACCACCCAGACTTGTTTTCTTTTCTTTTCTTCTTTCTTAGCCGGCCTTGATGGCCGACTCTTTTTTTCGGACCTCTTTGAGTCCGACTGCATACTAATGTTGTAGAGCTCGGTCGCATGTATATAGGCGTCCGCCTCCATCAGTGCCTCTTGGAGGGTAGCCACCCTCTTCCTGACGAGGTCGAACTTGAAGGCCGACCCGTCCTTTAGACCTTTGAATAAGTCTATGTAAGCTACCTCATCAGACAACCCTTGAATCTGAATTTTCATCAAATTGAAGCGCTTGATATATGAGCGCAGCCCCTCCTTCTCTCCCTGCTGTATGGCTCCCAAGCTAAGACTTGTCTTCTTTGCAGGGATATTTATTGAGAAGTTTGACGCGAAAAATTATGCCAGCATCTTAAAGTTATTGATGCATCCGGCTGACAGGTTGCCGAACCATTGCTAGGCGACGCCCTACAATGTGGCTGGGAAGCATCTACACCAAGTAGCATCATCCAACCCTTGTAGATATATAAGGTTGGTGTATGCCATCAGGTGGTCTTCTAGGTTGGAGGTACCATCATAAGTGCCTACCAACACATTCTTCACCTTGGCCGGCTGTGCGGCCTCAGTTATTTCCTTGGAGAAAGCTGAAGGCTGTTCCCCAAGTTTGAGCAGTCGAAGCTGCCAATCCAAAGGCTGGATATTGGGTGCCGCCTGCCCCCCGAAGAGGGTATGCTACATATATGGTGGTCCATACGACATGTATGGCTGTTGAGGCACATACGGGGCCGCCTGGAACATCTGAGGATTAAAATGGGCGGACAGACCGCTTGTCTGGTCTTCTTGGTTTGATTTAGAATACCTCAGCAAGGCATTCTGAAAACTGTCATTGAAGTTTGACGTGGAGGCCAACTCTGACAGTTGCATATTCTTCTTTTGCTGGATTATCATCCGAGCATCGGAATATGTTTTCTTGGAACCATCCGGCTGTATATGCCGGATGACCTTCCTCTGCCCTGGCTTAGGGAACCACAGTCCAGCCAGGTTTATCAAAGGCTTCCGCCCCTCCCTTGGTTTAGGGTAAGGAGTGGCCTCTTGGTCTTTGACCGGCTTTTTCCTTCCAGAATAAGAGGGTTTCCTGGCCGACTGTTCCTTGGTAGCGACAGTCGTCCGTTTATCTATAAGGTCCTTTATTTCCCCTCTGAAACTTGTCATGAGGGTCATGAGCTCGTTTCTAGTGATGGGGGTGGATCCTTCGGCCGCCTGAGGCTGACCTGTCGGCTGGCTGACTGTTTCACTAGGGCCTGCCTGGTCAGTGTTCCGTTCCCTCCTTTCGGTGGGTCGGATGCGGCGTGTCCTAAGGGACCCGTCAGGGGCCATATGGGTGGCGACTTCATAGTCGTCATTCGTATCTTGGTCTGAGAAGACCTGGACGTCGGCCGTATGCCGTTTCTCATTAAGAGGTGGTACAAGTTCTTGTGAAGTTATCTTTGAAGCGCTCTCCCCACAGACGGTGCCAAATGTTTCGGGGTTTTTTTATGTCCTTCGGGAGAGTTACAATTCCAAGACTGACCTCTGGACGCCTGTACCTGCAAAACAACGGAGACTCCGGTGGGTGGGAGCTCCGCCTCCGACGATCAAGTTAGAACGTGTACGAGGAGTAAAGTGCGGAAAGTAAAGGGTCTCTCTCGGATTCCAAGAGAGGATCTGCAATGTATAATTGCTCAGTTTGGGGTGTGAGGTGTCTGACTTTCTATGATGGAGAGTTAATGTGTATTGAATATTTTTGAATAGATGTTCCTTAGAGGGAAACATCTCCCTTTTATAGGGTGTTGGAAAACGTGCCCAATACTAGGTTTCAGTAAACCTAGGGCTGATTGGGCTTTGCCTGGAACTTTGGGCCGTAAGAGGCCACTTGCTCATTTGGCAATTCTGCCTGCCACGTGTCGTGACTTGGTTGGTACACCTTGGACCTCTCACAAGGTGACACGTGGCGGACTCTGATAGGTCCACGCGGATGACACGTGACAGGATATCATTGGTCCACGTGGCAGGAAAAAATCCCCTAATCACTTGTACTCTTCATTTTGGTTTCATCTAGTCAAATTTTTCAGATGCTCGTCATCTACGGTTTACCCACAGTATATTCAACGTTAGAGTGTTGTGTGCATCATGAATGTATTCAATTATCTTGTCTTACTTCTCTAATCTTTATTTTTCTCGATTAATACACATCTAAATTTGCTTCCGTTTATCACTCACTAGACTAGCAATATGTGCAACTAACTTATATCATGACTTTATTTATTATGCTCTCTTCTTTATAATTACTATTTATTGATTGGTACGCTATATATAATATTACATATTTTGCTCGCTTCTTTATATATGTTGACAATGTTATATCTTAAATGACTAACTGAGGTAAAAAAAAAATGACAATATTTTTGCAGCTATGAAAAAGTTAGAAACTAGGGTATACAAGATTAAGATTGTCTATATGTCTATGATCATGCTCAATCAAATGCATAATCTTGTTCGTTAAAATGTACAGTGTGCCAAGGAAAGGGATGTAATTTGAAAACATATTTACAACTAACCAGTTAGTTGATGCTCTCACAAAGACAGAAACCCCCTACCTTATTCGAATTTCATGCCTTATGATATATGTTGCGTAAAGCGGTCTCTCAGATTGGATGACCATTTTTAGGGGATGATAGGATCGACATCTTGAATGTCAATCATTTTGTTATTTTTGTAAATATCCTATTTATTGTTAGAATAATAATGTCGTAAATATGTAATTTTTTTTTTTTTTTTTTTTTTTTTTTTTTTTTTTTTGGTGTTTCCACCCGGTTCACCATTTGTACTAATCTAAATTTAGGGCTAAATTTCTGATTGGTTAGATTCCAATCCCATTCTAATTGTATAATGTCCTAAGTATGTACGGAGTATTATTTATATCTTTGCAACTCATTTCCATATTTTGTTGTCTTCTTTATATGTACTACATGCATTAGTACACTACTCTCTCTTCGTTCCTCTTTAAATGACACTGTTTTAATACGATCGTCCTTATTTAGTTGACATCATAGTTCAATTTCATTCCTATACAAGAATGGTCCCATCAATTTTAAATATTTCTCTCACTTTTCTATTAATTAAAGTTTTTCTTGTTTTGGATTCAACAATCACATTTATAAAAATACTTCATCTGAAACAATAGTGTTAATTGTGACTTGAAATCTAGTGCAATGGCAAAGGGTCGACTTCAAACGCATATATCTCTCAATTTAGAATTGATCTTGAGGTAATTCAAGTTGAGGTGATAGCTTGTTTCAAAAGCTTTCTACCGATAGGTCATATGCCCAATTCATATGAGAAACGAGAAAGTTATGGTCATTTACTAAAAACTGTCGAAACTGGAATTGACGCGCGCCCAGCAGTACGTCTATGCCTAAAACCAGCATGCCCGTGCTTCATCGAGATCAGCCAAGTGTGTTTTGTTTCCTAATTTCGAGTATGCTCATGACGACTACTAATGATATTTCTTGGGGAGGGTTTTCTTATATTATATAAAGAGCCGTTGGGTGGACAATTAGAAGTGCTACATATTGATTAATTAGCCTAGCCAATTCAAGCCGTTATGTAAGTCCACTTTTTGAGAGATTTTGTGAGATGGAGAGTATTGTATCTCCTTTGTTATCTCTTGTTTATCTTCCATGAAAGCTAATAAGAATACACTATCCCTTACCCCGTGGACGTAGGTCTTGTTGACCGAACCACCAATATCTGTGTGTTCATCTTATCTATTTTAACTCTATTTCTCAAATTTATGTTTTATATATTGTTGTCTATGTTCCGCGCATATCAAATACATAACCTAATTAATCAATCGATCCTCGTCTATTTCCTATCAAATACAATATGTCAGTTAGCATTAATTCCGCTTGAAATCCACTGATGAATATTTATTTGGGTGAAAATACTCATGGGGTTTGCTAGTTACTTACGAATATTATGAAACTCTAGATCTTCAATTCTTGTCAGATGAACAGACAAAGAACTTAACAACCAATAGAATACTAACCACCATCAGCCTGTTTACAAAGATTTACAATTGAGAACACAAGGAACAGAGTTGAAAGAGAAGGAGAGAAAACAAGAAGTTAAAAAAAAAAGTCATTATATTTGTAGCTGCGAAGCAAGTAAGAAACTTGGATGTACAAGATTGAGATTGTCCTTATATGAGTATAACCATACTAAAATGGATTATGGAATAATTATATGGAAATTATATGTTTTTTTAACCACATCTGTTTTATTCAGAGAATAAAAGTTGATTTGATATCTTCCCATTTGTTCATATGAAGACATTAAGAGACAAAGGAATTAAGGAACATGAATACTAATTCCAAAGGACAAGTGGGAGATTATTTTAACAATGTTTTTTAAACCAAGGTGCAATACTCTAAACATACTTTGGACTATTAATTACGAAGATAATTGACTGTGATTAAGTGATCGAAATATATAGCTAAAGAATGCTTCCGATAAACTACTTTAAAAAATAATCGGACATGAAGCTTAAATTATAAATAAACCTATAGCATAAACACTAAACATGACATCTAATCATGTGGACAGTTGGAATTGGAGCCCAATATATTACATAAGTCAAATTGGAGAGGCCCTGTAAGCCAAGGATATGGATATGGGCCATATTGCCCGTGTAACTGAAATGGAGAAACAGGCCACTATGGTCCACACGCCTTACAATATAATAAACCTGCTTGGGTTAATTAGATAAAACCTAAAACATTAGATTCTAGATAATTTTTTTGGCATTAAACCAATCTACAGCTCTACACTAGAATTTCACCAAACAAATTGAGTAATGCCTAAATATTCTTTGTTAGTGGTCACCTTTTTTTTTTTTTTTTTTTTTTTTTCCCTCAACTTTCATGCCTAAAAATTATTTCTTTAAGGTTTTGGTGAACATTTTGGTATTTAAGGGGCCATATTGAGCTCTAGATTGACAAAAATATAATGTAAATGTCTCGTTAATTTTTTGCCGCAAAAATTACTCGAATAAGGTTTTGGGAATTATTTTGGTCTTAAAGAATCCAAATTTAATTCGAAATTGGCAAAAAAAAAAAATGTAAATGTCTCATTTTGTAAATCAAATAATATCGATTTAGACACACAAACGCAAAACGAGGCATTTACGTTGTTTTTTTTTTTTTTTTTTTAATTTCAAACTTAATATAGATATTTAAGAGCTAAAATGGTGCCCAAAACATTATCCGATCAATATTCGTGACTAAAAATAGTGACACATAATCGATAAATTACTTGACATGCAAAGCGAGACCTTTACTGTTTTTTTTTTTTTTTTTTTCAATTTTTAGCTTTATTTGGACCATTAACACCAAATTCCCAAAAAGATCCACAAAACTTTAACAGAACATTTTTTAATATACAAATCGAGAAAAAAAAAAATGAAACATTTCCTTTTGCGGCCATGTTTAAATAAATGAAATGTTTTCGTTCTGCGACCGTGTTTAAATAAATGTAACATTTCCTTTTTTAGTAACTTCTTTCAATTTCAAAAAATTTCTCTCTGTGTTTTAATTTATTCTGCTAACTAATGATCTTACAAAACCCCTTATTTTCTTCTCTATTCTTAAACTTCTACCCCACTAACTATTATTTTAATAAATTCAACTAATCTTTCTGAAACAACGTGAAAATTAAAACTTTTCATTTATTTGAACACGGAGGCTGATTACAAGTGAAATCCTAATGGAAAACGATTAATGGCAGCAAAATCTATTTTAGGGTTTTTGCTGGAAGTTAAATAAATTAAAATTTTTAATAGATTGTAAAAATCATATCAAAATGTTGCTTTTAAGTGGTAGTAAAAGTATAAATTTTCTTTTAATTAAATATATATCTTATTTTGCCCCCCAGGCTCTACTACGACTTTAACTATTTTTTACTATTTATGGTCTTAAATCATATACTCCTTTTATGTTTCCACTGACACATCCCAATATTTAATTCTCAAACAAATTGCTACCTCTGTTTCTGAAAGTTCGACTTACTTACTATTCATGTGGTTAAATAAAAATAATTTTGACCACATTTTATGAGCTATACAATATAAATAAATCAGCATGTAAGATCATATTAGATTCCCCTTATTAAATAATTCGAATATCAACTTTTTACAAATTTCACTTATACACAACCCTGGAGTTATTCATGGTCTAATATGTTCATTGAAGACCGCGCAATTGCAAAGTGAGTTGAACTTTTAGGAATGGAGGGAGTATAATATATATACACCCTATATAATGGTTGAGGTAAATATTGTTCTTTACCAACAAGTTAAATACTTTATCTTGTTCTTGAGTATTAGGGGGCTGCCCCTCGAGTTACTGGTTTCAGAGATTGATAAACATTTCTAACGTAAAACAAAACAATAAGGAAGCTTTCCCAAAAGAAGTAAAACAAGTTAGATTGCTCAAACAAACGAGTAGATAAATCTATGACAAAAGAAACAAATGCACTCCATTAATTAACGGATAGAATCTGGTCTAAAATTGTACAAGCTAAAGGAGAGGTTACCTCCATGATCATACAATTGGAAAGGACGACGATCTTCAATACATGCTATGTGATAAACTATACTATAACTTGGCTACTACGCCAAGTGAAAATACGAAAGCTAAGAAGAAAGCTTAAAAGAAAGGAAAAATTGGCCTCAACACTCTAAACTATGGCTTGGGTGCACCTAACATCCTGTACTTTGCGTAGTAGCAAAAACACCGCAAACTAATGACTTGGGTGCAAAGCGCACCTTTAGTGAGTTTTCCGGCTACCATTCTCACTGGACCCTGTGAATTAAGTTTTTAGTTTTTGATTTGTGTGCCGAAAAATGTCCCGCTAAGGTTTCAGGGGTCATTTGGGTTCTTAAGGGACCAAATTGAGCTCATAATAAGCAAAAAAATAACGTAAATGACTCAATTTGGCTTAAAAACAATGACACGTAAATCGAGACATTTTATAGCACGCAAAATAAGTCATTTACGCTATTTTTTTGCTTATTCCGAGCTCAATTTAGTCCCTTAAGAGTCAAAATTACCCCCGAAACCTTAACGGAACATTTTTCGTCAAATCGAAAAATAAAAAATTAATTCACTGACTCCAGCGAAAATGGTGGGCAGAAAACTCAATAAAGGTGGGCTTTGCACCTATGTCATTAGTTGATGGAGTTTTGGCTACAACGCAAAGTATAGGGTGCTGGTGCACTTAAGCAATAATATAGTTTAGAGTGTTGAGGCCAATTTTGGCTAAAAGAAATGAAATGCTTGTTGTTGATTGATTTGCTGATGTCTTCTTTCGATCCTTGCACTTCTATTTATAGGCAAAATGGAGCGTTTATGGCTGACTCCTATAACTGTTATACGTTTATTATTGTTGATGCCAATACTTCTTTGAAAATTATAATCATCCATTAATCTCTTAATCCGGCCTATATGTTGTTGGGCCTCTACGTGATATCAGCCTAGTTGCTGTTATGTTGTGATCAATACAGCCCAAAAGCCTTTTTCTGACTCTAGAAACCTCTTAACTCGGTCAAAGTCAAGAAATTCAAACAAAAAGTCATAAATATGATTTTTGGGTGTAACAAATGCCCCCCTAATTTAGGTGGTTGATGGAGTTTGAAACCAACCAAATTATGAATTTTCAAGCATAAATATAAAGCATTGTGTATGTCTAACTCTGTAAATATCAAACACAGAATGCAAACATTACTTAATATTTATAAAGATAAAATAATTACAAAATGAGAGCATTTCAAAACTTATAAGTTTTGGATTGTGTATGCTCTTTCTAAAGGAATTAAGGCTAAATATATACATCGATATACTTATTGCATGAACCGCCTTTTAATATCCCGGATCATCATGTAGCATCGCTAGTGCCCTTTTCATAATAGAATCTGTCAGATAATCTTCAAAATCTTCATCTTCAACAGGATTCATTAGGCTTCAATCTACCACATTGCGATAGGCGGTTGAGTTATCCCATCGTTCGTAGGCACACAAATATCTGAGGACGTGCGCTTCTCCTTTTGGCCCTCTAGTCACCTTGACATGGTAATGTGTACCACAATGGACTAGCAACCTCTTCATGATCAACCTGTCACATGTAGGGGGATGAACAACTCTTACTTCTCGTCCCCAACCCTTGCACACTAACGTAGCGTTTTCCTTGTGATCGTCTTCCTTGAGCTTTGGCAAGATGTGATTTCTGAGGAGATCAACATCTAAACCAACAGTGAAGGCATTAGGAATGACGGGACCTGTGGGGTCTCTTAGGATCATTGGTCGCTCTCCTCATCTCTTGTTAACTCTTCTGTTGAGCATTTCCCTCTTCCTCTTTCTGTAATATTGAACCCATTTAGGATATTTGTCGATGGCCAAATGATGATTGGGACAGACTCCATGGTATTTCAAAGAACCATATTCTTCCATAAGATATTCGACACTATTCTTTGGCACAAAAACTGAACATGGTGCAATCGCTTCGTTTTGTGCTTGATCTTGATCCTCTTGTAATTCTTCATTATCTTGTAGAACTTCTTTTGGAATTATTCTTCATTTTTATTCTAGTATCTCAAGAAAAGGAACAAAATCTGACAGATTAACTTTCTAGAGAGAGAAATAAAATTGGCTTAATGAAGAAGGAAAATTTTGAGTGAAGTGACTACTCGTATTTATAATCACTCTTGCGTCACTCCCTTAATGGTTAAAACTCTTTGTTATTTCAATACATCGTGGTGAAACCACGTAACTTTTCAACTTCTTGAAAGTCGTTTATCCAAAAATCATATTAAGGGGAATGAACTTGGGATTAAACCGTTACGAAATTTACCACTTTCAAGTTAATAATTTTATTGATCATTTAATTTTGTTGGGAATTTAGAAGTGTCTTTTCACTTAAATTTCAATAAATACGATTATTTGTCGCTTGGTAAATCGTGAAAATAATTATAATTATAACCCATATTTTAATTTATAAGAAAATCAAAAATATATTTGTGTGGGTATAATTATAACAAATCAATTGCATCGCTTGATCAAATGAACAAAATATTCATTATTTGCATTGATTATATATATATATATACATACACACACACACACACACATATATATGTGTGTGTATATATATATGTGAGTGTGTGTGTGTGTGTGTGTATGTATGTGTGTGTATATATGTGTATATATGTATATATGTGTATATATATGTGTATATATGTGTATATACATTCATATATATATATATATACATTCATATATATATATATATATATATATATATATATATATATGTATATATATATATATATTTCAAACAAACCCTAGATCAGACATAAATAGAAATTAAGTTTTAAGGAGTTAAGACATGATCAAAAACATGTTTAGGTACTTAGTTGAAAAATAACTAAGAACATATATGTAAGACATCATGATTGAGTACTTAACTCTTCAACAAAAAGTTAGTTCAATTAGACAAAAGATATCGAACCAAGTAAACCCTAGCCTTTGATCAATCCCAAGTGTGATTGGGGCTTTTGGGGATTTTATGTACCGGCTCAAACATATCAGAGGATAAATCAGAGCTATCTCCTTGCTCCATTATCATCATCCGACCCAAGCTTCTTGGTGGAAACCTCTTTGTCTTTCTTTATTGCTTCTTCTTTGAAGGTTCATCTTCGTTTCTCTAGCTCTTGTGGCTTCTTTTCCTCTTTGCTGGCTCATCTCTCAGTACTAGGTCAGGATTAAAACCAAAACATGCATTGCCAAGGGATTAAATTCAGCATCTTTGGCCTTCTTAGCATCCCTCTCCATCTCATATCACTTCTCTAAAGCTAACACTTTTAGCTCTTGACTGTCCTCAGCTCCCAAGCATAGCATCTCTATCTTTGGGAACTCCATAGATAGTTCATCTATGTCTAGATCAACTTTTGTTGTCCCCTTGGGATGAGACTCGGCTGTACTAGATATTGGACTCTCCGTAGCTATGGTGAAAGAAAGATTTTTAGGAAGATTTAAAGTGGATTTTCAGACAAAAGATTTTTGTTGAGAGAAAAGATACACCTTGCGTATTTTCAGTAAAAAGTGATTTAATGATCTTAACCTATATTTATAAGTTGAAATAAATGTTCTGATCACTTTAAAGATTATATAATTTTCGGAAATTACATAGGAATTACCTCATAAAAAGCGATCAACAGTGTTATTTGATAGGCTTTGTCGAAGGGTAATTTAGTAATTTATTACTTTCATCGCAAGATTTCCAATTACCAAATCGAGCCCTAAAACGCTTCATTCAGGGTTGTGTATCTCAATTCCAATTAAAAATAAATTTCTTTTGACAGACTCTGCCAAACCATTTGTATCATTTTATGTCCGAACGAATCAAAGTTGCACAATTTAACTAACACTCTAACACTTAGAAAAACCATAAAAACCTTCAAGGCACCCTTTACCTTGTCTCATCACCAAATCACTCTCTGATCTCCTAAACTTTTAATCCTCCAATCTTTGAACTTTGCGAAGTTCAAAATGACTTCTTTTCCTTTGCAAGAAGTACTCAAATCCTTTTTGGTAAAAGATTATTCGATTAAGGCTCATGAATTGTGTGAATTGATAAGCAAATACCCTCAAAACTTCAGATTTGACTTCCTATGGCATATTTCAATTTCGACCACCGAAGAAGGTGTCCCGAAAGGCACAGCCTCAATAAGGCCAGCGTTTCACTTTGACCTTTCATCTTCTAATGTTCAACAAGATTTTCGAAAGGAAATTCAGCCCAAGTTAACCAAGTGTATCCTTGGTAAAGGTTCACCCTACCCTGTTGCATTCAACGAACTGCATCCAAACGGTAATTGGGTTTTAAGCTAGAATCCAATTAAAGGTTAGGTGTAAGACCTCACAGCCAGGGGATGGTTTACGCGACTTTCCAAATTCCACTCCTCATGGGAGAATAAGAGAATTTTCGGTTTCCTCAGACTAGCTATGTATGGTAAGATTCCATTCACGGATCTCTGACATGCGCTGTTATATTGCTCAGGGATCCCGTGTTAAACTGTTTCATCCTACGCCAAGGTTGCATGACCGTCACCCTTGCTGATTTAGCCTTCCTTACTGGTTTAATTTTATGATGATAAAGGCCAACAAATCAGAGTGTTCATCCTGATTGAAGGCGCTGAACCTTTATACAATAGAAGTCATAATCTTTTGAAGCAAATACTGGCAACGTCCAAAAGTAACAAGGTTGGCTTCAATGCCTAAATCTCATACTTTGCATCATAATCATATTCTGCTAGGTATCGCAGGAGGAAGAGGTACTTTTCATTTTATTAGCTCTTACTCGTTTAATGATGTGCAATTCAAGTGGCATTTTTGCACTGTTATTATTGCTTGCAGTGAATATTTCCCATAGTAAGTCTTTTGTGGCGCTAGGTCCAATCTTGTTAGGACAACTGTACAAATGTCTATTTAGTTGTAAGGAAGCTCTTAATGCAGGTTAGAGCTTTGAGAATGTAGGTTGACCGTTGTGGTTTGTCACCCGTTGGGGTCATCTCTACACTACTTTGTGTATGGAAAAGACCAAGGAGGAAGTTAAGAAAGAAATGGCAGCTGAGATAGGTTTAATTTGTATGTGTCTAAACTTGACTGTAGGGAGAAAACTTTTAAAGTGGACTGTTGTTCATATGAAGAGATATGCTTCAACTATTTTGATCACCAAAAAGTTCTTGAACCCAATCTCGTTATGCATTGTCTGCTGGAGTTAGACCTTTTACCTGTTAGTTGGTACATCATGAGCCGGAAAGATAACCCGGATCTTAATAGTATATGGGTCCTTGATGCAATCCAAGAATGACTCAAAAGGGTAGGCATGAGGATAACCCAATGAGGAGGACTCCCCATTTTGGTGTTTTGTATTAGCTTCCAGAGATTTACCTGCAGGGGAGCCAGAACACTTTTGTTTTGAAGCCTATAATCCTCAGATGGTAGCTAGACAATTTTGTTTGTGCCAATCTCTTGTTGTTCCTCTGTTCACCACATGTAACATTCCTTGGGATTCTCGGCAAAAATTTCATGAAGAAGATGTTTGGAAGAGTGACTCCCTCACATATCCTACAATCGCTTTACAACCTAGAAAGTCAAGTAATGTAGTTTCCTTGAGTTATCTTGAGTAGTGCTATTATGGACCACTTTAAGCTCATGTTATTGAAGATGTCAAAGCACACTTTGCTGTGAGTGTGGGAAAATATAAAGGTAAGATTCCCTCTTAATGCTTTCTTCACTTATTTCTTATTTTCCATGCACAATCTTGTACGGTTTCATAGTGACCCGACACTACGCGGAAGGAAACCCACCAAGACCCGCCCCTTAATTTAAGTAATTAAACAAGCATAATAGACTTAATCAAACAAGATTAAGAGCAAGAATTATACCTTTGACGCGTGCTTCGCTCCCAAAGAGCTCTTACTTCAAAATCCCGAAAAGACGAGATCTCCGACGGATCGTACCCTCGACCCGACCCAAGCGTCCTAAGTCTTGAAGGTTAGTCAAGACCCGGACAAAATAACTATGAGTTTTACGAATCAAAGGTTTACTCTTTACAAGAGTTGCCTTTTTAATTCCACTCAAGGTGGTTTCAAATCCCAATACCAAGCTTGGTATTTATAGGGAAATGATCCCTTGGTTTTTAATCCTCCACCAATTTGGGAGAATGTATTTTTCTAATTAATTTATTTCTAAAATAAATTATTAAACAAAACTAATCACAATGCAACAAGTGTCAAATAGAGAGAGAAGGTTAGGTGAGGACCATGAACCTTGGGGGGGGGGGGGGGACCATTGCCTTGATCCCCAAGGCATGCTCTTAGCCAATTGGTCCCCACCCCTTCAAACCGCCACATACAAGAGGCATGCTGGGCTGCTGCCAGCTAGCACGCCAGCTAGCATGGCGCTGGCCAGCCCAGCCAGCTAGCATGGTGCTGCCCAGCAGCCTCGCATGCCTAGTGCTAGGCCATGCTAGGCGCTGGTGCTGGCCAGTGCTAGGCGCTGCTGCTGGGAGCCTAGAAATGCCTATCACACCACACATCTCTCTCTCGTATCGCATCGCTAGCACAGCCAGCATGCGTGCTGCTAGCGAGCCACGCATGCTGGCCGCACTGACCCTCGCATCATGTGCATACGCCTCATGCCCACACGCACTGGCACCATGCTACGCTAGCACTAGCCAGTGCCTAGCGCTGCTTGTGCTTGGTGCGAGGCATGCGCACACGCACACGCACATGCATGCGTGGTGCTGCTGCCTAGTACCTAGCCAGGCATTGCACGCACACGCACCAGCCCACACGCATCAGTTCGGCTGCTGTGCGAGGCTAGTGTGCGAGGCTGCGAGTGCGAGGCCTAGCATCAAGCTGGCGCGCAGCCTCTCGCATGTGCTGCGATGCTTGGTGCTGCCATGGGAAGGCTAGCACACAAGCATACGCATATGGCGCGCCACTGCCAGACAGCCAACCATGCCAGCACTTGGTGCTTGCGATGGTGCTGCCAAGCCAGGCACGCACGTACGCAGCACCTAGTGCTTGCCATGGTGCGCCTGGTGCGACCATTGCCTGCGATAGGCGCCATATGCACCCAGGCATCACGCTAGCATGCTTGCTAGCTGCTATGGGCTGCCTGGTGCCTGTGTGGCTTGCGATAGCTACCATGCGCACCTAGGCACCCACGCTAGCATGCGATGGGCTGCCCAGGTGCGCCTAGGCTACGATGGTGCCTAGCACACCATGGTGCGCCTAGCACACACATGGTGCACCTAGGAATTCTTTGAGCTAGCCTAGCCTAGCTACGGCTACGCTCATACTTGTTGCTTGTGATTTTGCGTCGCTCGGTTTCGACACCCTAGGCTCGATTTCCGAAGTCTGTATTCGTAAAACTCTATCGACTCATTAAATCCTTTCGGATTAATTCGACGTCTCAGATCGGAGATTTGATTGGGTTCGACCCGAAGGGTTCAGTTAAGATTAAGCTGTAATATCAATTGTACCCTGATATTACTGATCGGAAGCGGCCTCCACCTAGGTATTCCAATCACTTGACCTTACTGAAGAATTAAATCTGTAATAATTCTGAACCCTCTATCGGAATAATACACTTGTTGGAAGGACACCATTCCTTTCAATCTCCCACTTGTCCTTCCGGACAAGTGTGCATATTGTGTATAGCTTATTTCCTTTGTCACTTAATGTTTCTTCGTGAACTATAAGGTAAGATTCTTTGCCATCCTTATTACGTTCAGAAGTGTTTCTCGATCTCCGAGTTTGACTGTCAATAAGCAGATGATTTCTAAAATCCATCTGAGCATGGCCATGCATTTTACAGTCTCATCTTCGAGCGGCCTTTTAAACAAAAAAACATTTTCCCTATTGTTAGTAGGGGGATAATCCCAGTCTTGTATTGTAAGTTCTTCTTACTAAGAGGACATAGACTCCCGAGTGTTCCCGTTATGATCCCCAGTTACGGCAGACGTTTGGAAACATCAAAGAGCCTAGTACTCAAACAAGAAAACTTCACAGTACTCATGATCTGAGGAAATAAGTTCCGATAGCCATAATGAGAAATGTACTTATGACAAAATTTAAATTTTCTTAAAGTACTCTCATAGGTCTTATCCAGTACAGTTCTAAACTGTACCCGTGCAAATGATTTATGACTGTCACGTCCTCACAGCACAAGAAACGGTGCTGTAAATCATACTACACACTAATCTATGGCGGTCATCAATCGTCCATCTGTTAGATGACCTCCATTAGGGATACTTTTCGATTTAATATTCAATGTTCACTTAACAGGTGTTTCTTTATCCAAGACATGGTCTTGATACCCTGTTTTGAATATTTCCGTAAATCGAATGGACTCATTATTTAATTCTAAACCACAATTAAATAGTAATGGAGTGAATGATAATTTTGCACAAAAATTAATTACTCCATTAATGAATGGTTTTAGTACAGTGTCTTACATTAAATCAACCTTGTTTAATTAAAAAACTTGTACAGGGAATATCAAAGCCAATCTCCTATGTGCTTGATTCCCATTACCTCAACGTGTTTGTTGTGTTTCACTTGAGGCAAAGGTTTAGTCAAAGGACCAGCTACATTATCATCCGTGCCGATCTTACAAATTCTGATTTCACCTTCGGATTTCCATTCCCTTATCATGTGAAATCGCCTTTGCACGTGTTTGACCTTCTGGTGTTCTCTCGGCTCCCTGGCTTGAGCGATAGCTCCATTATTATCACAATAAAGGTCTATCGGTCCCTTGATTGAGGGTATAACACCAAGTTCACTGATGAACTTGCGAATCTAACAACTTCCTTGGCTGCTTCCGAAGCGGCCAAGTACTCGGCTTCAGTTGTAGAGTCTGCAGTGGTGCTCTGCTTGGCACTCTTCCAGCTGAAAGCTCCTCCATTCAGACAGAATACATACCCCGACCGTGACTTGAAGTCGTCTCTGTCAGTCTGGAAGCTAGCGTCGGTGTAACCTTCAACAACCAGTTCTTTGTGGCCTCCATACACCAGGAATTTATCCTTGTTCCTTTTCAGGTACTTAAGGATGTTTTTGGCCGCAGTCCAATGCGCCTCTCCTGGGTTCGATTGATATCGACTCGTTGCACTCAGGGCATACGATACATCTGGCCTTGTACATATCATGGCATTCATGATCGATCCGATTAGCAAAGCATATGGGATCTGATTCATTGTTTCTCGCTCAACAGGTGTCTGTGGACACTGTTTCTTGCTGAGAGTTATGCCATGGGACATGGGTAAATGCCCTCTTTTGGCATTTTCCATGTTGAATCGAGCAGGTACCTTATCAATGTAAGTACTCTGGCTTAATCCAATCATCCTCTTAGATCTATCCCTGTAGATCTTGATGCCCAATATGTACTGTGCCTCTCCTAAGTCCTGTATTGAAAAGCACTTTCCCAACCAGCCGTTTACGGACTCCAATAATTTTGTGTTGTTTCCAATGAGCAGTATGTCATCTACATACAGGACTAGGAATGCAATATCACTCCCACTTACTTTCTTGTATACACAAGACTCATCTGGATTCTTGATAAAACCAAACTTGCTGATGGCTTCATCAAATCGCAGATTCCAACTCCTGCTGGCTTGCTTTAGTCCATAAATGGACTTCTTCAGCTTGCAAACCTTTCCAGCGTTGCCTGGATCGACAAAACCTTCTGGTTGTGTCATATACACAGTTTCTTCCAAAATCCCATTAAGGATGGCGGTTTTGACATCCATTTGCCATATTTCGTAATCGTAATATGCAGCAATCGCTAGGATAATCCGGACGGACTTTAGCATTGCAACTGGTGAAAAAGTTTCGTCATAGTCAATCCCGTGGAATTGTCTATAATCTTTTGCCACCAATCTAGCTTTGTATACCGATACATTTCCATCTTTGTCTGTCTTCACTTTGAAGATCCATTTGCATCCAATGGGTGTATAACCCTCGGGCAAATTCACCAAGTCCCAGACTTGATTTTCAGACATGGAGTCCATCTCGGATTTCATGGCCTCTTGCCATTTTGCAGAGTCGGGGCTCGTCATAGCTTGCTTGTATGTCGCCGGCTCATCACCATCCATAACTAGGATGTCCTGATCATCAGTTAAGACGATACCGAGGTATTTGTCTGGTTGAGATCTTTGCCGTTGCGACCTACGTAGGGTAATCGGTTGAGCGTTTACATTGTCTGTTTGACTCTGACCAATCTTCTCAGATGCTTCCAAAGTATCTATATTGTCAGTTTTGTCAGGTTAACATTGTTGCTCGTCCTCTCGAACTTCGTCGAGTTCGATTTTCCTCCCACTTGTCATTTTGGAAAGGTGATCCTTCTCCAAAAAGACACCATCACGAGCAACAAACACTTTGTTCTCGGATTTATTATAGAAGTAATACCCTTTGGTTTCTTTTGGGTATCCCACAAAGAAACACTTATCCGATTTGGGGTGAAGTTTGTGCGAAATTAATCGCTTGACATATGCTTTGCATCCCCAAATCTTGAGAAAAGACAACCTAGGAGGTTTCTTAGTCCATAATTCATATGGAGTCTTTTCAACAGCTTTTGACGGAGCTCTATTCAGTGTTAGTGCTGCTGTTTGTAGCGCCTGTCCCCTAAACGAGATAGGGAGTTCACTAAGACCCATCATTGACCGAACCATGTCTAATAAGGTCCGATTCCTCCGTTCGGACACTCCGTTCCATTGAGGAGTTCCGGGAGGTGTCAACTCTGAAAGAATGCCACATTCTTTCAAGTGATCGTCGAATTCATGGCTTAAATATTCGCCACCTCGATCCGATCGAAGTGCTTTAATTTTCTTGCCTAGTTGATTTTCAACCTCTTTCTGAAATTCTTTGAACTTTTCAAAGGATTCAGATTTATTCGACATTAAGTAGATATAGCCATATCTACTATAATCGTCGGTGAAGGTGATGAAATATTGGTAACCTTGCCTTACGGGTGTGCTCATAGGTCCACATACATCCGTGTGTATTAGACCTAATAAGTCACTTGCCCTTTCTCCCAACTTGGAGAATGGTTGTTTGATCATCTTGCCTAATAAGCATCCTTCGCAATTTTCAAACGACTCTAAGTCGAATGAGTCAAGAACACCTTCTTGAAGAAGTTTCTTGATGCGTTTGATGTTAATGTGGCCAAGACAACAATGCCACAAGTAGGTTTGATTCGACTCGATGGTCTTAGCTTAGTGGTATCAACTTTTGTCATATGTAAAACATGCAATTTAATTGAACATAAATTTGTAAACTTGAAACAACTATTGTTAAAAGTTTTACATTTGAAATTCCTAGGTGTCCAACACCATGGATCATAATGTGTTCAAAGCATGATAAAACTAGAAATAGTTTTAATTACATGCCATAGACAAAATAGTGCATGCAAGCACGACCGAAAAACCATCTTTGTCGTCTTTTGTCCATGCACCAACACTTGATAAGCTTCTCACTTGGTCCCTGAAAAGGCAGCATTAAGTGAGTCATACTTGGTATCCAATACCTTATGATAAGCTTAATCCACAAGTGTTAAGGAAGATACCTGAGGTGGTCGGAGTGATCCCTTCTTCCTTGATGAGCATGCATTCCCTCTTGTAATGGCCTTGCATGCCACAATTGAAGCATCTCATCTTTGCCTTGACCTTCTTGAACTCCTTCTTCTTAGCTCTCAAGGGCCTTTTGGTCATTCCATAGGCAGTGGCTTGGCTAAGTAGTTGCACCACCTCTTTGAGGGAGTGTGTCTCCTTTCCCGCAGCGATATGCACTCTAAGTGCATCATAGCCCGAGTGGAGTGAAGCAAGCAAGATATGCCCCGCCATCTCATCTTCAAATGGAATTCCGAGAAGCTGCATGTGCTTGAAGAGCCTAGTCATACCAAGCACATGAGGTCGGAGGGGCATCCTGGGTCTCAATTTAGCATTGTAGACCTTGGTCCAAAGCCGTCGCCTTTCCTTAGCAAGACACCCGACATTTGGTGGCTTAATCCTCATGTTTGAAAGTGACCTGGTCAAGTCAAACACGAGTCCATCAAAGTTGCCATTGTCACTCTTTATGACTCTTACATTGACAACGTCCTCAAGTGCTTTGAGGAACATGTCCGGAAGGTAGGAGGAAAGAGTTTCCTTCCAGTCTTCCGGGATGGAATTTGCCATGAGTCGTGAGACCCTTTTGCAATTGGAAGACCATTCTTCATGAGCCTCGTCGGTCATGATCCCTTTAGCAAAGAAGCTTGGAATGGGATTATTAAGAGTATACTCCAAGGAACAATTCCGGAGAGTTCTCCTGAGTTCCTCTTCCCATTCCTTAAAGTTGACCAACTTTAAGGGAAAGGCCAACTTTTCGGGGAGTTCCGGGCACATATGGTTGTTGTTCGAGTTACTTGCAGACATGATTCTACAATTGAAAGAATTTGAAGTGAAAAACCATTCATCCATCAATAAGTTGAAATTTAAAGCGTTCATGCACTTATTCACACTTATTGAACATTTTATCCACGCATTTTAAGATTGTCCCATATGGGCGAGAATAAAATGATTCCGAGATCCCAAAGATCAAGAAATGGTCAAGCATGCTTTTCCTTGTCTTAACCATTAAATATCTTAAGGTAAGCAATCCAATTGCTAATAGCTCCAAGCTACTCTCGGTTTGATAAAATGTCGCATCTAATGCATACTTGACATTTTATCTCTTTTGCCACGACATCTAAGGACTTCTTACTGATATCGTTGAGCTTAACCAAGACAACTTGTATACCTAGTATACCTTACGTTCCTAGGGAAGTAGTGATGCCTCGCTTTGGCGTAATCCATCACGTACGCGCATTAGTTCGGTAAGTGTTGTTCTTTGAATGGCAAATTTTAGCTCAATATTATTAAGGGACCTAGAGTTTCTATGTTGGTTGATTTAAGTGAACTTAACTAATCATCGCAACATCATAGAAATCCTAGACATGCATCTAGCAAACATATATATAATAACAATGTATATTTATAAGGCATAAATAGATGCATTTGGCAACTAGCATGACCCCTTGAAATCTTCAATTTCCATGGGTCTTCATCTTGGCTCGTCTTCCTCGAAACTCCGTCTTGAGACTTCTTGGCCAAAATTAAATAAAAGAGGCTAGCTAGAACGACTAAGATTAATCTAAATAGTACAAAAATACTTAACGGTTCGCAGACCGTATTTAGATTTACAAAAATACATAACGGAACGCAGTCCGTATTTTCTATCCTAGTCGGGCCCCACTAGTTGCCATTTTCAAACAACCTGTTTTGAAAGCAATTTTTCATTCACCCGTTCACTATTTGTGAACGGCCCATGCAATTTTACGAAATACATAATTATACACGCAAAACTAGTAACTAACTTAGGTCGTTAATCCAATTAACGCGCCTAATTAAAACTAGTCAAAGTGGTTTAATCCATTATTTCTAAACGCAAAATGCTAACGCATTTAATTAAGCTCGCACTAAATTCCGCATCCGTACTTAATTAATCCGATTAATTAAGTCGGCATAACCCATAATTTGTCAAAATTTTGAAAAATCGAAAATCGAGGTTCTTAGCCTCGTTAAAATAAATAATTAAAATTATTAAAACGGGAAAAATCGCAAAATCATAGCTTAACGTTAAGCAAAGAGGGGGCATCATCCAATGATGCTTGGCGCACCATGGCTGCTAGGCAGCCCATGGCCCCTGCGCCATGGTGCGTGGTGCTGGCAGCTAGCAGGTGCGCCTAGCACAGCCTGCCTAGCTTGCTAGAACCAGCAGCATGCTACGCATGCTTGCTGGCACAAGCATCAGAGGCTTGCTGGCTGGGGCTTGCTGCCTCGCTGCCCAGCAGCCGCACAAGCGTACCAGCAGCCTAAGGCCCCTGCGCGCCAGCACATGCACCACACAGTAGCCCCTCCACGACACACAGTTACGCACCAAGCGATGCACAGCCATATGCGCACCACAGGCAGCCTACATGTGGGCTGCTAGGCAGCCCAGCTAGCCTTGGTGACGCTTGCAGTTTTGCATCATTTTGCGTGCATTTTACTCGGAATTTAATTCCGATTTGTGTGCGACAATAATCAATTCTAAATCAAATTTTAGAATTAATTTTGAGGGAAAAATAAAATAATACAAATGTTAAGTCTAACTTAAACAATTTATTTTAATTGGTGCACAAGCCCAAATTTATCCAAAATTTCAATTTTGAACAAAATTAGGTCAAACTTTTGCTTAAAATAAAGTGATCTATGTCCAAAATTAATCTTGCCAATATGCAAATTAATCATGAATTTGACAAAAGGGAGTTGGAAAAAATAAATTAATCATCCAATGATAAATTTTTTTTCAACTTTCATACTTGTGTAAAATACCAAGATTACATCTTCCAATATGAAGATTAATCAAATTTTACTCACAAGTAATTGAACTTAATGAATCATAATCAACCAAAACGTGAAAAAAATCCAAACTTTGTTCAACATGGAATTTAGGGTTAGGGTTCCAATCATTTAAACACTTAAAGATTAGAACTTTAACATTACTTGGCAACTTAAAATACAAAATCACAACAAGTTTTCACACCTTATTGCAATTTATTTGCAAAATTGTGAAAAACAAGTTTATGTGATTACTTTGTATATCAACTTAAGCACTAATAAACACTCCATTATTATGCTCAAGGATATTTTAAAACCAGTAGATTAGTGATGCAAATGTGCATTTAATCTAACCTTGTAATGCTTGCATTAATCAAGGCTTAAAAAGAATTAAAACTTTCGTTGAAAAACGAAAAGCCCCACAAAAATTAGGTTTCTGGTTTGAATTTGGCTTCTGGACAACCCTATTAGGGCTGAAACAGTTCCAGAATGTCGATTCCACCCAAAAATCACTATTTTTGAGCCAAAACCTGGGTTCAACAGCCAAATCGATAATAAAATCGACTTTTAAAAATAATTAAAACGAGCATCTAATCTAATTAGATGAACATGAACCAGAAAAAAAATTCTTTAAAACACCTTCATTAAACAATAATTGCAAAAATTAAAAGTAGTGTGGCTCCGATACCGCTGTAAGGTTTCGTAGTGACCCGACACTACGCGGAAGGAAACCCACCAAGACCCGCCCCTTAATTAAAGCAATTAAACAAGCATAATAGACTTAATCAAAGAAGATTAAGAACACGAATTATACCTTTGACGCGTGCTTTGCTCCCAAAGAGCTCTTACTTCAAAATCCCAAAAAGACGAGATCTCCGACGGATCGTACCCTCGACCCGACTCGAGGGTCCTAAGTCTTGAAGGTTAGTCAAGACCCGGACAAAATAACTATGAGTTTTACGAACCAAAGGTTTACTCTTTACAAGAGTTGCCTTTTTAATTCCACTCAAGGTTGTTTCAAATCCCAACACCAAGCTTGGTATTTATAGGGAAATGATCCCTTGGTTTTTCATCCTCCACCAATGTGGGAGAATGTATTTTGCTAATTAATTTATTTCTAAAATAAATTATTAAACAAAACTAATCACAATGCAACAAATGCCAAATAGAGAGAGAAGGTTAGGTGAGGACCATGAACCTTGGGGGGGGACCATTGCCTTGATCCCCAAGGCATGCTCTAAGCTAATTGGTTCCCACCCCTTCAAACCGCCACATACAAGGGGCATGCTGGGCTGCTGCCAGCTAGCACGCCAGCTAGCATGGCGCTGGCCAGCCCAGCCAGCTAGCATGGTGCTGCCCAGCAGCCTCGTATGCCTGGTGCTAGGCCATGCTAGGCGCTGGTGTTGGCCAGTGCTAGGCGCTGCTACTAGCAGTCTAGCAATGCCTATCGCACCACGCATCTCTATCTCGTATCGCATCGCTAGCACAGCCAGCATGCGTGCTGCTAGCGAGCCACGCATGCTGGCCGCACTTACCCTCGCATCATGCGCATACGCCTCATGCCCACACGCACTGGCACCATGCTACGCTAGAACTAGCCAGTGCCTAGCACTGCTTGTGCTTGGTGCGAGGCATGCGCACACGCACACGCACATGCATGCGTGGTGCTGCTGCCTAGTACCTAGCCAGGCATTGCACGCACACGCACCAGCCCACACGCATCAGTGCGGCTGCTGTGCGAGGCTGCGAGTGTGAGGCCTAGCATCAAGCTGGCGCGCAGCCTCTCGCATGTGCTGCGATGCTTGGTGCTGCCATGGGAAGGCTAGCACACAAGCATACGCACATGGCGCGCCACTGCCAAGCAGCCAACCATGCCAGCACTTGGTGCTTGCGATGGTGTTGCCAAGCCAGAAACACACGCACGCATCACCTAGTGCTTGCCATGGTGCGCCTGGTGCGGCCATTGCCTGCGATAGGCGCCATATGCACCCAGGCACCACGCTAGCATGCTTGCTAGCTTCTATGGGCTGCCTGGTGCCTGTGTGGTTTGCGATAGCTGCCATGCGCACCTAGGCACCCACGCTAGCATGCGATGGGCTGCCCGGGTGCGCCTAGGCTGCGATGGTGCCTAGCACACCATGGTGCGCCTAGCACACACATGGTGCACCTAGGCATGCTATGAGCTAGCCTAGCCTAGCTACGACTACACTCATACTTGTTGCTTGTGATTTTGCGACGCTCGGTATCGACGCCCTAGGCTCGATTTCCGACGTCTGTATTCGTAAAACTCTGTCGACTCATTAAATCCTTTCGGATTAATTCGACGTCTCGGATCGGAGATTCGATTGGGTTCGACCCGAAGGGTTCAGTTAAGATTAAGCTGTAATATCAATTGTACCCTGATATTACTGATCGGAAGCGGCCTCCACCTAGGCATTCCGATCACTTGACCTTACTGAAGAATTAGCTCTGTAATAATTCTGAACCCTGTATCGGAATAATACACTTGTTGGAAGGACACCATTCCTTTCAAATCTACTTTTCAAGTAACATGAAGACTGATGTGTCTTCAATTATAATAAAGGGCAAGACTAGTTACCATCAGATTGATCGCTCATCTAAGATTGCCGCTGAGTTTAATTATGAACCTATGGCCATAGATGATTCACACAGAAGTATCATTTATCCCTACACTAATAGGGTTAAGAAAGATGGTCTATATTTGGACCCCAACTTCCTTACAAAAGTCAAGGAGTAACAGGTATAAGAGCATCCCCAAGTCAAGTCTCAACACAAGGTCACAATTTGCATTCCAAACAGAACTAGAGCTAGAAACTATTGATATCCCTCTTACCAGTAAGTGCATTAGCTCTAATTTCCAAGCTTCTTGTACCTTGTTACCACTATAATTTCCTTCATATTAGGTCTGACTCCCAATACTAAAAAGAAATGGAAATCTCCAGAGAAGATCACGCCTTCTAACCTTGTTTCAATTGAAAGTGATGAATAAAAGTTAGGAAATACAGCAAGTCTTCTTGATCTCTTAGAGAAAATTGCTGCTTCTAGCCTGCTGTCATTAGAGAAGTCACCACCTTGTGATCCTGCACCTTCTTCTCCAACAAATCAAGGGCCTGATATGAAGAAGAGAAAAGGTGATGTTGATATAGGTTCAACTAAGAACCAGAATGTTATTTCAAACAAACAACCATTGAGGTGTCGTTCATCATCTGCTGAAAAAACCTAGATCTTCTAACATTGAAGGCAATGTGGGTGCAACAACAAGTCCTTGCCAATCAAACCTCAAAGCTTTTGTTTCAAGATAACCCCAGTTTCCTCCCTCAAATCATAGTAATCCAAAGTTCCTATCTCGATACAAATAGACCAACCTGCTCTAACTGTCGATGCTAATGTTGATATTGATGCCCCCTTAGTTTCTAATCAATCGCTTGTGACTTCAGGGTCCCTACCTGAGCTAAAACAGCCTTTTGTTGCTGTTTAGGATAAGGTAGTGACTGTCCAAGATGGCACTATACAAGGAAATGGTGACTCTGTTCACATTCCAGCCTCAGAATCTTTGCATGAATCAACACAACCTTCTATGACGATTTAAGAACAAGAAGTGAAGATTCATGATGAAACTGAATAAGAAATTATAGAGTCCATTCTAGTGAAGGTGCAAAAGGACACCATAAATGTTCAGACTAGGGACGCTGCGCCTTAGGTTGATATTGCGAAATCAAGCCTTTGTGAGGAAGCTCTTGTATAAAAGAGTGCATCTCCAGAGTTAGGTAAATGACCAGAGTCTTCCCTTTTCTGCCTCCTTATTGGCGTCTAATATGCTTTATTATTTTTAGGGTTGACAACCTTTGACCAAGGAATTTTAAACAAAGAGACTTCAATAATGCAAGCATCATATGAAAGTAAACATTCCAGCCTTGTAAAGTTATCATGATTAATTAGTCTTTATTTAACTTATGCTTAACTGTTGAACATATATATCCCAACATCTACATCTCCATTGGTTAAACTTCTTGAAGAATTCTTAGCTCTTTGTGAGAGAGTAGAGTTACAAGAAACGCCAAGTGCACAGATCATGCTATCTCTGGAACTTATGGCTCAAGTTCGTCTACTGGGAAATAATGATCTTGTTGTATGGGAGGACAGATCCATCGCCTGTCAGGCGTGTGATGTTTTTTGGAACAAAAGATCATCTCTTCCTCCATTAATGATCTTTGATGTATCCCAACAAGTGTCCCAAGTTTTCCAGCAACGAGATCTTTTGAAGAAGAAAGACCAGGAGCAAGATGTGGAGATGGACCACTTGTGAACTAAAATCAATGAGCTTATGGAGGAGGAAAAGAAACTTCAGACTAAGAGAGCTATGATAGAGTAAAAACTCTAGGATCGTAGAAGAGAGAAGAAACAATTGAAGCACCAGATATCTGAGAGTGCTCTAATAGCTCAAAAACTTTTTCTCAATTTGATCGCTATGGTAGTCAGATGACATTGATGAACAAGTGCAAGGTTTTTCTTTTTGAGGTTAAACTCAAAGCAATGGCTAAAAAGGCCCTTCGTTTGTAAACAATACATTTCATTTGTCAAAAGCCTCTAATGATGGATATTTTTGTTGTAAATTTTTATATTAGTTCCATATACTTGGGTTGTATTATTTTAAGAACATTCAATTTAGTGCCCTTGGAAACATTTCCCCATCTAACTCTTGTAGTAAATAGGTTCTGGACATGAATTTATGAACTTTTAATGGACCTTCCTATTCGGAAGACCATGCTACATCTTCCACTTTAAATCTCCTTCCAAAAAGATTTTATGTTTCACCTTTTTTTATAAGATTTTGCTACTTGTCTTTTTCTGAACTTCGATTTTAGCTAGCGCTTGGAGTCTCACACTCTCAACGTCCATCAATTCAATGGACATAGATTGCTGACAATATTCCTAGCTTATACCCATCTGTTTAGCTATCTTGGTAGACTTAGCGCTTCGCTCTGCTTGTACAACAGGTTCATGCCCACACACTAGTTGGTAAGGAGTAGTTTCTATTGCATCTCTCTTTGATGTTTTATATTCCCAAGTAGTGTAGTGTAAGAGAATATGCAAATTTAGGATTTTCATCCACCATATTAGTAATCCCGTTAGAGATTACTTTATTGGTGGTTTCGGCTTGTCCATTGGCCTGAGCAAAATAAGGGGTTGAATGAATTTTTTGGATCTCGATTTTCTTGAGATAGGAAATGAACTCATGTCATGTAATGGTTGCTTGACCATAATTATGGATTCTGGAATCCCATATCTTGTAAGGATTTTCTCTTCTAAGAACAAGATTACCGCCCTTGCATTAAAGATGTTGAAGGCTTGGACTTCAATCCACTTTGTAAAGTAATCTGTAGCTATCAGGGTATACTCATGGTAAGCTGATGAGGGAGGTTTAATAGGCCCAATTACATCCATTGCCTAACCTCTAAAAGGTAAGAGCATGATAATGGGGTGTAATTCTATTGCTGGTGCCCTACTTATTGGTCTAAAGCTCTGACATTTTTTACAACCTTTTTCATACTACAAACAATCTTGTCTAATTGAAGGCCAATAAAATCCCATGTAATGGATTAACCACCTGATCTTAGTCCCTGCTTGGTGTGACCTACAAATTCGACGATGAACCTTTGCTAAAATGGTTAACATTTTCTTTATGCTAACGCACCTTAGTAAGATGCCTTGAGGATCCTTACTATACAACTTTCTTCCCATAAGAAAGTATTTAGTAGTTTATAGCCTAACTTTTTCTAGCACTCTTCCTTTTGAAGGGTCTTTCAAGTATTTATTAATCTCTTCTCTCCAATCTATGTCCTGAGCAAGAATATTGTACTTGTGCACTTTTGCCTTCACTTTTTCATCTAAACGTTTCAATTTGTATGTATTTATATGAATAACTGATTCATCGAAACCTTCAGAGTTGGGCAGTAATGGTTGTTATGCCAAAAAGTCAGCCTCTCTGCTTTTTTCCCATGGGATATGAGAGATTTAGATAAATTGAAAAGCAGTGATAAGCTCTTGAACAATAGATGAAAAGGTCATCGTTAGAAGTGAAATTCCTTTGTATTCTGAAAGGAATGGTGTCCTTCCAACAAGTGTATTATTTTGATAGAGGGTTCAAAATTATCGGATAGCTAATTTTGGTAAGGTCAAGTGATCGTAATGCCTGGGTGGAGGCCGCTTCCGATCAATAATATTAATGTACAATTAATATTAAAGCTTAATCTTGACTGAACCCTTCGGGTCGAACCCAATCAAACAACCGATCTGAGACGACGAATCAATCCAAAGGATGTGATGAGTCGTCGGAGTTTTACGAACAAAGACGTCAGATATCGAGCTTAGAGCGTCGAGATCGAACGTCGCAAGTCGAGTCAAATTTAGAATTCGACGAGACGTGAAATTAATCAAGTTACAAGTACGAGCCTAGCCGTAGCCTCGCATTGGCCTAGCCATGTAAGTGCTAGGCTAGGAAAGACCCATCGCAAGCCTAGCATGCTAGGCGTGCTATGAAAGGAATGGTGTCCTCCCAACAAGTGTATTCTTCCTATGGAGGGTTCAGAATTATTACAGAGCTAATTCTTCAGTAAGGTCAAGTGATCGGAATGTCTAGGTGGAGGCCGCTTCCGATCAGTAATATCAATGTACAATTAATGTTACAGCTTAATCTTAACTGAACCCTTCGGGTCAAACCCAATCGAACCACCGATCCGAGACGAAGAATTAATCCGAAAGGATTTAATGAGTCAGCAAAGTTTTACGAATACAGACGTCGGAAATCGAGCCTAGGGGCGTCGAGACCGAGCGTCGCAAAATCACAAGCGACAAGTACGAGTGTAGCCGTAGCACCACAATGGTCTAACCATGTGGATGCTAGGCTAGTTCAAGCTAGCATGCACCTAGCATGGCTAGGCGCAAACCTAAGCACACTAGGTGTGCTAGGCGCACCATCGCAAGCTCAAGGCGCACCATCGCAGCCTAGGCGTGGACATGGCAGCCTATCGCAAAGCACCACAAGCCCCAGGCAGCCCATCGCAGCTAGCAGCGTGCTAGCCTGGATGCCTGGGTGCGCATGGCAGGCTATCGCTGCACCCTAGCACCACGCACAGCACCATCGCAGTGCTAGGCACATGCGTGTGTGCGTGTGCGTGTGCACCGTTGCCCAGCAGCACGGAGCTGTGTGCTTGTGTGCGTACCTTCGCATGGCAGCGCTAAGCACAGCGAGCTAGCAAGCAGCACTGGCCTTGCGTGTGTAAGCACCATCGCAGGCCACACACCAAGCACATCGCACCTATGTGTGTGCGTGTCTCGCACCAAGCATAGTAGTGCTAGGAACTGGCTGATGCGTGTGCGAGCGTTGCGTGGTGCATGGTGCGTAGCATGGTGCGTGCGTGGTGCGTAGGATGATGCGAGGGAAGAGACAACATGCGTAGCTCGCTAGCAGCACGCATGCTGGCTGTGCTAGCAATGACGCGCAAGGAAAGTGTGCGTGGGCTGCTAGGGGCCAGTGCCAGCATGTGCTAGCAGCACCCAGCGCGAGCATACAAACACCAGCACCAGTCCAGTAGCAGCACGCACTAACTGGCTGGGTGCTGGGCAGCAAGGTAGTGCTAGCTGGCAGCCCTAGCTGGCAGCCAGCTAGCCTCCGTTGACCCAGTTTTGTGCAAGGTTGTGGGGACCAAATCAAGGCCTTGGGGAGCAAGGCATATGGACCCCCACCTAACCTTGGCCACCACTCTCTTGCATGAGAACATGCCACTTGTCGCAATATGATTAACTTGATTATTTATTTAATTTGGAAATTAAATAAATGATTGATTTTCAACACTCCCACATTGGTGGAGGATGAAAAACCAAGGTTTCATTTCCCTATAAATACCATGCTTCGGTATTGGGAAATGAACAACCTTGAGTGGAATTAAAAAGGCAACTCTAAGTAAGAGTAAACCTTTGATTCGTAAAACTCATAGTTATTTTGTCCGGGTCTTGACTAACCTTCAAGACTTAGGACGCTCGGGTCGGGTCGAGGGTACGATCCGTCAGAGATCTCGCGTTTTCGGGATTTTGAAGTAAAAGCTCTTTGGGAGCGAAGCACGCGACAAAGGTATAATTCTTGTTCTTAATCTTTTTTGATTAATTTTAATATGCTTGTTAATTGTTTTAATTAAGGGGCGGGTCTTGGTGGGTTTCCTTCCGCGTAGTGTCGAGTCACTACGAAACCCTACAGCGGTATCGGAGCCATGCTCCTTTTAATTTTTGCAATTATTTTTTAATTAAGGTGTTTTAAAAGAATTTAATTTTCTGGTTCATGTTCTTCTAATTAGATTAGATGCTCGTTTTAATTAATTTTAAAACTTGATTTTATTTTCGATTTGGCTATCGAACCCAGATTTTGGCTCAAAAATAGTGATTTTTAGGTGGAATCGACATTCTGGAACATATTCAACCCTTTTAGGACTGTCTAGAAGCCAAATTCGAACCAAAAACCCAACTTTTCTGGGGTTTTTCGTTTTTCAACGAAAATTTTAATTCTTTTTAAGCCTTGATTAATGCAAGCATTACAAGGTTAGATTAAATGCACATTTGCATCACTAATATACTGGTTTTAAAATATCCTTGAGCATAATAATGGAGTTTTTATTAATGCTTAAGTTGATATACCAATTTTTCACATAAACTTGTTTTTCACAAATTTTTCAAATAAATTGCAATAAAGTGTGAAAACTTGTTGTGATCTTGTAATTTTAAGTTCCCAAATAATGTTAAAGTTCTAATCTTTAAAGGTTTAAATGATTGGAATCCTAACCTTATATTCCATGTTGAACAAAGTTTGGATTTTTTCATGTTTGGCTGATTAAAATCCATCAAGTTCAATTACTTGTGAGTAAAATTTGATTAATCTTCATATTGGAAGATGTAATCTTGGTATTTTACACAAGTATGCAAGTTGGAAAATTTTTATCATTGGATGGTTAATTTATTTTTCCAACTCCCATTTGTCAAATCCATTATTAATTTGCATATTGGCAAGATTAATTTTGGACATAGCTTATTTTATTTTAAGCATAAAGTTAGACCTAATTTTGTTAAAAATTGAAATTTTGGATAATTTAGGCTTGTGCACCAATAAAATAAATTTTATTTAAGTAGGACTTAATTTTATTTTATTTTATTTTTCCTCAAATTGATTCTAAAATGTAATTTAGAATTAATTTATGCCACACATAAATCGGAATCAAAATCCAGAGAAATGCACGCAAATCGATGCAAAACCGCAAGCGTCACCAAGGCTAGCCGGGCTGCCTAGCAGCCCACATGTAGGATGCCTGTGGTGCGCATATGGCTGTGCATCGTTGGTGCGTGGCTGTGTGGAGAGGAGGCATCTGCGTAGTGCGTGTGCTGGTGCATGGGCCTTAGGCTGCTGGTGCGCTTGTGCTGCTGCTGGGCAGCGAGGCAGCAAGCCCCAGCCAGCCAGCCCACTGCTGCTTACGCCAGCAAGCTGCTAGCATGCGTAGCATGTTGCTGGTGCTGGCTAGCAAGGCAGGCTGTGCTAGGCACACTTGCTAGCTGCCAGCACCAAGCACCATGGCGCAGGGCCATGGGCTGCCTAGCAGCCATGGTGCGCACCCACTAGGGGTTTTGTGGGAAGTTGTTGCTTAATGTTAGAGCTATGCAATTTTGCAAATTTTTCAATTTTAAAATATTTTGGTAATTATTTTAACGAGGCTAAAAACCTCGATTTTCGATTTTGCAAAATTTTGACAAATTATGGGTTATGCCGACTTAATTAATCGGATTAATTAAGTACGGATGCGGAATTTAGTGGGAGCTTAATTAAGTGCGTTAGCATTTTGCGTTTAGAAATAATGGATTAAACATCTTTGACTAGTTTTAATTAGGCGCGTTAATTGGATTAACAACCTAAGTTAGTTACTAGTTTTGCGTGTTTAATTATGTATTTCGTAAAATTGCGTGGGCCATTAAAAAATAATGAATGGGTGAATGGAAGATTGTTATTCAAAACAGGTCTTTGAAAATGGCAACTAGTGGGGCCCGACTAGGATAGAAAATACGGACTGCGTTCCGTTATGTATTTTTGTAAATCTAAATACGGTCTGCAAACCGTTAAGTATTTTTGTACTATTAGATTAATCTTAGTCATTCTAGCTAGCTTCTTTTATTTCATTTTGGCCAAGATGTCTCAAGACGGCGTTTCGACAAAGACGAGCCAAGAAGAAGACCCATGGAAATTGAAGATTTCAAGGGGTCATGCTAGTTGCCAAATGCATCTATTTTATGCCTTATATATTGCTGTTATATATGATTGCTAGATGCATGTCTAGGATTTCTATTATGTTGCGACGATTAGTTAAGTTCACTTAAATCTACCAACATAGAAACCCTAGGTCCCTTAATAATATTGAGCTAAAATTTGCCGTTCCAAGAACAACACTTACCAAACTAATGCCTGTACGTGATGGATTACGCCAAAGCGAGGCATCACTACTTCCCTAGGAACGTAAGGTATACTAGGTATACAAGTTGTCTTGGTTAAGCTTAACGATATCAGTAAGTAATCCTTAGATGTCGTGGCAAAAGAGATAAAATGTCAAGAATGCATTAGATGCGACATTTTATCAAACCGAGAGTAGCTTGGAGCTATTGGCAATTAGATTGCTTACCTGAAGATATTTAATGATTAAGACAAGCCAAAGCATGCTTAACCATTTCTTGATCTTTGGGATCTTGGAATCATTTTATTCTCGCCCATAAGGGACATTTTAAATGCGTGGATAAAATGCTCAATAAGATTGAATATATGCATGAACGTTTTAAATTTCAACTTATTGATGTATGAATGGTTTTTCACTTCAAATTATTTCAATTGTAGAATCATGTCTGCTAGTAACTCAAACAACAACCATATGTGCCCGGAACTCCCCGAGAAGTTAGCCTTTTCCTTAAACTTGGTCAACTTCAAGGAATGGGAGGAGGAACTCAGGAGAACTCTCCGAAATTGTTTCTTGGAGTATACTCTTGATACTCCCATTCAAAGCTTCTTTGCCAAAGGAATCATGACCGATGAGGCTCATGAAGAATGGTCTTCTAATTGCAAAAAGGTCTCACGACTTATGGAAAATTCCATCCCGGAAGATTAGAAGGAAAGTCTTACCTCCTATCTCCTGGACATGTTCCTCAAAGCACTTGAGGACGTTGTCAATGTATGAGTCACCAAGAGTGACAATGGCAACTTTGATGGCCTCGTGTTTGACTTGACTAGGTCACTTTCAAACATGAGGATAAAGCTACCAAATCTGGGATGTCTTGCTAAGGAAAGGCTCCAGCTTTGGACAAAGGTCTACAATGCCAAATTGAGACCAGGCATGCCCCTCCGACCTCATGTGCTTGGAATGACTTAGAGTGCATATCGCTACGGGAAAGGAGACACACTCCCTCAAGGAGGTGGTGCAACTTCTTAGCCAAGCCACCACCTATGGAATGACCAAAAGGGCCTTATGAGCTAAGAAGGAGTTCAAGAAGGTCAAGGCAAAGATGAGATTCTTCCATTGTGGCATGCAAGGCCACTACAAGAGAGAATGCATGCTCTTCAAGGAAGAGGGGATCACTCCGACTACCTCAGGTATCTTCCTAAACACTTGGGAATTAAGCGTATCATAAGGTATTAGATACCAAGTATGACTCACTTTATGTTGCCTTTTTCAGGAACCAAGTGAGAAGCTTATCAAGTGTTAGTGAAAAAGCAAGAAGACGACGAAGATGGTTTTTCAGACGTGCTTGCATGCACTATTTTGTCTATGACATGTAATTAAACTAATTCTAGTTTTTCATCATGCCTTTAAACATACTATGATCCATGGTGTTGGACACCTAGGAATTTTGGATGTAAGACTTTGACAATAGTTGTTTCAAGCTTGTCTTACAAATTTATGTTCAATTAAATTGCATGTCTTTACATATGATTAGACAAAAGTTGATACCACTAGCTAAGACCATCAAGTCGAATAAAACCTACTTGTGGCATTGTCGTCTTGGCCATATTAACATCAAGCGCATCAAGAAACTTCTTCAAGAAGGTGTTCTTGACTCATTCGACTTAGAGTCGTTTGAAAATTGCGAAGGATGCTTATTAGGCAAGATGATAAAACAGCCACTCTCCAAGTTGGGAGAAAGGGTAAGTGACTTATTAGGTCTAATACACACGGATGTATGTGGACCAATGAGCACACCTGCAAGACAAGGTTACCGATATTTCATCACTTTCACCGACGATTATAGTAGATATGGCTATGTCTACTTAATGTCGAATAAATCTGAATCCTTTGAGAAATTCAAAGAATTTGAGAAAGAAGTTGAAAATCAACTTGGCAAGAAAATTAAATCACTTCAATCGGATCAAGGTGGCGAATATTTGAGCTATGAATTCGACGATCACTTGAAAGAAAATGGCATTCTTTCAGAGCTGACACCTCCCGAAACTCCTTAATGGAATGGAGTATCCGAACGGTGGAATCGAACCTTGTTAGACATGGTTCGATCAATGATGGGTCTTAGTGAACTCCCTATCTCTTTCTGGGGACATGCGCTACAAACTGCAGCACTAACACTGAATAGAGGTCCGTCAAAAGCTGTTTAAAAGACTCCATATGAATTATGGACTAAGAAACCTCCTAGGTTGTCTTTTATCAAGATTTGGGGATGCGAAGCATATGTCAAGCGATTAAGTGTTTCTTTGTGGGATATCCAAAAGAAACCAAAGGGTATTACTTCTACAATAAATCCGAGAACAAAGTATTTGTTGCTCGTGCTGGTGTCTTTTTGGAGAAGGATCACCTTTCCAAAATGAAAAGTGGGAGGAAAATCTAACTCGACGAAGTTCGAGAGGACGAGCAACAATGTCAACCTGACAAAACTGACAATCTAGATACTTTGGAAGCATCTAAGAAGATTGGTCAGAATCAAACAGACAATGAAAATGCTCAACCAATTACCCTTCATAGGTCGCAACGGAAAAGATCTCAACCAGACAGATACCTTGGTATCGTCTTAACCAATGATCAGGACATCCTAATCATGGATGGTGATGAGCCGACGACATACAAGCAAGCTATGACGAGCCCCAACTCTGCAAAATGGCAAGAGGCCATGAAATCCGAGATGGACTCCATGTCTGAAAATCAAGTCTGGGACTTGGTAAATTTGCCCGAGGGTTACACCCATTGGTTGCAAATGGATCTTCAAAGTGAAGACAGACAAGGATGGAAAGTATCAATATACAAAGCTAGACTGGTGGCAAAAGGTTATTGACAAGTCCACCGGATTGACTATGATGAAACTTTTTCACCAGTTACAATGCTAAAATCCGTTCGGATCATCCTAGCGATTGCTGCATATTATGAATCGGACCTTATTAGACATGGTTCGGTCAATGATGGGTCTTAGTGAACTCCCTATCTTGTTTTGGGGACATGCGCTACAAACAGCAGCACTAACACTGAATAGAGCTCCGTCAAAAGCTGTTGAAAAGACTCCATTTGAATTATGGATTAAGAAACCTCCCAGGTTGTCTTTTCTCAAGATTTGGGGATGCGAAGCATATGTCAAGCGATTAATTTCGGACAAACTTCACCCCAAATCGGATAAGTGTTTCTTTGTGGGATATCCAAAAGAAACCAAAGGGTATTATTTCTACAATAAATCCGAGAACAAAGTGTTTGTTGCTCGTGATGATATCTTTTTGAAGAAGGATCACCTTTCCAAAATGACAAGTGGGAGGAAAATCGAACTCGACGAAGTTCGAGAGGACGAGCAACAATGTCAACCTGACAAAACTGACAATCTAGATACTTTTGAAGCATCTGAGAAGATTGGTCAGAGTCAAACAGACAATGTAAACGCTCAACCGATTACCCTACGTAGGTCGCAACGGCAAAGATCTCAACCAGACAAATACCCCGGTATCGTCTTAACTGATGATCAGGACATCCTAGTTATGGATGGCGATGAGCCGGCGACATACAAGCAAGCTATGACGAGCCCCGACTCTGCAAAATGGCAAGAGGCCATGAAATCCGAGATGGACTCCATGTCTGAAAATCTAGTCTGGGAATTGGTGAATTTGCCTGAGGGTAATACACCCATTGGATGCAAATGGATCTTCAAAGTGAAGACAGACAAAGATGGAAATGTATCGGTATACAAAGCTAGACTGGTTGGAAAAAGGTTATAGACAAGTCCACGGGATTGACTATGACCAAACTTTTTCACCAGTTGCAATGCTAAAGTCCGTCCGGATTATCCTAGCGATTGTTGCATATTACGATTACGAAATATGGCAAATGGATGTCAAAACCGCCTTCCTTAATGGGATTTTGGAAGACATTGTGTATATGACACAGCCAGAAGGTTTTATCGATCCAGGCAACGCTGGAAAGGTTTGCAAGCTGAAGAAATCCATTTATGGAATAACGCAAGCCAACAGAAGTTGGAATCTGCGATTTGATGAAGCTATTAGCAAGTTTGGTTTTATCAAGAATCCAGATGAATCTTGTGTATACAAGAAGGTCAGTGGGAGTGATATTGCATTCCTAGTCCTGTATGTCGATGACATACTTCTCATTGGAAACATCACAAAATTGTTGGAGTCCGTAAAGGGCTGGTTGGGAAGGTGCTTTTCAATGAAGGACTTAGGAGAGTCACAGTACATATTAGGCATCAAGATCTATAGGGATAGATCTAAGAGGATGATTGGATTAAGCCAGAGTACTTACATTGATAAGGTACTAGCTCGATTCCACATGGAGAATGCCAAAAAAGGGCATTTACCCATAACCCATGGCATAACTCTCAGCAAGAAACAGTGTCCACAGACACCTGTTGAACGAGAAAGAATGAATCAGATCCCATATGCTTCGCTAATCGGATCGATCATGTATGCCATGATATGTACAAGGCCAGATGTATTGTATGCCCTGAGTGCAACGAGTCGATACCAATCGAATCCAGGAGAGGCGCATTGGACTGCGGCTAAGAACATCCTTAAGTACCTGAAAAGGAACAAGGATAAATTCCTGGTGTATGGAGGCCACAAAGAACTGGTTGTTGAAGGTTACACCGACGCTAGCTTCCAGACTGACAGAGACGACTTCAAGTCACAGTCGGGATACATATTCTGTCTGAATGGAGGAGCGTTTAGCTGGAAGAGTGCCAAGCAGAGCACCACTGCAAAGTCTACAACTGAAGCCGAGTACTTGGCCGCTTCAAAAGCTTCCAAGGAAGCTGTTTGGACTCGCAAGTTCATTAGCGAACTTGGTGTTGTACCCTCAATCAAGGGGCCAATAGACCTCTATTGTGATAACAATAGAGCTATCGCTCAGGCCAGGGAGCCAAGAGAGCACCAGAAGGTCAAACACGTGCAAAGGCGATTTCACATGATAAGGGATTGGAAATCCAAAGGTGAAATCAGAATTTGTAAGATTGGCACAGATGATAATGTAGCCGATCCTTTGACTAAACCGCTGCCTCAAGTGATAAACAACAAGCACATTGAGGCGATGGGAATCAAGCATGTTGGAGAATTGCTTTAAAATTCCCTGTACATGTGTTTTAATTAAATATGATATTTAATGTAAGACACTGTATTAAAACCATTCATTAATGGAGTAATTAATTTTTGAGCAAAATTATCATTCACTCCATTACTATTTAATTGTTGTTTAGAATTAAATAATGAGTCCATTCGATTTACGAAAATATTCAAAACAGGGTATCAAGACCATGTCTTGGATAAAGAAACACCTGTTAAGTGAACATTGAATATTTAAATCAAAAATTTTCCCTAATCGAGGTCATCTAACAGATGGACGATTGATGACCGCCATATATTAGTGTGTAGTATGATTTACAACACCGTTTCTTGTGCTGCGAGGACGTGACGGTCATAAATGATTTGCATAGGCACAGTTTGGAACTGTACTAGATAAGACCTATGAGAGTACTTTAAGAAATTTTAAAATTTTGTCATAAGTACATTTCTCATTATGACTATCGGAACTTGTTTCCTCCGACCATGAGTATTGTGAAGTTTTCTTGTTTGAGTACTAGACTCTTTGATGTTTCCTAACGTCTGCTGTAAATGGGAATCATAACGGCAACACTCAGGAGACTATGTCCTCTTAGTAAGAAGAACTTACAATACAAGACTGGGATTGTCCCCCTACTAACAATAGGGAAAATGTTTTGTTGTTTACAAGGCCGCTCGAAGAGCAAGACTGTGAAAATGCATGGCCGTGCTCAGATGGATTTTAGAAATCATCTGCTTACTGACAGTCGAACTCGGAGATCGAGAAACACTTTTGAACGTAATAAGGATTACAAAGAATCTTACCTTATAGTTCACGAAGAAACATTAAGTCACATAGGAAATGGGCTATACTCTGTATGCACACTTGTCCGGAAGGATAATTGGGAGATTGAAAGGAATGGTGTCCTTCCAACAAGTGTATTCTTCCGATAGTGGTTTCAGAATTATTACGGAGCTAAATCTTCAGTAAGGTCAAGTGATCGGAATGCCTAGGTGGAGGCCGCTTCCGATCAGTAATATCAATGTACAATTGATGTTACATCTTAATCTTAACTGAACCCTTCGGGTCGAACCCAATCGAACCACCGATCCGAGACGACGAATTAATCCAAAAGGATTTAATGAGTCAGTAGAGTTTTACGAATACTGACGTCGAAAATCGAGCCTAGGGGCGTCGAGACCGAGTGTCGTAAAATCACAAGCGACAAGTACGAGTGTAGCCGTAGCCCCACAATGGTCTAACCATGTGGATGCTAGGCTAGTTCGAGCTAGCATGCACCTAGCATGGCTAGGCGCAAACCTAAGCACACTAGGTGTGCTAGGCGCACCATCGCAAGCTCAAGGAGCACCATTGCAGCTTAGGAGTGGACATGACAGCCTATCGCAAAGCACCACAAGCCTCAAGCAGCCCATCGCAGCTAGCAGCGTGCTAGCTTGGGTGCCTGGGTGCGCATGGCAGGCTATCGCAGCACCCTAGCACCACGCACAACACCATCGCATTGTTAGGCACATGCGTGTGTGCGTGTGCGTGTGCACCGTCGCCTAGCAGCACGGTGTTGTGTGCTTGTGTGCGTGCCTTTGCATGGCAGCACCAAGCACATCGAGCTAGCAAGCAGCACTGGCCTTGCGTGTGTAGGCACCATCGCAGGCCACGCACTAAGCACAGCACACCTATGTGTGTGCGTGTCTCGCACCAAGCATAGCACTGCTAGGCACTAGCTGATGCGTGTGCGAGAGTTGCGTGGTGCATGGTGTGTAGCGTGCTGCGTGCGTGGTGTGTAGGATGATGCAAGGAAAGGACCGACATGTGTGGCTCGCTAGCAGCACGCATGCTGGCTGTGCTACCAATGGCGCGCAAGGAAAGTGTGCGTGGGCTGCTGGGGGCTAGTGCCACCACTATGTGCTAGCAGCGCCCAGCGCTAGCACACAAACACCAGCACCAGCCCAGCAGCAGCACGCACTAGCTGGCTAGCTGGGTGCTGGGCAGCAAGGCAGTGCTAGCTTGCAGCCATCTAGCCTCCCTTGACTTGGTTTTGTGCAAGGTTGTGGGGACCAAATCAAGGCCTTGGGGAGCAAGGCATATGGTCCCCCACCTAACCTTGGCCACCACTCTCTTGCATGAGAACATGCCACTTGTCGCAATAATATTAACTTGATTATTTATTTAATTTAGAAATTAAATAATGATTGATTTTCAACATTCCCACATTGGTGGAGGATGAAAAACCAAGGGTTCATTTCCCTATAAATACCATGGTTGGGTATTAGGAAATGAACAACCTTGAGTGGAATTAAAAAGGCAACTCTAAGTAAGAGTAAACCTTTGATTCTTAAAACTCATAGTTATTTTGTCCGGGTCTTAACTAACCTTCAAGACTTAGGACGCTCGGGTCGGGTCGAGGGTACGATTCGTGGGAGATCTCGTGTTTTCGGGATTTTGAAGTAAGAGCTCTTTGGGAGCGAAGCACGCGACAAAGATATAATTCTTGTTCTTAATCTTGTTTGATTAAGTTTGATATGCTTGTTAATTGTTTTAATTAAGGGGCGGGTCTTGGTGGGTTTCCTTCCGCGTAGTGTCGGGTCAGTACGAAACCCTACATGCTAGGCCCTTGCGTGTGTGCTTGCAGGCCATGCGCCCAAGCATCGCAAGGCTTGGCCTTGCTAGCATTCTAGGCGCTGGCGCTAGGCAAGGCCTTGCACTCCTCGTCGCACCATCGCAGCATGCATGTGCGTGTGCATCGCTAGCACAACACCAAGCATCACAGCATGCATGTGCGTGTGCATCGCTAGCATAACACCAAGCGTCGCAGCATGCATGTGTGTGTGCATCGCTAGCACAACACCAAGCATCGCTGCATGCATGTGCGTGTGCATCGCTAGCACAACGCCAAGCGTCGCAGCATGCATGTGCGTGTGCATTGCTAGCACAGCACCAAGCATCGCAGCATGCATGTGCGTGTGCATCGCTAGCACAACACCAAGCAGCTACGTGCATGTGCGTATGCCTAGCATTACAACGCCCAGCATGCGTGGCTCGCTAGCAGCACACATGCTGGCTGTGCGTAGGGTGCTTGCTAGTTGGCAGCGCTATATGCGTGTGGGGTGCTAGCTGTGCTGGCTGGCTGCCCAGCCTTGGTGCTAGGTGCCTGCTGGCAGCCTTGGCAGCCAAGGCAGGTTGCCAGCCAACCACATGGAGGATGCCGATTTTGACCAAGTGGGGACCAAGGGTTGTGGGCATTGCCTTGCGCACTAAGGCTATGGTCCCTCCCCCTTAGAAATGGTCCTCACTTAATCTCTCTTCCTCCTTGTGCCACTTGTAACTTATTGATTGCTTAGCAATTTTAATTCTGTGTTAATTAAAATAAAATGGGAAAATTGCAAATCTCCCACATTGATCAAGAGTGGGAATTCAAGCTTCATTTCCCTATAAATACCAAGGTTTTGGGATTTGGGAAGAACACTTGAGTGGAACTTAAAAGGCATCTCGTTAAGAAAAGTGAGAAAACCTTAAGTTCGTAAAACTCTAGTTTTTATTGGTCGGGTCCCGACTAACCTTCGGGACTTGGATCGTTCGGGTCGGGTTCGTGGGTACGAGCCGTCGGAGACCTTGCATTTGCGCGGTTCAAGTAAGAGCTCGGGATTCGAGCGAAGCACGCGAAAAGGGTAAGAATGTCTTTTCTTTCTCTCTCATAGTTGTTGTTTAATTAGTGATTGCATGCTTAGTCGCTTTAATTAGTGTGCGGGTCTTGGGTGGGTTTCCCTTCCGCGTAGAGTCGGACTCTACGAAACCCAAGATATTCTTTGTTTGCTTGGGCTATCACCCATTGCGAATTGCCTAACACCTTAACCCTTGTGACTCCCATATCTTTCAGAGTACTCAAACCAATCACTAAGGCTTCAAATTCTTCTCTATTATTTGTGCATTTAGTTGAGAAAGTGATCACTATCTTAGTCACTACACCAAAAGGTGAGTAAATCACAATTCTAGCTCCAGCTGACTCTCTCCTACTAGATCCATCAAAGAGCATTGTCCATAGTTTCTCTTCTTAGACCATAACATTCTCCATGGGTAGATGGTCAGCCAAAAAGTCAACCAACACCTTTCCTTTTACAGCTTTTTGAGGTACATAAGTCAGCGCGAATTGTGATAGATGCATACTCCATTTACACAACCTTCATTTAATGAAAGGATGATTCAATAAGTATTTGAGTACATCTTTTGGTGAAATAATATCTACTGGGAAAGCCATAAAATAATGATTAAGTTTGATGGAAGCATCATACAAACTTAAGCACCTTTTCTCAACATTAGTGTATCTAATTTCAGTATCATGTAGGATTATGCTCTAATAGAAAATCACCTGTTCATTCTTTTGGGTTAACATGCTTGCAATTGAATCCTTTGTAGCTGAAAGATATAACCTTAATAGCTTTCCACTTTCTTTGGGAGGAATTAATATTGGTGGAGTAGCCAACTTCCTCTTAATTTGTTCGAAGGCCTCTTGACGTTCTGGTTCCCACTTAAACTCTTCTCCTTGTTTGGTTGGGGGTGATGCTTCAAGAATAGCCTTAGCCTTATTCAGATCAACCTCAATGCCATTCTTTTGGACTGGGAACCCTAAGAAGTTACTGGCTTTGACCCTAAAGGCACATTTAAGGTGGTTCATCTTTAGATTGAACTTCCTCGTCCTTTTGAACGCCAGAATGAGATGTTCTAAATGCTTTGATAAATCATGGGATTTTACCAAAACATCTTCTATGTAAACCTCCATAAAGTCGCCAATCATTTTATCAGATATGAGGTTCATAGCTCTGCCCTTGCGTTCTTAAGTCCAAGTGGAATCACCACAAATTTATAAAGTCTCAAAGATCATAGGCATCTAAATGCTCTCTTTGAGCGATCATCTTCAGCGATCCTTATTTGGTGATACCCAGCAAAACCATCTAGAGTTGATAAAAACTCATGTCTTGATGAAGCGTCTATCAACATATTTGCTACAGGCATGGGGTACTGATCCTTTAGGGATGCACTGCTGATATCTCTATAATCTATGCATATCTTGATCTTGCCATTTTTTTAATTTCAGGAATATTGTTAGTTATCCACTCCGCATATTTGGTGGGTTGTACGATTCCTGCCTCCAAGAGTTTAGCAATTTCTTCCTTTATTTTCATAATTAATTTTGGCGATAAATGTCTTGGATTATGGACTATTGGATTGTAGACAGGGTTGATAGGAAGCCTATGCTGGATGATAGAAGGGTCTATATCAGGCATTTCGTGATGCTCCCATGCGAAATAATCCTTATATTTATGAAGTATATCAATCAGTAATGACTTGTCCTTGTCGAGTAGTTCCTTACGTACATAAGTGAATCTAGGACAGTCATTCGTTCCAAGATTGACTTCTTCTAGGTGATCATGGATTTCCTATTTGATATCTTCACTCTTAGCCCATACTTTTTCATTCTCTTCCCCAGCATAAAACTCTTTGTTTGAGTTTAAGAAGATCGATTATGGTCGTCAGAGTTTGAGTGGTCAGATAAACATTCAGATGTCTCCATGTTTGTGTTAACCTCTATATTATGTTGCGAATAATAACTTGCATATCAATTTTGAAGGGCTAATAAAGTACCAAATTTGAAATTGCTTTTCATGTAATTATCCATAAAATTTGTTCAAACTACAAATGTACATAGAAAAGATCGTAACATATCCAATCTTAAGTACTCCAAACTCAAAACTGGACTCTGCAGTTAACACTAGACGAAAAAGGTAATTTGGCACCGGTTCACACCCCCCCTAAGGCACCGGTTTTGAACCGTTGGGGATTTGAGGGATGCCAAATCCTCAAAAATTTGGCACCAGTTCAAAACCGGTGCCAACTAAAGCATTACCGGTGCCAACTTTAATGGCGCCAGTTTTTTTTTTTTGTTAAATTCAATGTAATAGGCACCGGTTTTAAGCATGAACCGGTGCCTTTGATTTGTTTTTTTTTTTTTTTGTTTTTTTTCGGCAATAATATATATTAATATTAATACTAATAAATATAATAATAACGAGATCATGTACATAATATCGATAATTAATAATAATAATTATTATTATTATTATTATTAATTTTAATAATAATAATAATAATTATTATTATTATAATATTAATATTAATAATAATAACAATTATTATTATAATATTAATAATAATAACAATTATTATTATAATATTAATAATAATTAGTATTATTAATATATTAATAATAACAATAATTAAAAATAATAACAAGGACATAAATATTGATAACAATCCCAAAATATGATATTAATTAGAAAAATGTGTCATAACTACAAACAAAAATAATTAATTAGTAATAATGTAGTACACTAAGCTAGTTAAAACATAAATAAATGATATTTACAAATTAAATGTGTTGTAGGCCGCCAACATGTCTCTAATTACATTGAGTTCCTCGCTCGTGAACAGATTTCCCGTTTGTCCCTTGCAAAACTTGGAATACATACACAAAACGTAAGTTAGTAGGAGTGAACTATTAAATAGTCATAACATGTCTTTATCACTTATTTATAGGTGGCTAAGGCTTGAAATTACAAGAAAATAGCAATTAAGGGGTTTTAGAACGCATTTTCAACCAAAATGGCCCGAGTAAGGCCATTTTGACTACTAGGATGCCTATTTCCTACATTTCTGGTCAAGTGAACTCATAAGTAGTCATAAAATGTCTTTATCACTTATTTATAGGTGGCCAAGGCTTGAAATTACAAGAAAATAGCAATTAAGGGGTTTTGGAACGCAATTTCAACCAAAATGGCCCGAGTAAGGCCATTTTGACTACTAAGATGCCTATTTCCTCCTTTTTTGTCTAGTGAACTCATAAATAGTCTTAACATGTCTTTATCACTTATTTATAGCTGGCCAAGACTTGAAATTACAAGAAAATAGCAATTTAGGTGTTTTAGAACGCATTTTCAACCAAAATGGCCCGAGTAAGGTCATTTTGACTACTAGGATGCCTATTTCCTACATTTCTTGTCTAGTGAACTCATAATTAGTCATAACATGTCCTTATCCCTTAGTTATTGGTGACTAAGGCTTGAAATTACAAGAAAAGAGCAATTAAGGCGTTTTGGAACGTAATTTCAACCAAACTGACATACCTCTTCAAGCTATTGTGTGTCTGTACAATGACTCACTATGTCAAACATGAATCTCATCACGTATAGGCCACAATCAACTCCGTTATCTTGTTGTGCGCACTAGCATGAGGAACAAAGTACATGAATCAAACATACATAACAAACTAGCAACATCTTACGCATTGTATATTACGAAAATCACAATATCATGTGGCATTACCATCGGTGATTTCCATGTAGGACCTCGAGGAGCTCAAGAATTTATCTTCTTCATAGCACTACATAGAAAAGTGAGTTCAAATTTGATTAGTATAATTAATATATATGAGTTAGGTTATGATAATCAATAACAAGAATTGAAGCTATGTATATTTACTTTTGCAGTATGGACTTCACGAGGCGCTTTCTTGGTTGAGGTAACCGAGCAGAATCAAAGAAGAAGATTGTGTTACTGGAAACACAAATCACCAGTAGGGTCTAATGATAACTACGTACATACATTCACACGAGACAAACAAATCAATAATTAGGAAAGTACATCATATAAACTGGGAAAACAAATGAATTTGACAAGCATAATCTAACGTACTCCTCATAATATGGGGCAAATAGAAACATGTCTCCCGCACGCACTGATTCCTTGATACCCCGTTCAACATAGTACAACACGTCAGGGTGGCTGCCTAAGATTCTAGTAGAAGAGATCTGCTCAGGGCATAACCACCCAATTTGGCACGGAGAACCAAGCTCCCATAAGTGCTCCTGGAGTGCTCTGCATGCATGATAATAGAATGTTAATCGAAAACCAACCGACAATCACCACTAAACTGAATAACATAAATTGAGTACTAGTTGAATTACCTGATGCATATTTGAATGAGGGAAATGTTAAGCATTGCACCACTTAGAAATTCCTTCACTTCTTCTTTGAATAGCCATGCCATTGCATCATCATCGTAGTGGAACATTTCCTTAGGTAGTGGAACTTGAATGGGGCTGTCACTAGGCAACACGCAAACACGGTTGTGCAGATAAGTTAACTCCTTAGAGAGCGATTGAAGCACTGTGTCTTCAACTAGTGGAGTAGCTTGCATAGCTGAACCTCGTGAAGAGCTCTTGTTCGACGCTTTTCCACTCACCGAGCCATGTTCACTCCTCTTCTTTGGCATCGGTTGATCAATGTTGTTTGGCCCCTCCACCCTCTTCTTTGGAGTTTGGCTTTTCCTCGATGGCTAATAAGACAAATCACTTAAATGGTTAGAAAAGAATTTCATCCAACTCTTGGGATGAAAATCGGGTATAGAGTAAAGCGTGAACTTTAAATCTTAATTACCTGGTTCATCAACCGTATCCAAGCACATGGCCATTGCACAAAACTACCTTTTGCCGCCCAAAGTGTAGTAAACTCATCCTCCTCTACGGGCACAGGTATTAGGATGTCCTTGAACCCGGTAACCACAGAATGGATCCCGACCGAATAATGCTCTGGTCGAAGCGGTAGCAAATGGACCGTACCTTGTTCGGCCGGTTGCGCGCTACCATATGCAACGACATTCAAAGCTCCACTAAGCAATTCACCCGGGTGAAGAATTTCACAACGGGTCTCTTCCTGCATCAATTTGGAATATCACTTGTAAGAAACAAGTAGAACAAAAAAAAGGGAAGAGCAAAACAAATAATGAAAACCAGAACAACAGCAACAGCGCAGCAACAGAACAACAGCTGCACTGCCAGCACTGCTGCTGCACAGCTGCTGCCTGGTGCCTGGTGCTATGCTGTGCACTGGTGCCTGGTGCACTGGTGCATTGGTGTTGTGTTGTGCACTAGTGCCTAGTGCACTGGTGTTGTGCTGTGCACTGGTAGCTGCTATGCACAGCATTGCTAGCCCTTGTGCAGCAACAAAACAACAGCAACACACAACACCAACAACAGTTTAACAGCAACACATCAACAACAACTCAACCGTAACAACATACAACACAAAGCAGCACATAAAACCACAAACTTCATCCAATATAAAGAAACAACACAACAAACTTCACAAATTCACAGCAAAATCAAAGAACCAATATCACCATCAAAAGAAACAACTAAACAACTCACCTATAGAACTGGAAAGTCATGAGGTGTTGGATTTTCAAGCTCCCTCAAGTACGCATGTGCAGGATTACTAACCTGCAACAGTGTATTGATATTGCGAGGCTAATTAGAACCCACATAACTCATCAAGTCAAAACTTATACATTAGAAACCACTTGATCATGTACCTCCTCGTCTGCATGTATCTCATCTTCTCCTTGTTTTCGTGGGTGACTAGAAGAGTAGACCGGTGTAGTCGAGGAGAAAGGCAAGCTCGGCAAGTTCATTTTCTTTGCCCATGCATTTAACTCTTCTCGCATCTCGTTGCGCACTTGTTCCTTAATTGATGGCACCATGGCATCCAAGTTGACCGGTGAGTTCACACTTGCCAGGGATCTCCCTGATTTGGTATATTCCGGACCCATCACCTTCTCCCATCCTAGCAAGTTCCCACCCGCACCCAATACGCGTCCTGGATGGTAGGACTTTCCCAAAGACAAGGTAAAGGGTCCTTCTCCACTGTTGGGACGAGCTTGCCTTCAACAAGCTCTTCAGTGTACTCAAGCTGTAGCAAAAACAGAAAGGCAACATCAAGTTAGTGTTTATGTAAAGTGATATATATGAAAAAGATTCATGCAGTTCACAATTCATAGTTTCTTACAAGTTTATCTGCCATTTTTTTCGTTTTCGGAGCCTTGATGGACCATTTTCCGGTTTTCTTGTCATGAGAATGCAAAGAACAAAAGAAATCTCCGGCACGACTCACCAAAGTACTGGTCGTGGAGTCAAAGGGCACTGTGGAGGACCCTAGAAGCGCAGTGGGGTATACTCCCTCACTCACCCACGTCTCCCTTCATTCGTCAAACGTCATACACCCCATACGATGGTAGTATTGCTTCTGCAATGCATTCTTAGACTTCTGCTCCCTTATTTCCTACATAATTAGACATATTAGTTTCAAAACTACCAAATTATTAAATATATTATACAATTGTCAACAGAGTTACTTGAACTTACAATTGCTTCTTTTTTGCTTTTTTGAAGAACGAAAGCATCCCAATCTTCCTTTGATACACTAGGCCATATTTGCCATGGGAGTTTCTCTTCATCGATGACTTCATCATCCATGCCACCTACTTTCTTGTTCTTTGGTTTTCTCACAAGCTTCTTTATGATAAACCGACGAACTAAGGTGGTCTTGAAGCCTCTGAATCTTGTCGCAAGTAAGGATTCAAACACCCTTCGCTTGGCGTACTCATTTGGAATGTTAAATAGACTCTGCAAGCACAAATAACAGCCATTATTAGTTTGCCCATTAAATAACAATAAATTGAAGGAATTTATAAATGTGGAAACAAATCACTTACCCTTGTATCATTCCAAAACGTGTCTATCAAGCCAATATGTACGTCACTCAAACGAAGAGTAATGGGGATTTTGCGCGCACAAATCCCGACTTGAACAGCATACTGACGACGCCATTTGCCTGTAGGTTGTCCTACCCTATCATACTCCAAGACCATTGGACTGACAGGTTTCTTGAAAATTGTCGTCGGACCGCTCAGCTTTTTCTACGCCGGTCCCTTCACCCCCCCTCCACTTTGATCCTCGCCAAACGACTCAGACATTGCATTCTCGACAGGAGGCGCTTGATCAGCTGAAATTTCAAACTCATCTAACATACGCTCCAAAGCATCGTCAGCCTGATCTTCTGCCTCACCCAAATCCCGCTCCTTGTTGACATCATATAGCTCATCCCCATCCCTAGATGAATCATCATCATCATCCTCTACATCCTCGACTCCTAAAATGTACAGATCGTCCTCCATGAGATGTAAAAACCTGTTATTACAAACATAACAAGTTATTAGTTGTAATATAAATAAATTTGTAAGGTAAAGTTATAATCAAATATAAATTGCTCAATTGTAACACAAATCAACATTGAAAATGGGCAAGTAATTTAATTCATTCATTTAAAAGAAAATAAGAAAAATGGGCAAGTAAGTTAACAATTTCATTAATTTTCACCTAAAAATGTGATTTAATAATTCTTTCAACGCCTACAATTTCAAACTAACAAAAAATAGTACCTCAATCTAATATTCCTTCGTCGTGGATTGATCGCATGTAATTGGCTTGGTCGTCTATCTCATTTGGTATAACAGGTCTAGGAATAGTGAAAGGTGCCGAGTCATCAGACACATCATATTCTTCCTCATCCTCGACATCACCAACGCCAAGGATTCTTCTTTTGCCGGCTAGCACAATAGACCATTTTGAGTTGGCTGGGTCACTTACGTAAAACACTTGCTTGGCTTGAGATGCAAGGATGAATGATTCAGCACTATCATTCAGGTGGCCAAGATCTACAAGAGTAAAGTCATCATGTTTGACGTTATGCCTGATATTATCAACCCACTTACACCGGAAAAGAGCAATCGTGAAGTCACAATAATCAAGCTCCCATATTTCTTGAATTCGACTATAGTATGACAACTCTGCATCAACATGTGATTTATCCTAAGCACTTGCAAACTCCCTTGATGATGCCACAAGCGTTACACCACTATTTTGGGTCGAGGATGATTTCAAATCCTGACGCTCAGTCCAAAATGTGTACCCATTTATGTCATATCCCTCAAATGAGCGAACGTCATCCCTAGGACCATAAGCAAGCCACCTTACTGAATCTGTTACACTCTCATACTTTCCCCCATCACTCGATCACGAAACCAACTCACAAACTTCTTATTATGCAACTGCATCAGTGCGCGTTCACCTTTCGATGGAAATTCATCACGTAAACTAGCCATGTGCTCATTTAAATATGGGTGAACATCTGCAACATGGTGCAACACATATAGGTGCGCTTGTAAGAACTTATCTCAATCAGGTGCAATTCGTTTTGACCCGATTGTGCCATGACCATCAAGTCTCCCTTCGTGTCGAGAAGTAGGAATACCAACAGGTTTAGCAACGGCTATATAGTCGGCCACAAAATTACCAACCTCCTCAGCCACAGTCCTTTGAATCATACTTCCTTTCGGGTGAGCCCGATTCTTGACTTTATCTTGCAATGTACCCATATGTCTTTCAAAAGGATAGCACCACCGCATGAACACTGGACAACATAACTTAATCTCACGCACCAAATGAAGAATCAAATGCACCATTATGTCGAAAAACGAGGGTGGGAAGTACATCTCAAATTTGCATAAAGTCACAACCACATCCGCCTGTAAAGCATCAAGTGTACAAGGATCAAGCACTTTGCTGCATATTGTTTTTAAAATCGAACAGAGGCTTGTAATAGCTTCCCTCACATGCTTTGGTAAAATACCACGTATTGCAATTGGTAGGAAAACTTGCATCAGAACATGACAATCATGGGATTTCATACTTGTCAGCTTCAATTCTCCATTTAAGGATACAAATCTTTTCATGTTAGATGCGTACCCTGATGGAACCTTAATGCTATACATACATGCACAAAACATCCGTTTTTCTACCCTTGACAATGTGTAGCAAGCCGGAGGTAAATAGGCCTTGCCCTCCTTGGCTTTTCCCTCATTTTTCTTCTTCGACGCATCCGTGGCCTTTCTCTTTCCCTTGCTCTTCCCCTTTCCTGTTTTCGAACTCAATTCATTTTCCATTTCCTATTCCTTTCCCTTACTAACCCTTTGCTGAACCCACTATTCTTGACGCACCCCCATCTTTTTCAAATCGTCCCGTGCACCCTTTCCGTCCTTTGTCTTGCTTTGAATATTCATCAGCGTTCCCACAAGAGCATCACACACATTCTTCTCTATATGCATTACATCAAGACAGTGCCTAACGTTATGTTCTTTCCAGTACGGGAGAAACCAAAAGATTGATTCTTTTTTAAAGAGAGCAGTTGACTCCGCCACTTTTTCTAATCTCCCAAAGACTGTTCGTATACCCTTTACTCGAGCGTAAACCTCCTCACCAGTCAACGACCTAGGAGCAGTGCCCTCTTCCGCTGTCCCATCGAAAGCCTTTTTCTGCCTACGGTACGGGTGATCGCGCCTGAGCAACCTTCGGGTTTGCAAGTACACCTCTTTGTGAGAATGAACAAGGCGCCTGCTTGGCGTATCATCAATACAAATGGGGCATGCTTTTTTCCCTTTGTTCTTATACCCAGACAAGTTGCCATACGCAGGAAAATCATTAACGGTGCACATAAGAGCTGCACGCAATGTGAACATCTCATTCTTATGAGCATAAAAAACAGAAACCCCTTCGTCCCACATCTTTCTCAAACCATCAACAAGGGGCGCAAGATAAACATCTATGTCGTTTCCAGGTTGCCTTGGCCCCGATATCAATTGAGAAAGCATGACGTATTTCCGTTTCATGCACAACCATGGAGGCAAATTGTAGATCACTAATAGTATTGTCCATGTGCTATGCTGGGTACTAATAGTGCTAAATGGATTCATCCCGTTCGTGCACAAACCAAGCCTTAAATTTCTAACTTCATCACCAAATTCTCCAAACTTGATATCAAGGTTCTTCCATTGCGGGGAATTGGCTGGATGCTTCAGCATTCTGTTTTTCTTTCTTCCCTCTACATGGCACCTTAAGTTTTTAGCGTCCGTTGGTGTTGAGAATAGACGCTTAAACCTTGGAATAATGGGAAGATACCACAACACCTTAGCAGGCGGTCCCTTCTTACCAGCATTGCAACTCATGCGCTTGTAGCGCGACTTCTTACATCGTGGACACTCCTCCAATTTTTCATATTCGTTTCGATAAAGAATACAATCATTAGGACATGCATGTATCTTCTTATACTCCAAACCAAATGGACACATGAGATTCTTAGCGTAATAGTAAGACTTAGGAATTTCATTCCTGTCGGGCAACATCTCACTTAACGCGCTCAACAAAGAAGTAAAACTACTGTCCGTCCACCCATGCTTCGACTTAATGTTAAAAAGTGTTAGCACGGCTGATAGTTTAGAGTTTTTTATGCACCTAGGATACAAAGGCTTTTTAGAAGCCTCCGATAATGAATCAAACACGTCACCTTCAAAACCACACATCATCTCATCCACCCCTTCCTCCTCGACCTCATCCACATGATCATCCTCAGCACCAGTATCAACAATATGTTCATCATTCTTGTATTCCTCGTCCACACAAATGTCACTGCTTCTATCATCATGCACATCATTCCCAATAACATCCCCACTGTACTCTCCTTCTTCACCGTGTCAAATCCACACATGGTATTTAAGCCTAAACCCACGACAAACTACATGATCTCTAATGATATCAACACTATTGACCACCTTCACATTATTACAATCAACACAAGGACAATAGAGGCAATCGAAATCCATTCTGCGCTGATAAGATGAAGCCCTCTCGCAAAACTCTTGAACCCCATTAAAGAATTTCAATGTATCACGTCTACCATACATCCAACCACGATCCTTCTCCATTAAGTAAATTGTCTCTAAACATGGCAACATATTACGAATCATGTATAATTGCTACCAACTATTATATATGTAAATCAAATTCAAACACACAACATACATATAACATTCATATAGATAAAAAAATGCACATATGCTTCCAAAGGGACCTTATCACTCCAACCTAACCCATCCTTAAACGTTTACACTCACTATTGAATATATGTCGACTTTCCAATTTTAAGCAAAATCTGGCAGCACTTCCCCCCAGTTCTCTAAGTACACGATGTAGGTAATAACTTACCCACATATGTACCCAGAGAACATGGTGATCGAGGAAATGGTAAGCCAAGATGTTCCTTAAAATAAAAAAAAGACATACATTCACCACCTAAGTGAGAGTAAACGTTCAAGAACAGTCCCAACCGGGGAATATTCAAGACTTTCTCCTAATGAGAAAGCCTTGAACGGGTATCTAGGCATATGATGATGCAAGCATTTCATATATTTATTGTTGTATTTAGTTTGTCATTATATAATACACAAGTCTAATAGCTAGCATGAAAAAACTTTTATTAAAAAAATAATAAAGAGAAAGAAATATTTAAAGCTTAAAGAAGTTTATAATTCATACCAATACTTCCCACTTGAGCTAAATATGTATAATCTTCAAGCTAAACTTGAACTTCAATTCATATATGAATCTATAAAAACACAAAAAGAAAAAAACAAAACAAAAAACAAAAGTTAGTAAGTATGAATGAGAAATGGATAATAAATACAAATAGGGGCATATGATTAAGGAGAGAGAGAAATTGGAGATACTCTAAAGTTAGCAAGCAAATGTGAAACTATGCATAAATTATTTTGCTTATTAGCATTTACATAAATGGTTCATTCTAACCCCCCCTAAGGCAATAACAATACATAAAACTTGAGACTTCACACATTCTGAAACTTGTATTTAATTTTATGATTCCATAATTACAAGAAATGAGTCATTTTAATTAGTGTGACTATATTAAAAAAAATTAATGTTTCTCTACAATCTCGTCCTCACCATTCACAGTCTCATCTATCATAGACATTACCTCGTCCTCAATGTCGCCCTTCATAGTCTCTTTTTTTTTTTTGGTAAGTAAGTGATATTATTAATACCAAAAGAGGAGGGCAAGCCCTCGAAGTTACAAAGGCTAAACAGCCGAAACGTACAAAAACAATCCTCAAAAAAATACAAACAAACAACACCTATACAATCAGCCTAACAACTAGGCCTACAACAAGAAAGAGCAACTGCCTCAACAAAAAAACGGGCATGAACAAGCAGATTCCACACCAAGTCTAACAAAACAAACCCAAGCAGACAAAAACCTAACCCAGGCAAACAAACCAACAACAAACTGACCAAGTACAAGCAACAACCGGCCAAGAAAAACAGGCTCACTGAGCTGCACCAGACAGCAGCAGCCAAACACTAACGCCCAGCACCAGATAGCAACAGCTAAAAAGAAACAGCAGCCCAACACCTCTACAACCCAGGCACAGCAAACCAAAACACAAACAGCCAAGGGCTGAAGCCAGAAAGATGCACAGTACAAAAATTTAGTAAAACATGTCAAGAATGGGTTTCGAACCCATGCCCTTTAGGACAAGTACCTGAAACTCGCGCCTTAGACCAACTGTGAGAGAAAGAAGGTCGTTGTGGAGGGGGAGCAATGCGCGTCTATTAACAAAACAAGAAACTTGTAATTACTAAATTTTAAAGCAAATCCACCAAAAACTCAAGAGTACGAAGGAATTCAACAATGGAGTAAGTAAAACCTAATAGATACTTACCTTAGCTTGAAGTTGTTTCAATGGAGGGATATATATGGAGTACACACGAACGGTGTACTGCTTTAATGGAGGTGAGAAAGCTCGCAGCCCTTCAATGGAAGAACGAAGACTGTTGAATGAAGAAGCTAGGAGAAGAGAAGAGGGAAATATTGAAGAACGAAGAAAACGTTGAATTATGAATTCAATGGTACATTGAATTGAAGAAGAACAAAGAAGAACTCGGGTTTTTTTTTTCCAAACATGGCACCGGTTTGAACCGGTGCAAATTAGCATAGTTGGCACCGATTCTCCTTAAACTGGTGCGAACTCTACCCCATGATTTTTTTTTTCTTTTCTTTTAAAAAAAAACAGTTGGCACCGGTTTGAACCGGTGGTAATTATATGATTGGCACCGGTTTAAGTTAGAAATGGTGCCAACTCTAAATTTTTTAACTCCCGCTCATTTTTTTTGGCACCGGTTTTCAAGAACTGGTGCTATAGAGGGGGTGCCTATTTAGTTTTTTCTACTAGTGTAAATTGTGTTTATCTTCATCTATATCTCCCTCTTCTATCTTGGCGATTGCACTTGATACCACCTTCAGTTTAGGAACTGAATGGGAATCAAGTTTGAGTACAATCTCATTTGTCTTTGGTGTTGACTTCACAAGAACCTTTGGAAAATCTTGGTTAGTATCAATCATAAAATCTTCTACATCAGCACAAACTACCTCGTATTTATCACCATTCCATAATATTATTTTCTGATGCAAAGATAAAGGGATAGCATACGTTTGATGCAACCATTCTCTACCTAGAATAGCATTACAAGATGTTTCTCCTCTAACTATAAAAAATGCTAAAACAGTCCTAGTGGTACATACTTGGATTTCAATACATGTCAACCCTTCAGTACGTTTAGACTTGCAATTGAAACAAGCTATATTAATATTAGAAATAGCCAAATATTTCTTGCTCTTACCAACTTTATCAAAAGCAAACAAAGGAATTATATTTATAGTGGCCCAAATATTGACTAATACTTTTCCTGGCTCTGTGAGGAGGGAATGCCCGTCGTTGGGGATCCTCTTCCTCTATGCCCATGGCCCTTTAAAGACCAGGACTTTACACTTTTTAAGGTGTGTTAGGATTTGAATTCCTGACTATTTGGGGGACCTTAAATTAGAATTGATTCCATCATTATGCTTTTTTGTATGAAACTAATAAGGAGTTGCCAATAAGTTTTAGGAAAACTCATAAACCTCGTTCATGCCTTTCTCCCAAGTAGAGGTCAAGGGATATTTATCATGAATCATAAGTTTACCCATGCCCAAATTGGTCTAATTGTATCAGAAATGAGTTCGGGAGCGAGGGTACTAAAATAACTTTCTTATTAGGCGGGAATCGCTATCCTTGCCTAAGTGCGGCCTCTACTAGCTTTTCCTTTTTCACAATTTCATCACCAAACAATATGTGCAACGTGATACCTAAAACTAAGTTAGTTGATTTTATTGACACACGTCAATCACATAAAGATTACATTTCAACGATTGTCGTTATTATTATTTATTCTAATTCGTGAAAAGAACAATAAATAAACAAGATTCGCCTTGGCTTAGGTCATAAAACAATCAATTAATTATTTAATTCTAGTCTTTAATTAATGTAAGAATACTATGTGAAATTAATTAATTACAGTTTATTAAAAGTGTTCAAACAACACTAATTAATTAATTAAAGTTATTTAGGACAAGAAAAGTAATGTGATTTATCTAAGTGCTCCAGAATTTACCACTTTTCCTTGCTAGTTCTTCGTTTAGAATACTTATGGACTCTTTCTTGTTCGGGAACCACTTTTACTTGCTAGATCTTCATTTAGAACACTTATGGACTCCTTCTTGTTCGGAAACCTCCACCATAAGAACAAAATAATTAAAGGGTGAGTGTTTAGGACAAGAGGGTTGATTATTGCTTAAGTTCACAACGATGTTACTGCTGACTTTTAGGCTAATTTTCTCTGTCTTTAAAGCTCATAATGAACCTTTATTTATAGGAAATGGGTGAGTTTAGAGTTTTTGACATTTTGCCGCAACAGGTGGCGCGCGCAACTCAGCTGCTGCGCGCAAGTGATTTGGTTGCGCTGATAGAGGCAGCGCAACCTCTAGTCTTGCGCGTGGCTTTATGGTAAGATTTGATTCAGTATATTTTTGAAATTTTGAATATTTTGCGAGCGCATCTCTAGGGGTTGCGCTAGGTACCGCGCGCTAGGGAAGCATGACTCCTTGAGTTGCGCGCAGATTTTCCTGCGGCAGCCCTAGATTTTGAACTAGGCGCTCTAAATCTTTCCATAATTAGGTTTATTCTAGGGATTGTCCTAATTTCTGATCGGCCTTAGTATTAACGAGCTTTGGTTCATTTCGTTTGGGTCAATCTAGTTAGTTTTATGTGTTTAGGCCCTAACTAGTAGTCCATAAGCAATCCTTATTCCAATCCAGCACAAAGATGGATTGGTTTATCGTTATAGCACTTCCGATCGGGACAGGAGACCAAAAGTAGATGTCTACAGTATCCCTCACTTTGATCGAGCCTATAATAGACGATGACCATTATAGTCAAGGAAATAAATCCGAGACTCATTTTGCGAAGTTTCTTATTCATAAGGAATTTTTCAGTAGCGTGAGAATGTTGAAATTGTTCTCGATTCGCTAAGTGTTCAAGACAAGTAGCTGCTCAGCCTAGAAAAGGTATTTTCTGGATTTAGTACGCTAAAGAAACTAGATTGACCCTTTGCTAGTGTAGAACGCTTTTCCAAGTAAAGGCTATCCTAGGTGACGTCATGTTTTGAAAAGTAATGGGTTTCAAAAGATTAAAAGAGGATGATACTCTCTCAATATGTCATCGGCGGTCTAAAGTCCCTCAATCTATCATTGAAACTTAAGTCTGTGATTTTAACAAAGTAAAAGATGATAAATTGGGGGGGGGGGTGTCTCGGTATTCGTAGCCTAACACTTGAATAAAAGATTGACACACGTTACAAAAACAGATACTCGATGTCCACAAGATGGAATAACATGTCTCAAGACTGGAGGCACATATCCAAATCAAGTGAGAGGGAAGAAAATCGGCGACTCTCTCAGCAGTTTTGTCCACAAGATGAAAACACGCGTCTCAGGACTTGGGGCACGTGTCTAAACGGGTGCAGCTTCGCTTGGGGCCACTCTTTATACAGGGGGTGGATGGACGCCCTAACTTTTCGGTAAAGCTAGACAGCTTCTAGCTAACCGTATTTGCTTCCAACGGGGGTCATCTGGCCCCAATGGTTCGGCGCACCTGTCGACTAATTAAGCTAACGCCTAGTGCAATTTTACGCAGCACATACGGCGTACAATTTTACGTTGTACGTATGCGGTATTTTTGTTAAGTAACGCCGAAAGTACGAAAGACGTGACATTTGTTTAAGTGAAGTACAGAAAAATGCAAACTGCCTCTGGGAGCTTTTACGTAAAGCACCACTACGGGATATTTTGTAGACGCTTTTCCGAAAAAACTTCCAAAACGTATGCTTAGGGTAGGCACAAAGCACGGTGTGCATGCTGGATGATACAAACAACTATTAAAGAAGAAAATAAACTATGAAATGCAAAGCAATTAAAAAGGATCATGATAATTTGCGCGTTATTACGTCTAACAACGCACAAAACCCTTAGAAAAAATTTAAAACTGATCAAAGCCCGGATACTAGTCTTTTAAGTGATCAGTATCCGCGTGCAACTCAGTAAGTCGCGCGTAAGTTTCTGAGTTGCGCTAGGGTGTCACGCGCAACTTAAAGAGTTGCGCGCGACACTTAAGTTAGTAAAAGAAAATCGGAGAGCGCGATTTTCAAGTTTGCCTCCTCTCCTTCTTTCTTCGCCATTTTCACTTCTTTCTCTCTCTACAAAGCTTGGTTTTTGTTCTTTTTTTGTAGCTAAAAGAAGCAAATCTCGCGTCCCATTTATATTTTCCAAAATCCAATGTAAGTATTTTTGTTATTTTCGTTCATTTTTGGAAAAAATTGGGGAAAAATCGAAGCGAAGAACCTTGAATTTCAAATCTAGGGGTTTTCGATTCGGTCCATAATTCATGAAATTGTTTGTTCCATGTTGTTATCCTATGTTTAAGGAGTGTTTTGCAACAAATTTCATGAAAAATGACTAAGTATTGAACCTTGTATGAGCATGTTCTTGTTTAAGTTCTCTTTATGTACTTTTTCTTTGATTCTTAGTTCGAATTTGCTATTTTCGCTTGCTCATTTGGTTATATTTGTTGTTTATGAGATGAATTATAGTGTTATGCCCACAATTTTGCTCATGTATCATGTTTTGAAAATTTTGATTTCGAGACATGGCGCGAAATGCATGTTTTTTCTATTTTTTGCCATTTTCAAGCTTCAAAATAATTGTTTAGTGGATGATAACTATATTTGGGTGATTATTATTCATATGAACTATTAATTTCCATGATTTTGAGAAATAATCTTTAGAATGGTTAGTTGAACTGGTATAGGTTCGCTTTATGGGCGTTTTAGCCCCCATTTACTGAGTTCAATTGCAAGTGTCGTAGCCCCCAAGTATTGGTGGAATTTGACTTAGTGTTTTTCCCTTTTTACAGCCGTTATGCTGCCGAAATGGGTCTAGGATTCGTCCTTACGTTTCTTTTAGGACATAGAAAACATGTTCAATCATGTAATTTTTTTAAAATCCCATCGATTGATTGTTCGTAGCATGGACTCTCCCCCGTTTGTTAAAGCTGAGGCTGTCTTAGGAGGACCAGTTCCTGACGAGGCGGTTCGCCCTCGAAAGAGGGTAACACGCGCTCGTGAGGATGGCCGGAAGCGGCGCGTTGGTGTTGAGCGACGTCGGCACGAGGAGTTGGTTTGGGAGGCTCCTCCCAGCTGGGATTCGCAGGTCCTTAAATGGGACCCGGATCATAACGTTTCAATTCGAGGCAGGTGGGCATAGTGAGTTTCTTTGCTTGTTTTTTTTCTTTATTTTTTTTCTGTTTCTTTTCAAACCCGTCCTAATCGAATTTCTCCTTTTTAGATTGAGCCTAGCATGCGCCTGTATGGCTCGAGTGAGCTAAGAGGTCGGTTTGAGACTTTACTCGAGGTAGTAAAGGGTGCTTTCGGGGGTCAGTCCCCAGTTGGCGGCTCTTCGAGATTTATCGAGTCAGCCTGCGTCACTGGCTTTCCTCCGCAGGTTGCTGGAGTTTTGGTGGGGTTCCACCAACACTTTTCACTTCCTGTAGGGAGAAATAACGGTTACCCCTTACGACTTCTCCATGATCACGAGTATTCCTTTTGGAGGCAAGCCCGTGGTATTGGGGAACGTGAATGGGTCTGACGAAAGACTGCACGACCTCGTGGGGGATCGTCTTGCGGCGACCCTCCACGTATATGCGCAGTCTTGTCCGTACTCGGTTGCTCGGATATACGTTGCTCACGTTCTTTCCGTCATGACTCGGATATACATTACTCATTCGCCTCAGTGAGTTAGGACAAGTAGGTAACCTAAACTGGGCGGAGGTGTCGTATGCCCGTATGCTTACTACTATGGGCAACGCGACTCGAGTGATGGATTCCGCGTTAGCTACTGAGGAGCCTTGGATATCCATTTCATGGCACGATTGTATTCTTGAGGTACGTGTTAATTTCTGTGGTATTTTTTTTTATTATTTTATTTATTTCACTGATCTTTAAGCCGATCATGTTTTTGTTTGCTTTCTAGGCCTGGGGGTACTCATGAAGGGAATGGTGTCCTTTGAACAAGTGTATTATTCTGATAGACGGTTCAAAATTAATTACAAAGCTAATTATTTAGTAAGGTCAAATGATGGGAATGCCTAGCTGGGGGCCGCCCTTCCGATCAGTAATATTAATGTATAATTAATATTACAACTTAATCTTGACTAAACCCTTCGGGTCACACCCAATGTAACTGAACCGAAGTGACGAATTATTCCGAAGGATTAAATGAGTGAATAGAGATTTTACGAACTAAGACGTCGAATACTGAGCTCAGAGCGTCGAAACCGAGCGTCGAAAGTCGAGTCGAATTTATGAGTCGACGAGACGGAAAAATCAGTCAAACAACAAATCAACGAGCGTGAAAATCCTAGCCTCGATATGCCCTAGCCAATCGAGTGCTAGGTAGGCTTGCATGGCTAGCCGGGCTCCTTGCCGCAAGGCAAGGCTAGGCCGCAAGCCTAGTATGCATCGCATGCACTGGCTGGGCGAGCTGGCCGAGCAGCCATGCGGGCAAGGCTCACCAGCATGGCTAGCATGCATGCGTGGAGATGCGCCAGCAAGGCCAGTAGCCAGCAAGGCGTACTGGGCCTCCTTGGCAGTACAATAGCAGCATCAACACACAGCGCAGCAGCTCGCATTGCGTACGAGGCCTGCTGGCTGGGCTATGCGTGTATGCGTGCTGAAAGGCCTAGCCGAGCACCAGGCAGCTAGCAAGGCGTGCCTTAGTGCCCAAGGCTGGGCGCTAGCTGGCGCCTTATGGTTGTAAGGGGCGGTTTGTCTTGTGGAGCAAGGGAAGGTGGTCCTTCCCTTGTGGTCCTCACCTACTCCCTTGCTCTCCTTGCGCCACTAGTCGTTTGATGATTGTTTTGGCCTTTTTGTTTTTACCAACTATCCTACATTGAAAGATGATGGGAATTCTTGTGGAGATTTCCCTATATATACCCATCATTGGTTATTAAGAATTTCACTTGAGTTGGTGAACTCTATGGGATCTCCAAAAGCGAGAAAACCTTTGTTCTTAACTCTAAGTTATTTCTAAGCTTCGAGGTAGGGACTGGATATGGTTCGGTAGCGAGGGTGTGAGCCGTTGGAGGTCCGAGCTCAACAGTTGAGCGAAGCACGCTACTAGGGTGAGCATTCTTTCTCTCTCTTCTCTCTCTTCACTTTTGTTTATGTTTATTTGCAAGCTTTTATTTATGTTGTAATTATTATGCATGTGATCCAGTTATTGGGTTTTGTTTCAGCGTGGTGTCAGATGCCGCAAAACCCAACAGCGGTATAAGAGCCACTTGCATTTAATTTTTAAAACTAAAAATTAATTAAGGTGATTTAAAATGGATTTCAATTTCTGGTTTAGCATCCTAAATAGATTAGGAGCTTGTTTTTAATTGGATTAAAATCGTATTTGTGCTATTTTGGATTACGAACTCCAATTTTGACTCAAAAATATTGAATTTTGGGTGGAATCGACGTTTTAAATCAGACTTTACTCACTTTGTGTTTAAAATTGGCCTATCAGAAGCCAAAATCCCCACATAAAGTGGTTTTTCGAGGGATTTTTCGTTTTTGACAAAAATTTTTAAATCTTTAAACCTTGATTAATTATGGCATGCAATTGTTAGAGCATGTGTTTGATTATACCATTAATCTCCTGCAATTTTAACCCTCATTAAACATGTTTAGGAAGTCATAATTGGTGCTTAATTTGGTTAGCTCTTATTTTCACATAAACTTGCAATTTCACATTTTTTTAAATTAATTGCCTGGAGTGTGAATGTTTATGGTGAAAATTTATTTTTGAAGCCCCTACAATGTTAAAGATTCAATCTTTAATTGTTTATGTGGTTGAATATTAACTTTCTTAAATCCATAATGAACAAATTTTTGGTTTTAATCATTTTTCAATTGATTAAAATCTTAAAATGTTCATACTTGTGCTTAAAATATTATTGTTCTTCATATTGGAAGATTACAATATTCAACTGTGCACAAGTGAGTGTTGGATTAATTTTTTCATTGGATTAACGATTATTTATTCAACTATTTTTGTCAAATCTCATTATTAATTTATGTTGGTTAAATGAATTATGAGAATAGCACTCAATTTTTGTAGCATCTGTTGGGTTTCGTAGAGTCCGACTCTACGCGGAAGGGAAACCCACCCAAGACCCGCACACTAACTAAAGCGACTAAACATGCAATCACTAATTAAACAACAAATAAGAGAGAGAAGAAAAGACATTCTTACCCTTGGCGTGTGCTTCACTCGAATCCCCAGCTCTTACATCAAAACTCGAACCCCGCAAATGCGAAGGTCTCCGACGGCTCGTACCCACGAACTCGACCCAAACGATCCAAGTCCCGAAGGTTAGTCAGGACCCGATCAATAAAGACTAGAGTTTTACGAACTTAAGGTTTTCTCACTTTTCTAAGGAGATGCCTTTTTAGTTCCACTCAAGTGTTCTTCCCAAATCCCTAAACCTTGGTATTTATAGGGAAATGAACCTTGAATTCCCACTCTCAATCAATGTGGAAGATTTGCAATTTTCCCATTTTATTTTAATTAAAACAAAAATAAAATTGTAATTCAATCAATAAGTTACAAGTGGCACAAGGAGGATGAGAGATTAGGTGAGGATCATTTCCGGGGGGGGGGGGGGACCATAGCCTTGCTCACCAAGGCAAAGCTCACACTCCTTGGTCCCCGCTAGCAAACCGCCTCTCTCATCCAAGTGGCAGGCTGGCAGCCTGCCTTGGCTGCCAAGGCTGCCTGCTGGCGCCTAGCACCAAGGCTGGGAAGCCTAGCCAACCAGCCAGCACCCCACACACACAGCCAGCCCGCATGCGCAGCGAGCCAGAGTATGAGTGCTGCTAGTGAGCCACGCATGCTGGGTGCTGCTGCTATGCGAGGCATTGCGAGCAGGTTGCTGGGCGCTGCTATGCAAAGCACACGCACAGCCCAGCACGCTGCTGGCTGGTGCGTGGTGCTTGCGATGTGCGAGGCAAAGGGCTGCTGCCATGCGATGCCTGTCCTAGATTGGCTAGCAAGCATGCATAGCGTAGCATGCTGCTAGCGTATGCCATGCTTGCGGCTAGCGATGGCTGGGGCTGGTGCGTAGCACGCCTAGCATGCTACTATGCGATGGTGCGTAGCTGCAATGGCTAGGAGCCTAGCATGCTAGCAAGCACGCAAGGCTGCGATGGCTTGCTAGCACGCATTGTCCTTGCACGCCTAACATGCTAGGCTTGCGGCTAGCATTGCGATGGGTCTTGCCTAGCCTAGCACTCACATGGCTAGGCCAATGCGAGGCTATGACTAGGCTCGAACTTGTAACTTGATTGATTTCACGTCTCGTCGAATTCTAAATTTGAATCGATTTGCGACGCTCGGTCTCGACGCTCTAAGATTGATATCCGACGTCTTTGTTTGTAAAACTCTAACGACTCATCACATCCTTCGGATTGATTCGTCGTCTCGGATCGGTTGTTCGATTGTATTCAACCCGAAGGGTTCAGTCAAGATTAAGTTGTAATAACATTAATATTACTTACTGGAAGCGACCTCCACCTAGGTATTCCGATCACTTAACCTTACCGACGAATTAGCTATCCAATAATTCTGAACCCTCTATTGGAATAATACACTTTTTGGAAGGTTACCATTCCTTTCAGCATCAAGTTGAGCCAAAAATAATTTAAAGAATGGTTCTTGAATTGATTTTGGTTTGTGCACTAAAATTGAATTTAATTAAATTATATTTGTTTTAATTTCAATATGGCTCAAATATTAGTTCTTAAATAAATTTAGAATTAATTTAAACGCACACACAAAATCGGAATTTAATTCCTAAGCCTGAGCATAAAAATCTAAGGGTGAAGTTTTGAAGCACCAACTCGGCTAGTTGGGCTCCTTGCACAACCCTTTTATGGCTGCCGAGGTAATGCGTGCGAGTGTATACGAGCGTGTGTGAGCGTAAATGTGTGAGCGCTGCCATGTGCATGCCGCAAGGGCACGAGCTACTAGGCAGCACCCAACCCGCAAGGCAGGCTGCCCAACAACACCTGCCAGCCAGCTAGCGCGTAGGCACTCGCCAGCCAGCAGCACACAAGCGTGCTGTGCGGCTACCAAGGCCAGCCAGTGCTGTGCTGCTAGGTTATGTGCGGCCAGCACACGCTAGTAGTGCGCTGGGGTTGCTAGGCAGCACCCAGCCCGAGCGCCATCAAGCCTGCTCGGCTAGGCAGCCTAGTAGCACCCAGCCCTCGGTTTGGGTGGCTAGGCTTTAATCTAGGCTTTTGGTTTTGCGATGTTGTTTAAAACAAGGCTAAGCCTTGGTTTTTCACGAACTTGCAGTTATTTTGACAAAATTTTGGTTAATCGGCTTAATTAATTTTAATTGGATTAATTTTAATTAAGTTCAATGTGGAATTTAGTGGGAGCTTCATTAATTGTTTTGAGCTATTATTATTGAGTTAATTAACATAATCGGATAACAACTTTAACTAGTTTTAATTAGGCGCGTTAGTTGGATTAACCACCTAAGTTAGTAACTAGTTTTGCGCTCGTTTTGAATTGTTTCTTGAATTTTTTGTAAAATGCATGGCCTATTCGCGTTAGTGAATGGATGAATGGAATAGATTTTTCTATTGCAGGTTTTACAAAATGGAAACTAGTGGGGCCCGACTAGGATAGTAAATACGGACTGCGTTTTGTTTTGTATTTTTGTAAATCTAAATATGGATTACATGCCGATAAGTATTTTTATACTTAAATTATTTAGATTAGTCCTAGATTTTCTAGTAGTTACATAATTGGTGGTGATGTCTCGAAGACGACATTTCTAAGAAAACGAAGCCAAGAAAATGCAATGAAGGCCCTTGAAGATTTGAAGATTCAAGTTTCAAGGGGCATGCTAGTTGCTAAATGCATCTTTATTTATGCCCTATATATTTTTCTTATGTATAATTTCTGTATTAGATGCATGTTTAGGATATTGAATGTTGAATGATTAGTTTAGTTCACTTAAATCAACCAACATAGAAACCCTAAGTCCCAAAGAATATCGAGTTAAATCTGTCATTCCAAAACGACACTTACGGAACTAATGAGAATAGTAATGGGCTATGCCAAAGCAAGACATTACTACTTTCTTAGGGAAGTAAAGTATGTTGGTGTGCTTGCCAAAGCAAGGCATCATATATACGTTAGTTTTGGTTAAACTCAACGATATCAGCAAGGAGTCCTTAGATGTCGTGGCAATGGAGATAAACGTCAAGAAAGCATTAGATGCGACATTTTATTGAACAAAGAGTAGCTTAGAGCTATTAGCAATTGGATCGCTTACCTTCAAATATTTAGTTTTAAGACAAGCCAAAGCATGCTTAATCACTTTTTAATTTTTTTGGTCTTACAATCGTTTTATTCTCGCCTAATTGGGAAAAATTTATAAATGTGTGAATAGAACGTTAATAAGTTAATTGAAATTGCTAATTTGCATGTATTTCAATTTTTATTTTTCTATCTTGATAAATGGTAATACTTTGCACTTATATATGTAGAGTTCTAAATCAAATTATAATGTTTCCAACAATTGGTAAGAGGAAATCTTTTGAGAATGGCTCTCAAGGAAAGAAAAGGCATTTCTAAAATACAACTTCTCATAAATGACTTTTATGGCTTAGTCTGAAAGGACGGTTGGACATCATGTATTCAAAATACTAGGTAGTTTTGATAAACATGAAGTATTGAGTTGAAAATCTCAAATTGTCAATAGTTGACAACCAACATATCTTTTCGCTTCATACACTAATAAGTAGGACTCATTGACGTAGTAACTGAACTACGAATTAAAGGAAAAGATGGAACTTTGTTTTACGGCGCATTAGATGCTTAATTTTTCTTAACAAAGTATAAAAGTCAAAACACATAAAGAAATGGTTATTAAAGTTTTGAGATGATGTATGTAAGAAAAATAAGAAACAAGGAACAAAGAAAAGGAATTTGAGATTCCAATTCTACCTAAGAGTTAATGTTATCGTAGTTAAACTTAGCAACTTATCTTCACAAGTATTATATACTGCTTGAATGTTCCAATTTTGAAGTGACCTCAAAACAAATGAAATTAAGCTAAGTTATTGACTTACAAGCTTGAAATGAAGCAAGTGGTGGTACATCAGTTGTAAGGTCATCTACTTAGTTTAAAGACCATTTAAAGCTAAGGCTAATATATATAATGGTTATTGTGTTCCATAATCAGCAAACGATCCGTTTACACACGGAAAGACTCATATTCAAAGTAAAAGAACAATAGTTGTTAGTCTTATTTGAATGGCATGGTTTTCCAGGCCATGAGTCAAGGATGCTTGATTATAAACAAACATTTCCCTAACGTAAACTCACAAGGTTCAAGTCATGGACATGATTTGTGTTCCGTCTATCTTTAGCAATGTCACATCAAAAAGAACATACTCAAGGCTCTATTAGATAGACTCTTGAAAGTTAATCGATTTGGAATCGTTCTAAGGCAAGCAAGTCTTACTTGTTGAAATCGACAAAGAAAGGAGCTATTGTGCTTGGTGTAGACAATTGACTCCGAAGGTTAAAGAGAATCCCATTACTTTAACGTTTTCACAAGAATTTGAAAGAATATGGATATATTCATCAAATGTGAGCAAACTAGATCTTGAATAGCTCAAAAGTTCAGTGAAGTATAGAATCGACTTGGCAAGATATCAAAATGTCTAGATAAGATCGAGCGATGTTTGCTTGAGCCAAGAATGATCATATCAAGGTTATGAAACTGGGAATTTATAATTAGCTCCACAAAGAATATAGTATGTCTTGACGGAGACCTCGATGCCATTTGGAAATGACTCGAATGATGATGGATCACATCCCTTCCTATAAAGTTCTTAAAGATTTGCATAAATGACTAGTGTTACACTAAACAAAATTGTCGAAGCTAAGAAAGGACACCATATTTAGTTATGGGTAGAAATAGTTTCAAGCGTCTTTTCAAGTATATGTTTAGGGCTCTTAGCTTAGTGGGAGTTCATTGACTCAGTGAGAGCTAAGTAGCTTAATAAGGGCTATGGTAGCTCGTGTGGGAGCTAACTGTTTGTTTCACAACTGATGAGTGGCATTTATGCCACCGTTTCACCGTCTTTCATTAGAGAATTCCCCCGATTTGCCACTTGTTTATGCCTCTTCTTAGCACTTTTTATTCTATTTTAGTTACTTTAGCCCCCTCTCGTGTTTTTCCCTTCATTTTTATCTTTTCTTCCACTTTTTACCTTTTATTTGTGCGTTTTGATAGCTCCAAGCACTCGTGGGAGAATTATGGATTGCTAGATGGAGTGGAGATGCTAAGGAAGCTTGCTAAGGAAGTGGGATGCCAAAAGGGAGAGGGCGCGTTGATATGCAAGGCCATGAGCGCACTGATATGCAAGGCCGTGGGCGGGGGCAAGGATGTCCTCAGCAAACACGAGTTTCTGGAGATGACGAGCCACGGGCGCGGCATTTCCCCCCGCGGGCGCGACTGTCGAGGTCTGGCGAACTTATTACCCAGCTAGGAGAGGGCGCGACAACTTTTTTGGAGAGCCCTCTCCCTTGCCCATTTTCCTCATTATAGTAGAAGACTATAAATAGTCTTTAGCTTGAGTTTTTCATTCATTCACTATCCCATTGGCATCAAAAACATTTGTAATCAAATATTCAAGTTTTCCTCTAGATTAGTGCAATAACTTTGATGATAGGGTAATCCTTCAACTTTTATAATAGTAATCTATTCTCTTATTTCTCTAATACTTAGTTTTATTGTTTTTACTCATGTTTTCCTCGTAAATATTAATGATTTATTAGTTTCTTTGATTTCTCTTTAACTTAGAATCATGCTAGGTTGCATTAGGATTGAATACTTGTTTAGCTTGATTGTCATGGCTATTTTATTTTCTCTAGCTTAGATTTTTAGTTAGGGAAGGGGGTGAAAATCATGTTTATTTGAGTTCCTATTGATTATTGATTGGAATCTACCTTGAGTTGATGATTTGTGCTTAATATGCTTGGAGTTATTGTGTGCACCTATAACCCCAATGTTTTAGTCCTGGATTAGATGCATGAGAATGATCTAGTTTAGGGTTGATTGATTTCATCAACTTGCTTTGAGTAGTTGCATGAGAATGAATTGCTTTGAGTAGAGTTTGAACTCCTTGGTGTATTTCCTTATTGATTCTCATTAGTATCTTGTTGGTCATGATTGGAACCCCCTCTCCCTAGCGCTTTTTGCCATTCATATCTCTATAATCTTGTCTCTTGTTTTCATTTAGAGTGCCTAGTTCAATCACTTCGTCTTTAGTTTAACTTAGTTCCTGTTTTTGGTAATTAGTTTGGTCGTAGAAGTCTTCAACATCAACCCATAATACCCCTTTTTCTTGTCACTAGCAACTTATCCTAGATATCGTATTGATTGTGCTCAACCCCCGTTTCCTTGGGAATCGACCCTAGCTTGCCACTATCTTGAGTAAAATTGATAGAGTTAAGTTAGGAGATAAAAATTATAAATTTGATCTAGGATAGTAGACCAACGACCTATTGTTAACCGATCAACAACGAAGTTTTACCCAAAGACAATATACATGTCTATTTGTAAGCATTCAAGTGAGACTACGGGCATTACTTCCACAACCTGATTGAGAACATAGTAGTTGTTTCTCTAAGTGGTGTCTTTCAGGAAAATAACCTCTTTCCAAAACGACAAGTGGGAGGAAACTGGACTCGATGACCATCGAGATTAGCAACAAACTAGAAATGAGAATCTTGGAAGGCTTTAGAAAGGCTTCATGAGAATGATTGACCTAGAATAATCAAAGGACTTACAAGTGCTTTATAAGAGAATTCATTACTCAAAAACACATTAGAAGTGTGGGAGTAAGATCAATATAATCAAAGGGCTTTAAAAGCGCCTTGAGACTCAGTGTTTGGTTTAATTACCCCGTATAGGTATAGAATTCACAAAAGGCTTGTAAGACAATTTTCAAATGAAACACCACCCAACGAGAAGTCATCCATAAACACTTCCATCTCCACTTCCAATATATCTCCGAATATGCTCATCATACACCGTTGGAAGGTGGTGGGGACATTGCAAATCCCAAAAGGAAGCAAAAGTTCCACATGGGCAAGTAAAAGTTGTTTTTCCTTAGTCATCCGGGTGAATGGGAATTTAAAAGAACCCGGAATAACCGTCAAGCAATAAAGAATACTTATTCCTTGTTAGACGTTCAAGCATTTGATCTATGAAGGAAAGGGGGAAATGGTCCTTTTTGGTGGATGTGTTTAGACGTCAATAGTCCATGCACATTCGCCTTCCCGTGACCGTCCTTGTAGGAATGAGCTCACCTCTTTCATTCTCTAAAGCGGGCATACCTCCTTTCTTTGGGACAACATGGACAGGGGAAATCCACCTAGAGCTAAAGATGGGGAAAATGATTCCGACATCTAGTAGCTTAGTGATTTCATTCTTAACTACCTCCCCCAATTAAGGGTGTAGCTTTCGTTGTCTCTTAATGCTTGGTGTAGTGCCATCCTAAAGAGTAATATATTGCATGCATAAGGTGGGGCTTATACCCTTGAGGTCATCAATGGTATAGCCTAATGCGACTTCGTGTTTTCTCAACACACCACATAACTCTTGAGCTTGGCTCTCATTCAAGGAGGAGCTAACAATCACGGGGTAAGTTGAGTTAGGACACAAGAATTCATACCTAAGGTGTGATAGTAGAGGTTTGAGCTCTACCATTGGAACACCTTTACCTTCCTTCATTATAGCCACTTGCAATGCTTCTTGGCTAGTAATCTTCATTTAAATTTGCTCATCAACTTCCTCAATGCTTCCATTTAACAAATCCTCATACAATGCCATCACTTTGCTTGGAACGCCTATCTTTTCCTTATTCAACAAAACATTCTCAAGAGCATCGTTAGAGGTGAGCAAGTGCTCATGCATGGAAGTCACAACATCATCAAGAGAATCAATCATCATGCAATTTTCCAAAGAAGAACATGGATACTTCACGCTTTCATTCAAACAAAATTCAATAACCTGTTCTTTTACTTTAAATGAAATCTTGGCACTCTTTACATCAATTAAAGCACCCAAAGTAGCAAGAAAAGTTTTACCAAGTATGATGGGAATATCAGCATCTTCATCCATTTCTAGAATCACAAAATCAACCGGAATCACAAACGTTCCTACCATTAAAGGAACATCCTCTACCTTACCCTTTGGGAACTAATTGCAAGGTAATGTTGGTAGGCAAAAGTTCCCCTAGCTCAAGTCTTTGATAAACCAAATATGGAATAAGGCTAACACTAGCTCCTAAATCACACAAGGCATTATCAATTTGCATTTTGTAAATGGCACAAGGGATAGAAAAGTTTTCGGGGTCTTTCAACTTAGGGGGCATCTTGTTCATGATGATTTCAATACAATTCTCGGTCAAGTTGACCGTCTCAACTACATCACAAGGCCTTCTTCCACTCAAAATTTCCTTAAGGAACTTGGTGTAATTTTGCATTTGGTTGATGACATCGGTGAAAGGTAGTTGTATCTTAATAAATCTCCCAAATTGTTCATCCAATTTGTATCTCATGAATTTTTCGGGGTAGGGGAGTTTGGGTTTCACAACTTCTTTCTCTTCCTTCATCTCACATGGTTTCACAACCACTACCTCACTCAAGGATGAACCATCTCCCTCATCCTCAACCAACACCTCTTTTGAACTCTTCTTAGCCTTGCTCTTCCTAGGTAAACTCTCCTCAAGCACCTTACCACTCCTTAAAACAATAGCATTGACGGGTCTCTTAGGGTCCAGGCATTGAGAAGGTAAAGAAGAAGGGTTTGCTTGGTCTTTCAAGGCATTGGCAAGTTGAGAGATTTGGTTTTCAAGCATCTTATTATGCTTCATCATTTCATTGAATATCTTATCACTAACTGCCATGTAAGTGTTCAACAATTTTTTTTGATTTTTAATGATTTCCTTCAAATTAGACCTAGAAGAAGAAGAAGATTGAGCAATAAAATTATCACCTTAACCTTGGGTCTTTGGAACAAAACCGGGAGGGGGCCCCTTTGAGCATTGTTTTGAAAGTTTCCCCTATTTTGATTGTTTCAACTACCCCTATTTTTTTTTTGATTTCCAAAACCATGATTATAGTTACCATAACCTTGGTTATTGTGACCACAACCTTGGGTTTGATTTTGGCCACTATAACCTTGGTTGTTTTAATTACCTTGGAAATCTTGGTTCCTATATCCACCACCTTCATTATGAAAGGAATGGTGTCCTTCCAACAAGTGTATTATTCCGATAGAGGGTTTAGAATTATTACAGAGCTAATTCTTCAGTAAGGTCAAGTGATCGGAATGCCTAGGTGGAGGCCGCTTCCGATCAGTAATATCGAGGTACAATTGATATTACAGCTTAATCTTAACTGAACCCTTCGGGTCGAACCCAATCGAATCTCCGATCCGAGACGTCGAAATAATCTAAAAGGATTTAATAAGTCGACAGAGTTTTACGAATACAGACGTCGGAAATCGAGCCTAGGGCGTCGAGACTAAGCGTCGCAAAATCACAATCGACAAGTATGAGCGTAGCCATAGCTAGGCTAGGCTAGCTCATCATAGTAACTAGGCGCGCCATGGCAGCCCTAGCATGATGACTAGGCACCATGGCTGGCTATCGCTAGCACCAGGCGCGCCAGCACAACCTTAGCATCATGCCTAGGCGCTGTCGCAGCCCTAGCATGATACTAGGCGCCATCGCAATCCAGCAAGCCCATCGCAGGACTATGCGCATCACTAGGCGCACCATGCGTGGCCTAGGATGGCAGGGCGCAATCGCAGCCCAAGCAGCATCACTAGGCGCACCATGCGTGCCCTAGGATGGCCTGGTGCCACAGCAGCCCTAGCATAGTGCTGGGTGCATGGCAGGGCCACACGCACCAAGCACAGCTAGTGCTAGGCACTGGCGCATGCGTGGTGCGTGGTGCCTGGGCGAGGCATATGCACGCATGATGCACAGTGCTGAGCTGATGCGTGTGGCTGTGCGAGAGTGTGTGCGAGGGGCTGGCAGGCTAGCAAGCAACGTCAAGCCAAGCATGCGTGGCTTGCTAGCAGCCCGCATGCTAGGCAATGTGTGCGAGAGAGATGCGTGGTGCGCATGGTGTGGGAGTGCGGTGCGTGGCAAGAGACCAGCATGCGTGGCTTGCTAGCAGCACGCATGCTGGGGCCATGCGAGCAGCGACGATGCGAGGGATGCTGGCAGCAGCGCCAGCACGCACCAGCCAGCATCAGCGCCAGCACGCACCAACGAGCATCAGCGATGCTGCTGGGCTTGCGCTAGCATGCTGGGCTAGCTGGCACGCTAGCTGGCAGCTAGGCAGTAGGCTAGGGTGAGGCAATTTATGAGGAGATTGGGGACCAAGGCTTTGGGAAAGCCTTGGGGAGCAAGGCATTGGTCCCCCCACCTCTCCATGATCCTCACCTAACACTCTCTCCCTCCTTGACACTTGTCGAATTGTGATTGCATTTGTTTATTGATTTATTTAAGAAATAAATTAATTGACAAACAAAACATTCTCCCACATTGGTTGGGGAATGAGAATGAAGGGATCGTTTCCCTATAAATACCAAGCTTGGTATTGGGATTTGAAATAACCTTGAGTGGAATTAAAAAGGCAACTCTAGAAAAGAGTAAACCTTTGATTCGTAAAACTCATAGTTATTTTGTCCGGGTCTTGACTAACCTTCAAGACTTAGGACGCTCGGGTCGGGTCGAGGGTACGATTCGTCGGAGATCTCGTCTTTTCGGGATTTTGAAGTAAGAGCTCCTTGGGAGCAAAGCACGCGTCAAAGGTATAATTCTTTTCTCTTAATCTTGTTTGATTAAGTTTATTATGCTTGTGTAATTGCTTTAATTAAGGGGAGGGTCTTGGTGTGTATCCTTTCGCGTAGTGTCGGGTCACTACAAAACCCTACAGCGGTATCGGAGCCACGCTCCTTTTAATTTTTGCAATTATTGTTTAATTGAGGTGTTTTAAAGAATTTATTTTTCTGGTTCATGTTCATCTAATTAGATTAGATGCTCGTTTTAATTAATTTTTAAAACTCGATTTTATTATCGATTTGGCTGTCGAACCCAGATTTCGGCTCAAAAATAGTGATTTTTTGGTGGAATCCACATTCTGAAACTGTTTCATCCCTTTTAGGTTTGTCCAGAAGCCAAATTCGAACCAGAAACCCAATTTTTCTAGGGTTTTTCGTTTTTCAACAAAAGTTTTAATTCTTTTTAAGCCTTGATTAATGCAAGCATTACAAGGTTAGATTAAATGCACATTTGCATCACTAATCTACTTGTTTTAAAATATCCTTGAGCATAATAATGGAGTGTTTATTAGTGCTTAAGTTGATATACCAATTTATCACATAAACATGTTTTTCACAAATTTTGCAAATAAATTGCAATAAGGTGTGAAAACTTGTTGTGATTTTGTATTTTAAGTTCCTAAGTAAAGTTAAAGTTCTAATCTTTAAGTGTTTAAATGATTGGAACCCTAACCCTAAATTCCATGTTGAACAAAGTTTGGATATTTTCATATTTTGGTTGATTAAAATCCATTAAGTTCAATTACTTGTGAGTAAAATTTGATTAATCTTCATATTGGAAGATGTAATCTTGGTATTTTACACAAGTACGCAAGTTGGAAAATTTTTATCATTGGATGATTAATTTATTTTTCCAACTCCCATTTGTCAAATCCATGATTAATTTGCATATTGGCAAGATTAATTTTGGACATAGCTCATTTTATTTTAAGCATAAAGTTTGACTTAATTTTGTTCAAAATTGAAATTTTGGATAAATTTGGGCTTGTGCACCAATTAAAATAAAATTGTTTAAGTTAGACTTAACATTTATTTTATTTTTTTTTCCCTTAAAATTAATTCTAAAATTTGATTTAGAATTGATTATTGTCGCACACAAGTCGGAATTAAATTCCGAGTAAAATGCACGCAAAACGATGCAAAACTGCAAGCGTCACCAAGGCTAGCCGGGCTGCCTAGCAGCCCACATGTAGGCTGCCTGTGGTGCGCATATGGCTGTGCATCTCTTGGTGCGTAGCTGTGTGGCGTGGAGGGGCTGCTGTGTGGTGCATGTGCTGGCGCGCAGGGGCCTTAGGCTGCTGGTACGCTTGTGCGGTTGCTGGGCAGCGAGGCAGCAAGCCCCAGCCAGCCAGCCCCTGATGCTTGTCCCAGCAAGTTGCTAGCATGCTGCTGGTGCTAGTAAGCTAGGCAGGCTGTGCTAGGTGCACTTGCTAGCTGCCAGCACCACGCACCTTGGCGCAGGGGCCATGGGCTGCCTAGCAGCCATGGTGCGTCAAGCATCATTGGATGATGCCCTTCTTGCTTAAAATTGAGGTATGATTTTGCAATTTTTCTTGTGTTAATAATTTTAACTAATTATTTTAACGAGGCTAAAAACCTCGATTTTCGATTTTGCAAAATTTTTACAAATTATGGGTTATGCCGACTTAATTAATTGGATTAATTAAGTACGGATGCCAAATTTAGTGGGAGCTTAATTGAATGCATTAGCATTTTGCGTTTAGAAATAATGAATTAAACCACTTTGACTAGTTTTAATTAGGCGCGTTAATTGGATTAACGACCTAAGTTAGTTACTAGTTTTGCGTGTTTAATTATGTATTTCGTAAAATTGCATGGGCCGTTCACAAATAGTGAACGGGTGAATGAAAGATTGCTTTCAAAACAGGTTCTTTGAAAATGGCAACTAGTGGGGCCCGACTAGGATAGAAAATACGGAATGCGTTCCGTTTTTTATTTTTGTAAATCTAAATACGGTCTGCGAACCGTTAAGTATATTTGTACTATTTAGATTAATCTTAGTCGTTCTAGCTAGCTTCGTTTTATTTCATTTTGGCCAAGAAGTCTCAAGACGGTGTTCCAACGATGACGAGCCAAGATGAAAACCCATGGAAATTGAAGATTTCAAGGGGTCATGCTAGTTTCCAAATGCATCTTTTTTATGCCTTATATATTGTTATTATATATGTTGCTAGATGCATGTCTAGGATTTTTGTGATGTTGCGATGATTAGTTAAGTTTACTTAAATCAACCAGCATAGAAACCCTAGGTCCCTTAATAATATTGAGCAAAAATTTTCCGTTCCAAGAACAACACTTACCGAACTAATGCGCGTACGTGATGGATTACGCCAAAGAGAGGCATCACTACTTCCCTAGGAACGTAAGGTATACTAGGTATACAAGTTGTCTTGGTTAAGATCAACGATATCAGTAAGGAGTCCTTAGATGTCGTGGCAAAAGAGATAAAATGTCAAGTATGCATTAGATGCGACATTTTATCAAACCGAGAGTAGCTTGGAGCTATTAGCAATTAGATTTCTTACCTTAAGATATTTAATGGTTAAGACAAGCCAAAGCATGCTTATCCATTTCTTGATCTTTGGGATCTCGGAATCATTTTATTCTCGCCCATAAGGGACAATCTTAAAATGCGTGGATAAAATGTTCAATAAGTCTGAATAAATGCATGAACGCTTTAAATTTCAACTTATTGATGTATGAATGGTTTTTTCACTTCAAATTCTTTCAATTGTAGAAATCATGTCTGCAAGTAACACAAACAATAACAAATTCTCTTTGCGCTCAATTCTCGACAAGGAGAAGTTGAGCGGGCCAAACTTCCTTGATTGGCAAAGAAATCTCCGCATTGTACTAATGCAGGAGCAAAAGGAATACGTCCTGCATGAGGAAATGCCCGACGCTCCCAATGAGGAGGTCACTTAGGCAGCCCTTAACCGATGGCATAGTGCCAATCGGGATGTCAAATGCATCATGTTGGCCACAATGTCTCCGGACCTTCAAAAGACTTTCTTTGAAAAGGAGACGACTTTTGAGATCATTTCCGAGCTTCACAATATGTTCCAAGAGCAGGCCCGAACAGAGAGGTTCGAAACCCACAGGCAGATCCTTGAGAGCAAGCTCAAGAAAGGAGAGCCAGTCAGCCCACATGTTCTTAAAATGATTGAATTTTTTGAAAACATGGAAAGTCTTGATGCTGGGTATTCAACTGAAATGGCAATTGACATCATTCTCCACTCCCTTCATAAAGGCTATGATCAGTTCAAGATGAACTATAACATGCATAGTATGGAGAAAAACCTCACCGAGCTTCATGGTATGTTGAAGCAACCCGAGCAAACCCTCAAGGATGAGGGCAAGCATGACATGCTCATGGTGAGGAAGGGCAAGCCGTTCAAACGTGCGGGCAAAAAGAAGAGCTTTAAAGGGAAGAAGAAGAAATTCCCGCCTAAGTCAAACTTTGCCAAGGGCAACAAGGACAAGAAGGCAGCTTCTTCTAAGTCCGATTCCGAATGTTTCTACTGCAAGAAGAAGGGACATTGGAAAAAAGATTGCCTCAAATTCAAGGAAGATAAGAAGAACAGCAACGTTACTTCTTCATCAGGTATTTTCGTTATAGACTTAAACTTCGCTAGCAAAACATCATGGGTATTAGATACCGGATGTGGCTCACACCTTTGTTCCAATGCTCAGAGACTAAGGATAAGTATGAGGCTAGAGAAGGGAGAGGTCGAGCTTCAGGTCGGCAACAGAGCAAGGATGTCTGCCGTCTCCGTTGGAACTCTCAGTTTGTCTTTGCCCACTGGGCTTGTTCTAGAACTTGAAAATTGTTATCATGTTACTAGAGTGACCAAAAACATTATTTCAATATCGGCGTTGGACGCCAAAGGATTCGAATTTCGAATAAAAGACAATAGTTATTTTATATATTTTGATAATGTTTTATATGGAAAAGCACATTCAGAAAATGGTCTTTATGTGCTATCACTAGACAAACAGGTCTATAATATCGAGAATACTGCCAAAAGGGCTAATACCATCGAGTCGAATCAAACCTACTTGTGGCATTGTTGTCTTGGCCACATTAACATCAAACGCATCAAGAAACTTCTTCAAGAAGGTGTTCTTGACTCATTCGACTTAGAGTCGTTTGAAAATTGCGAAGGATGCTTATTAGGCAAGATGACCAAACATCCATTCTCCAAGTTGGGAGAAAGGGCAAGTGACTTATTAGGTCTAATACACACGGATGTATGTTGACCTATGAGCACACCCGCAAGGCAAGGTTACCGATATTTCATCACCTTCACCGACGATTATAGTAGATATGGCTATATCTACTTAATGTCGAATAAATCTGAATCCTTTGAAAAGTTCAAAGAATTTCAGAAAGAGGTTGAAAATCAACTTGGCAAGAAAATTAAAGCACTTCGATCGGATCGAGGTGGCGAATATTTGAGCCATGAATTCGACAATCACTTGAAAGAATGTGGCATTCTTTCAGAGTTGACACCTCCTGGAACTCCTCAATGGAACAGAGTGTTCGAACGGAGGAATCGGACCTTGTTAGACATGGTTCGGTCAATGATGGGTCTTAGTGAACTCCCTATCTCATTTTGGGGACATGCGCTACAAACAGCTGCACTAGCACTGAATAGAGCTGCGTCAAAAGCTGTTGAAAATACACCATATGAATTATAAACTAAGAAACCTCCTAGGTTGTCTTTTCTCAAGATTTGGGGATGCGAAACATATGTTAAGCGATTAATTTCGGACAAACTTCACCCCAAATCGGATAAGTGTTTCTTTGTGGGATATCCAAAAGAAACCAAAGGGTATTACTTCTACAATAAATCCGAGAACAAAGTGTTTGTTGCTTGTGATGGTGTCTTTTTGGAGAAGGATCACCTTTCCAAAATGACAAGTGGGAGGAAAATCGAACTCGACGAAGTTCGAGAGGACGAGCAACAATGTCAACCTGACAAAACTGACAATCTAGATACATTGGAAGCATCTGAGAAGATTGGTTAGAGTCAAATAGAAAATGTAAACGCTCAACCGATTACCCTACGTAGGTCGCAACGACAAAGATCTCAACCAGACATATACCTCGGTATTGTCTTAACTGATGATCAAGACATCCTAGTCATGGATGGTGATGAGCCGGCGACATACAAGCAAGCTATGACGAACCCCAACTCTGCAAAATGGCAAGAGGCCATGAAATCTGAGATGGACTCCATGTCTGAAAATCAAGTCTGGGACTTGGTGAATTTGCCCGAGCGTTATACACCCATTGGTTGCAAATGGATCTTCAAAGTGAAGACAGACAAAGATGGAAATGTATCGATATACAAAGCTAGACTGGTGGCAAAAGGTTATAGACAAGTCCATGGGATTGACTATGATGAAACGTTTTCACCAGTTGCAATGCTAAAGTCCGTCCAGATCATCCTAGCGATTGATGCGTATTACGATTACGAAATATGTCAAATGGATGTCAAAACCTCCTTCCTTAATGGGATTTTGGAAGAAGCTGTGTATATGACACAGCCAGAGGGTTTTATCGATCCAGGCAACGCTGGAAAGGTTTGCAAGCTGAAGAAGTCCATTTATGGACTAAAGCAAGCCAGCATAAGTTGGAATCTGCGATTTGATGAAGCCATCAGCAAGTTTGGTTTTATCAAGAATCCAGATGAGTCTTGTGTATACAAGAAGGTCAGTGGGAGTGATATTGCATTCCTAGTCCTGTATGTCGATGACATACTACTCATTGAAAACAACACAAAATTGTTGGAGTCCGTAAAGGGCTGGTTGGGAAAGTGCTTTTCAATGAAGGACTTAGGAGAGGCACAGTACATATTGGGCATCAAGATATACAGGGATAGATCTAAGAGGATGATTGGATTAAGCCAGAGTACTTACATTGATAAGGTACTGGCTCGATTCAACATGGAAAATGCCAAAAGAGGGCATTTACCCATGTCCCATGGCATAACTCTCAGCAAGAAACAGTGTCCACAGACACCTGTTGAGCGAGAAAGAATGAATCAGATCCCATATGCTTCGCTAATCGGATCGATCATGTATGCCATGATATGTACATGGCCACATGTATCGTATGCCCTGAGTGCAACGAGTCGATACCAAAAGAACCCAAGAGAGGCTCATTGGATTGCGGCCAAAAACATCCTTAAGTACCTGAAAAGGAACAAGGATAAATTCCTTGTGTATGGAGGCCACAAAGAACTGTTTGTTGAAGGTTACACCGACGCTAGCTTCCAGACTGACAGAGACGACTTCAAGTCACATTCGGGGTATATATTCTGTCTTAATGGAGGAGCGTTCAGCTGGAAGAGTGCCAAGCAGAGCACCACTGCAAACTCTACAACTGAAGCCGAGTACTTGGCCGCTTCGGAAGCTGCCAAGGAAGCTGTTTGGATTCGCAAGTTCATTAGTGAACTTGGTGTTGTACCCTCAATCAAGGGACCGATAGACCTCTATTGTGATAATAATGGAGCTATCGCTCAGGCCAGGGAGCCGAGAGAACACTAGAAGGTCAAACACGTGCAACGTCGATTTCACATGATAAGGGAATGGAAATTCGAAGGTGAAATCAGAATTTGTAAGATCGGCACAGATGATAATGTGGCCGATCCTTTGACTAAACCTTTGCCTCAAGTGAAACACAACAAACACGTTGAGGCAATGGGAATCAAGCACATAGGAGATTGGCTTGATATTCCCTGTACAAGTGTTTTAATAAAATAGGGTTGATTTAATGTAAGATACTGTACTAAAACCTTTCATTAATGGAGTAATTAATTTTTTGTGCAAAATTATCATTCGCTCCATTACTATTTAATTGTGGTTTAGAATTAAATAATGAGTTCATTCGATTTACTGAAATATTCAAAACAGGGTATCAAGACCATGTCTTGGATAAAGAAACACCTGTTAAGTGAACATTGAATATTAAATCGAAAAGGATCCCTAATCGAGGTCATCTAACAGATGGACGATTGATGACCGCAATAGATTAGTGTGTAGTATGATTTATAACACCGTTTCTTGTGCTGCGAGGACGTGACAGTCATAAATCATTTGCACAGGTACAGTTTAGAACTGTACTGGATAAGACCTATGAGAGTACTTTAAGAAAATTTAAATTTTGTCATAAGTACATTTCTCATTATGGCTATCGGAACTTATGTCATAAGAGTCATAAGTACTAGGCTCTTTGATGTTTCCAAACTTCTACCGTAACTGGGGATCATAACGGGAACACTCGGGAGTCTATGTCCTCTTAGTAAGAAGAACTTACAATACAAGACTGGGATTGTCCCCCTACTAACAATAGGGAAAATGTTTTGTTGTTTAAAAGGTCGCTCGAAGAGTGAGACTGTAAAATGCATGGCCATGCTCAGATGGATTTTAGAAATCATCTGCTTATTGACAGTCAAACTCGGAGATCGAGAAACACTTCTGAACGTAATAAGGATGACAAAGAATCTTACCTTATAGTTCACAAAGAAACATTAAGTGACAAAGGAAATGAGCTATACACAATATGCACACTTGTCCAGAAGGACAAGTGGGAGATTGAAAGGAATGGTGTCCTTCCAAAAAGTGTATTATTCCGATAGAGGGTTCATAATTATTACAGAGCTAATTCTTCAGTAAGGTCAAGTGATCGCAATGCCTAGGTGGAGGCCACTTCCGATCAGTAATATCGAGGTACAATTGATATTATAGCTTAATCTTAACTGAACCCTTCGGGTCGAACCCAATCAAATCTCCGATCCGAGACGTCGAATTAATCCAAAAGGATTTAATAAGTCGACAGAGTTTTACGAATACAGACGTCGGAAATCGAGCCTAGGGCGTCGAGACTAAGCGTCGCAAAATCACAATCGACAAGTATGAGCGTAGCCATAGCTAGGCTGGGCTAGCTCATCATAGTCACTAGGCGCGCCATGGCAGCCCTAGCATGATGGCTAGGCCCCATGGCTGGCTATCGCTAGCACCAGGCGCGCCAGCACAGCCCTAGCATCATGCCTAGGCGCTGTCGCAGCCCTAGCATGATACTAAGCGCCATCGCAAGCCAGCAAGCCCATCGCAGGCCTATGCACATCACTAGGCGCCATGCTTGGCCTAGGATGGCTGGGCGCCATCGCAGCCCAGGCAACATCACTAGGCGCACCATGCGTGGCCTATGATGGCTGGGCGCCATCGCAGCCCAAGCAGCATCACTAGGCGCACCATGCGAGCCCTAGGATGGCCTGGTGCCATAGCAGCCCTAGCATAGTGCTGGGCGTATGGCAGGGCCACACGCACCAAGCACAGCTAGTGCTAGGCACTAGTGCATGCGTGGTGCGTGGTGCCTGGGCGAGGCATATGCACGCATGATGCACAGTGCCGAGCTGATGCGTGTGGCTGTGCGAGAGAGTGTGCGAAGGGCTGGCAGGCTAGCAAGCAACTTCAAACCAAGCATGCGTGTCTTGCTAGCAGCACGCACGCTAGGCACTGTGTGCGAGAGAGATGCGTGGTGCGCATGGTGTGGGAGTGCGGTGCGTGGCAAGAGGCCAGCATGCGTGGCTCGCTAGCAGCACCCATGCTGGGGCCATGCGAGCAGCGACGATGCGAGGGATGCTGGCAGCAGCGCCAGCACGCACCAGCGCCAGCGCCAGCACGCACCAGCCAGCACCAATGCCAGCACGCACCAGCGAGCATCAGCGATGCTGCTGGGCTTGTGCTAGCATGCTGGGCTAGCTGGCACAGCCAGCTGGCAGGCTAGCTGGCAGCTGGGCAGCAGGCTAGGGTGAGGCGGTTTATGAGGTGAGTGGGGACCAAGGCTTTGGGAAAGCCTTGGGGAGCAAGGCATTGGTCCCCCACCTCTCCATGGTCCTCACGTAACACTCTCTCCCTCCTTGACACTTGTCGAATTGTGATTGCATTTGTTTATTGATTAATTTTAGAAATAAATTAATTTACAAACAAAACATTCTCCCAAATTGGTAGGGGAATGAGAATCAAGGGATCATTTCCCTATAAATACCAAGCTTGGTATTAGGATTTGAAACAACCTTGAGTGGAATTAAAAAGGAAACTCTAGAAAAGAGTAAACCTTTGATTCGTAAAACTCATAGTTATTTTGTCCGGGTCTTGACTAACCTTCAAGACTTAGGACGCTCGGGTCCTTAACCTTTGAGGGTACGATCCGTCGGAGATCTCGTCTTTTCGGGATTTTGAAGTAAGAGCTCCTTGGGAGCGAAGCACGCGTCAAAGGTATAATTCTTGTCCTTAATCTTGTTTGATTAAGTTTATTATGCTTGTTTAATTGCTTTAATTAAGGGGCGGGTCTTGGTGGGTTTCCTTCCGCGTAGTGTCGGTTCACTACGAAACCCTACACATTATAGTTGTCAAAATTTCCTTGGTTATGCTAATTTCTATTCCCTTGGCCACTTTGATTATCCAACCTTGGTCCATTATTTTTATTAGACACACAGTTCACATGCTCATTTTCACTACCATCAAGATCACCACATACATCCATAAATGAATGAGGGCAATTAGAAGCATCATGATCATATGAGCCACACACATCACAAAACAAGAAACCATTAGGAATGTTATTAGAGGAAGAGGGAGGAGTAGAGTTAGAAGATGTACCTCTCCCCTTAAATTAGGAGGGAATATTTGGAGCTTGGAAGGTAGAACTCTTCAATTTAGCTTTGATTGAAGACATTTCTTTCCCTAGGCTTGATATTTGTGAAGAAAAATTGTTGATTGCATTTAGATGATCTATGAAGTCCACCGAGGAGCAACTCTTGGTTGTTGGCTCTCTCTCACCATCTTGCCAATCCATGTAGTGTCTCACTACATCTTCAATGATGCCTACAACCTCTTCCTCCATTCTATTTATAGTGGGGCCTCCGGCGCCCGCATCAAGACAAGACTTTTCTTGAGGGCTCAAGCCTGCATTAAAGATTTGAATTATTTAATAAGTAGGGATCCCATGATGAGGACACTCCCTTTGGTACTCCTTGTACCTCTCCCATGCTTCATAAAGACTCTCATTAGACCCTTGCTTGAAACTTTGGATAAGAGCCCTAGCTTCCGTCGTCTTCCTTTGGGAGTAGAATTGAGATAGGAATTCCTTAGTCACCTCATCCCAAGTCCTTAGAGAATTCGGTTTCACCTCCTTATCAGGCCATTCTAAAGCCCTCCCTATGAGTGAGAAGGGGAAGAGCTTTAGGAGAATGAACTCTTAATTCACACCATTGACCTTGATTGTGTGGCAATACTTCTAATTTTCCTTAAGATGATTTAGGGGGCTCTCATGCTTAGCTCTACTAAATTATCTTCTTTCAATCAACGTAATCATGGCTGGTCGAATTTCAAAATCATTGGCAGGTGGGGTAGGTGGTGCAATGCCACTCTCAAACCTATAGGCTTCGAAAGTACCCAACTCTTTCAAGGCTACTCTTGGATTTTCTCTCATGCTTGTTTGTTCTTCTTTTCTTGGAGGACTAAGACTCAAGGAGATTCTAGCAACTCTTACCTTAGCAATTTTCCTCTCTCTTTCTAGATCAAATGGCACAAGAGAATGACCATGTGCTCTATGCATACAATCACAAAACAAACAATTAGTAGCACGGCTACAAATGTAGCCTAAAAGAGAAAAACCTTTTGTATTTTCAAATAATGTGAAATAGACTGAACAACTATAGCAAACAACTACGTCATTCCCTGGCAATGGCGCCATTTTGACGTGGGGAAAACTAGGTCGTTGACTACTCCTCCCTAGAGCCAATAAATATTTATAATCACTCAACAAACTTAAATACATGTATTGAGGTAATTCAAGGGTCGAACCGCTAGGAATGGGGGTTGATTTCTATAGTCTATTGCTATGCTATTTCGAAGAGAATGTAAGAGAATGTAATCAAGAAAGCTAATCAAAATAACAAGTAAAAGAGGTAAAATCAAAATCAAAGATGCTAGGGATTAGGTTCCAAATGTTTTCATGATTGAGATGCTAAATTGGGGTAAATTGAGCCAACAAGCGTTGCAAGGACTAATGACAAATGCATTCAAAGTGTTCAAAAGGTTATCTAGACTAAGTGCCAAGCTAGGTTTCCTCTATGAATGACAAATTAGTAGAATCACAATTCAAACAAGATGAAAATTAACAATCTCAAATCAATTGGTCATGTCATCAAGATTATCAATGCAATCAAGTTTAGAATTCAAGGCTGATAAATCCTCTTATGCTAAACACACGCACAAATTCATCAGTCAATTTAATTACAACAATATATTGATCAAAATCCTCAAATCAACATCAAACTACTAATTAACATGCTTCCCCTTCACCCTAGCTAAATAACTAATTGTCATGAATTCAAGAAACAAAACAAGGCTAACCATGATCATCATCATATTCAACCAATCAAAGAGAAAATCAAGATCAAAGAGAAATTCAAATGATTAAGCAACTACTCAAGAAATTAAATCAAGCAAAACAATTATCAAACATAAAAAACTAAAGATCAAAACCAAAGGGGAAGAATTAAAGGAAAGAAATCTCACTAATTATCAATGATTAAAGAGAAATCCAAGCTTGATTGAAGTAAATTGAAGTACAAATTGAATATCTAAGTGTTTCTCTCTCTACAAATCTGGAAAATCTAAAAAATGTACTAGAATTATGTCATCCCCCAAAAAATAGAATGGAATAATATATATATATATATATATATATATATATATATATATATATATATATATATATATATATAGTAAGTAAAGACCTAAGCTCATCCACCTAGCTGCGCGTGCGCGCGAGAGGGTACGCAATTCTAGTTACCCTTAGGTCGCGCGCGCGCACTATCACGAAGCAAGATGTTTTGCCATGACACGGCGCCATTGCCATGGCGCGACGAAGGCTGTCGTGGCACAGTGCCACTACCGTGGCACGGTGGTGTTGCCAGGGCGCGGTGGTTATGCAGCAGCACGCTGTCTTACTCCCTCGGTCTTCGCGCTCACGAGCATCCTCCTCGTCGACGTTCTTACATGATTCCCACGAGGGGGGCAGCCTTTAAATCTCAGATTTTACCTGTTTATGACCGGAGTATACGATGAGAGCGTGGACGAGAGCGCATGGGCTTGAGTAGGAACTTGCTCCTAAAATTTATCCTTAGGCATTCGAATAGTATGAGATCTAGTCCCGAGCATCCAAAAGACTTGGAGAATCTTCTAAGATAAATCCCGAGCCCAGAACAAGACCTACAAGAAAATAGGAAAGCAAAGCGAGAGAGTAGAAAAGATGAAAATTCCCTTAAATCACAAGAAAGCACAAAATAAGGGAAACGAAGAAACTAAAGGATAAATGAATAAAACTAAGGTATTATTTTAAGAGAAAAGCTATAAAATAGAGGGAAAACAACCTAAAATGCTATCATATGAGTGCCATAAATGACACTCATCATATGTCCATATTATTTTGTTTTGGTCGTTATCATTGTTTAACATGGAGTTGTATTTTGTACGTTGACCTCCGCCCTTGGGGCTTGGTCTTGGCCTCCCTGAGGCTGTCTAGGCAGGCATTGTTTGCTGCCGTTCTTGGACGCTCTATCAGGGACTTTCCTTGTTTCACCGGACAGACATGTGATTTTTAGGCGAGCGCGTTGTCTGGCAGTTTTTGTCCGAGGAGCCTTTGGTTCCCGCGGACCCTCCAATCCGAATGCTGCGTCCAGACCTGCTGTTTTCCAAGGACCGAGGTCAGGCGATCCTTAGTTATCCTGCACAGCAGCTGGTGCTGCCTGGGGCTTCTTACAAGATTTTTGTTGCATCCAGGTTGACTCCTTTTGCAACTTTAGTTCCGGTTAGTCTTTTTTTTCTCTAGACTTTATTATATTTTTTTCGACGTTTGGATATTGACCCCTTGTTTGTTTTTGTTTATTTAATATTTTTGTAGAGGGTCGGGTTGGGTGGTTGGGAGCCTTCTATGGCAGAGATCTCGTACACCGATGCTTTTGAATCGGTGGTCCACGAGACTCATCCTGCAGCAGAGAATGAGGATATACCGTTCGTCGTCCCAGGGATGGTTGAGTCGGTATGTTTTGTTTCGCATATGTACATAAATTTTTATCTAGCATACATGTTTTTATAACTTTCCTTTTTTTAAACAGGTTCCGCGTGATACCGTGAGCAGCATGGTGAGGACCCTTCGAGCTTTCCGAACTGCTTATCGGAGGGCCCTCGTGGCTTTGTCATGTCGTGATCATTGGGTGGTCGCGATAATTTTTCTATCTATCTATTTTTAAATTTACCAAAGTTATTACATGAATGTATATTAATCTTTGATTTAGATTTTGAAGGATGTGCAGCAACCTTCCGGGAGTTGTCGAGCACCCATACTCCATTTTTGTTATTATATATATATTTTTTTATTTAGGGAAGATGTATATATAATTTTTATTTTTATATATTAGATATTTGTACATACGACGTATTTTGTATATATCGCCGTTTGTCTTTTATTACATTTCTATTTTCCATAAAAATATTGGCGCAAAAATTTCCGAGGGAAGGAAAGGGTTCCTGACATACCCTCCTCAAAAAAGGAAAGGAAATGATGTGTGTTTTAGTCCTAAAACTAAAACACACAAAGATATGAATCAAGCTTAATTCTATACAGGATAATCCACTAAGAATTAAACAAGAAACTAGATTAATTAACTAAGAATCCACCTAATTAATCAACCCAAATGAATGTTTTAACTAAAACAAGAAAAACAGCAATTGAAATCCATCAATTAGAACTTAAGTGTTTAAACTGAAACAATGCAATAATAATCTGATTATTTCATGTGTTTACAAGCCTATTTATAGACTAGACTCTCTTAGGAAGATTAGGACAATTCTCTAATTCAATCCTAAGCAAACTAGACATCTAAAGCAACTTGGAGAACAAGGAAGAAAGCCTTGAACCGCAAGCTAGCAATACACGGTTTCATAACTAATCAAATAAGATAGACTTTTATTAGTTATCTAATCCAACTAGAACTCTAACAAGCCCTTGGATAAGATTTCAAACCCTTGGATAAGATTTCAACAACCTGAACAAGCTTGCTTACCAAGCAACACACGCCTGAAATCAGTTATTTAACTAATTAACTAACTAGTTAAAGAAAACCAAACTAATTACTCCCTAATTTAAAGAAACTAAGTAAAAGCTTAAAGATCCTAATGCTTCAACCAAGAAAAACCCTTTCAAGTGAAAGGTAAAAACTTGTAAGCAAAATCTAAGTAAAAAAAATTAAATAAAGTAGTTTAGACTCCAAGAAATGCAACCAAGCAAACCGTAGCTTTGCTTTGGTATCTAAGAAAGTGTCCATGGAATTCTTTACTTGAATCAATGTTTAGAGACAAGCTATCTTGATGCATGATAAGCAAATCTTCGATGTTCTCCATGCTTAGACTTGCATGAGGAAAAAAGTAAAAGAATAAGAAAAAAAGAATAAGGAATGGAGAGAAAAAAGGAAAAAGGAGAATAATAAAAATAAAAATAAAATAAAGGAGAAAAATAAAAAAGAATAAAAGGAAAATAAAAGGAGAAGGGAAAGGGGGAAAGAAAGTAAGTAATAAAAAAGGCAAGCGTGTGAGTTAATCATAAAACCCTAATAAAATTTTCATTATTCATTAAGTGAAACACGTAAATAACCAATAATTCGCTGCGGCAGACTAGGCGCGTGCAACTCTGTAGGTTGCGTGTGGACGTCGCGCGCAGGTTAATACTTTGCGCACGGATGTTGAGCGCAACTACTTGAGTTTCACGCGGCACCTGCGGGTGAACTTTCCTTTGAGCGTATTTTTCCAAAAATTGGACCGTGTTGGTCAATTTAAACATGGTTACGTCTAGGCGTTTGATCGTATCACATTCATTCGATACCAACAATTAGTATTACTATAAAGGATTATTATTACTCTCTTATTTTTTAGTATTACAATGGTGAAAACTTTTGAGCAACGAATGAAACAATGGGTCACCTCCCTTTCTAATGAGGATAAGCTAGCTTTTAAAATATACCATCTAGAATCCCTACTAAGTTACATGCAACTCAACACTAATTTTGATTTTCTTCATGCCACGGTTAACCATTGGGACTCTAACCACCATCTTTTCCTGTTTAAAGGGGATGAAATAACCCCATTAGCTGGCGAGTTCGAAGCTCTACTAGGCTTCCCTACAAATACTCTTCTAGTGACTTATGCCCCTAACTAGTCAGATTCCAAACCTGCTTTTCAGCGACTTTTTGGCTTGAATGACAATAATATGGCCAAAATTGATACGGAGCAAGGTGTGAATTTAATTTAATTCATCGAACATTTTGTAACTCCTCAAAACAATTTGACTAAACAACGTTTTAAAATTTGTTCTTTATGTTTTTATCATGGTGTCAATTGTTTACTTAGGACAGGTTAAGAATATGGGGATTATTCAATGGTGTCCATAGTTGAGCAAATAGAGGAATGTCATTCACTCGCTCCACTGGCCTTGGCGGAACTTATGCTTTGCTTGAATCGACTTAGAGGAGATCCAAACGAGAACGGTTTCACCGGAAGTCCAATCCTTTTACACGTAGTTTGTTTTTTTTATTTTTTTTATTTTTTCTAATTGTTTTTTAACCGTAATCGTCAGCACGCGTAACTCTGAAGGTTCAAGTTTCCCAGTTGCGCGTGGATGGCACGCACGACTCTTTCTGTTGCGTGCGCCATCTACTGTCGTAATATTCGCAATCTAACTTTCGTTTGTTTTGTTTTTTTTTCTTTAAAGAAAATTTGGCTTATGAAGCACTTGCAAATCGTTAATCAGCCACAAAATCTTAAGGCTAATGGAGTGAGATCGTTCCCTGGTCATCGCATTCTCTAAAAACATAAGAATGAGGAAGAATGGACGCCTTTTTTCAGTCATGGGGTTCCTAACATACGCTTTGTGATTCCTTCGTGGAACATAATTAGTATGGTTGGGAATAGTTCAAATTGTCCCTATATTCGCCTCTTGGGTCTTTCTAGTACTACATACATATTTCCTTGCAGGGTTATGACACAATACGGGATTAAACTGAAAGGAATGGTGTCCTTCCAACAAGTGTATTATTCTGATAAAGGGTTATGAATTATTACATAGCTAATTCTTCAGTAAGGTCAAGTGATCGGAATGCCTAGCTGGAGGCCGCTTCCGATCAGTAACTTAGTACAATTAATATTACAGCTTAATCTTAACTAAACCCTTCGGGTCGAACACAATCGAACAATCGATCCGAGACGACGAATTAATCCGAAGGATTCAATGAGTCGTCGGAGTTTTACGAACACAGACGTTGGATATCGAGCCTCGAGCGTTGAGACCGAGCGTCGCAAAATCACAAGCAGCAAGTATGAGCATAGTCGTAACATCACATTGGCCTAGCCATGTGAGTGCTAGGCTAGGCTAGTTTATCGCAAGCTTAGCATGCTAGGCATGCTAGGATTTTGCGCATATGCTAGCAAGCCATGCGCCCTAGCATCGCAAGGCTAGGCCTTGCTTATATGCTAAGAGTTGGCGCTAGGCAAGGCCTAGCATCGCTCATCGCAACACATAGCACAACACTAGGCAGCATCGCCATGTGCGTGTGCATCGCTAGCACAACACCAAGCAATAGCGTGCTTGTGCGTGTGGCTGGCGAGGTAATGCCCATCATGCGTGGCTCGCTAGCAGCACACATTCTGGCTATGCGATGTGTATGCGAGAGGCTGGGTAGCAGTACTACGCACCAGCCAGCAAGGTTGTGTGTGTGTGTGTGCGTTGGCTAGGTAGCAGCACTACGCTAGCAGCGCCCAGCGCCCAGCAACCCAACAGCACGCAGCACGCACATGCTGGGCGTGCTGGGGCCAGCGCGTGCTGGCAGTGTGCGTGCTGGCACCTTAAGCTTGCTGGAGTGCTGGCATGCTAGCTGGCTGCTAGCCCAGCAGCCCATGTGGGTGGCCGTTAGGTGAGGTGGGGACCAAAGCCTCAAGGCTTCCCTTGGGGAGCAACGCAATGGTCCCCCCATGGGATATGGTCCTCACCTCACCCATTCTTCTCTTGCCACTTGTTGCCTTGTGATTGCATTTTCTTTATAATTTATTTTAGAATTAAATAAATTAGTGCATTTACACATGATCCCACATTGATCATGAAATGGGATTCAAGTCCGCATTCTCCATAAATACCCCTTGGTTGGGATTTTGAGAATACACAACTTGAGTAGAACTCAAAGGTATCTCCATTGTTGAGAAAGCCTTAAGTTCGTAAAACTCCTTTTTATTTGATCGAGTCCTGTCTAACCTTCGGACTTGGATCTCTCGGGTCGGGGTTCGTGGGTACGAGCCGTCGGAGACCTTGCAATTGTGGGGTTCAAGTAAGAACTCTTTCGGTGAGTGAAGCACGCGTCTAGGGTATAATTCTTTATCCATTTTTCTCTTAATTATGTATTAATTACGTTTTGCATGCTTTAATTGCTTTAGTTATCGGGGCGGGTCTTGGTGGGTTTCCTTCCGCGTAGAGTGGGTCGCTACAAAACCCTACTTAAACAACTTACCCCTCCATAAGATTTTGATGCTCCCAAGGATGTGAATTTTAAGGTCGAAAGAATTCCGTGTTAAATTGAGTATTAGACTAGCCTTCCTAAGTGGGTAGTGCAAAATCCCACCGCAAGCATAGTCTTATCTTCCTTTTACAAGGCTTGGATGAATGCGGCCAACAACGGAGAGTTAAATAAGGCTCGTTAATAAAATCAAGTCGCTTTGGCTCGCAATCCACCTAAGCCTTTAGTGCAATCGGCCACCAGCACACCTACTAATGGCCAAAACAAAGGAGTGAGGAGTAAGTTGGACTTTTCCACATCTCCTAAGGCTTTTCCAAGAGAACCTAAGAGGATGGTTGCTCCCAGACCTGCGCAACAAGGAATAAAAAATCAAAGAGCCATCCTCAAATCCTCGAAAAAAGGCTCCTTCAAACTCCAAAGAGAAGGGGGAAAAAGTAGAAAGGGCTCCCATTCCAACATTAAAGAACAACATGTGGGTTAAGAAGAAAGGGGAAGACGGAACTTCTAAGGCTGCTAAGAACACTGCGATGGATACTACTCCTCCTTCAACTATTACGATTGAGGATATAGTAGAATCTTAGGGTGTTACACAATATTATCAGTAGTTTTATTTGAATAAATAGTAATCACTACTAGAAGGTTTTTTTTTATTTTTTTTTTTTTTTTTTTTCTATATTATTATTATCTAATTAAGTTTTATAATGTACATTGAATACACTTATATTTTGAAATAAAAGAGCTCTTTTATTTAATTTGTTGTTTTATTTGACTGAGTCAAAGATTGCCTAGGTATTCGTATAACGAAATTAGGTCTCGCGTAGTTCTTGTGCAACAACAATTTATAATTATTAGTTTTTGTGTTTTTTCTTTAATCCTACTTGTAGGAGTAAATGAAAAATTAATCAAACCTTGTTCAATAATTTGAATCATAGTTTACTTTTTTTTGTGTTTCGAATATATATATGAGAATTAAATACTCCTTTGTTTTATCGCTAGTAAAAATTGTAATTTATTTTCTCTAAGCATAAAATTTAAGGTTTGCAGTTCATCATCAGGTGGCGCGTGCAATAATGGAAGTCACGCGTGCCTGCTGCGCGCAACCAATTTAGTTGCATGTGGCACTTGTGCTGCGAGTGTTTCGTTTTTGTTTTTTTTTTTACCAAAGTTTAAAACGAGTGAAAAAAATTTCGATTTTTTTTTTGATATCTTATTTACACCCCCAGGTGTGAGGAATTTTTTAGTGGAGTTCGAAAAAATCCGAACACTTGAATGGCTCGTTTAGATCTTTTTTTGGTCTACCCCCCCAAGTGTTGTGAATTTTACCGTGTAGTTCGGTAAAATTTAAAACACTTAAGCGAGAATTTATTTTATTTATTTTAATTTTGATCTACCCCCTCAAGTGTTATAAATTTTACCGCGGAGTTTGGTAAAATTTATAAAACTTAGAATTTTTTGCGTAAATGCTATGAAATTTGATTTATAATATTTGAGTGAACGAGAGTATACAAAATTTGTTGCATGTGATATTTTTTAAGACGATCAATGTTTATTAGGTGACGATTTTTATCGCAACCAATATCCATTAATCTAACTACCCCTCCTGATAGACTTTCTATTACGCAGTATGGACCTATCCAATTTGGTTTGAATTTCCCTCGTGCATCTGTTGGAGGACCTCTAACCTCTTTTAGTACAAAGTCACCTTCTTTAATATTACGGGGGCGTACATTTCAAGTACCCATTTGTTAAAATTTCGCTCAATGCGTTGTTGGTAGACTTGTACATGATGCAAAGCTTTTAATTGCCGTTCATCGAGGAATAAAAGCTCTTCATAACTTGCTCATACCCATTCGACTCCGGTAGCTTACTTTCGAGTACGATGCGTAAGGATAGTATTTCTTGTTCAGTTGGTTGAACTGCGTCCATGCTGAAAAATTAGGAGTATGAAGTTACTCCTATTGAAGTTCGTATGGACGTTCTATAACACCAAAGAGAAAGTGTAGTTGATTCGGTCAGTCTTTATAATGTTCTGCAAAGAAAGCTGAAACCCTACTTTAAACCACATGTAATCCAGATCCTTACAAATCACGTACAGGAAAAAGCCTTATAGAAAATGGATGCCTCAGGACGAATACTTATGTGGGCAAATGAATTTTCTTAATATGAATTCGAAGTCAAGCCTAGAGCAGCGATAAAGGCCCAAGCTCCTGTAGGGTTTCGTAGTGACCCGACACTACGCGGAAGGAAACCCCCCAAGACCCGCCCCTTAATTAAAGCATTTAACAAGCATAATAAACTTAATCAAAAAAGACTAAGAACAAGAATTATACCTTTGTTGCGTGCTTCGCTCCCGAAGAGCTCTTACTTCAAAATCCCGAAACCACGAGATCTCCGACGGATCGTACCCTCGACCCGACCCGAGCGTCCTAAGTCTTGAAGGTTAGTCAAGACCCGGACAAAACAAAACTATGAGTTTTACGAATCAAAGGTTTACTTTTAATTAGAGTTGCCTTATTAATTCCACTCAAGATTATTCATTCCCAAATACCCAAGATTGGTATTTATAGGGAAATGAACCCTTGATTTTTCATCCTCCACCAATGTGGGAGTGTTGAATATCAATGATTTATTAAATTTCCAAATTAAATAAATAATCAAGTAAATCACATTGCGACAAGTGGCATGATCACATGCAAAAGAGTGGTGGCCAAGGTTAGGTGGGGGACCATATGCCTTGCTCCCCAAGGCCTTGATTTGGTCCTCACATCCATGCACAAAACCGGGTCAAGGAAGGCTAGCTGGCTGCCAGCTAGCGTGCCAGCTAGGGCTTCCATCTAGCACTGCCTTGCTGCCCAGCACCCCAGCCAGCCAGTGCGTGCTGATGCTGGGCTGTGCTGGTGCTGTGTGCTGGCGCTGGTGCGTGCTGGTGCGTGCTGGCGCTAGTGCGTGCTAGTTCCTGCCCTGGTGCGTGCTGACGCTGGTGCTATGCCTCGCATCTCTCGCAACATCTCTAGCACCATTGCTAGCATGGCCAGCATGCGTGATGTTAGCGAGCCACGCATGCTGGCCCCTTTGCCTCGCATCATGCGCACTGGCCTTGCACCATGCACCACGCATCGCACCATGCATCACACACTGTCCTCGCATCAGCCTCGCACCACTCGCATGCTGCTGCTGCTATGCCTTCCTCGCACACGCACACGCACATAGGGCCTACCGTGGTGTTGTGCTTGTGCGAGGGGCCTGCGATGGTGCCTAGCACCCAGGCACGCATGTTGCGATGTAGTGCCATGCGAAGGAATGCATGTGCGCAGCAATGCTTGCTGTGTTGATGCGATAGGATAAGGCACAAGCACACGCACACGCGCACTGGCCTAGCCATGCGATGGTGTTGTGCTTGTGTTGTGATGATGCGATGGGCTGCCTAGTGCTTGCGATGGTCAGCGATGGTGCCTAGGCATCATGCTAGGGCAGCGATAGCGCCTAAGCATGATGCTAGGGCTGCAATGGTGCGCCTAGTACACCTAGTGTGCTTAGGCTTGCGCCTAGCCATGCTAGGTGCATGCTAGCTCGAACTAGCCTAGCATCCATATGGTTAGGCCATTGTGGTGCTACGGCTACACTCGTACTTGTCGCTTGTGATTTTGCGACGCTCGGTCTCGACGCCCTAGGCTCGATATCCGACGTCTGTATTCGTAAAACTTTGTCGACTCATTAAATCCTCTCGGATTAATTCTTCGTCTCCGATCGGTGATTTGATTGGGTTCGACCCGAAGAATTCAGTTAAGATTAAGCTTTAATATCAATTGTACCTCGCTATTACTGATTGGAAGCGGCCTCCACCTAGGCATTCCGATCACTTGATCTTACTGAAGAATTAACTCTGTAATAATTCTGAACCCTCTACCAGAAGAATACACTTGTTGGAAAGACACCATTCCTTTCAATCTCCCACTTGTCCTTCCGGACAAGTGTGCATACAGTGTATATCCCATTTCCTATGTCTCTTAATGTTTCTTCATGAACTATAAGGTAAGATTCATTGTAATCCTTATTACGTTCAGAAGTGTTTCTCGATCTCCGAGTTCGACTGTCAATAAGCAGATGACTTCTAAAATCCATCCGAGCACGGCCATGCCTTGTAAACAACAAAACATTTTCCCTATTGTTAATAGGGGGACAATCCCAATCTTGCATTGTAATTTCATCTTTCTAAGAGGAAATAGTCTCCTGAGTGTTCCCGTTATGATCCCCAGTTACGGCATACGTTAGGAAACATCAAAGAATCTATTACTCAAACAAGAAAACTTCACAATACTCATGGTCGGAGGAAACAGGTTCCGATAGTCATAATGAGAAATGTACTTATGACAATTTTAAAATTTCTTAAAGTACTCTCATAGGTCTTATCCAGTACAGTTCCAAACTGTACCTGTGCAAATGATTTATGACTGTCACTTCCTAGCAGCACAAGAAACAGTGCTGTAAATCATACTACACACTAATCTATGGCGGTCATCAATCGTCCATCTGTTAGATGACCTCGATTAGGGACAATTTTCGATTTAAACATTCAATGTTCACTTAACAGGTGTTTCTTTATCCAAGACATGGTCTTGATACCCTGTTTTGAATATTTCCGTAAATCGAATGGACTCATTATTTAATTCTAAACCACAATTAAATAGTAATGGAGTGAATGATAATTTTGCACAAAAATTAATTACTCCATAAATGAATGGTTTCAATACAGTGTTTTACATTAAAACTACCAGTTTAATTAAAACACATGTACAGGGAATTTCAAAGCCAGTCTCCAACATGCTTGATTCCCGTCGCCTCAATGAGCTTGTTGTGTTTCACCTGAGGTAGCGGTTTAGTTAAGGGATCCGCCACATTATCATCTGTGCCAATCTTATAAATTCTGATTTCACCTTCGGATTTCCATTCCCTTATCTTGTGAAATCGCCTTTGCTTGTGTTTAACCTTCTGGTGTTCTCTGGGCTCCCTGGCCTGAGCGATAGCTCCATTGTTATCACAATAGAGGTCTATCGGCCCCTTGATTGAGGTTACAACACCAAGTTCGCTGATGAACTTGCGAATCTAAACAGCTTCCTTGGCAGCTTCTGAAGCGGCCAAGTACTCGGCTTCAGTTGTAGAGTCTGCAGTGGTGCTCTGCTTGGCACTCTTCCAGCTAAACGCTCCTCCATTCAGACAAAATATGTACCCCGACTGTGACTTGAAGTCGTCTCTGTCAGTCTGGAAGCTAGTGTCGGTGTAACCTTCAACAACCAGTTCTTTGTGGCCTCCATACACTAGGAACTTATCCTTGTTTCTTTTTCAGGTACTTTAGGATATTCTTGGTCGCAGTCCAATGCGCCTCTCCTAGATTCAATTGGTATCGGCTCGTTGCACTCAGGGCATACGATACATCTGGCCTTGTACATATCATGGCATACATGATCGATCCGATTAGCGAAGCATATGGGATCTGATTCATTCTTTCTCGCTCAACAGGTGTCTGTGGACACTGTTTCTTGCTGAGAGTTATGCCATGGGGACATGGGTAAATGCCCTCTCTTGGCATTCTCCATGTTGAATCGAGCCAATACCTTATGAATGTAAGTACTCTGACTTAATCCAATCATCCTATTAGATCTATCTCTGTAGATCTTGATGCCCAATATGTACTGTGCCTCTCCTAAGTCCTTCATTAAAAAACACTTTCCCAACCAGCCCTTTATGGACTCTAGTAATTTTGTGTTGTTTCCAATGAGAAGTATGTCATCGACATACAAGACTAGGAATGCAATATAAATCCCATTGACCTTCTTGTATACACAAGATTCATTTGGATTCTTGATAAAACCAAAATTGATAATGGCTTCATCAAATCGCAGATTCCAACTTCTGCTGGCTTGCTTTAGTCCATAAATGGACATCTTCAGCTTGAAAACCTTTCCAGCATTGCCTGGATCGACAAAACCTTCTGGCTGTGTCATATACACAGTTTCTTCCAAAATTCCATTAAGGAAGGCGGTTTTGACATCCATTTTCCATATTTCATAATCGTAATATGCAGCAATCGCTAGGATGATCCGGACGGATTTTAGCATTGCAACTAGTGAAAAAGTTTCATCATAGTCAATCCCGTGGATTTGTCTATAACCTTTTGCCACCAGTCAAGCTTTGTATATCGATACATTTCCATCCTTATTTTTCTTCACTTTGAAGATCCATTTGCAACCAATGGGTGTATAACCCTCGGGCAAATTCACCAAGTCCCAGACTTGATTTTCAGACATGGAGTCCATCTCGGATTTCATGGCCTCTTGCCATTTTGCAGAGTCAGGGCTCGTCATAGCTTGCTTGTATGTCGCCGGCTCATCACCATCCATGACTAGGATGTCCTAATTATCGGTTAAGACGATACCGAGGTATCTGTCTGGTTAAGATCTTTGCTGTTGCGACCTACAAAGGGTAATCGGTTGAGCTTTTTCATTGTCAGTTTGATTCTGACCAATCTTCTTAGATGCTTCCAAAGCATCTAGATTGTCAGTTTTGTCAGGTTGACATTGTTGCTCGTCCTCTCGAACTTCGTCGAGTTCGATTTTCCTCCCACTTGTCATTTTAGAAAGGTGTTCCTTCTCCAAAAAGACACCATCACGAGCAACAAATACTTTGTTCTCGGATTTACTGTAGAAGTAATACCCTTTGGTTTCTTTTGGATATCCCACAAAGAAACACTTATCCAATTTGGGGTGAAGTTTGTCCGAAATTAATCGCTTGACATATGCTTCGCGTCCCCAAATCTTGAGAAAAGACAACCTGGGAGGTTTCTTATTTCATAATTCATATTGAGTCTTTTCAACAGCTTTTGACGGAGCTCTATTCAGTGTTAGTGTTGCAGTTTGTAGCGTATGTCCCCAGAAAGAGATAGGGAGTTCACTAAGACCCATCATTGATCGAACCATGTCTAACAAGGTTCAATTCCTCCGTTCGGACACACCGTTCCATTGAGGAGTTCCGGGAGGTGTCAACTCTGACAGAATGCCATTTTCTTTCAAGTGATCGTCGAATTAATGGCTCAAATATTCGCCACCTCGATTCGATCGAAGTGCTTTAATTTTCTTGCCAAGTTAATTTTCAACTTCTTTCTGAAATTCTTTGAATCTCTCAAAAGATTTAGATTTATTCGACATTTAGTAAATATAGCCATGTCTACTATAATCATCGGTGAAAGTGATGAAATATCGGTAACCTTGTCTTGAGGGTGTACTCATTGGTCCACATACATCCGTGTGTATTAGAGCTAATAAGTCACATGCCCTTTCTTCCAACTTGGAGAATGGCTGTTTTATCATCTTGCCTAATAGACATCCTTCGCAATTTTCAAACGATTCTAAGTCGAATGAGTCAAGAACACCTTCTTGAAGAAGTTTCTTGATGCGCTTGATGTTAATATGGCTAAGACGACAATGCCACAAGTAGGTTTGATTCGACTCGATGGTCTTAGCCCTTTTGGTAGTATTATCGATGTTATAAACCTGTTTGTCTAGTGAAAGCACATAAAGACCATTTTCTGAATGTGCCTTACCATATAAAACATTATCAAAATAAATAAAACAACTATTGTTTTTTATTCGTAATTCAAATTCTTTTGGCAGTATTATCGATGTTATAAACCTGTTTGTCTAGTGAAAGCACATAAAGACCATTTTCTGAATGTGCCTTACCATATAAAACATTATCAAAATAAATAAAACAACTATTGTTTTTTATTCGAAATTCGAATCCTTTGGCGTCCAACGCCGATATTGAAATAATGTTTTTTGTCACTCTTGGAACATGATAGAAGTTTTCAAGTTCTAGAATAAGCCCTGAGGGCAAAGACAAACTGAGAGTTCCAACGGAGACGACAGACATCCTTGCTCCATTGCCGACCCGAAGCTCGACCTCTCCCTTCTTTAGCCTCCTATTTATCCTTAGTCCCTGAGCATTAGAACAAAGGTGTGAGCCACATCCGGTATCTAATACCCATGATGTTTTGCTAACAAAGTTTAAGTCTATAATGAAAATAGCTGATGAAGAAGCAACGTTGTCGATCTTCTTATCTTCCTTGAATTTGAGGCAGTCCCGTTTCCAATGTCCCTTCTTCTTGTAGTAGAAACATTCGGAATCAGATTTAGAAGAGACTGCCTTTTTGTCCTTGCTGCCCTTCGCATATTTTGACTTAGGCGGGAATTTCTTCTTTTTCCCTTTAAAGCTCTTCTTTTTGCCCGGACGTTTGAATGGCTTGCCCTTCCTCACCATGATCATGTCATGGTTTCCCTCATCCTTGAGGGTTTGTTTGGCTTGCTTCAACATACCATGAAGCTCGGTGAGGGTTTTCTCCATACTATGCATGTTATAGTTCATTTTGAACTGATCATAGCCTTCGTGAAGCGAGTGGAGAATGATGTCAATTGCCATTTCGGTTGAATACCCAGCATCAAGCCTTTCCATGTTCTCAAATAATCCAATCATTTTGAGGACATGCGGGCTAACTGACTCTCCTTTCTTGAGCTTGCTCTCAAGGATCTGCCCGTAGGTTTAGAACCTTTCAGTTCGGGCCTGCTCTTGAAAAATATTCTGAAGCTCAGAAATGATCTCAAAAGCCGTCTCCTTTTCAAAGAAAGTCTTTTGAAGGTCCGGAGACATGGTGGCCAACATGATGCATTTGACATCCCGATTGGCACTTTGCCATCGGTTAAGGGCAGCCTGAGTGACCTCCACATTGGGAGCGTCGGGCATTTCCTCATCAAGGACGTATTCCTTTTGCTCCTGCATTAGTACAATGCGGAGATTTCTTTGTCAATCAAAAAAGTTTGGCCCGCTCAACTTCTCCTTGTCGAGAATTGAGCGCAAAGAGAATTGGTTGTTGTTTGAGTTACTTGCACACATGATTCTACAATTGAAAGAATTTTAAGTGAAAAACCACTCATAAATCAATAAGTTGAAATTTAAAACGTTCATGCATATATTCAATCTTATTGAGCATTTAAAATTGTCCCTTATGGGCGAGAATAAAATGATTCCGAGATTGCAAAGATCAAGAAATGGTTAAGCATGCTTTGGCTTTTCTTAATCATTAAATATCTTAAGGTAAGCAATCTAATTGCTAATAGCTCCAAGCTACTCTCGGTTTGATAAAATGTCTCATCTAATGCATCCTTGACATTTTATCTCTTTTGCCACGACATCTAAGGACTCCTTACTGATATCGTTGAGCTTAACGAAGACAACTTGTATACCTAGTATACCTTACGTTCCTAGGGAAGTAGTGATGTCTCTCTTTGGCGTAGTCCATCACGTACGTGCATTAGTTCGGTAAGTGTTGTTCTTGGAACGGCAAATTTTAGCTCAATATTACTAAGGGACCTAGAATTTCTATGTTGGTTGATTTAAGTGAACTTAACTAATCATCGCAACATAATAGAAATCCTAGAGATGCACCTAGCATGACCCCTTTGAAATCTTCAATTTCCATGGGTCTTCATCTTGGCTCGTCTTCATCGAAACGCCGTCTTGAGACATCTTGGCCAAAAGTAAATAAAAGAAGCTAGCTAGAACGACTAAGATTAATCTAATAGTACAAAAATACTTAACGGTTTGTAGACCGTATTTAGATTTACAAAAATACGTAACGGAATGCAGTTTGTATTTTCTATCCTAGTCGGGCCCCACTAGTTGCCATTTTCAAAGATATGTTTTGAAAAACAATCTTCCATTCACCCATTAACTATTTGTGAATGGCCCATGCAATTTTACGAAATACATAATTAAACACGCAAAACTAATAACTAACGTAGGTGGTTAATCCAATTAACGCGCCTAATTAAAACTAGTCAAAGTTGTTTAATCCATTATTTCTAAACGCAAAATGCTTACGCGACTAATTAAGCTCCCACTAAATTCGGCATCCGTGCTTAATTAATTCGATTAATTAAGTCGGCATAACCCATAATTTGTCAAAAATTTGCAAAACCGAAAATCGAGGTTTTTAGCCTCGTTAAAATAATTACCAAAAATATTTTAAAGACGGGATAATGCAAAAAATCATAGCCCAAATCTTAAGCAAAATGCCCCAACAGAACCCTTTGAGGGTGCGCACCATGGCATGGCGCCATGGTGCGTGGCCGAGGCCTGCTATGCCCATCAAGTATCGCTGCTAGCCCAGCAGCCTGCTAGCATGCTGCGCACGCCTGCTGGCATGCTGGTGCTTGCGAGCTGCTTGCGTGCTGGGCTGGCGCCTACTAATGCTAGCCAGCATGCATACACAGCCCCTTCCGAGCCATTGCCCCACGCATTGCTGCGCCCAGCAAGCTCCCTGCCACACACCAACACGCATCATCATGGCACACCCTTGTGCGCACCATAGGCAGCCCAGCTAGAATTGGTGGCGCTTGGGTGTTTTTGCCTTGATTTGTGTGCCAATTCTCGGAATTTAATTCCGATTTGTGTGTGACATTAATTAATTCTAAATTACATTTTAGAATCAATCTGAGGGAAAATAAAATAGAATAAAATTATGTCCTACTTAAATTAAATTAATTTTATTGGTGCACAAGCCTAAATTATCCAAAAAATTTAATTTTGAACAAAATTAGGTCTAACTTTATGCCTAAAATAAAATGAGCTATGTCCATAATTAATCTTGCCAATATGTAAATTAGTAATTGGTTTGACAAATGGGAGTTGGAAAAATAAATTAACCATCCAATGATAAAAAAAATTTCCAACTTGCATATTTGTCTAAATTACCAAGATTACATTTTCCAATATGAAGATTAATCAAATTTTCTCACAAGTAATTGAACTTGATGGATTTTAATCAACCAAACATGAAAAATCCAAACTTTATTCAACGTGGAATTTAGGGTTAGGGTTCCAATCATTTAAACCTTTAAAGATTAGAACTTTAACATAATAGGAACTTAAAATTACAAGATCACAACAAGCTTTCACATTTTATTGCAATTTATTTGCAAAATTTGTGAAAAACAAGTTTATGTGAAAAAATAGTATACCAACTTAAGCACTAATAAAAAACTCCATTATTATGCTTAAGGATATTTTAAAACCAGTAGATTAGTGATGCAAATGTGCATTTAATCTAACCTTGTAGTGCTTGCATTAATCAAGGCTTAAAAGAATTAAAATTTTCGTTGAAAAACGAAAAACCTCAGAAAAATTGGGTTTCTGGTTCGAATTTTGCTTCTGGACAGTCCTAAAAGGGTTGAATCTGTTCCATAATGTCGATTCCACCCAAAAATCACTATTTTTGAGCCAAAATCTGGGTTCGACAGCCATACAAAATTAAAATCGAGTTTTAAAATTAATTAAAACGAGCATCTAATCTAATTAGAAGAACATGAACCAGAAAAATAAATTCTTTTAAAACACCTTAATTAAAAAGTAATTGCAAAAATTTAAAGGAGCGTGGCTCCGATACCGCTGTAGGGTTTCGTAGTGACCCGACACTACGCGGAAGGAAACCCACCAAGACCCGCCCCTTAATTAAAACAATTAACAAGCATATCAAACTTAATCAAACAAGATTAAGAACAAGAATTATACCTTTGTCGCATGTTTCTCTACCAAAGAGCTCTTACTTCAAAATCCCGAAAACACGAGATCTCCGACGGATCGTACCCTCGACCCGACCCGAGCGTCCTAAGTCTTGAAGGTTAGTCAAGACGCGGACAAAATAACTATGAGTTTTACGAATCAAAGGTTTACTCTTAATTAGAGTTGCCTTTTTAATTCCACTCAAGGATGTTTATTCCCAAATACCCAAGCTTGGTATATATAGGGAAATGAACCCTTGATTTTTCATCCTCCACCAATGTGGGAGTGTTGAATATCAATGATTTATTTAATTTCCAAATTAAATAAATAATCAAGTTAATCACATTTCGACAAGTGGCATGATCATATGCAAAAGAGTGGTGGCCAAGGTTAGGTGGGGGACCATATGCCTTGCTCCCCAAGGCCTTGATTTGGTCCCCACATCCTATGCACAAAACCGGGTCAAGGAAGGCTAGTTGGCTGCCAGCTAGCGTGCCAGCTAGGGCTGCTAGCTAGCATTGCCTTGCTGCCCAGCACCGCAGCCAGCCAGCTAGTGCGTGCTGCTGCTGGGCTGGTGCTGGTGCTGGTGCTGTGTGCTGGCGCTGGTGCGTGCTAGTGCCATGCGCTGGTGTGTGCTGGCGCTGGTACTATGCCTCGCATCCCTCGCACCATTGCTAGCATGGCCAGCATGCGTGCTGCTAGCGAGCCACGCATGCTGGCCCCTTTCCCTCGCATCATGCTACGCAGCACGCTACGTACCATGCACCACGCAGCACGCTACGCACCATGCATCACGCATTACTCGCACACGCATCAGCCAGTGACTAGCACTACTATGCTTGGAGGCACGCACACACGCACATGCACATGCGCCAGTGCCCAGCACTGCGATGACTGTGCTTGGTGCGTTTGTGGCCCTGTTTTGTGCACCCAGGCACCCAGGCTAGCATGCTGCTAGCTGCGATGGGATGTCTGGGCTTGTGGTGCTTGCGATAGGCTGCCATGCGCACCCAGGCATCCATGCTAGCACCCTGCTAGCTGCGATGGACTGCCTGGTGCTTGTGGTGCTTTGCGATAGGCTGCAATGGCACGCCTAGGCTGCGATGGTGCACCTAGACTTTGATGGTGCGTCTAGGCTGCGCCTAGAGCTTGCGATGGGCTGCCATGGCACGCCTAGGCTGCGATGGTGCGCCTAGCCAAGCTAGGTTCATGCTTTCGGATTAATTCGTCGTCTCGGATCGGTGATTCAATTGGGTTCGACCCGAAGGGGTCAGTTAAGATTAAGCTGTAACATCAATTGTACATTGATATTACTGATCGGAAGCGGCCTCCACCTAGGCATTCCGATCACTTGACCTTACTGAAGAATTAGCTCCGTAATTATTTTGAACCCTCTGTCGGAAGAATACACTTGTTGGAAGGACACCATTCCTTTCACCTTTTTCGACTGAATTTTTCGTCGGAAATGACGTTTTCCGACGGAATATTTTGTCGGAAAGTACAAATATTCCGACGGAATATAAATCCGTCGTAATATATGGGCTTTCCGACGGATTTTATTTCCTTCGGAAACTTTTATTCCGACAGAATATTCCATCGGAAAGCCAATATTTTCCGACGGATTTATATTCCGTTGCAATTTTCCTACGGAATAAAAATCCGTCGGAATTTCTGATTTTTCCGACTGAAATTCGTGTCCGTCGGAAACTGTCCGTTGGAAATCGGTCTATTTCTAGTAGCGCTTGATCATTCGAACGGCTACGAATTGTTCTTATCCGGACAGTCGGTAGGGTAGTTCGTTTTTAAGTTTAGAAAGCAATGTACCACCCAAATGGGAGATGCTCTCTGAGACGAATTCACTCGGATGGGCGTCGTCGGATGCTCACTCATGTTGGAGCAGGAGATGGTTTTTAGTATTATCCAGCTATTGGCCTCATCAATGTCATCCGGCCATTGGCTTCATTAGTTGATAAGTTTTTGGACTTAGCTTATATCTACTCATGTTGGAGCAGACTTAAAATTTTAACAAGTCCGTCTGTACATTGCACAGACGGTATTTTATACAGAAAGAAATAAGTATGATTGAAAATAAAGAACAACTTTTCATTGATAAACTTTATTTACAAAATTTTAACAAATTTAGTACTTTTTTAAGTTGTCTACATTCCAAGTTCTGGCTAGCTTCTGGTCGTCTGGAGTTTCCAAGCGATAGGTGCCGCCTCGTACTTCTTCATAGATCCGGTAAGGGCCTTCCCAATTGGGAGTGAACTTTCCTTGCTCATTTTCCCTACGGGTTCCTCTGTTTTTTCGTAACACAAAGTCCCCTACTTTCAAGGGCCATTTGTGTACTCTTTTGTTGTAGGATCTTGTCATTCTCAGACGGTAAATCTCATGACTCAAGGCGGCATTGCCCCTGTGCTCCGGGAGTCAGTCCAATGCTAGCCGCATGGCCTCCCAGTTAGCGTCTTCGTCATAATGCATGACTCGAAGGGTTGGCTCATAGTGCTAAATTGGCAAGACGATTTCTGCGCCGAATGTCATAACAAACGGGGTTTCACCGGTTGCCCCTTTTTCAGTTGTTCTGATGGCCCATAGAACATGAGGTAGTTCATCTGCCCATAGACCGCCAACCCTTTCAATTTTCTTCTAAATGCCCCTTGATCTCCAAACCAACTCTTGTGGGTAGGCGTTTCGAAGTGAGGGCCATTGTCAAAGACCATAGACATAGGTACCCCAAACCGGGTGATAATATTCCTCCAAATGAAGGAGATGACATCCTTTATCTTTATGCCTTTGATCGCCTCTGCTTCTAGCCATTTGGTAAAGTAATCAATGGCAACTAGAATATACCTATGTCTGCCTGTAAGAGGCGTATATGGACCAAGGAAGTCTATGCCCCATTTGGCGAATGGCACTAGGCCGTGAATAGCCGTCAGATCAGTAGCAGGACGGTGTATGAGTTTGCCAAATTTCTTTCACTTGTCACACTTCTTCAACATTTCCATGGCATCTGCCTCAAGAGTGGACCAAAAGTAACCTTGCCGCCGAGCCCTTGTTGCTAGAGTCCTGCCGCCTATATGTGATGCACAAAAAACCCGAATGTAGATCCTCTAGAACCTCTTTCCCTCTTTTTGGGGTGATACATTTCAATAGCGGCTGGAGATAACCCTTCCTGAAAAGTTCTCCCTTATGAATATCAAAGCTTGCGGCACGTTTTTTAATTGCAACCGCTTTTATGTATGTATCCGGCAGAGTGTTGTCTGCTTGATAAGCCTGGATGCCATCCATCCAAGTTGAGCTTTGGTTTAGAATTCCAATAATATCTTGTTCAATACTTCTTTTCCCCATAACTTCCCAAAAAACTAATCTAGGCGTATCACAGGAGGCGGATGATGCAAGCTTAGAGAGAGCATCCGCCTGATTTTTTTCTTACCTGGGCACTTGACTTAGATGAAATTCATCAAGTATCGCGGCCTCTTCTTTTACCGCCTGAAGATATTTGATCATAGCCGCCTTACACATGCAGATAGCGGCTAGTAGGGCCTCATATTCCACCTCATTATTTGAGGCTTGAAACTTAAACCGTAGTGCATATTCATACTTGTCCCCTTTTGTGAGACTGGCATATAATCCCTGCCCCCACAGCCGTTCATAGTAGAGCTCCTATCTACATACACTTTCTAAACCTGGTCAAGATTCCCCGGCTCAGCCGGCCTTGTCATTTTGACAATGAAGTGGGCAATCGGCTGACCCTTCACTGCCTTCCTTGTTTCAAAAGTGATTTCCAAACTTTGCATTTCAATAGCCCATTTGAGCATCCTGCCAAATGACTCTAAAATTGTCATTGGCAGCTTGAGGGGTTGATCTGTGTAGATCATAACCGGATGTGCCAAGAAGTAAGGTTTCAACTTCTTGACTGCCATGAAAAGAGCAAGTCGAAACTTTTCAACAATGGAGTACCGTAGTTAAGCACTTCGGAGAACATAGCTAATGAAATAGAGCAGGAGCTGTATGTCGTCTCTTTCACCCATGAGAACAACAATGAGGGCATGGTCTTTGTGCATCACATATAGGCGGCAAGACTCTAGCAAAAAGGGCTAGGCGAATGAACTTAGCATTTGCAACCAAATTTGAGAAGTATCATTGCCAAATGAACCCAGCATCCAATAGCTTGTTTACCTCGGCGGACACCGCCTGAGATCTCTCCTCGCCGTGATTTATTTTCTTTTGCCTAACAGGCTTCTTTTTTGGATCTACGGTGAGCTTGTGGACAGTGAGATCCGGGCTTAATCATGACATCTCTTCCACTTCAAAGGCAAAAATGTGCTTGAATTCTTTCAGCAAATAGTGCAAGTCTGCACCCCAAATTTGCAAATGTAACCATCCCAACCGTAACAGTTCACTCCGGACGTGTATCGTCCAGAATGATGTCAATATGTTCACCAGCCAGCTGGGGACGAAGATCATCTGACCGTTCCCCGGTCAATGATTGCTATTACTTCTCTTTTTTGACAGCTAACAACTGGTCCACCTTCCTCTTTTTGCCGGCTGTTTTTTGAGCAGGCGCGACTTCCTTGAGTTCATCAAGGTGTATGGGCTCTTTGCCTTGGCCAGATGCGGCCACAGTAGGCTTGACGTCTAAGAGATAACACTCTCGCGTTGTCTTCTGATCCCTATTTAGCGAGCCTACAAATCCGTCATCCCTTTAGAATTTTAGGAGCATGAGGGATGGGATAATAACAGCCTTAGATTCGTTGAGGGTTGGTCGGCCTAATATCAGATTATAGGCGGTCAACTCTTCAACAACCAAGAACTTGACGACCATGTTGCATCCTTCCCCCTTCTCCCCTAGCCGGATGCGTAGGTCAATCCTCCCCACCAGATGCACTACTCCACCCCTAAAGCCAACTAATGGATGATAAACTTATTGCATACTGCTAGGCTTGTACTTGAGCTTTGGCAAGTACTAGTAGCTGATAGGTCAGACAAGCTGCCAGTGTCGATAAGGATCCGGCCAACCCTTTGATTAGCCACCTTGCATTCAATGACTATGGGGTCATCATGCGGCCGCCTAACCTTGCCCCTGTCCTTCTTAGTGATAATGACCTTCGAAAAGGTGTCTTTTGACGCCTCGCCCTCATAAACTGAGTTGACATCCAACCGCCTAATGTAGTCCTTGGTGCCCCGGATGGTTGGACCCCCTCTAGCAAAGTCGTCTGCTATTGTATAGATCGACTCTTCATCAGTGTCCGAACTGATAGCAAGTTAGGCTGCCTTTTTTAGCGGTTGTTAATTGTTTGTTTTTAGGGTCACCTTGGACTTCAGGATGTAGGACTTCATCACCCCTTTATCAGCCAGACGGTCCAACAACCGTTTAACTCTTTCTTCTTCTTCTGGGATGGCTTCTCATAGTCATCTGCCACCCAAACTTCTTTTCTTTTCTTGCTCTCTTCTTTTATAGCCGGCTAAGCAGACCGACTCTCTTTTTTGTCAGACTTTTCAAGGTGTGACTGCTTACTCATGGCACAAAGCTTTGTCGCCTGTATATAGGCTTCTGCCTCCATCAGGGCTTCTTAGAAGGTAGCAACCCTCTTCCTTACAAGATCGAACTTAAAGGTCAATTCGTCTTTCAGACCTTTGAAGAAGTCTGTGTAAGCCACTTCGTCATACAACTCTAAATCTCAATTCACATCAGATTAAAGCGCCTGACATAAGACCTTAGCCTTTCTCTATCTCCCTAATGTATGGCACCCAAGTCAAGACTAATTTTCTTAGCAGGGATGTTCATAGTGAAGTTAGAAGCAAACAAGTACGCTAGCATCTTGAAGCTATTGATGCAACTGGCTGGCAGGTTGCCAAACCATCGTTGGGTTATACCCGTCAATGATGCCGAGAAGCATCGGTATCAGGTGGCATCATCTAACCCCTGTAAGTACATGAGGTTTGTGTAAGCCATTAGGTGGTCTTCTCGGTTGGTGGTACCATCATAAGTACCTACAAACACATTCTTAACCTTGGTCGGCTGTGCCGCCTCGGTTATCTCCTTGGAGAACGCAAAAGGTTGTTCCCTGATCGGTGGATAATAGGTCGTTACTACTACCTAGATCAAATATACAATTTTTATCTCCTAACCTAGCTCTATCAATTTCAATTTAGATAGTGGCAAGTTAGGGTCGAATCCCAAGGAAACGGGGGTATTGCACAATCAATACGAAATCTAGGATATATTGCAAGTAACAAAAAAGGGTGTTATGGTTTGGTTTATGAAGAGTTCTATGATCAACTATCTACCAAAACAGACTAAATTAAACCAACATTAAGAAGATTAAACTAGACACTCTAAAATGAAGATGAAGAGCAAGATTGTAGAGGTAATATACCAAGGAGTTCAAACTCTACTCAAAGCAATTAGGGAGAGGGGGTTCCAATCATAATCAACAAGACACTAATGAAAATCAAATAGGAAATATACCAAGGAGTTTAAACTCTACTCAAAGCAATTCATTCTCATGCAACTACTCAAAGAAAGTTGATGAAATCAATCAACCCTAAACTAGATCATTATCATGCATCTAATCTAGGACTAAAACATTGGGGTTATAGGTGCACACAATAACTCCAAGCATATTTAAGTACAAATCATCCCCCTTCCCTAGCTAATAAAACAAATAACTAGAGAATAAAGAGGAAATATTAATATTATAAAAGTTGAAAGATTACCCAATTATCAAAGTAGGTGCAACAATCCAGAAGAAAACATTAATATTTGGTTACAAAGATTAAATCTTAGAGACTAAGTGTTTTCTCTCTCTAAAAGACATGCATTTTCTCTCTCTACAAAAAGTTTTGATGCCAATGTAATAGTTGATGATTGAAAACTCTAGCTCAAGACTATTTATAGTCTTCTATTATAATGAAGAAAATGAGCAAGGGAGAGGGCTCTCCGAACAGGCTGTCGCGCCCTCTCCAAGCTGGGTAAGAAGTTCGCCAGACCCAGACCTTCGCGCTCGCGACCTTTATTGCCGCACCCCCGGGTCTTCGATGTCGCGCCCGCGGCTGGCCATCTCCCAACCATCTTCAGAAACTGCTTGTGGCTCAGGATCCCTCCTGTTTGCGCCCGCGACTGTGAGGCCCGCGCCTGTGGCTCTATGTAGTAGCGTGCCCTCTCCCTTGTGTCATCTCCTCTTCCTTTGGCATGCTTCCTTAGCATCTCCACTCCATCTAACAATCCAAAATTCGCCCATGAGTGCTAGGAGCTATCAAAACACACAAATAAAAGGTAAAAAGTAGAAGAAAAGATAAAACGGAAAGGGAAACACGAGAGGAAGCTAAAGTAAATAAAATAAAAGTAAAAGTGGTGAGAAGAGGCATAAACAAGTGACAAATATGGAGAATTCTCGAATGAAAGAGGGTGAAATGGTGGCATAAATGCCAGTCATCAAAATCCCCCACACTTACCTCTTGCTTGTCCTCAAGCAAAACAAAGAAAAGAAAGACAAAACAAACACTACAAAGACAAACACAACGTGACAAGGTAGAGAAAAGCACTATCAAATTTTAGGGTGGACAAATGCTTTATTCGGACTCAACCATGATAAAAAAACGTCAAAGAATACTAGCCCTTCTCAATTACATGATGCAAGCACGCTTCAAGATGCCAATGGTTGCAAGAGTCAAGCCTAAGCTAAGCATAGAGAACTAGTGAGTCATTCTCCGCCCTAATCGCATCTAAAACGGTCCGCGTTCTCCCCACTAGTTTCAATTCGTCCCCCTAGATGGCTCCTCATGATTCCACGAAGGAACCGAAAAAAGATTCATTTTGAGAAGGTAAAAGATCATCTCGACATCTCAACTATGCATGCTCTCTCCATAGGGTTGAAAACCATCTCCCTCCACTGCTTATTGACCACGCACCCCTAAAGTCTAAGGGTCTTCACTAGGGTTGTAATGACTCGGCTCAAGGTAGAGGTAGGGAGAACATTTGAAATAGTTGTGGTAAGTCCTAAGTAAAGCAAGAGAATGGCCAACTCTCATAGACAAAACTCGAGAAACGACCACAACTCAAACGAACATCCATCATTTCTATTTCAACACATTACCAACCTTATTCAAATATAATCATATATAAATACACAATTTTATATTTTTAAAATTTTTTTTTCTTAGATTGCATCACCCTTCTCAAGCTTTTCTTGCATGTTCGTATACAAGCTTAAATCTCACATCATTGTTCCAAACCAACTCTCCACATAATTTATGCTTATAATCAAAATGTTCATTACGTTACCCTTACACGTCAAATGCTTCACTACCTAAAAGGGTTGGTAAAACATAGGTCGTTAGGCTTGTAATACGGTTAAGACAAGAATAGGAAACATTAGGCTCAAATTGGTTGGCAAGTAGGTTGATGCAAAATGGAAAATCAAAATTTGTAACTAAATAAAAGAGAACATAAACAAAAATGAGAAATGGTGCCCTTTTCCTCCCCAAAAAGTGACAGGTCACGATCTCGCGAGCTAGTAATCAATACAAGGATTTAAACACGCATGGTCGAGGATCCTAAAACGTCGCTCAACAAATTGATGTAGGCTTGAACAAAGTGAACCTCACAAGGGACGAGAAAGTTAAGCAAATACCAACTAGAGGGCTTCAAATCCACTACTGGGAGCAACTCCATCTTACCACAACCCATGAACTAAGGGTTCAAACGCCCTCACAAGTTCTTACCCTTGCTACCTTAGCTAAGGTTTGTCTAATTCAACCAAAGGCAATCTCAAAACGTGCATCTCATCATAAAGTTATGAAAAAGACAAGCATTCTAGGGCGCAACATCACGGATATAGAGTCCAAATGTAACAAGTAAATTCCAAAACACAACCATATCATCATGCCATAATCATCTTTGTCACAAAAAAAAATGAAAACGGAACAAAAGAAGGAAGAAATCAAGGAGGTTCAAACATGAGGCATATAAATTCAGATAAATCCCAATCGACATACAAGTGATCGTTCGGTATCAATACCAACGATCCCAGGTTCCTTGGAACCGCATGCAAACAACCTCGAACCATTAAACTTCTTCCTAAATTAATTCCTAAACTAAATACAACACAAGAAAGAAAAGAGAAAGTAAAGGAGAGATCTCACCCATGTCTCTTGGAGAAAAGAATAGAGCAACCTTGGAATTTACCATTTCTCCATATGTTGCTTCCAAATTTCTTCTAAGCTACAGGTGAGAGAAAAGAAAACGAAACAAACACTAGAGAGAAAAATGTTAGTAAGAGAGAGAGAAAAATCTATGAGCTCAAGTATTTGGGTATAACCTACTACCCAACATATCATTATCATAATCAAATCATCATTATCAAAAAGATAGACATCATCAACAACTAACAACAAAAATGCTACCAAAAGCTTACCAACAACACCCAAACCCAAACCCCTAGACATTCTCCTGAGTCTTAGGTACCTTCCCCCACACTTACCCAAAGCATACCCTAACACTCCCTTTTGACTCAAGCACCCCCCGACACTAGATTAAAGCATCCTCCCCGATGCTTCACATGCACATGGAATAAAAGGGAGGAACAATAAAGGGAGGGAACAACCCGACCGAGGGGAAAACTAGTGTCTACTAGGGCCGACACCACCGTCATGCACACTCCAACTATCGTAGGAGAAACTCGAGAAGGGGGCATGGGGGTCCTAACCTTCGAAGTAGCCGGGGGGCCACCCATAATGACCTTTTAAAAGGTTTAGTTGGGGTGCGGACAACTAGTCATATGGCTCGGGTTGAAATAGAGGTGAAGGGTGAGAGGGATCAACGTAGGGGTAGTTAGGGTCACCCCGATAATCACTCCCACCCGAAACCCGGTAGTCATAATGACCGAACTCGTCAGGGAAATCAAGTCTTGGCACATTAAGGTCCAAAGGACCTTGCCTATAGGGGTACGTAGGTTGGTTATCACCCCCCCAAGATGGCACGGGCCCTTGTTGGGCCGACACATAAGGGTAATTAACTGGGAAGTGATATCCCTCCTACGTGTTGGGTTTCGTAGCGTCCAACGCTACGCGGAAGAGAAACCCGCCCAAGACCCGCCCCAATAATGAAAGCAATTAAAGCATGCATAAACATAATTAAACAATAATTAAGAAAAGGGATAAAGAAGTAATACCCTTGAAGCGTGCTTCACTCACTAACCGAGCTCTTACTTCGAAGCTATTAAGCCTCACAAGCGTGACGGCCTCCAACGGCTCTTACCCACGACCCAACCCGAACGATCTTCGCCTCGAGTGTTAGTCGAGACTTAACCAAGTATAAAAACTAGAGTTTTACAAACTCAAAGGTTTTCATAATAATTAGAGATGCCTTTTTGAGTTACACTCAAGTTATATTCCCATATGCCTAATCATGGGGTATTTATAGGGAATGACAACTTGCATCTCCATTTCATGATCAATGTGGGATAGTTGCATTTTTCACTAATTTATTTAATTCCAAAATAAATTATAAATCAAATGCAATCACTAAGCAACAAGTGTCAACAGGAGAGAATTGGTTAGGTGAAGGCCAAAACCAATGGGGGGACCATTTCCTTGCTCCCTAAGGCATGACTCTAAGCCTTGGTCCCCACTCTCCTCAAATTGGCTTCAAGCAACGAGGGTGAGCTGGCTGCCAGCCTTGCTGGCTAGCATGCATTTCCAGCACGCACAGCTAGCACGAAACAGCCCCCAGCCAGCGCATGCGTGCTGCTAGCGAGCCACGCATGCTGATGTGCTAGGCGAGGCATCGCTACTCGCTGCATTCTGCTGTGCGAGGCTCCTAGCTGCTGCTCGCTGCTTGCTGCTTGGTGCTGCCATGCGAAAGCATGCACACAAGCAAGCAAGCACAGCGTGCTGCTGCTGCGATGGCATGCACGCACACGCACACAAGCACAGGCCTAGCCATGCGATAGTGATGTGCTATGCGTAGGCACGCACGTAAGCACGCATGGTGCTGCGATGGTGCTGCCATGCGAGGCACGCACACACGCAAGCACCTAGTGCTAGCGATGGTGCTGCCTTGTGCGCCTAGCACGCAGGATGCGTCAAGGCTTGCGCCTAGCCATGTGAAGTGCATGCTAGATCGAGCTAGCCTGGCGTCCACATGGCTAGGCCAATGTGATGCTACGGTCATGCTCGAACTTGTTGCTTGTTGATGCTACGGTCACGCTCGAACTTGTTGCTTGTTGACTTTGCGAAGCTCGGTCTCGACGCCCTAGGCTCGATATCCGACGTCTGTGTTCGTAATACTCTAGTGACTCATCAAGTCCCTCGGATTAATTCGTCGGTTCGTATCGGCAGTTCGTTTGGGTTCTACCCGAAGGGTTCAGTCAAGACAAAGTTGTAGTACTAATTGTTCATTCATATTACAGATCGGAAGCGGCCTCCACCCAGGCATTCCGATCACTTGATCTCACTGAAGAATTAGTTTCTTGATAATTCTGAACCCTCTATCAGAATAATACACTTGTTGGAAGGACACCATTCCTTTCAATCTCCCACTTGTCCTTCCTAACAAGTGTGCATACAGTGTATAGCCCTTTCCTATGTCGCTTAATTTCTCTTCATGAGCTATAAGTTAAGAATATTTGTCATTCTTATTACGTCTGGAAGTGTTTCTCAATCTCCGAGTTCGAATGTCAATAAGCAGATGATTTCTAAAATCCATCTGAGCTCGGCCATGCATTTTCACAGTCTCGCTCTTCGAGCGGCCTTGTAAACAACAAACACATATTCCCTATTGTTAATAGAGGACATTCCCAGTCTTGTACTGTAAGCTTCTCTTACTAAGAGGACCTAATCTCTCGAGTGTTCCCAATATAATCCCCAGTTAAGGTGGACGTTTGACAACATCAAAGAGACTAGTACTCAAACAAGAGAACTTCACAATACTCATGGTCGAGGAAACAGGTTCCGATAGTTATTTTGAGAAATGTACTTATGACGTTTTTAAATCTCTTAAAGTACTCTGATTGGTCGATCCGGTGCAGTTCCAAACTAGCACCTATGCAAATGATTTATGACTACTATGTCCTTGCAGCACAAGAAACAGTGTTATAAATTATACTACACACTAATCTCCAGTGGTTATTAATCGTCCATCAGTTAAATGACCTCGATTAGGAATAATTTTTGATTTAAATATTCAATGTTCACTTAACATGTGTTTCTTTATCCAAGACATGGTCTTGATACCCTGTTTTGCATGAAAATTTAATTAGTCCATAAATGAATGGTTTCAACATAGTGTTTTACATTAAGACATCTAGTTTAATTAAAACACATGTACAGGGAATTTCAAAGCCAATCTCCAACGTGCTTGATTCCCATTGCCTCGACGTGCTTGTTGTGCTTCACTTGAGGCAGAGGTTTAGTCAAAGGATTGGCCACATTATCATCCGTTCCGATCTTACAAATTATGATTTCACCTTCAGATTTCTATTCCCTTATCATGTGAAATTGCCTTTGGACATGTTTGACCTTCTGGTGCTCTCTTGGCTCTCTGGCCTGAGCAATAGCTTTATTGTTGTCACAATAGAGATCTATTGGACCCTTGATGGAGGGTACAACACCAAGTTCACTGACGAACTTACGAATCCAAACTGCCTCCTTAATTGCTTCCGAAGCTGCCAAGTATTCGACTTCCGCTGTAGAATCTGCAGTGGTGCTTTCCTTGGCACTCTTCCAACTAAACGCTTCTCCATTTAGGAAAAATATATATCCTGACTGTGACTTGAAGTCGTCTCTGTCAGTCCGGAAGCTAGCGTCGGTGTAACCTTCAACAACCAAATCTTTATGGCCACCATAGACCAGGAATTTATCCTTGTTCCTTTTCAGGTACTTTAGGATATTCTTGGCCACAGTCCAATGCGCCTCTCCTGGGTCTGATTGGTATCGGCTCGTAGCACTTAAGGTGTACGATACATCAGGCCTAGTACATATCATTGCATACATGATCGATCCAATTAGCGAAGCATATGGAATCTATTTCATTCTCTCCTGCTCAACACATGTCTGTGGACACTATGTCTTGCTGAGAGTTACGCCATGGGACATGGTTATGTGCCCTCTCTTGGCATTCTCCATGCTGAATCGTGCCAGTACTTTATCAATGTAAGTACTCTAGCTCAATCCAATCATCCTCTTAGATCTATCCCTATAGATCTTGATGCCCTATATGTACTTTGCCTCTCCTAAGTCTTTCATTGAAAATCACCTTCCCAGCCAGCTTTTACTGACTCTAATAATTTTGTGCTGTTTCCAATGAGCAAGTCATTGACATATATGACTAGGAATGCGATGTCACTCCCACTGACCTTCTTGTTAACACAAGACTAATCTGGATTCTTGATAAAACCAAACTTACTGATGGCTTCATCAAATCGCAGATTCCTACTTCTGCTTGCCTGCTTCAGTCCAAAAATGGACTTCTTAAGCTTGCATACCTTTCCAGCATTGCTAGGATCAACAAATCCTTCCGGCTGTGTCATATACACAGTTTCTTCCAAAATCCCATTAAGGAAGGCGGTTTTAACGTCCATTTGCCATATTTCGTAATCGTAATAAGCAGCAATCGCTAGGATCATCCGGACGGACTTAAGCATTGCGACTGGCGAAAAGGTTTCATCAAAATCAATCCCGTGGATTTGCCTGTAACCTTTTGCCACCAGTCTAGCTTTGTATACTGATACATTTCCATCTTTGTCTGTTTTCAATTTGAAAATCCATTTGCAACCGATGGGTGTGTAACCTTCGGGAAAATGTACCAAGTCCTAGACTTGATTTTAAGACATGGAGTCCATCTCGGATTTCATGGCCTCTTGCCATTTAGCAGAGTCCATCCTCAAGTTCATTGAGCTTATGCAATCTCTTCTCACTCGCCAAGGACATATCCATGTTAAGCTCCTTGATCGCCCACCAAGCCTTATATTCCAATTCAACCGGCAAATGATAAGCCTTGCCGTAGACTAACTGGTAGGGGGTTGAGCCAAAGGGGGTCTTGAAATGCCGTCCTTAGGGCCCAAAGCATGTCATCAAGCTTGAGAGACCAATCTTTCCTACACTCGTTCACCATCCTCTCAAGAAGGTTTTTGATCTCTCTATTGGACACCTCCACTTGCCCTTGAGTTTGAGGGTTGTAAGGGAGACCAACCTTGTGACGAACCCCATATCTCTTGAGAGGAGCTTCAAATTGTTTCTTGGCAAAATGAGAACCTCCATCACTGACTAGCACCCTAGGAACCCCAAATCGCGGGAATATGACCTTCGTAAGAAGCTTGAGCACAACCTTGTGGTCGTTGGTGGGGGAGGATATAGCTTCAATCTATTTGGTCGCATAATCCACTGCCACCAAGATATATAGATTTCCACAAGAAGAGAGAAAAGGCCCCATGAAGTCAACACCCCAAACATCGAATGGCTCCACCTCCAAAATGTTTTGTTGAGGCATCTCATCCCTTTTGGTTATGCCACCACTTCTTTGGCATTTGTCACACCTTGAAACGAACTTGTGGGCATCCTTGTGCATTGTTGGCCACCATAGAAGATATTGAGAGATCTTCGCCACCGTATTTTCTACACCTCCATGTCTTCCACACGGCAATGAGTGGCAATGCTCAAGAACTCCTTCGATCTCATGGTCCGGAATACATTTCAGGAAAAGGCCATCTCCACATTGCTTGAACAAGTAAGGGTCATTCCAAAAATACCTCCTCACTTCCTTGAAAAATCTCTTCTTTTTGTTGAGAGGAGAACTCTGGAGGAACGACTCCACAAGTGAGATAGTTGGCTATGTCCGCGTACCAAGGGCTAGACGTTGAAGCCATAGCCATGAGGGTTTCAAATCCCACCTCCTTATTGATCGGCACATCCTCCTTATTCTCAAAAGGAAGCCTAGATAAATGATCCGCTACATAGTTCTCTGCTCCCTTTTTATCCCTTATTTCCATGTCAAAATCTTGGAGTGAAAGAACCCAACGAATGAGACGCGGTTTTGCTTCCTTCTTGGTCATAACGTAGCGGACCTCTATGTGATCCGTGTACTGAATCACCTTGGAACATATAAGATTGGACCTAAACTTGTCCTTGGCAAACACAACTGCAAGCATTTCCTTCTCCGTTGTTGTGTAATTCTTTTGAGCTTCATAAAGCGTTCTACTTGCATAGTAGATGACATGAGATCTTCCTTCTTTCTTTTGCCCAAGAACCGCACCTACTTCAAAATCACTCGCATCGCACATTAGATCAAAAGGCAAGCTCCAATCCGGAGCTTACACAGCGGGGGAGGAAATGAAAGCTTCCTTGAGCTTTTGAAATGCCTCAAGGAAAGTTTCATCAAAGCTAAACACAACATCCTTTTTGAGTAATTCGGTCAAAGGTTTGGCGATTGATGTAATTTTTTTGATAAATCTCCGGTAAAAACCGAAATGCCCTAGAAAAGCTCTCACTCCCGTAACGGAAGTAGGAGGGGGCAACTTAGCAATCACCGAAACCTTGGCCGAATCAACTTCAATGCCCTTTTTGGATATTTTATGGCCTAAGACAATACCTTCCTCGACCATAACATGGAATTTCTCCCAATTCAACACCAAACTTGTCACTTGAAACCTTTTTAAAACTCTTTAAAGATTGTGAAGACATGTGTCAAAAGACGAGCCAGCAACACTAAAATCATCCACAAAAACCTCAATCTCCTTTTTAAGCATTTCAAATAAAATGGAAGTCATGCATCGTTGGAAAGTTAAAGGAGCATTGCATAACCCGAATGACATTCTTCGGTATGCGAATGTTCCATATGGACACGTGAAAGTAGTTTTCTCTTGATCACTTGGATGGATAGGGATTTGGAAAAATCCGGAATATCCATCCAAGAATCAAAAGAAAGCGTGATGGGAGAGTCTTTCCAACATTTTGTCCATGAAGGGGAGAGGAAAGTGGTATTTCTTAGTGTTTTTGTTCAACTTCCTTTAATCAATGCACATCCTCCACCCAGTCACCGTCCGGGTAGAGATTTCCTCTCCACCTTCTCCCTTAACAATGGTCATTCCACCTTTCTTTGGAACCACATGAACCGGGCTAACCCACTTGCTATCGGAGATAGCATAGATTATGCCCGCTTCACATAATTTCAAAATTTCTTTCTTGACAACCTCTTGGAGGTTGGGGTTCAAACTCCTTTGAGGCTTAATTGAGGTGTATTGATCATCCTTAAGGTGAATACGATGCATGAACAAAGAAAGGATAATACCCTTGATATCATCAATGCTATACCCTATCACATCTCTATATTTTCTCCACACATCAATTGATTTTTCTAAATCAAGCCCATCAAGGGTAGCATTGACAATAATAGGGTATTCCCCTTCATTTCCAAGATAAGCATATTTCAAAGAAGGGGGAAGGGGCTTGAGTTCTACCTTGGGAGGAGGCTTGGAACTCTCCTCCAACTTTTCCTCTGATAGTTCGAGCTCATCATCTCTAGGATCATCCTCTTCCTCCTTTTTGGCTTCTTCAATGGCCATGACAAACTCCTTTGCTTCTTGAGAGTGGTACTCTTCTTTGCATGTAAGTTCTTCAACCATTGGATCTTGAGGGCTCATCACAACCCTTCCCAAACGATCTAACTCTTCACTCACAACATCAACTCTATAACACTTCTGAACCATGGGGGTCTTGAGTAACTTAGAGAATTCAAAAACAATTTTTTCATCGGCTACATGACATGTAATGGTGTTGTTCTTGAAATTGATTACCGCCCCCAAGGTCTTAAGGGCTTCACGACCCAAAATCAAGGGAGTATCCACATCTTCCTCCATATCCATCACTATAAAATCACAAGGCACATAGATATGCCCAACTTGAATAAGGACATCTTCAAGCTCACCACAAAGTAGCTTCACCGAACGGTCGGCCAATTGAATGGTTTTCCTTGTCGGGATCATCTCAATATTAAGATTTTGAGCAATGGATAGAGGGATCAAACTAACACTTGCTTCAAGATCAGCTAGGGCACCCTTAGCTTCCATGTTCCCAATCTTTACCAACAAAGTGAAACTTCCCGGATCTTTTTGCTTCTTGGGCATCTTATGTTGAACAAGTGCACTCACTTGATAGGGGGAGAGTGATAAGCTCATCATTGAGCTTCCTCTTGTTGGTGAGAATTTCTTTCAAGAACTTGGAGTATAAAGGCATTTGTGTGACAACTTCAATGAAAGGGAGGCTTATGTGCAAGTTCTTCATCACACTTAGGAACTTTGCAAATTTGTCATTAAATTTTCTCTCTGCACGTCGACCGGGAAAGGGAACCGGTCTATCAAGATTTCTAGCCTCACTAGAAGTTGAGGATGTCACCACATCCTTAGATTTCTTTTTCTCCATACTTCTCTCTTTCTCATCAACCTTCTCATCTTCAACTTCTTTATCTTCACTCACACTCTTTTCTCCTTCCTTCTTTTCCTTGCTATCCCCCTCCTTCGGACCCTCATAGGATGTCCCCGATCTCAATGTGATTGCCTTGCAAGAGTCGGGTTTCACAATGTTGGAAGGGTTGAATTGGTTTGTGATTGTCCGGGTAGAGTAGAAGGTGAGTTCGTTCAAAGGAACACTCTCGGCCAATTGAGCTAGTTGTGAATCAACCATCTTGTTTTGAGCCTTGACCTCTTGCATTTGTTGATTCATGGCTTGAAGTTGTTGAAGAATTTGGGTTTGAGTAGAATCGGGTTGAGATTCTTGCTCTTGACTCCTTTGAGTCGCTTGATTTTGATTGTGGTATTGGTGTTGATTATTGTCTTGGTGGTTTCTTAAGTAGTTTCCCCTTGGGTTTTGGGTTTGGAATGGAGGTGGGTTTTGGTATTGGGAAATGGAGTTGTATGGTTTTTGAGCTTGTTGATTCCATTGTTGAGGTTGGGTTGCAAATCCGGGTGGTGGTTGTCTCCAAGCTATCCCACCGCTACCTCCCCTATATCCATCTTGGCTTGTGTTATAAGCCGCTATATTCTCCGGGCTCAAACCTCCATAATAAGATGTATCGTGGTTTGTGCAACCACAATTTTGACAAGAGAAAGAGTTGACTTGGGAGGAGCTTGCCCCACTACTGACATTCGTCTTTAACTTTGCAAGCCCTTTTGTCAAGAGTTCGATTTGATGTTGCAATTGATCAACCTTCTCCCACTCATACTTTCCACCCTTCTTTGGCGCATTCCTCCTTCTACCTCCCCAAGAGTAGTTCTTCACTACCTCTTCAATTGTTGCTTCAACTTGATTTTGAGTGACTTTAATCAATTTTCCACCCGCCCCCGCATCCAAGTTAGCTCTAGACATAGGTTCCAAACCATCGTAGAAGAACCTCATGAACAAGCTTTGACTGTATTCATGATAAGGACATGCTTGTACCAACTCTTTAAACCTTTCCCAAGCTTCACTAAGACTCTCATTTGCTTCTTGTTCAAACGATGCAATCATCCTTCTCATGTCGACGGTCTTTTCTTCGGAAATGAATCTCTTAAAGAATTCCTTGAATATCTCCCTCCATGTTGTGAGAGAATTAGGCTTGACTTGCTTGAGCCACTTCTTTGCTCTACCCGCAAGAGATTGTCGAAATAGATGCATTCAGATGTATTCTTAAGAAACTTGATTGGTTTGTATCATGGCACAAAGTTCAAGGAACCTATCAAGGTGCTCAATAGGATCTTCAGTTGGAGAACCCGAAAATTGCTCCGCTTGAACCGTTCTAGTGTATTGAGGATGAATGGTGAAGTTGGTTTCCGTGACGGGTAGCAATATCCCACCAGTGAGCTCATAATCCTCCAGATTACCGAACTCACGAAACAAAATATCATTCTCTTGCCTCGCCATTTCCTCTCTTTGAGAACTTGAAGACCAAGAATCACTCTCACTATCAAAAATGGCACCAAAACCTCGACCCTCTTCTTGATAAAGTCTTCGGACTGTCTCAAAGTGCGGTCGATTTCGTGGTCAATGTAGTAGTAGGAGGTCCTTGAGATCTCCTTTGCATCCACCAAAACTAAGAAAACAATTACCAATGACTATCAAGAGAGTAAAGGAACAAAATAAAAAGGCAACAAATCCAAAAATAACACAATGAAAGTGCATAACAAGTCGTTTCCCCGGCAACGGCGCCAAAAATTTGATCAATGGATAACAGGTCGTTACTACTACCTGGATCAAATATACAATTTTTATCTCCTAACCTAGATCTATCAATTTTAATTTAGATAGTGGCAAGTTAGGGTCGAATCCCAAGGAAACAGGGGTATTGCACAATCAATACGAAATCTAGGATATATTGCAAGTAACAAAAAGGGGTATTATGGTTTGGTTTTTGAAGAGTTCTATGATCAACTATCTACCACAAGAGACTAAATTAAACCAACATTAAGAAGATTAAACTAGACACTCTAAAATAAAGATGAAGAGCAAGATTATAGAGCTAATAATGGCAAAAAGCACTAGGGAGAGGGGGTTCCAATCATGATCAACAAGACACTAATAAAAACCAAATAGAAAATATACCAAGGAGTTCAAACTCTACTCAAAGCAATTCATTCTCATGCAACTACCCAAAGCAAGTTGATGAAATCAATGAACCCTAAACTAGATCATTCTCATGCATCTAATCTTTGACTAAAACATTGGGGTTATAGGTGCACACAACAACTCTAAGCATATTTAAGAACAAATCATCAGCTAAAGGTAAAATCCAATCAATAATCAATAGGAACTCAAATAAACATGACTTTTACCCCCTGCCCTAGTTAAAAATCTAAGCTAGAGAAAAGAAAATAGCCATGACAACTAAGCTAACCATGTATTCAATACTAACACAACCTAGCATGATTCTAAGTCAAAGAGAAATCAATGAAACCATAAAGCATGGAAATTTATGGAAGAAAGCATAAATAAGAGCAATAGAACTAATAAAACTAACTAGAGAATAAAGAGGAAAGATTACTATTATAAAAGTTGAAAGATTACCTAATCATCAAAGTAGTTGCAACAATCCAGAAAAAAGCTTGAATATTTGGTTACAAAGATTAAATCTTGGAGACTAAGTGTTTTCTCTCTCTAAGAGACATGCATTTTTTTTCTCTACAAAGTGTTTTGATGCTAATGGAATAGTTGATAATTCAAAACTCTAGCTCAAGACTATTTATAGTCTTCTATTATAATGAAGAAAATGAGCAAGGGAGAGGGCTCTTCGAACAGGCTGTCGCGCCCTCTCCAAGCTGGGTAAGAAGTTCGCCAGACCCATATCGCAGCGCCCGCGACCCTGATTGCCGCGCCCGCGGCCAATAACGTCGCGTCCGCGGCTCTATATGCCGCGCCCAAGGCTGGCCATCTCCCAGCCATCTCTAGAAACTGCTCGTGGCTCAAGATCCCTCCTGTCCGCGCTCGCGGCTCTATGTAGCAGTGCGCCCTCTCCCTTGTGGCATCTCCTCTTCCTTTGTCAAGCTTCCTTAGCATCTCCACTCCATCTAACAATCCAAAATTCGCCCACGAGTGCTAGGAGCTATCAAAACACACAAATAAAAGGTAAAAAGTAGAAGAAAAGATAAAAGGGAAAGGAAAACACTATAGGAAGCTAAAGTAACTAGAATAGAAATAAAAGTGGTGAGAAGAGGCATAAACAAGGGACAAATCAGGGGAATTCCCTAATGAAAGAGGGTGAAATGGTGGCATAAATGCCACTCATCATTCCCCAAGTTAGAGCAGACATATCTTCCAGTCCAAAGGTTGGACAGTTTGGGCCGCCTGACCTCCAAAGAGGGTCGGCTGCATGTATGGTTGTCCATACGGCATGTATCGCTGCTGAGACACATATGGAGCCGAATGGATTATCTGAGGGCAAGAGTGGACAGACAGGCCGCCTAACTAACCCTCCTTGTTTTATTGCGAATAACGCATTGAGGTATTCTGAAAGCTGTCTGAGTAAGTCGACGTTGAAGCCGACTCAGACATTTGTTGATTTTTCTTCTGCTAGATTAACATCTAGGCATCAAAATAAGTTATTTTTTATTTATCCGGCTGAACATGTCGGATGGCTTTCCTCTTCCTTATTTCAGGAAATCGGATCTTAGACAGATCAATCAAGGGCCGGCTCTCATCTTTTGGTTTGGGATGCGGAGTAGGCACGCGGTCCTTGACTGGCTTTTTCTTCTTGGTCAACTAAACCCTGCTGGAGCCAGCCGTCTTCTTATTGATCAAGTCCTTGATTTTCCCTTTAAAACTTGTCATGAATTTCATGAGTTCGTCTTTAGTAACTGGGGCTGCACCTTTTATCGCCTGGGGTTGTCCAAACGGTCGTCCGATTAACTCACTTGGATTAGCTTGATCTTTTCCCTGTTCCCTTTTCCATGGGACGGGTGCGCCTAGTTCCGAGTGACCCGTTTGGGGCCACATAAGTTTTGCCATCTAAGTCATCACCACTGTGTTGGCCTTTATAGACCTCAAAGTCTGTTGTAGGCCGTTTCTCATTAAGAGCTGGTATAGGTTCTTGTGAAGCCATCTTAGAAGTACTCTCTGCATAGACGATGCCAAATATTTTAGGGTTTTAACACCATGACTGGATTCCAAGCGCCTGTACCTACAAAACAACGGAGACTCTGGTTGGGAGGAGTTCCGCCTCTCACGATCAAGTTAGAACGTGTTAGGATGATGTAAAAATTGCGGAAAGTAAAGTATCTTCTCGGATTCCGAGATCAAGAGTGCTCTCTTAGTGGAGAATATATGCATTTAATGATTGCTCTATTTTCAGTGAATATTTGTGAATATCCTCCCAAGTGGGAGTATCTCCCTATTTTTAGGGTCTTGGAATTTGTGGCACCATTCTAGGTTACGGAAACCTAGGAATGGTGGGCTTTCACAAGAATTTGGCCTTAAAGGCCGCCTTTTTCCCAATGATTGGTGATGCCACGTGTCAGCAGATGAGAGGTTAATTTTGAACCTCTTTAAGGGTGACACATGTTACCATCTTATTGGGCCACGTGGCCTTAGGTATTTTTACCCAAATCACATTCGACTTAGAGTCGTTTGAAAACTACGAAGGATGCTTACTAGGAAAGATAATAAAGTAGCCATTCTCCAAGTTGCGATAAAGGGCTAGTGACTTATTGGGTCTTATACACACGGATGTATGTGGACCAATGAGCACAACTACAACAAATGGTTATCGCTATATTATCACTTTCACAGAAGACTTTAGTAGATATGGCTATGTCTATGTTATGTCGCAGAAATATGAATCTTTCGAGAAGTTAAAAGAGTTTCAAAGTGAAGTGGAAATCAACTTGGCAAGAAAATCAAAGCATTTCGATCGGATCGAGGTGTCAAGTATTTATGCCACGAATTCGACGATCATCTAAAAGAAATGGAATGGAGTGTCCGAAAAGAGAAATGAAACTTTGTTAGACATGGTTCGATTAATGATGGGTCTTAGCAATCTTCCTATCTCTTTCTAGGGACATGCACTTTTAATCGCAACAGTCACTCTAAACCGTGCTCCGTCAAAAGCTGTCGAAAAGACTCCATATGAATTGTGGACGAAGAAACCTGCACTGTTGTTTTTTATTAAGATTTGGGGTTACGAAGCATATGTCAAAAGATAATTTCAGCCAAGGGGTATTACTTCTACAACTAGTTTGAGAACAAGATATTTGTTGCTAGAGACGGTGTCTTTTGGGAAAAGGAGTATCTTTCTAAAATGACAAGTAGGAGGAAAATCGAACTTGATGAAATTCGAGAAGATGAGCAACAAAGTAAACCTCAAAAAACAGACAATCAAAGTGCTTTAGAAGCAGCTGTTGACATTGGTCAGTGTCCAATTGACAATGTGCAAAGTCAAAATGACAATGAAAATGCTCAGCCTATTACCTTGTGTACGTCGCAAAGGGCAAGATCTCAACCATACTGATACCTCGGTGTTGTCTTAACTGAAGATCAAGACATCCTAGTTGTGGATGGAGATGAACCAGCGTCATACAAACAAGCTATGATGAACTCTGACTCTGCAAAATGGCAAGAAGCCATGAAATCTGAGATGGACTCTATTTCGGGGTTTTTGGAGTCCCTCGGGAGAGTTACAAATCCAAGAATACGCGTCGACCGTTTGTATCCGCAAAACCACGGAAACACCGGTTGGGTAGAGTTCCGCCTCCGACAATCAAGTTAGAACGTTTCCGGATGTATAAACGTGCGAAATGTAGAGGTTTTTCTCACGGATTCCGAGAGAATTCTGCAATTAATATTGCTCGGTTTTTTAGTGTGTAATTATGAATGTGTAATAAATGAGTATTTTCCTCTACTTATAGTGGAAGTGGATTAGTTCCCTTTTTAGGGTTAAAGTGCCACGTGTCAGTAGAGGATTGGACCCCCTAGGATCTCTCTGAGGCTGACATGTGTCAGCATGCTATAGGGCCACGTGGACAGGATAATTTTACCCTAAACATTTGCCCCTCACTAGTGTGACGTGGCTTGCCACGTGGCACTTGTGACAGGTGTCACGCTCTGAGAAGGTGATGCTTTGTCTCCTTCTCTCTCTTTATTTATTTTTTTATTTTTATTTTTTTATGAATTCAAATTTAGAATTCGAATTGGGAAGGTGACGGTTCGCCTTCCGGGGTTCTCTATAAGTAGAGACCCCCCTCTCTCATTTTCACACTTCTAAGAGAACGCTCTGATACCGGCTGCTACTTTATTCAAAACCATCCTCTTTATTCACTCATCCGGTCACCGTCTGAGTGTTTTTTGCTCAAAGCTCATAGGTACCGCCTAACCATACTCAAATTCCTTCCCTTTGCTCTCAATATACGCACTGCCGGTAACAACCGTCTGTGGCATCTTCAAGCAAATTTCCTGTAAACCGCCTGAGAACCCTTTGACCTTTCCCTAGCTTTCAATACACCCACAGCCGGTCACAACCGTGTTTGGTATCTTTAATCAAATTTCAGAAAAACGTCTAGTTCTTCAGTGAGATTCAGTTTCTCTTCAAGGGGGTACATCCGGGATACCGTCTGGGGTATCATCAAGCAACAAAAAGGATTTCCAGTTGCTGACTTCAAGGAGTCAACCGTCTTCAGATTTTTTACAACTTCAAGGTACCGTCTCTACCCTTTGCAACTTTTTTGCGCTTTTTCCCGTTGTGTAGCTTGTAAAGAATAATGGAATCACCTAACACACACACGGCACGACCTAGGACAGTTGTTAGCCGGTCACCGGATACAACTAAGTCTAGGACTAGGGATGCCGTCTAGGGGTGTTTGGACCACCCTTACTCTTCTGTGAATCTGGCCGCCTCTGTTCATGTGTAGGATAGAATGGCTCAGAGGAGACGGACGGCTTCAGACCAAGAATATCAGTTAGACGACTCAGCCGAAGCTTTGGTTGACCATGTTCCTTATGATCAGTCGGGCGTACCTAGCACGCCTAGGGATGATATCTTGGACGAATCCGAGGATACAGGAGGTGAGGAGACCGTCTAGCAATTAGACTCTACTGATTCGACTATGGAACCGGATGCCCCTCAAGAGGATGAACAGGCATATAAGTGGCTCATTATCAACAATCCAACAGAGGCGCACATGACCGCCCGGGATATGGTCACTCTAAATGCCACCCTTCCATCATTTTTGGAAATGCGCCTAGTTAGGGCCAGATGGGAGATTGTTGTGCCGCTTGTCGAGGCAACCGTCGTCTGGGATGATGACCTTGACCATGACAATGATTATTTTGGCTGCTATGAGGAGGCGTTCAAAGCCGGCCTCCGGTTCCCCTTCCAAAATACAATACAGGCAATTCTAAGGGTTACGACCTTAACGTCTGGTAGCTAACACCCAACTCTTGTGTGAATATACTAGGATACATAGCCGCCTGCGAGATGCAGGACATAACGCCTAGCTGGGAGGCGTTGGCACATAAGCACTACCTCAGCCGTGCCCTAGGCGGCTGGAATGCATGGTATACATTGACCGGACTTCATGATGACGCTTGACAAGCTGTCAAAATGGAGCAGCTGGAACAGCAAGTTTTACATGGTTTATTCCCCCTCGCTGCAACTAAACAATCGGCTGCGTTGCTATAACACACACCCGACTCTCCTTGGAAAGAAGTGTGCCCTTCCTAGAGTACCGGAAGAGGCTTGGAATCAAATAATGGAGACGGGTCTCTTCAAAAAGACCTCCTTGCCTTTGGATAATGGGACAAAAGTCATTGTCCCCAAGAACAAGGTCCCCTATCCGCACTTGCTAAAGGACAAGGCGTTCCTTTCTGCCTGTGGCCTAAGCACAATGTTTAGCAGACGTATGTTGATTGTTAACCGGCACTTTATGCCGTTTGTATCATGCTTGAATGGATTTTAAGTTTTTGATTTTTCTTCCTTGCAGAGAAATGATTAAACATGGTGCCACCTGAAAAGTCACCGGCTAAGTCTGCTGTAGATATCCAGAAGGATCAATAGGAGAAAAACAGGGCCCAATTGGCGCCCAAAGAAGATGAGGTAAGCGTCGGCTGAGCACCTTTACCATTTGTACTGTTTGAAGCTTATTTTTGACATTAATCGGTTGTGTTATTTTCCTTTTTCAGATGAGGAGCAATAATGTTCCTCGTTCTCTAAGACAGATGTTGAAGAGACCGGGAGAGCAACCCTCCCAGCCTGCTTCCAAATCAAGAAGGGTTCCGGCTGCCCCTGCCTCAACCGGAAGACTGTCTATGCCTGAGAGGCCTACCTCAGCAGGCAAAAGCCTAAAAGATCTTGGCCTTAGCTCAGGGCCGGCTAAGGTAGGAACGAGGGAGCCCGAAATTCCCTCAAGCCAGGTGCTTATTGTAGCATCCGGCTCTAATGCGGCTGGGGGTGGAGTGACCCCTGAGCCTGAAAATCAAGGTACTGCTCTCACCTTTGATCCCCCCTAGCCGCTTGGGCCTATGCGAGTCAAGTCCCAAGCTACGCAATAAGGGAATTCTTCAGGCAGCCTGCAGAATATAGGTGCCACCTATGCTAATTACTTAACCGATAAATCTATTGATGTAGATGCCTCTTCTCTTTGGTCGGATCTCCAAAATTTTGCCAAGAGAATGCTGAAGACCTTCACCCGGTCCGAGAAGGAGGTGGTGCCGGGTATACACCAGGTAAACATAGACCGCATCAACTCACTGCTCGTTGAGGTAATTAACCGGTTGGGGTGCTTTTGTGCCACTTTATTCTTTTATCGGATGTAGCGTAATTGAAATACTAACCTCTTTCCGGCTGACTTTGCAGCTGATGTTGTGGGTGGATGGCATGAACGTCCCCTTGCGAAAAAAGCAAGAGGAGGTAAGGGATACCAATAGAAGGGCAGCCGAACTTATTAATGTTACCTAATATAACACCCTAATGTATGAAATCGAAACTAAAAGCCGGGAGATGAAAAAGGAGAGCTAATCAAGGAGCTCACGGCTGCTGCTGACCAGCCAACAAGAAGGTAGCCGACTTAGAACTTCAAATAAAAAACCTCCAAGCTGAGTCAAAGCATTGGGGGATGTTGACAAGGAGAACACCGAGCTGCGGGCTGAGGTCAACCGGCTGAAGAATGAGCTGGCCCAGACCCAGGTGGACCACGAGGGGAAGCTGGAGGCTGAGCAAAACCGGCTGATTGCCGAGAATGAGCGCGACTGTGAAGAGCGCATGAAGATGGCTTGGTCTATGATCCATCCGGACACCGACTAGGCTTTCTTTGACCTGCGGACTAAGGTTCTCGAAATAAAGAGGTCGGCTCCCTTTGAAGAATGGGCCAGCATTTCCGAGGAGGAAGAGGAGGAGCAGACGGAAGATCAAATGTCGGGTGAGGCTAACGAAGCTAAAGATGCTCCTCCTTCTGGCCAGGGCCAACCGTCTTAGCATCAGCAACAACACCAGCAGTAGCTTGATTTGTTTTTCTTTCTGTCTACTTCCAGCCTGCGAGTTGTGTAGTTTAATTGTATCTCCTATCCCCGGACATAGGTCGGGCTGACAATCTTTTCTTATTAATTTATTTTTTCGACTAATTAGGTCTTTCCCTTGATATTATTTGCTTCAATTTTTTTAATTTTTGCCCGTACAAATCTTTTTCTTTTTGCAATTTGATTTGATACGTGCGGTATACCAGATGCATTGGCTCTGCCTGCCTCTGGACGGTTGCTTGCTTAATATTATCCAACTCTAAGCAAGTAGCCGTCCATACAAGCATCTGGACGAATAGATAGGCGGTCCTTGACCATATTTAAAGTAGAATTATTCTATGTTGGTTAAGCAGACGGTGCTGGCTAGGGCCAACCTAGATTATTCTTTTAACCAGCTGCGGATTACTCTTTGGGTATCAGCCATTGTCGTTTGCTGGCATGTAGGCGGCCATTAGCCAAACGTATGTATCTTAACCAAGTTATGAATTAAATGCTAGGGTTTTGACCTTAATTAATTTGAGTTTGTAACCGACTGTAGTGCTTTTGTGCAAAGACCGGTTACTTTCAACCAAGATTTTTGTTACCATCTGTGTTGCTTTGAAGCAACGACCGGTTTTATCTTGGTTTCAATTAGTCATTCAAACAACCGTGAGTTATCCTTAACCTAGACAGTCGGTTAAAGCCGATTAAGTTATGATTTATAGAACAATGTACCACCCAAAAGGAAGATACTCTCTTCAACGAATTCACCCAGAAGGGCGTCGCCGGTTGCCTGCTCATGTTTGAGCAGGCGGTTTAAGATATATCCGACCATTGGCCTTATGAATAGCTTAGTTTGATACTTAGCCTACGTCTACTTAGTTTAGAGCAGAGGGTTGCCCGATTGTGCATTGCACAGATGGGACTTTGCACAAAAGACAATGAAAATAAAGCATTCTTTCATTAATATACTCTATTTACAAAGATTTACAAGTACTTAGAAGTAGTACTTTTTCAAGTTATCTACGTTCCAGGTTCTTGCTAGCTGCCTTCCATCTGGAGTTTCTAGGCGGTAAGTGCCGCCTCTAACTTCTTCAAAAATCCGATAGGGCCGGGGCCCTCCCAATTAGGGGATAACTTTCCTTGCTCATTGGCCCTACCAGTTGCCTCCATTTTTCGTAACTCAAAGTCCCCTACTTTAAAGGGTCGTTTGTGTACTCTTTTGTTGTAGGTCCTTGTCATTCTCAGACGGTATATCTCATAACGCAAGGCGGCATTGCCCCTGCGCTCCGAGACTTAATCCAATGCTAGACGCATGGCTTCCCAATTTGACCCTTCATCATAGAGCATGATTCGAAGTGTTGGCTCATAAAGTTCAATGGGCAGGACGGCTTCAATGCCGTATGTCATGAGAAATGGGGCTTTACCGGTTGCCCCCTTTCAGTTGTTCTGATGGCCCATAGGACATGAGGTAACTCATCCGCCCATAGACCGCCAGCTCTTTCAATTTTCTTCTTAATTCCGTCTAAGATGAGCTCGTTGAAGGCTTCAACTTGGCCGTGTGCTTGGGGACGACCGACTGATGCAGAACAATGTGAGATCCCTTGATCTCCCAACCAGCTCTTGAGGGTAGGCGTTTCAAACTGAGGGCCATTATCAAAGACCATAGACATAGGTACCCCAAACCGGGTAATGATGTTTCTCCAGATGAAGGAGATGACATCCTTTGCCTTAATGCCCTTGACCACCTCTTCCTCAACCCATTTGGCGAAGTAATCTATAGCCACAAGGATGTACCACCGCCCGCCTGTGGCAGGCGTATATGGACCCATGATGTCCATGCCTCATTTTGCAAATGGAACTGGGCTATAGGTAAACGTTAGATCAGTAGCCGGACGGTGTTTGAGCCGGCCAAATCTTTGACACTTATCGCACTTCTTCACCATTTCCATGACGTTTGCCTCAAGAGTGGGCCAAAACAAGCCTTGCCGCCTAGCCCTTTTGGCTAGAGTTCTACCGCCTATATGTGATGCACAAAAGCCCGAGTGCAGATCCTCTAGAACTTCTTTAGCAGCGGCTGGAGGTAATCCTTCCTGAAGAGTTCCCCCTTATAGATCTCAATACGTGAGGCTCGCTTTTTCAATACAGCCGCTTCTAAAGAGGCGTCCGACAAAGTTTCGTCTGCCAAATAAGTCGGATGGCATCCATCCAGGTTGAGCTTCGGTCAAGAACTCCAATGGGATCATGTTAAATACTTCTTTATTCCATGACTTCCCAAAAGACTAACCTAAGCGCATTACAAGAGGCGGCTGATGCCAACTTAGACAGTGCATCCGCCTGAATATTTTTTGCTCTGGGCACCTGACTTATGAAATTAGTCAAGTGTCCCGGCCTCATCTTTGACCGCCTGCAGATACTTGATCATAGCCGGATAGGTGGCCTCGTAATCACCATGGTATTGGCTAACGATCAACTTTCCTTGCCCCTTCCTCCTTACACATGCGGATACCGGCTAGTAGGGCCTCATACTCCGCCTCATTGTTGGAGGCTTGGAACTTGAACCGTAGTGCATATTCAAACTGGTCCCCTTCCGGAGACTTGCAAATTACGCCTGTACCACAGTCGTTCATAGTAGAGCTGCCGTCTACATAAACCTTCCAGACCTGATCAACATTATCCGGCTGAGCCGGCCTTGTCATTTCCACAATGAAATCGGCGAACCCTTCACTGCCTTTCTTAGTTCAAAGGTGATTTCCAGACTTTGCATTTCAATATCCCACTTAAGCATTCTGCCGGATGACTCCAAGGTTATCATTGGCCGCTTCAGGGGTTGGTCTGTGTAGACCACCACCGGATGTGCGAAGAAGTATGGTTTCAACTTCCTGATTTCCATAAACAAGACAAGGCTAAATTTTTCAACCAAGGGGTACCACAGCTCAGCATTTCGAAGAACATGGCTAAAGAAATAGACTAGGAGCTGAATGTCGTCTCTCTGAGCTAGGAGAACGGCACTGAGGGCATGACCTGAGACGACCAAATACATATAGAGAACCTCTCCTTCTGGAAGGCTGACCAGCCATGGCAATGAGTGAAGGTGGTCTTTCAATTTCTGGAATGGCGCCTCAGCATTTTCCCCCCATTCGAATCTAGTCTTCTTCTTGATTGCCTGAAAGAAGTAGAGGCACTTGTGGCCTGACCGGCTGAGGAATCGCCCAAATGCCGCCAGACAACCGGTAAGTTTTTGGACTTCCTTGACAATGCGGGAAACTTCATGTCAATTATTGCCTGTACTTTTCCCGGGTTGGCCTCTATCCCCCTTTGATCAATAAAAAATTTGAGACACTTCCAAGACTCAACACCAAAGACACACTTTTTGGGATTAAGCATGACCTTATGCCGTCTAAGGGTGGTGAAGGTTTCTCGGAGGTCAGCGTGGTGATCCATCTGGAGCTTAGATTTGACTATCATGTCATCAATATACGCCTCTAAATTCCTCCCAATTTGATTAATGAAGACCATATTAATCATCCTCTAGAAGGTAACATGCGCATTTTTCAGCCCAAACAGCATCACCGTATAACTATCGATCCGCTAGAAGGTAATAGGCGTCCATGAAGCTCATCAAGGCATGAGTGGTTGTAGAGTCTACCAGACTATAGATCTTTGGAATTGGATAGCTATCCTTTGGACATGCCTTGTTCAGATCAGTGTAATCAACACAAATCCGCCAGGAGCCATTCGACTTTTTAACAAGGACAACGTTTGCTACCCAATCCGGGTAGTAGCATTGCCGAATGAACCCGGCATCTAGCAGCTTCTTGACCTTGGCGGCTGCCGCCTGAGATCTTTCCTCGCCGTGGTTCCTTTTCTTTTGCAAAAAAGGCTTCTTTTTGGATCCACCGTGAGTTTGTGGACATCAAGATCCGGGCTGACGCCTGACATCTCTTCCACTTCAAAGGAAAAAATGTCTTTGAATTCCTTCACCATTTGGTGTAAATTTGCACCCTACTTGGAAAAAGAAACCGTCCCCACTTTAACGATTCGTTCCGACGGCTATCATCTAGAACGATTTAAAATATTTTCACCTGCCGGCTAGGGACGGATATCATTTGACCGCTCCCCGATCAGTGATTGCTATTGCTTCTCTTTTTCACGGTTGCCAATTGGTCCACCTTTCTCTTTTTACCGGCTGGTCTTGGAGCAGGTGCAGCTTCTTTGAAGTCATCAAAGTCGAAAGGCTCCTCGCCTTGGCCGGCTGCGGTCACATTAGGCTTGACGTCTGAGAGATAACACTCCCTTGTCGTCTTCTGATCCCCATTCAGGGAACCCACTGACCCATTATCCCTCTCAAATTTGATCAGCATGAGGGATGGGATGATGACTGCCTTGGACTCGTTGAGGGTTGGACGGCCCAAAATCAGATTATAGGCGGTCAATTCCTCGACCACCAAGAACTTGACGACCATGTGTCGTCCCTCCCCCTTTTCTCCTAACCGGATGGGTAGGCCAATCCTCCCCACCGGATGCACTACCCATCCCCCAAAGCCAACTAAGGGATGAGAGGCCTTGTGCATGCTGCTAGGCTTGTACTCGAGCTTCGCCAAGCACTGATAGCTTATAAGGTCAAACGAGCTCCCGGTATCAATAAGGATCCGGCCCACTCGTTGGTTGGCAACCTTGCATTCGATGACTATTGGGTCATCATGAGGCCGCTTGACCTTGCCTCGATCCTTCTTAGAGATGAGGACCTCAGGGAAGGTGTCTTTCGACGCCTGGCCGTCATCCACTGAGTTGACCAACTTTCGGATGTTGTCCTTGGTACCCCGGATGGTAAGACCCCCTCCCGAGAAGCCGCTTGCTATAGTAAAGATCTGCTTTTCATCAGTGTCAGAGCTTATAGCAAGGTTGTCAAGCTTCTTGGATGGTTTTCCATTGTTTGTTTTGGGGTTACCGTATGACTTCAGCATATAGGACTTCAAAGCCCCCTCATCAGCAAGACGGTCTAGTAGCCTCCTGAGGCTATAGCAGCCGTTGGTGTCATGGCCTATACCCTCATGGAAATGACAGTACTTTCTCCTGTCCCTACTTTTGACGGGACTTTTTCATGGTTTTTTAATGGTCAACCGGTCTTTGATCTCCATGAAGATGGAGGAGCAGTCCTTGTTGAACTCGTACTTGGGGACGTACGGCTTCAACTCTCTCTTTTTATTCAGGGACAGCTGACCAGAATGGTCCGCCACCCAGACTTCTTCTCTTTTCTTGCTCTCTTCTTTTTTAGCCGGCTGAGCAGACTAGCTCTCCTTTTTGTCGGATTTTTCAGGGTCCGACGGGTGCTTGATGGCACAGAGCTCCGTCGCCTGTATGTAGGCTTCGACTTCCATCAATGCCTCTTGGAGGGTAGCAACCCTCTTTCTGACCAGGTCGAACCATACATCAAACCCTTGAAGAAGTCTGTGCAGGCAACTTCGTCAGACAGCCATTGAATCTGAATTCTCATTAGATTGAATCACCTGACATAGGACCTTAACCCTTCTCTATCTCCCTGCTAAAAAGGCCCCAACTCGAGACTTATCTTTTTGGCAGGGATGTTTATGGAGAAGTTGGACACGAACATGTATGCAAGCTTTGGCTATGCCCTTTAATGTTGCCTGGAAGCATCGGCACCAGGTGGCATCATCCAACCCCTATAAGTACATGAGGTTTGTGTAAGCCATTAGGTGGACTTCCGGGTTGGTGGTGCCATCATAGGTACCAACCAATACATTCTTAACCTTGGTCCGCTGAGCCGCCTCGGTTATCTCCCTAGAGAACGCCGACGGCTGTTCCCCAAGGTTTAGCAGCCGGAGCTGCCAGTCTATGGGCTGGACATTTTGCGCCGCCTGACCCCCAAAGAGGGCTGGCTGCATGTATGGTGATCCCTACGGCATGTATAGATGTTGGGGCACATACAGAGCCGGCTGGATAATCTGAGGGCCAGTACTTGCGGACATGTCGCGTGATTGACTCTCTCGGTTTGTTTTCGAATGCTGAAAGGAATGATGTCCTTCCAACAAGTGTATTATTCTGATAGAGGGTTCAGAATTACTACAAAGATAATTTTTCAGTAAGGTCAAGTGATCGAAATGCCTAGGTGGAGGCCGCTTCCGATCAGTAATATCGAGGTACAATTGATATTACAGCTTGATCTTAACTGAACCCTTCGGGTCGAACCCAATCGAATCTCCGATCCGAGACGTCGAATTAATCCGAAAGAATTTAATGAGTCGACAGAGTTTTACGAATAGAAACGTCGGAAATCGAGCCTAGGGCGTCGATACCGAGTGTCGCAATATCACAAGCAACAAGTATGAGCGTAGCCGTAGCTAGGCTAGGCTAGCTCATAGCAAGCCAAGGCGCGCCATGTGTGTGCTAGGCGCACCATGGTGTGCTAGGCACTATCGCAGCCTAGGCGCAGCCAAGCACCCCATCGCAAGCTAGCAGCATGCTAGCATGGGTGCCTAGGTGCGCATGGCAGCTATCGCAAGCCACACAGGCACCAGGCAGCCCATAGCAGCTAGCAACATGCTAGCGTGGTGCCTGGATGCATATGGTGCCCTATCGCAGCGCAAAGCCCTTGCTAGGCACCATCGCAAGGCCTGGCACCACGCACAATCACTATCGCAATGCTAGGGGCATGCGTGTGTGTGCGTGTGTGCCTCGCAGCCTCGCACACTAGCCTCGCACAGCAGTCGCACTAATGCGTGTGGGTTGGTGCGTGAGCGTGCAATGGCTGGCTGGGTTGCTAGGTAGCAGCACCACGCATGCATGAGCGTGTGCGTGTGTGCATGCCTCGCACCAAGCACAAGCAGTGCTAGGCACTGGCTAGTGCGAGCATAGGGTGGTGCATGATGCGTGTGGGCTAGCAATGTGTGTGCATAGGTGCGTGGCGCATGGCTGGTGCGTGATGCGTGTGCGACCAGCCAATGCGTGGGATGCGAGGGCCAGCGCCAGCGATGCCCAGCTAGCACTGGTTGTGATAGCGATGCGATACAAGAGTGTGCGTGGTGCGATAGGCAGTGCTAGACTGCCAGCAGCAGCAGCGCCTAGCACTGGCCAGCACCAGCACCAGCACCAGCGCCTAGCATGGCCTAGCACCAGGCATGCGAGGCTGCTAGGCAGCACCATGCTAGCTGGCTAGGCTGGCCAGCACCATGCTAGCTGGCGTGCTAGCTGGCAGCAGCCCAGCAAGCCCTTTGTAAGGGGCGGTTTGAGGGAGTAGGGACCAATTGGCTTAGAGCATGCCTTGGAAATCAAGGCAATGGTCCCCCAAGGTTCATGGTCCTCACCTAACCTTCTCTCTCTATTTGACACTTGTTGCATTGTGATTAGTTTTGTTTAATAATTTTTTTTAGAAATAAATTAATTAGCAAAAATACATTCTACCACATTGGTGGAGGATTAAAAATCAAGGGATCATTTTCCTATAAATACCAAGCTTGGTATTGGGAATTGAGACAACCTTGAGTGGAATTAAAAAGGCAACTCTAATAAAAGAGTAAACCTTTGATTCGTAAAACTCTTAGTTATTTTGTCCGGGTCTTGACTAACCTTCAAGACTTAGGACGCTCGGGTCGGGTCGAGGGTATGATCCGTCGGAGATCTCGTCTTTTCGGGATTTTGAAGTAAGAGCTCTTTGGGAGCGAAGCACGCGTCAAAGGTATAATTCTTGTCCTTAATTTTGTTTGATTAAGTTTATTATGCTTGTTTAATTGCTTTAATTAAGGGGCGGGTCTTGGTGGGTTTCCTTTCGTGTAATGACGGGTCACTACGAAACCCTACAGCGGTATCGGAGCCACGCTCCTTTTAATTTTTGCAATTATTGATTAATTAAGGTGTTTTAAAGAATTTAATTTTCTGGTTCATGTTCATCTAATTAGATTAGATGCTCGTTTTAATTAATTTTAAAACTCGATTTTATTTTCAATTTGGTTGTCGAACCCAGATTTTGGCTCAAAAATAGTGATTTTTGGGTGGAATCGACATTCTGGAACTATTTCAGCCCTTTAAGGTTGTCCAGAAGCCAAATTCGAACCAGAATCCCAATTTTTCTAGGGTTTTTCGTTTTTCAACGAAAGTTTTAATTCTTTTTAAGCCTTGATTAATGCAAGCATTACAAGGTTAGATTAAATGCACATCTGCATCACTAATCTACTGGTTTTAAAATATCCTTGAGCATAATAATGGAGTGTTTATTAGTGCTTAAGTTTATATACCAAGTTATCACATAAACTTGTTTTTCACAATTTTGCAAATAAATTGCAATAAGGTGTGAAAACTTGTGATTTTTTATTTTAAGTTCCCAAGTAATGTTAAAGTTCTAATCTTTAAGTGTTGAACAAAGTTTGGATTTTTTTCATGTTTTGATTGATTAAAATCCATTAAGTTCAATTACTTGTGAGTAAAATATGATTAATCTTCATATTGGAAGATGTAATCTTGGTATTTTACACAAGTATGCAAGTTGGAAAATTTTTTATCATTGGATGGTTAGTTTATTTTTCCAACCCCCTTTTTGTCAAATCCATTATTAATTTGCATATTGGCAAGATTAATTTTGGACATAGCTCATTTTATTTTAAGCATAAAGTTTGACCTAATTTTGTTCAAAATTGAAATTTTGCATAAATTTAGGCTTGTGCACCAATTAAAATAAAATTTGTTTAAGTTAGACTTAATGGTTGTTTTATTATATTTTCCCTAAAATTAATTCTAAATATAATTTGGAATTAATTCATGTAACACGTAAATCGGGATTAAAATCCCGAGTCATAGCACGCAAATCAAAGCAACACACCCAAGTGCCACCAAAGCTAGCCGGGCTACTTAGCAGCCCACATGTGGCTGCATGTGGTGCGCACAAGGGCGGGGCTTGATGCTGCTATGCGCTATGGTGTGGCTGGGATGCATGGCTGGGGTGCGTGGGGTGGCTGGGCTGGCTTGCAAAGCATGCTGCTGGGCAGCAGGGCAGCAACTATCAGCCAGCGCACCACGAGCATCATGAGCGCCTGCCCAACAGGTAAGATGCTCGCAAGCACCAGTGTGCTAGCAAGCATGCGCATCATGCTAGCTGGCAGCTGAGCTTGAGGCACTGCTTGCTAGGCGCAGCGCGCCTCACCCACGCACCATGGCGCCATGCCATGGGCTGCCTAGCAGCCATGGTGCGCACCCACCAAGGGATTTGTTGGGTGATTTTTCTTAACGTAGAGCTATGATTTTGTGATTTTTCCCGTATTAATAATTTTAATTATTTAATTATTTTAACAAGGCTAAAAACCTCGATTTTCGATTTTTCAAAATTTTGACAAATTATGGGTTATGCCGACTTAATCGGATTAATTAAGTACGGATGCGGAATTTAGTGGGAAATTAATTAAATGCGTTAGCATTTTGCGTTTAGAAATAATGAATTAAACCACTTTGACTAGTTTTAATTAGGCGTGTTAATTGGATTAACGACCTAAGTTAGTTACTAGTTTTGCGTGTTTAATTATGTATTTCGTAATATTGCATGGGCCATTCACAAATAGTGAACGAGTGAATGAAAGATTGCTTTCAAAGCAGGTTCTTTGAAAATGGCAACTAGTGGGGCCCGAATAGGATAGAAAATACGGACTGCGTTCCGTTATATATTTTTGTAAATCTAAATACGGTCTGCGAACCGTTAAGTATTTTTGTACTATTTAGATTAATCTTAGTCGTTCTAGCTAGCTTCTTTTATTTCATTTTGGCCAAGAAGTCTCAAGACGGCGTTTCGACGAAGACGAGCCAAGATGAAGACCCATGGAAATTGAAGATTTCAAGGGGTCATGCTAGTTGCCAAATGCATCTATTTTTATGCCTTATATATATATTGTTATTATATATGTTTGCTAGATGCATGTCTAGGATTTCTATGATGTTGCGATGATTAGTTAAGTTCACTTAAATCAACCAACATAGAAACCCTAGGTCCCTTAATAATATTGAGCTAAAATTTTCCATTCCAAGAACAACACTTACCGAACTAATGCGCGTACGTGATGGATTACGCCAAAGCGAGGCATCACTACTTCCCTAGGAACGTAAGGTATACTAGGTATACAAGTTGTCTTGGTTAAGCTCAACGATATCGGTACGGAGTCCTTAGATGTCATGGAAAAAGAGATAAAATGTCAAGTATGCATTAGATGGGACATTTTATCAAACCGAGAGTAGCTTGGAGCTATTAGGAATTGGATTGCTTACCTTAAGATATTTAATGGTTAAGACAAGCCAAAGCATGCTTGACCATTTCTTTATCTTTGGGATCTCGAAATCATTTTATTCTCGCCCATAAGGGACAATCTTAAAATGCGTGGATAAAATATTCAATAAGTGTGAATAAGTGCATGAATGCTTTAAATTTCAACTTATTGATGTATGAATGGTTTTTCATTTCAAATTATTTCAATTGTAGAAATCATGTCTGCAAGTAACTCAAACAACAACCAAATGTGCCCGGAACTCCCCGATAAGTTAGCTATCAAGCTTAACTTAACAAACCTTGATGAATGGGAAGAAGAACTCAGGAAAACTCTCCGGAGATGTTCCAAGGAGTATGTTCTGGATACTTCCCTCCCAACTCTCTGTTCCAAGACCTGTTGAGTGACGAAACTTATTGTGCGTGGTCGAAAGACTGCAAATTAGTGTCACAACTCATGGCTAACTCCATCCCAGAAGAATGGAAAGAAAAATTTTCATTCTCCTTCCCAGACTTGTTCCTTGGAGGACTAAGGGATGTTGTCGGTGTGAGATTCTCTAAGAGTTTCAACAACAACAATGATGGACTCTTGTTTGAAGTGACTATGTCGCTTACGGACATGAATGTTAAGCCGTCGGATCAAGGTTGTCTTGCAAAAGAGAGGTACCATCTATGGTCTACGGTTTGCAACGCTAAGTTGAGACCGGGTAAGCCCCTCCGACCCCATGTGGCAAGAATGACTAAGCTCTTCAAGCACATGGAACTTCTCGGAATTCCACTAGAAGATGGAATGGCTGGTCATATTTTACTCACTTCACTCCACTCAGGATATGATGCATTAAAGGCATATATTTCTGATTTAAAGGAGACACATTCCTTTAAGAATGTAGTAGAGCTACTTCACCGGGCCAACTCATTTGGGGAAACCAAAAGACCATCAAGAAGGAGGGATCTCAAGGTTAAGGCTAAGATGCGTTGCTTCTACTGTGGCGGGCAAGGCCACTTTAAGAGAAAATGCAAGCTCTTTCGGGAGGATGAGGAGAGGAATGGAGTATCCGCCTCAGGTATCTTCCTTAAACACTTGTAGATTAAGCTTATCATAAGGTATTCGATACCAAGTATGACTCACTTAATGTTGCCTTTTCAGGGACCAAGTGAGAAGCTTATCAAGTGTTGGTGCATGGACAAAAAGACGACGAAGATGGTTTTTCGGTCGTGCTTGCATGCACTATTTTTTCTATGACATGTAATTAAACTATTTCTAGTTTTCTTCATGCTTTGAACATATTATGATCCATAGTGTTGGACACCTAGGAATTTCAAATGTAAGACTTTTAACAATAGTTGTTTAAAGTTTGTCTTACAAATTTATGTTCAATTAAATTGCATGTTTTACATATGACAAAAGTTGATACCACTAAGATAAGACCATCGAGTCGAATCAAACCTACTTGTGGCATTGTCGTCTTGGCCACATTAACATCAAACGCATCATGAAACTTCTTCAAGAAGGTGTTCTTGACTCATTCGACTTAGAGTCGTTTTAAAATTGCGAAGGATGCTTATTAGGCAAGATGATCAAACAACCATTCTCCAAGTTAGTAGAAAGGGCAAGTGACTTATTAGGTCTAATACACACGGATGTATGTGGACTTATGAGCACACCCGCAAGGCAAGGTTACCGATATTTCATCACCTTTACCGACGATTATAGTAGATATGGCTATATCTACTTAATGTTGAATAAATCTGAATCCTTTGAAAAGTTCAAAGAATTTCAGAAAGAGGTTGAAAATCAACTTAGCAAGAAAATTAAAGCACTTCGATCAGATCGAGGTGGCGAATATTTGAGCCATGAATTCGACGATCCCTTGAAAGAATGTGGCATTCATTTAGAGTTGACACCTCCCGGAACTCCTCAATGGAACGGAGTCTCCGAACGGAGAAATCGGACCTTGTTAGACATGGTTCGGTCAATGATGGGTCTAAGTGAACTCCCTATCTCGTTCTGGGAACATGCGCTACAAACAGCAGCACTAACACTAAATAGAGCTCCGTCAAAAGCTGTTGAAAAGACTCCATATGAATTACGGATTAAGAAACCACCCAGGTTGTCTTTTCTCAAGATTTGGGGATGCGAAGCATATGTCAAGCGATTAATTTCGGACAAACTTCACCCCAAATCGGATAAGTGTTTCTTTGTGGGATATCCAAAAGAAACCAAAGGGTATTACTTCTACAATAAATCCGAGAACAAAGTGTTTGTTGCTCGTGATGGTGTCTTTTTGGAGAAGGATCACCTTTCCAAAATAACAAGTGGGAGGAAAATCGAACTCGATGAAGTTCGAGAGGACGAGCAACAATGTCAACCTGAAAAAACTGACAATCTAGATACTTTGGAAGGATCTAAGAAGATTGGTCAGAGTCAAACAAACAATGTAAATGCTCAACCGATTATCCTACGTAAGTCGCAACGGCAAAGATCTCAACCAGACAGATACCTCGGTATCGTCTTAACTGATGATCAGGACATCCTAGTTATGGATGGTGATGAGCCGGCGACATAAAAGCTATCTATGACGAGCCCCGACTCTGCAAAATGGCAAGAGGCCATGAAATCTTAGACGGACTCCATGTCTGAAAATCAAGTCTGGGACTTGGTGAATTTGCCCGAGGGTTATACACTCATTGGTTGCAAATGGATCTTCAAAGTGAAGACAGACAAGGATGGAAACGTATCGATATACAAAGCTAGACTGGTGGCAAAAGGTGATAGACAAGTCCACGGGATTGACTATGATGAAACTTTTTCACCAGTTGCAATAATAAAGTCTGTCCGGATCATCCTAGCAATTGTTGCATATTACAATTACGAAATATGGGAAATGGATCCAGATGAGTCTTGTGTATACAAGAAGGTCAGTGGGAGTGATATTGCATTCCTAGTCCTGTATATCGATGACATACTGCTCATTGGAAACAACACAAAATTGTTGGAGTCCGTAAAGGGCTGGTTGGGAAAGTGCTTTTCAATGAAGGACTTAGGAGAGGCACAGTACATATTGGGCATCAGATCTACAGGGATAGATCTAAGAGGATGATTGGATTAAGCTAGAGTACTTACATTGATAAGGTACTGGCTCGATTCAACATGGAAAATGCCAAAAGAGGGCATTCACCCATGTCCCATGGCATAACTCTCAGCAAGAAACAGTGTCCACAGACACTTGTTGAGCGAGAAAGAATGAATCAGATCCCATATGCTTCGCTAATCGGATCGATCATGTATGCCATGATATGTACAAGGCCAGATGTATCGTATGCCCTAAGTGCAACGAGTCGATACCAATCGAATCCAGGAGAGGCGCATTGGACTGCGGCCAAAAACATCCTTAAGTACCTGAAAAGGAACAAGGATAAAATTCCTGGTGTATGGAGGCCACAAAGAACTGGTTGTTGAAGGTTACACCAACGCTAGCTTCCAGACTGACAGAGACGCCTTCAAGTCACAGTCGGGGTACATATTCTGTCGGAATGGAGCAGCGTTCAGCTGGAAGAGTGCAAGCAGAGCACCACTACAGACTCTACAACTGAAGCCAAGTACTTGGCCGCTTCGGAAGCTGCCAAGGAAGCTGTTTGGATTCGCAAGTTCATCAGTGAACTTGGTGTTGTACCCTCAATCAAGGGGCCGATAGATCTCTATTGTGAGAATAATGGAGCTATCGCTCATGCCAGGGAGCCGAGAGAACACCAGAAGGTCAAACACGTGCAAAGGCGATTTCACATGATAAGGGAATGGAAATCCGAAGGTGAAATCAGAATTTGTAAGATTAGGACGGATGATAATGTAGCTGATCCTTTGACTAAACCTTTGCCTCAAGTGAAACACAACAAACACGTTGAGGCAATGGGAATCAAGCACATAGGAGACTGGCTTTAATATTCCCTGTACATGTGTTTTAATTAAACGGGTTGATTTAATGTAAGACACTGTACTAAAACCATTCATTAATGGAGTAATTAATTTTGTGCAAAATTATCATTCACTCCATTACTATTTAACTGTGGTTTAGAATTAAATAATGAGTCCATTCGATTTACGGAAATATTCAAAACAGGGTATGAGTTAAATCGAATATTAAATCAAAAAGTATCCCTAATCGAGGTCATCTAACAGATGGACGATTGATGACCGCCATAGATAAGTGTGTAGTATGATTTACAGCACCGTTTCTTGTGCTGCGAGGACGTGACAATCATAAATCATTTGCACAGGTACAGTTTAGAACTATACTGGATAAGACCTATGAGAGTACTTTAAGAAAATTTAAAATTTTGTCATAAGTACATTTCTCATTATGACTATCGGAACTTATTTCCTCCGACCATGAGTACTGTGAAGTTTTCTTGTTTGCGTACTAGGCTCTTTGATGTTTCCAAACGTCTTCCGTAACTGGGGATCATAACGGGAATACTTGGGAGTCTATGTCCTCTTAGTAAGAAGAACTTACAATACAAGACTGGGATTGTCCCCCCATTAACAATAGGGAAAATGTTTTTTTGTTTAAAAGGCCGCTCGAAGAGTGAGACTGTAAAATGCATGGCCATGCTCAGATGGATTTTAGAAATCATCTGCTTATTGACAATCGAACTCGGAGATCGAGAAACACTTCTGAACGTAATAAGAATGACAAAGAATCTTACCTTATAGTTCACGAAGAAACATTAAGTGACAAAGGAAATGAGCTATACACTATAAGCACACTTGTTCGGAAGGACAAGTAGGAGATTGGAAGGAATGGTGTCCTTCCAACAAGTGTATTATTCCGATAGAGGGTTCAGAATTATTACAGAGCAAATTCTTCAGTAAGGTCAAGTGATCGGAATGCCTAGGTGGAGGCCGCTTCCGATTAGTAATATCGAGGTACAATTGATATTACAGCTTGATCTTAACTGAACCCTTCGGGTCGAACCCAATCGAATCTCCGATCCGAGGCGTCGAATTAATCCAAAGGATTTAATGAGTCGACAGAGTTTTACGAATACAGACGTCGGAAATCGAGCCTAGGGCGTCGATACCGAGCGTCGCAAAATCACAAGCAACAAGTATAAGTGTAGCCGTAGCTAGGCTAGGGTAGCTCATAGCAAGCCTAGGCGCGCCATGTGTGTGCTAGGCGCACCATGGTGTGCTAGGCACCATCGCAGCCTAAGCGCACCTTGGCAGCCCATCGCAAGCTAGCAGCATGCTATCATAGGTGCCTAAGTGCGCATGGCAGCCCATAGCAGCTAGCATCATGCTAGCGTGGTGCCTGGGTGCATGTGGTTCCCTATCGCAGCGCACAGGCCTCGCTAGGCACCATCGCAAGGCCTTGCACCACGCACAAGCACCATCGCAACGCCAGGGGCATGCTTGTGTGTGCGTGTGTGCCTCGCAGCCTCGCACACTAGCCTCGCACAGCAGCCACTGTGATGCCTGTGGGCTAGTGCGTGTGCGTGCAATGGTTGGCTGGGTTGCTAGGCAGCAGCACCACGCATGCATGTGCGTGTGCGTGTGTGCATGCCTCGCACCAAGCACAAGTAGTGTGTGTGCGTAAGTGTGTGGCGCATGGCTGGTGCGTGATGCATGTGCGACCAGCCAATGCGTGGGATGCAAAGGCCAGCGCCAGCAATGCCCAGCTAGCACTAGTTGTGCTAGCTATGCGATACGAGAGTGTGCGTGGTGCGATAGGCAGTGCTAGGCTGCCGGCAGCAGCATCGCCTAGCATTGGCCAGCACCAGCACCAGCGCCTAGCATGGCCTAGCACCACGCATACGAGGCTGCTGAGCAGCACCATGCTAGCTGGCTGGGCTGGCCAGCACCATGCTAGCTGGCGTGCTAGCTGGCAGCAGCCCAGCAAGCCCTTTGTAAGGGGCGGTTTGAAGGAGTGGGGACCAATTGGCTTAGAGCATGCCTTGGGGATCAAGGCAATGGTCCCCCCAAGGATCATGGTCCTCACCTAACCTTCTCTCTCTATTTGACACTTGCTGCATTGTGATTAGTTTTGTTAAATAAATTATTTTAGAAATAAATTAATTAGCAAAAATACATTCTCCCACATTGGTGGAGGATGAAAAATCAAGGGATCATTTCCCTATAAATACCAAGCTTGGTATTGGGAATTGAGACAACCTTGAGTGGAATTAAAAAGGCAACTCTAAGAAAAGAGTAAACCTTTGATTCGTAAAACTCATAGTTATTTTGTCCGGGTCTTGACTAACCTTCAAGACTTAGGACGCTCGGGTCGGGTCGAGGGTACGATCCGTCGGAGATCTCGTCTTTTCGGGATTTTGAAGTAAGAGCTCTTTGGTAGCGAAGCACGCGTCAAAGGTATAATTCTTGTCCTTAATCTTGTTTGATTAAGTTTATTATGCTTTTTTAGTTGCTTTAACTAAGGGGCGGGTCTTGGTGGGTTTCCTTCCGTGTAGTGTCGGGTCACTACGAAACCCTATAGTTGCTCATTGGAAACATAATTCCAATTTTAGAGTATGTAGAGACTTGGCTTGGAAAGTGTTTTTTAATGATGGACTTGGGCGAGGCACAATACATATAGGGCATCAAGATCTATCGGCATAGATCTAAAAGTATTTATATTAATAAGGTACTGGCACAATTCAAAATGGAAGAAGCCAAGAGAGGCCACCTATCCATGTCACATGGCATAATTCTCAGCATGAAACAGCGTCCAAAGACACCTGATGAGCGAGAGAGGATGAGTCTGATTCCATATGCTTCGCTTATTGGATCAATCATGTATGCCACGATATGTCCTAGGCAGGATGTATCGTATACCTATAGTGCTATGAGCCGATACCAATCAGACACAGGAGCGGCGTGGTGGACTGCGGCCAAGAATATCCTAAATTACCTGAAAAGGAACAAGGATAAATTTCTGGTCGATGGTGGGAGTAATGATTTGGTTGTTGAAGGTTATACCGACGCAAGCTTCCAGACTAACAGAGACGACTTCAAGTCACAATCAAGATACTGAAAGGAATGATGTCCTTCCAACAAGTGTATTATTCTGGTAGAGGGTTCAGAATTATTACAGAGCTAATTTTTCAGTAAGATCAAGTGATCGGAATGCCTAGGTGGAGGCCGCTTCCGATCAGTAATATCGAGGTACAATTGATATTACAGCTTAATCTTAACTGAACCCTTCGATACCGAGCGTCTCAAAATATCACGCAACAAGTATGAGCGTAGCCGTAGCTAGGCTAGGCTAGCTCATAGCATGCCTAGGTGCACCATGTGTGTGCTAGGCGCACCATGGCGTGCTAGGCACCATCGCAGCCTAGGCGCACCCTGGCAGCCCATCGCAAGCTACCGTGGGTGCCTAGGTGCACATGGCAGCCATCGCAGGCCACACAGGCACCAGGCAGCCCATAGCAGCTAGCATCATGCTAGCGTGGTGCCTGGGTGCATGTGGTGCCCTATCGCAGCGCACAGGCCTCGCTAGGCACCATCGCAAGGCCTGGCACCATGCACAAGCACCATCGCAATGCCAGGGGCATGCGTGTGTGTGCGTGTGTGACTTGCAGCCTCGCACACTACCTCGCACAGCAGTCACGCTAATGCGTGTGGGCTGGTGCGTGTGCGTGCTATGGCTGGCTAGGTGCTAGGCAGCAGCACCACACATGCATGTGCGTGTGCGTGTGCAATTGCCTCGCACCAAGCACAAGCAGTGCTAGGCACTGGCTAGTGCGAGTGTGTGCATGTGCGTGTGGGTTAGCAATGTGTGGGCTTGGCAATGCGCATGATGCGAGGGTCAGTGCGGCCAGCATGCGTGGCTCGCTAGCAGCACGCATGCTGGCTGTGCTAGCGATGTGATGGGAGAGAGTGCTAGGCAGCAGCAGCGCATGGCCAGCAGCATCAGCGCCCAGCAGCTCGCAGCGTGCTAGGGCTGATGTGTGCTAGGCCTGTGCGTGCTAGCACTGCCTGCTAGCATACCAAGATGGCTGGCTGCCCAGCCTTGGTGCTGGGCGCCAGATGGCAGCCTTGGCAGCCAAGGCAGGCTACCAGCCCAGCTGCCAATGTGGTGGCGGTTTAGGTGAAGGGGTGGGGACCAATCTTGGGCATGGCCTTGAGGAGCAAGGCAATGGTCCCCCCCACCCATTCATGGTCCTCACCTAACCTTCTCTCTCTATTTGACAGTTGTTGCATTGTGATTAGTTTTGTTTAATAATTTATTTTAGAAATAAATTAATTAGCAAAATACATTCTCCCACATTGGTGGAGGATGAAAAATCAAGGGATTATTTCCCTATAAATACCAAGCTTGGTATTGGGATTTGATACAACCTTGAGTGGAATTAAAAAGGCAACTCTAAGAAAAGAGTAACCCTTTGATTCGTAAAACTCATAGTTATTTTGTCCGGGTCTTAACTAACCTTCAAGACTTAGGACGCTCGGGTCGGGTCGAGGGTACGATTCGTCGGAGATCTCGTCTTTTCGGGATTTTGAAGTAAGAGCTCTTCGGGAGCGAAGCACGCGTCAAAGGTGTAATTCTTGTCCTTAATCTTTTTTGATTAAGTTTGTTATGCTTGTTTAATTGCTTTAATTAAGGGGCGGGTCTTGGTGGGTTTCCTTCCGCGTAGTGTCGAGTCACTACGAAACCCTACAGATACGTGTTCTGTCTTAATGGAAGAGTGTTTAGTTTGAAGAGTGCTAATTAAAGCACAACTTAAGACTCTACAACTGAAGCCGAATACTTGGCAGCTTCGGAAGTAGCTATTCCATTTCTATTAATTGTGGTTTAGAATAAAATAATGAGTTCATTCAATTTGAACATTCAAAATAATGTATCAAGGCCATGTCTTGGATAAAGAATCACCTATTAAGTGAACATTAAATGTCATATCGAAATCATCCTTAATCAAGGTCATTTGAAAGTTGGACGACTAATGACCGTGTGAGATTAGTGTGTAGTATGATTAAAGGAATTGTGTCCTTCCAACAAGTGTATTATTCTGATAGAGGGTTCGGAATTATCAGGAAGCTAATTCTTCAATGAGATCAAGTTATCGGAATGCCTGGGTGGAGGCCGCTTCCGATCTGTAATATTAATGAACAATTATTATTATAGCTTTGTCTTGACTGAACCCTTCGGGTCGAACCCAAACGAACTGCCGATCCAAACCGACCAATCAACCCGAAGGATTTGATGAGTCACTAGAGTATTACGAACGTAGATGTCGAATATCGAGCCTAGGGCATCGAGACTGAGCGTCGCAAATTCAACAAGCAATAAGTTCGAGCGTAGCCGTAGCATCTCAATGGCCTAGCCGTGTGGACGCTAGGCTAGCTCGAGCTAGCATGCACTTTACATGGCTAGGCGCAAGCCTAGACGGACCATGCGTGCTAAGGCGCACCATAAGTGCTAGACGTAGCACGTGTGCTAGGCGCACCATGTGTGCTGGACGCACCGTGCATGCTAGGCGCACCTTGTGTGTGTGCGTGCCTCGCATGGCAGCACCATAGCTTGCAATATGTGCTTGCATGTGTGTGTGCCTCGCATGGCAGCACCATCGCAGCACCATGCGTGCTTGCTTGCGTGTGTGCCTTCGCATAACAACACCAAGCAGCAGCAGCATGCTGTGATGTGCGTGTGTATGCCTTGGCCTATTGCCACGAACCAGCCAGCATGCATGCTGCGCGTGTGTGCATGTGGCAGGGGCCAGCACCATGCCAGGCCTCGCCAAGCGCCCAGCAGCATGTGTGGCTCGCTAGCAACACACATGTGCTGGGGCGTGCTAGCTGTGCTAGCTGGCCAGCAAGGCTGGCTACCAGCCCAGCTATGCTTTATGCCGGTTTGTGAGAGGTGGGGACCAAGGGCTAGAGGCATCCCTTGGGGAGTAAGGCAATGGTCCCCCCCCCTTTTGGTTATGGTCCTCACCTAACCGCTCCTCTCCTCATGACACTTGTTGATTTGTTATTGCATTGTTTTTATAATTTATTTTGGAATTAAATAAATGAGTGAAAAATGCAACTATCCCACATTGATCATGAAATGGGGATTCAAGTTGCCATTCCCTATAAATACTCCATTATTGGGCATTTGGGAATACGACTTGAGTGGAACTCAAAAAGGCATTTCTTATTATTAAGAAAACCTTTACGTTCGTAAAACTCTAGTTATTACTTGGTCAAGTCTCAACTAACCCTCGAGCTGTTGGAATCTTGGGTACGAGACGTTAGAGGCCATCACGCTTGTGAGGCTTTAAGCTTCGAAGTAAGAGCTCGGTTTACGAGCGAAGCATGCTTCAAGGGTATTACTTCTTTATCCCTTTTCTTAATTACTGTTTAATTATGTTTATGCATGCTTTGTTGCTTTATTTATTGGGGCGGGTCTTGGGCGGGTTTCTCTTCCGCGTAGCGTTGGACACTGCGAAACCCAACAACGGTATCGGAGCCGCGCTCTTTTTAATTATTGCAATTCGTAATTAGTTAAGGTGATTTAAAATGGTTTAAATTTCTGGTTGTGCTTTCAAATTGGATTAGAAGCTCGTTTTAATTAATTTTAAAACTCGTATTTTTCTTATTTTGGCTATCGAACCCAGATTTCGACTCAAAAATAGTGATTTTTGGGTGGAATCGAGGTTCTAAATCGTTTCTGGCCTTTTTAAGTCTTTATGTCTTGATTAATTTAAATCTTTATGCCTTGATTAATTTATGCATGTTAAGGGTAGATTAAATGTATGGTTGCATCCCTAGCTTAAACCCTTTTAAGCATGGTTATGAAGTCATAATGTGTGCTTAAGTTGGTATGTTCAATTTCTCACATAAACTTGTTATTTCACAATCATGCAAATAAATTGCATTAAAGTGTGAATGTTTATTGTGAATGTGAAATTTTAAAGTTCCTTGTCTATTAAAGATCCAATCTTTGAGTGTTTAAATGGTTGGAACTTTGATTCTAAATTCCATGCTTGAACTAATTTTGGATTTAATCATTTTGTGTGGATTAAAGTCCTTAAAGTTCAAGTACTTGTGACTAAATTTTGATTAATCTTCATATTGGAAGATGTAATTTTGTTATTTTACACAAGTCAAAGGTTGGAAAATTATCATTGGATGATTGGTTTTATTTTCTAACTCCCTACATTGTCAAAATCATTATTAATTTGCATATTGGTCAAATTAATTTTGGGTGTAGCCCTTCAATTTTAAGCATCAAAGAAATACCTAAATTATTTTAAAAGGAAATCTTGGATGATTTAGGCTTGTGCACCATTAAAATTGAATTTAATTAAGTTGGACTTATTTTATTTTCATTTTGCCCTAAATTGATTCTAAAATAAATTTAGGATTAATTTTATGTCACGCGTAAATCGGGAATAAAATCCCGAGAAACAACACGCAAATCGAGGCAAAAGCACCCAAGCGTCACCAAGGCTAGCCAGGCTGCCTAGCAGCCCGCATGTGGCTGCCTTAGGTGAGCACAAGGGTGCTTAAGCCTCGAGGTGCTGCTGTGTAATGTGGCGAGGGGTGCTGTTGCGTGCTGCCGTAGTGCTAGGTGCGTGGCTGGGCTGCTGGAGTTGCTTGTGGGTGCTACTGGGCAGCGAGGCAGCAAGCCCCAGCCAACCTGCAATACGCTGCCAAGCACCAGCTAGCAAGCTAGCATGCGCAGCATGCATTGGAAGCTGCGAGTACTAGCTGGCGTAGCACGCTACGCTGGGCGTGGATGCTGGCACCCAGCACAGCAGGCACAACACATGGGCTACCCAGCAGCCATGGTGCGCAGCCCTCAAGTTTTGAGGGTGTGCCATTTTGCTTGAATTTTGGGCTATCGGTTTGCTAAAATTTTGTCGTTTAAATATTAATTAATTATTTTAATGAGGTTAGACCTCGATTTTTCCGGCTCTTGCAAATTTTTAATTTTGACAAAATTTGGGTTTACCGGCTTAATTAACTAGATTAATTAAGTTGGATGCGGAATTTAGTGGGAGCTTATGAATTTTTCGTGAACAAATTGCGCCTTATTAAACATAATATGATTAAACAACTTTGACTAGTTTTAATTAGGCATGTTAATCAGATTAACAACTTAAGTTAGTTACTAGTTTTCGCGTGTTGTGCATTATTACTTGTTTTTCTTTGTAAAATGCATGGGCCATTCACATACAGTGAATGGATGAATTGAAAATATATTGTTTCATAGGTTTTGTGAAAATGGCAACTAGTGGGGCCTAATTAGGATAGAAAATACGGACTGTGTTCCGTTACGTATTTTTGTAAATCTAAATACGGTCTGCGTACCGTTGAGTATTTTTGTACTCTAATATGTAGATTAATCCTAGTCGTAGTAGCTAGTATTTTATTTTGGCGAAGAGGTCTTAAGACGGCGTTTCGATGAAGATGAGCCAAGATGAAGACCCTTGAAGATTTGAAGATTTCAAGGGGTCATGCTAGTTGCCAAATGCATCTATTTTATGCTTCATATATATTATTTTGCTTATATATATTTGAATGTTAGATGCATGTCTAGGATTTCAAATGTTGCGATGATTATTTAAGTTCACTTAAATAACCCAACATAGAAACCCTAGGTCCCTTAAAATATTGAGCTAAAATTTGTCGTTTCAAGAACTACACTTACCGAACTAATGCGCGTACGTGATGGGCTACTCCAAAGCGAGGCATCACTACCTCCCTAGGAACGTAAGGTATGATAGGTATACGAGTTGATCTTGGTTAAGCTCAACGATATCAGTATTGAGTCCTTAGATGTTGTGGCAAAAGAAATAAAATGTTAAGGAAGCATTAGATGCGAAATTTTATCAAACCGAGAGTAGCTTAGAGCTATTAGCAATTAGATTGCTTACCCTAAAATATTAAATGTTAAGACAAGCCAAAGCATGCTTAATCACTTTCTGATTTTTGGGATCTAGGAATCATTTTATTCTCGCCTAAAAGAGACAAATTATTAATGCGTGGATAAAATGCTCAATAAGATTGAAAGTTTGCATGAACGCTCTTAAATTTCAAACTTATTGATTATATGAATGGTTTTTCATTTAAAATTCTTTCAACTATAGAACCATGTCTGCAATTAACTCAAACAACCAGTTTTCATTACGCTCAATTCTCAACAAGGAGAAATTTAGTGGGCCAAATTTTCTCGATTGGCAAACGAATTTGCGAATTGTTCTCATGCAAGAGCAAAAGGAATACGTCCTTGATGAGGAAATGCCCGACACTCCTAATAAGGAGGTCACTCATGCTGCCCTTAACCGATGGCAAAGTGCCAATCGGGATGTTAAACGCATCATGTTGGCCACTATTGGTGCGGACCTTCAAAAGACTTTCTTTGAAAAGGAGACGGCTTTTTTGATCATTTCTGAGCTTTAGAATATGTTTTAAGATCAGGCCTGAACTGAAAGGTTCGAAACCCACAGGCAAATCCTTGAGAACAAGCTCAAGAAAGGAGAGCCGGTTAGCCCGCATGTTCTTAAAATGATTGGATTATTTGAGAACATGGAAAGGCTCGATGCTGGGTATTCAACTGAGATAGCAATTAACATCATTCTCCACTCGCTGCACAAAGGCTATGATCAGTTCAAAATGAACTATAATATGCACAACATGGAGAAAACTCTCACCGAGCTACATGATATGTTGAAGTAGGCCAAGCAAACCCTCAAAGATGAGGGAAATCATGATATGCTTATGGTGAGAAAGGGCAAGCCATTTAAGCGCTCGTGCAAGAAGAAGAGCTTCAAAGGGAAAAAGAAGAATTTTCGGCCTAAGTCAAACACTGCCAAGAGCAGCAAGGACAAAAAGGTAGCGTCTTCCAAATCCGATTCTGGATGTTTCTACTGCAAAAAGAAGGGCCATTTGAAACGGGACTGCCTCAAATTCAAGGAAGATAAGAAGAACGACACCATTGCTTCTTCATCAGGTATTTTTGTTATAGACTTAAACTTCGCTAGCAAAAATCATGGGTATTAGGTACTGGATGTGGCTCACACCTTTGTTCTAATTCTCAGGGACTAAGGCTAAATAGGAGGCTAGAGAAGGGAGAGGTCGAGCTTCGGGTCGACAATGGACCAAAGATGTCTGCCGTCTCCATTGGAACTCTCAGTTTGTCTTTGCCCTCTGGGCTTATTTTAGAACCTGACAATTGCTATCATGTTCCTAGAGTTACGAAAATCATTATTTCAATTTCGGGATTGGACACCAAGGGTTTTGAATTTCGAATTAAGAACAATAGTTGTTCATTTTATTTCGATAATGTTTTATATGGTAAGGAATATTCAGGAAATGGTCTTTATGCGCTTTCTCTTGACAAACAAGTTTATAACATTAAGGTACCGCCAAAAGGACTAAGACCATCGAGTCGAATCAAACCTACTTGTGGCATTGTCGTCCTGGCCATATTAACGTCAAACGCATCAAGAAACTTTTACAAGAAGGTGTTCTTGACTCATTAGACATGGAGTCATTTGAAAATTGCGAAGGATGTCTATTAGGCAAGATGATAAAGCAGCCAATCTCCAAGTTGGGAGAAAGGGCAAGTGAATAATTGGGTCTAATACATACGGACGTATGTGGACCAATGAGTACACCCGCAAGGCAAGGTTATCGATATTTCATTACCTTCACCGACGACTATAGTAGATGTGGCTATGTCTACCTTATGTCGAATAAATCTGAATGCTTTGAGGAATTCAAAGAATTTCAGAGTGAAGTTGAGAATCAACTTGGCAAGAAGATAAAAGCACTTCGATCGGATTGAGGTGGCGAATATTTGAGCCATGAATTCGACGATCACTTGAAAGAAAATGGTATTCTTTCAGAGCTGACACCTCCTAAACTCCTCAATGGAACGGAGTATCCAAAAGGAGAAAACGAACCTTATTAGACATAATTCGATCAATCATGGGTCTTAGTGAATTTCCTATCTCTTTTTGGGGACAGGCATTGCTAACTGCGGCACTAACACTGAACCGTGCTCTGTCAAAAGCTGTCGAAAAGACTCCATATGAATTATGGACTAAGAAACCTCCAAGGTTGTCTTTTCTTAAGATTTGGGGTTGCGAAGCATATGTCAAGCGATTAATTTCTGACAAGCTTCACCCGAAATCAGACAAGTGTTTCTTTGTGGGCTACCCAAAAGAAACCAAGGGGTATTACTTCTACAATAAATCCGAGAACAAAGTATTTGTTGCTCGTGATGGTGTCTTTTTGGAGAAGGAACACCTTTCCAAAATGATAAAAGGGAGGAAAATCGAACTCGACGAAGTTCGAGGGGACGAGCATCAATGTCAACCTGATAAAACTGACAATCGAAATGCTTTAGAAGGTGTTGATAAGATTAGTTAGAATCAAACAGACAATGTAAATGCCCAACCTATTACCCTTCGTAGGTCGCAACGACCAAGATCTCAACCAGACAGATACCTTGGTATTGTCTTAACCGAAGATCAGGACATCCTAGTCGTGAATGGTGATGAGCCAGCGACATACAAACAAGCTACGACGAGCCCCGACTCTGCTAAGTGGCAAGAGGCTATGAAATCTGAGATGGACTCCATGTCTGAAAATCAAGTTTGGGACTTGGTAATTTGCCCGAAGGATATACACCCATCGGTTACAAATGAATTTTCAAATTGAAAACAGACAAAGATGGAAATGTATCAGTATACAAAGCTAGACTGGTTGCAAAAGGTTATAGACAAATACACGTGATTGATTATGATTAAACCTTTTCGCCAGTTGCAATGCTAAAGTTCATTTGGATCATCCTAGCAATTGTTGCATATTACGATTACGAAATATGGCAAATGGACGTCAAAACCGCCTTCCTTAATGGGATTTTGGAAGAATTGTGTATATCACACAGCCGGAAGGTTTTGTTAATCCAAACAACGTTGGAAAGGTATGCAAGCTTAAGAAGTCCATTTATGGACTAAAGTAGGCAAACAGAAGTTGGAATCTAGTTTGGACAGGTGCTAGTTTGGGGGATTGACCTATGAGAGTACTTTAAGAGATTTAAAACGTCATAAGTACATTTCTCATTATAACTATCGGAACCTATTTCCTCAACCATGAGTATTGGGAAGTTCTCTTGTTTGAGTACTAGTCTCTTTGATGTTGTCATTCGTCTGCCGTAACTGGGGATTATAACGGGAACACTTGGAAAATTAGGTCCTCTTAGTAAGAGAGGCTTATAGTACAAGACTGGGATTGTCCCCCTATTAACAATAGGGAATATGTCTTTGTTGTTTACAAGGCCGCTCGAAGAGTGAGACTGTGAAAATGCATGGTCGTGCTCAGATGGATTTTAGAAATCATCTGCTTATTGACAGTCGAACTCAGAGATTAAGAAACACTTCTGGACGTAATAAGGATGACAAGGATTCTTACCTTATAGTTCATGAAGAGACAATAAGCGACATAGGAAACGGGCTATACAGTGTATGCACACTTGTCCAAAAGGACAAGTGGGAGATTAAAAGGAATGGTGTCCTTGTAACAAGTGTATTATTCTGATAGAGGGCTCAGAATTATTAGGAAGTTAATTCTTTAGTGAGATCAAGTGATCGGAATACCTAGGTGGAAGCCACTTCCGATCTGTAATATTAGTGAACAATTAATATTACAACTTTGTTTTGATTGAGCCCTTCGGTTTGATCCCAAACGAACTTCCGATCCGAACCGACGAATCAATCCCAACGCAGACGTCGACGTCTATTCTAGGGCGTAGACGTCGGATATCGAGCCTAGGGCGTCGAGACCAAGAGTATTACGAACGTAGACGTCGGATATCAAGCCTAGGGCGTCGAGACCGAGCGTCGGATATTGAGCCTAGGGCGTCGAGACCGAGCGTCGCAAAATCAACAAGCAACAAGTTCGACCGTAGCCGTAGCATCACCATGGCCTAGCCATGTGGACGCTAGGCTAACTTAAGCTAGCATGCACTTTGCAAGGCGCAAGCCTAGATGCAGCATGCATGCTAAGGAGCACCATGTATGCTAGACGCAGCATACGTGCTAGGCCAACCATGTGTGCTAGACAAAGCATGCGTGCTAGGCGCACCATGTGTGCTGGACGCACCGTGCATGCTAGGCGCACTTAACGTGTATGCGTGCCTCGCATGGAAGCAACATCTCTAGCACTAGGTGCTTGCGTGTGTGTGTGCCTCGCATGGCAGCTGTGATGTGCGTGTGTGTGCCTAGGTCTATCGTCACGCACCATCCAACATGCATGTTGTGCGTGTGTGCGTGTGGTAGGGGCCAGCACCATGCCAGACTGCGCCCAGCGCCCAGTAGCCAGCAGCATGCGTGGCTCGCTAGCAGCGCACATGTGGTTGGGCGTGCTGGCTGATGCGTGTTGGCTGCCAGCCCAGCTATGCTTGATGCCGGTTTGTGAGAGGTGGCGACCAAGGGCTAGAGGCTTCCCTTGGGGAGCAAGGCAATGGTCCCCCCCTTTTGGTTATGGTCCTCACCTAACCACTCATCTCCTCATGACACTTGTTAATTTGTGATTGCATTGTTTTATAATTTATTTTTGAATTAAATAAATTGGTGAGAAATGCAATTATCCCACATTGATCATGAAATGGGGATTCAAGTTTCCATTCCCTATAAATACCCCATTATTGGGCATTTGGGAATACAACTTGATTGGAACTTAAAAAGGCATCTTTTATTATTGAGAAAACCTTTAAGTTCGTAAAACTCTAGTTTTATACTTGGTCAAGTCTCGCTAACCCTCGAGATGAAGATCGTTTGGGTTGGTTCGTGGGTACGAGCCGTTGGAGGCCGTCACCCTTGTGATGCTTTAAGCTTCGAAGTACGAGCTCGGTTTACGAGCGAAGCATACTCCAAGGGTATTACTTCTTTATCCCTTTTCTGAATTATTTAATAATTATGTTTATGCATGCTTTGTTGCTTTAATTATTAGGGCGGGTCTTGGGCGGGTTTCTCTTCTGCGTAGCGTTGGACGCTATGAAACCCAACATGTGATTTATAACACCATTTCTGTAGGGTTTCGTAGTGACCCGACACTACGCGGAAGGAAACCTACCAAGACCCGCCCCTTAATAAAAGAAATTAAACAAGCATAATATACTTAATCAAACAAGATTTAGAACAACAATTATACCTTTGACGCGTGCTTCGCTCCCAAAGAGCTCTTACTTCAAAATTCCGAAAAGACGAGATCTCCGACGGATCGTACCCTCGACCCGACCCGAGCGTCCTAAGTCTTGAAGGTTAGTCAAGACTCGGACAAAAATAACTATGAGTTTTACGAATCAAAGGTTTACTCTTTTCTTAGAGTTGCCTTTTTAATTCCACTCAAGCTTGTTTCAATTCCCAATACCAAGCTTAGTATTTATAGGGAAATGATCCCTTTATTTTCATTCCCCAACCAATGTGGGAGAATGTTTTATTGGCTAATTAATTTATTTCTAAAATAAATCAATAAATAAATGCAATCACAATTCGACAAGTGTCAAAGGGAGAGAGAGTATTAGGTGAGGACCATGGAGAGGTGGGGGGACCAATGCCTTGCTCCCCAAGGCTTTCTAAAAGCTTTGGTCCCCACTCTCCTCACAAACCGCCTCACCTAAGGCTGCTGCCCAGCTGCCAGCTAGCCCAACATGCTAGCACAAGCTCAGCAGCAACGCTGATGCTTGCTGGTGCGTGCTGGCGCTGGTGCTGGCTTATGCGTGCTAGCGCTGATGCTGGCTGGTGCGTGCTGGCGCTGGTGCCAGCATCCCACGTATCATCGCTGCTCGCATGGCCCAGCATGCGTGCTGCTAGTGAGCCACGCATGCTGGCCTCTCGCTAAGCACCACACTCCCACATCATGCGCGCCACGCATCTCTCTCGCACGCAATGCCTAGCATGCGTGCTGCTAGCGAGCCATGCATGCTTAGCTTGTCGTTCTAGCTCACCAGCCCCTTGCACACACTCTCGCACAGCCACACGCATCACTTTCGGCCATGCACGCACATGCCTCGCCCAAGCACTACGCATGCGCCAGTGCCTAGCACTAGCTGTGCTTGGTGCGTGTGGTCCTGCCATGCGCCCTGCAGTATGCTAGGGCTGCTACGGCACCAGGCCATCCTAGGGCACGCATGGTGCGCCTAGTGATGCTGCCTGGGCTGCGATGGTGCCCAGCCATCCTAGGCCACGCCTGGTGCGCCTAGTGATGCGCATAGGCTTGCGATGGGCTGCTATGGCGCCCAACCATTCTAGGCCACGCATGGTGCGCCTAGTGATGCTGCTTGCTTACGATGGCGCCCAGCATTATGCTAGGGCAGCGATAGCGCCTAGGCATGATGCCAGGGCTGTGTTGGCGCGCCTGGTGATAGCAATAGCCAGCTGTGGTGCCTAGCCATCATGCTAGGGCTGCGACAACGCCTAAGCATGATGCTAGGGCTGCTATGGCACGCCTAGTGACTATGATGAGCTAGTCGAGCTTAGCTATGGCTACGCTCATACTTGTCGATTGTGATTTTATGACGCTCGGTCTCGACGCCCTAGGCTCAATGTCCGACGTTTGTATTCGTAAAACTTTGTCGACTCATTAAATCCTTTCGGATTAATTCGTCATCTCGGATCGGCGATTCGATTGTGTTCGACCTGAAGGGTTCAGTTAAGATTAAGCTGTAATATCAATTGTACCTCGATATTACTGATCGGAAGCGGCCTCCACCTAGGCATTCCGATCACTTGACCTTACTGAAGAATTAGCTCTGTAATAATTCTGAACCCTCTATTGGAAGAATACACTTGTTGGAAGGACACCATTCCTTTCAATTTCTTGTGCTACAAGGACACAATTGTAGTAAATCATTTGCATAGGTATTAGTTTGGAACTATACCAGATCGACCTATGAGAATACTTTAAGAGATTTGACAATCGTCATAAGTATATCGCTCATTGTAGCTATCGGAACCTCTTTCCTTGACCATGAGTATTGTAAGTTCTCTTATTTGAGTACTAATCTATTTTGATGTTGTCAAACGTCTGCCATAAATGGGGATTAAAACGACAACACTGGGGGGTTAGGTCCTCTTATTAAGGGAAACTAACAATGCAAGACTAGGAATGTCCCCCTATTAACAATAGGGAACTTGTCTTTGTTGTTTCCAAGGCCTCTCGAAGAACGAAACTGTGAAAATGCATGGCCGTGTTTATATGGATTATTTTAGAAATCATCTTCTTATTGACAGTCGAACTTGAAAATCAAGAAACACTTCTGAATGTATTAAGGATGACGAAGAATCTTACCTTATATTTCATGAAGAGGCATTAAGTTACATAGAAAAAAGGCTATACACTAACAGCGCACTTGTCTAGAAGGACAAGTGACAGATTGAAAGGAATGGTGTCCTTCGAACAAGTGTATTATTCGGATTAAGGGTTCGAAATTATTAGAAGGCTAATTATTCAGTGAGGTCAAGTGATTGGAATTCCTAGCTGGAGGTCGCTTCCGATCAGTAATATAAATGCATAATTTATATTACAGCTTAAACTTGACTAAACCCTTTTGGTCACACCTAATCGAGTAACCGAACCGAAACGACGAATTAATCCGAAGGATTAAATGAGTCATTAAAGTATTACGAACATAGACGTCAGATATCGAGCTTAGAGCATCAAAACCGAGCTTCATAAGTCGAGTCGAATTTAGGATTCGAAGAGACGAGAAATCAAGCAAACAACAAGTTAAATTTAAGTCGTAGAGATTATTTCTACTCATGAAAGTATTTCTACTCCTTATTCTATTATGATTAATGGAGGGCTTCATGGTTTTTTTAAAGGGAAGAGAGGCATTAGACAGGGAGATCCTATCTCTCCGCTACTGTTTGTCTTAGTCATGGAATATTTATCTATGCTCCTCAGGAAAGTGGGAAGTCTTAGAGATTATAAATTCCATCAAGGCTGCAAGCATTTTGGTTTGACCCATCTGGTTTTTGCTGATGATCTTATGATGTTCTGTCATGGGGATAAGAAATCTTTCTCTCTTCTTGTGAGAGCTCTCAGGACTTTTGAAAAGGTCTCTGGTCTGGTGGCTAACTCAGATAAAACTGCTGTGTATTTTGGGAGTATGGAGATTGATAAGAAGCATGAGATTCTGAGTAATTCTGGGTTTATTTCTGGAGGTTTTCCTTTTAGATATCTTAGGATCCCTCTCAATGCCAAGTATATGAGAGGTTCTGATTTTGATAATACCATTGATAAAATGTTGGCTAGGATTACATGTTGGTCTAGCAGGAACCTCTCTTATGCTGCAAGAGTTACCCTTATCAATTCAGTTCTCATGAGTCTACATACATATTGGGCTCAATGTATTCTCGTGCCTAAGGGTGTCACTCAAAGAATTACTCAATTGTGTAGGGCTTTCCTGTGAGATGGTTCTTCTATTCTAGGTGGGGCCCCCCTATTTCTCGGGACTGGGTGTGCAAGCCAAAAAAGTATGGTGGGATAGGGGTGAGAGATTGTAATGCTTAGAATAAAGTTGCTCTAGTGAAGTATGTGTGGAAAATTGCAAAGAAAGAGGATTCTCTTTAGGTGAAATGGGTTCACATCATTTACTTGAAAGATCATAACTGGTGGTCTTATAATCCAAAGAAGTGTGATGGCTGGTTTTAGAGAAGGCTGTGTTTTGTGAAAAATGAGCTTTAGAGGGGTTTGAGACTTGAAACTGGCTTAGCAAAGACTACAAGATCTCTGATTGTTATACCTGGTTACAGGGGGTTCAAACTAAAGTGGTCTGGGATAAATGGGTGTGGAATAGGTTTAATACTCCAAAACACTCCTTTATAGCCTGCTTAGCAGCTTAAATCAGAATCAAGACCAAAGATAGGTTAATCTCCTTTGGCTGCAGCCTTGGTCCTAACTGTCTTCTTTGTGAAGCTGCCCCTGAGACCCATGACCACTTATTTTTTAACTGTATGTATAGCAAACAATGCATACAGACTATTGCAACATGGCTAGGTTTTTCTTAGAGGAAGTTCAGACTGGATGCTTCTTGAAAGCACTGGAACATGAAGGGTACTGATTTGATTCACAAAAGAGCCTACCTAGCTGCTTATTCTGCCTGTGTTTATTACATTTGGTTTGCTAAGAACCATGTTTTTCGGGAGAAAGCTGTGATTCTCCCTATGATCCTGTGTAAGATTATATGTTTAGAGGTGTTGAGCAGAATTCAGCAATTGATTGATAGCTCGTGGTCCCGAAATAAATGTAAATGGCTACAACTATTAAAATGCAATATACCTGGGTGATGTCTCTTCTGGTGTTGGTTCTTGTTTCTTGGGTTCGAGCTCATGATGGATCTCCTGTCTATGTTCTGTTTTCATGTATTCTGTCTAGATGCTGGCCCTACTATCTCCTTTGTTCTTGCTATTTCCTGTTTTGTGTTTAGATGGATGGATTGGTGCTGTGTGTTGCTATGTTGTGTTTGGAGCTACTGTGATTTTTTATAGCCGGTTTCTTGGAATGCTGAATTTAAGCACTGAAGCTGTGTCTATTGATCTGTGTTTGAAGTAATAGATAGAGTTAAGCAGCTGGTTGTTATTTCGTGGTCCAGAATCAATTGTGATTGGCTGCAGTAGCTACTTTCTTCCTTGTAGATGGCTGTTTTCTTCTCTGTTCTGGTCTGTGCTGCATTGGATGTTATAGTTCTTGTTTTGCAAGATCTGTTTTTGCAGGTTGGGCGTCAGAACTATGTTGTAGGCTGCGGTTTAGTCCTGCTAGTGTAAGGTTGCTGTTTTTGGTTTGTTCTTTTTAAATAGGTTGTGTTATTGCTTATGTGTTAGCTGGTTTGTGTTTTTGTGTTTGTTTTCTAGTGCTGTCTTTTGTCCTAGTCCTAGCGTGAAGTACCCTTCGTAGAAGGTTCCTTCTCATTTGAGGCTAGGTAGGTGTTCCCTCTCGCTGTTATTGGCACCCTTCCTAGAAGGTGGTTGGTGACAGTGTATGGAGGTAGTGGTGTCTGTGTGCCTTCAGGCTTGTGTAGGTTTTGGAGTTTTACAACTTCCCTTCTTTGTAAGTTGTATTTCATTCATTCTTTGGTAATAAAATTTCTTATTTTACCAAAAAAAAAAAAAACCGTTAAGCATGGCTAATAACCAGTCGCATTGGCCTAGTCATGCGAAGGCTAGGCTAGCATAGGGCACCAACCGTTAAGCATGGTTGTGCCGCAAGCCAAGCATACATGCGCATGTTGAGCTTGCTTGCCGAGCATGCTTGCGAGAATAGTGCGCCTGGCTATACGCAAGCTAGCACCAGCACGCACCAAAGCATCGCTAGGCTAGCAGGGGCTTTGCAGCAGCACCATGCCGAGCCTTGCTAGCAGCATGCGCATTCTAGGCATCGCAAGCTAGCAGTTGGCGCACTATACGTGCTAGAGAGTTGGCATGCTGGTGCCTCGCACTCAGCAGCCCGCAAGCATCGCAGCTGCTAGGCGCTGCCGAGCATAAGCAACGCGGCAGCAGCAGCAGCCCACATAGCGTTCGTGGTCTGCTGGCTGTGCGTGGGAATATTTCTTTATGATGATTCCCCAAGTTGAGAATGGCCAACGGAAAGTGAGATTATATAGTTCAGATAGTGGAAGGTGTTGTAAGTTAGCAAACATTTGGCACTCTGGACATTTCTTGGCATATTGAATGCAACCATGTCCCGTTGTGGACTAAAAGTACCCTAAACTGAAATTATTTTTGTTGGGTTTCGTAGTTTCCAACATTACGCGGAATGAAACCTTACCAAAATCTGCACAAAAATTAAAGTAACTAAGCATCCATATTAATTAACAATCACATAATTAATTAACAACGAGAGAGAGAGAAAGACGATCTTACCCATGATGCGTGCTTCGCTCCTTTTAGAGCTCAAACTTGAAAGCATAAAGCTCCGCAAATGCCTAAGCCTCTAACAACTCTAACCCTCGAAACCCTACCCGAATTGCCCCAACCCCGAAGCTTAGTCGGGGCTATACCAAAAGAACATAGAGTATTAGAACTAAGGTTTTCTCTTCTTGGAGATCCCTTAAAGTACACAACTCAAGTATCCCTTCCCAATACCAAATGATTGGTATTTATAGGGAAGGGAGCCCTTGGATTCCAATCTCTCATATATGTGGGAGAGTTGGTAAAGTGTATTAATTTAATTTAATTTTAATTCAAAAATCAAATTAAAATGCAAATGAATTAACAAATAACAAGTGTTAAGTGGAGAGCAAGGGGTTCGGTGAGGACCACAAGGGGGGGACCACACACACAATCTCCCACACGCACAAGTGCTAGCTGGCACCCTTCTTTGGCAGCCAAGGCAGCTTCGCTAGTGCCTAGCGCCATGGTTGGGCCTGCCAGCCAGATTGTAACCACTGCCAGAGCTAACTTTTCCACCAGAGAGTATCTTAGTTCAACTTTAGTCAGCACATGGCTTACAAAGTAAACTGGTTACCGCTGTTTGTTCCTCTCAACCAAGAGAACTGCTCCAATTTTCTGCGTTGGGGCTGAGATATACAACTGGAGCTTTTCACCTTGCTCCGACCAGATCATGGTGGGGAGCTTGGTTAAATGCTCGTTGATCCTTGAGAAAGTTTTCCTTTTCGCCTCATCCCACTTGAATTCTCTATTTCCTTTCAACAACTGATAAAACGGTAAAGCTTTTTCCACTGACTTACTAATGAAGCGGGTCAGCGCTGCCATCCACCTTATCAGGCAAATAATGTCTCTGGTGTAATTAGGCTTTGAGAGATTGAGATCTGCATCTATTTTTTCAGGGTTGGCATCAATTCCTCTTTCGCTTACCATGAAGCCAAGGAATTTTCATGAGCTCACCTCGAAAACGCATTTCTTCGAGTTTAACTTCATGTAATACTTGTTCCGCATGGAAAATGTTTCTTCCATATCTAAAATATTTCTTTCTTGTGTGATGATTTTGACAATCGATTCGTTTGCATACACTTTTACATTTCTCCCTTTACGTTGATGAACTCTCTGTCTATTGTTTTCTAAAACGTAGCCCATGTGTTCATCAGCCCGAAGGGCATAGCAATGTAATTGTACACTTCCCTCTTCGGTGATGAATGTAGTTTTCTGCCTTTCTGGTTTGTGCAAGCTGATTTGGTGATACCTTGAAAAAGCATCCATGGAGCTTAGCAATGCGTGCTCACTTGTTGCATCTACTAACTGATCAATCCGCGGTAGTGGATAGCAATCTTAAGGCATGCTTTGTTGAGATTTTTGAAATTAACGGACATCCTCGACTGACCCTTTGCCTTCTTCACCATGACTACATAGGCTAGCCACTCTAAGTAATCATATGGTTCTATAAATTCAGCCTCTAGTAAATTATCCACTTCTTTCTGTATGGCCCGGTTCATTACTGTAGAGAAAAGCTTCGTTTTTTCTGCTTGACTGGCCTGACCTCTTTTGTCACATTTAGCCTATGGACCATGACCTCTAGGTCAATTCCAGGCATTTCATCTGCTGAAAATGCAAAGATACTTTTTATTTCTCCTTAGCAATTCTACGAGATTCACCCTTACTCCTAGAGTTGTCTCCCTATATAAGCTTAATTACTTCATGCTCACCGCTAGGTAATTGTCTGGCTGCCACTTCTTTTGCAAGCTCAAACTTTTCCATGGCCAATTTTTTTTTTGTCCTTTTTCCTGCGGTATTCTTCTCGTTTTCTCTTCCGAGATTTTTTTTCATTCTGACCTTCTTGCTTCCTCTCCGAACTGGGCTGCAATTTTGCCATAGCTGGCTTCTTTAGGGATGTGATATAGCACTGTTGTGCTGTCTTTTGACTTATTCTGAGCTTGTCGGATCTTCCATCATTGGCAGTTTAGGCCATAGTTAGATGATAGGTAGAGACTACACCTCCAATCTTTTAGTTGAGCGGCCTTCCCATAATCATATTTAAGGGTGAGGGTGAGTATATTATTAAGAACTCAGCCGGACGTCACGTCGCATGGATCCCTCCCCTACTCGGGCTGACTGCTCCATTATACCCTCTGGTATAAGGCTTGATCCATTGAACCTGGTGACTTCATAGCTCACCCTTTTCGTGTCCTTTTTGTCAAGTTTCAAATCCTTGAACGCTCTGATAAAGATTATGTTAGCCGACTTGCCACCATCTATCAATACTTTGTCCACTTCCTAGTTCGCAATTCTCACTATTACTATCAGGGGGTCATCATGAGGATAGATTACGCCTTTCAAGTCATACTCATCGAACACTTCTCATGACTGCAGTTATAGGGGCGACCATCTATGTCTTTCATTTTATTTATTTGATGAATCATTGCTTGCAGGTCAGCTCTTATTCTACTCACTGTTCCCCCATGCACAGGTCCGTCGCTGATCACGTATACCCTGCCTTTTGGCTTGCTGTATCGATCTATACCTTCACCCTGATTCTTTTGACCCCTTCTGCGGTCTTAGCCTAACTTATCCTCCTCTCTTTGTCGGCTATAGTCAGAGTGCTTCTTAATCTAGTTCAGATATCCATGTCGGATTAAATCCTCTATGTTGTCTTTCAGGTGTGTACATTCATTAGTGGTATGACCATGATCTTTGTGGAAGTCGTACCACTTGCTAGGGTCACGGTTTCTGTTCACCATTCTGTGTGGTCTTTGCCACTTGTTATCAGCTTTATTCATGCTGAAAATGTGGGATCTTGAATGTGTAAGCAGAGTGTACAACTCGAACTTGCCAGCTCGCGCTGTTAGTTTGTTGTCAGTTCTCCTGACTCCTACTGACGTATCTGCATCCCTTTGACCTTGCTCCACGTTACTTGGTTAATCCACCCTTGCTGAATTCTCTGCCCGATTGACTTTAGCCCACTTGACTGGGCCATTTGGTGATCTCCTGCCCAACATGGCTTTATCAGTCTCATCCAAATTTATGAACTCGTGAACTTTTCCCAGCGCTTTAGCCATTGTCTTGAGACTCTTTCGTCCCATGTATGCTCTGAATCGTGAGCCGGGTAGGAGACCACTCTGGATGGCCAGCAGAGCTACCTCCTGGCTCATAACTGGGATTGTTGTTGCCTCCTTGTTGAACCTGGTAATGAAATCCCTTAGTGGCTCCTCTTTCCCCTAGAATAGTGAAATTAACTCGGTAGTCATTTTAGTTCGATCTACTAGCGTGACAATGTGTTCCATGAACATCCTCTTCAGTTTTGTTATAGGAGTATACAGATCCATTAGGGATGGCTCCACACCACTCGGCAGCTAGTCTATCTAAGGTTAGGGGAAAAGCCTTACACCAAAGCGAGTAAGTCATAGTGTATAGCACCATGTGGTTTTCGAACGCTGAGACGTTATTCTAAGGTGTTGTTATACCATTATACTTACAATAGGGCATCTTAAATCTTCTCCATCGACTTTTCCAGAATCTCCCAACAAAATGGGAAATCATCCGAAATCACCTGGAGCTTCACCCTGCCTTGGCTTGGCCCTCACTCTAGGATCGAGGATCTGTTGCGAGTGACTCGTGTCTCAAGGCTGCCTTTGTCTGCTACTGCATCTTATCCCCACTCCTACTTTAGATTACGAGCCTCCAGCTCTAGCACTTTCTTCCTCAACTAGATCAATTCCTTCTGCCCTAGGGTGAGGTTTGAAGATGCAAGCTTCTTGGCCGCTGGCTCTGAAGCAGTAGCTGCTGATGCTGAGCTCGTTCCTTTGCCGAAGTTAGTAAGTACTGCCATCATTGCCGCCCATTTACTCTTTGACACACTTAGAATGGTTTTGGAGAATCGCCGGCATATTGATAGGTTGAGATTTTTGGGTTACAGGCGCTTGGATGATAGGTTCATTATTCGCACCTGTCACTAGCATTCTGAACTTAAATGAAAAGATGGATCCCACCGGACCTACTGGTTTTACCATTGCTTTCGTCAAACCAGGTGTTGATCTGACGGGATTGGTTTTTTGGGATACATTTGATTTGGGTTTTCCGGTTAATCCTTTAGGATCTATTGTTAGTGATGATATTTTTTGTGATGTCTGATTAGTCTTAGTGGCTTTTGAGACTGGTGTTTGTGTCGCTTCCTCTCCGGCCACGGCGGTTAACTACCTAGTCCCTACTTAGTTGGTGAACCTAAGGTTCAGATGATCCTTCTCCTTTCTTCTAGCGCTAATTATTCCGGGTACAGATCTTGGGATTCAGAATGGGGCAGGCAAGGTCCAGCTAGTAACCTGCGCAAGGATACACACGTTACTGCCCTCAGGGGTGGCTCGAGGAACCCCCTCCGATGCTTAAGTTAGAATATGTATTTAGAGAGAGAAAGTGTACTTAGAGAGGTAGAGAGAGTGTAATAAGTTGTGTGTCTAACTTCTTTTCCGTTGTACTTTTAAAAGTGTACGATCTCCTTTGGGCGGAGTCATACTTGGTCAGCATGCGGGTTGGCTTTATTGGGCTAGTGAGCCCCACTAAGTGTTCTTCTAGCGGTGAGTGCGCATCTTGTGAGCAAAGTTGGGAGCCTGGTGATAGCTAAGAAGGAGCTATCCCATACATAATACCCTTGTTGACACTAGTAGAATAAACTAAATTGGAAGCGATTGAAACCCCCTAATTGGAAGCGGTTTTGAACCGCTTCGGTTTGGGGGGGCTTGCCATTGTGAAGTTAAATTGGAAGCGGTTCAAACCGCTTCCAATTAGTGGAGAATTGGAAGCGGTTTTGGCGCTAAACCGCCTCCAATTGTACATTTTGTTTTTTTTTATTTAATTTTCTTTTTAATTTTTTTATTACTAATATTAATATAATAATATTATTAGTGACCTTTCACAATAATTTTAGTATTATTAATTAATAATATTGATATAATATTATTAATCGATATAAATTTATTATTATTAATTAATAATAAAATTAATATTATTAATTAATAATTATATTAATATTACAAACAAAATAATACAATGATATATATAACACGAAATAATTATATCTATAAAAAGTAACATTATTAATATATTTAATGAACAACCATATTTATTTACACCAACTTATATTAAGATTACAATTACAAATACTACATACTAATAAGTACTTAATTAATTAAAATAATGTTGATAATAACTAATTAATAAAGTCAAGCTAACAAACCATTACGACAATTCTAGAAGCCATCAAATGTGACAAAAAAAGCCCACATGTCGCGAACTTAATTGATTTCCTTTCTTGTTAACTGACCTTCCCTTTGAACCTTGCAAAACTTTGAGAAAAAAAAACCAAACATTGTCATGAGTATCACAAGACCGAAATGCACCAATATCACAGAAATTCACCAAAAATCACCAAAATCACCAAAATGGCTGAAATGCACCAAAATCACGTGCATGTACAGCCTGCTGGGCTGCTGCCTAGTTGGGTGCTGCAGTGGTGCCTAGCCAACCTGCCTTGGCTACTGCAGCTGCCTGGCCTGCTTGCCTAGGATGCTGCAGTGGCCTCGCCTACCGGCCTTGGCTGCTGCAACTGCCTGGCCAGCGTATCTTGGCTGCTGCAGTTGCCTGGCCTGCCAACCTTGGGTGCTGCAGCTGCCTGGGCAACGTTCCTTGATTGCTGCAACTTCATGGGTTGTGTGCATGTTATGATTTTGTTATGTTCGGCGCAATAATGGAAACAAGTAATAGGTTGAAGATAGTAAAAGCATACCTCATCTAGTTGTTGTGCTTCCTTACAACAATTGACTATGGCAAGCATAAACCTCATAACGTACAGGGCACAATCAAGTCCGTTGTCTTGTTGCACACACTGACATGCCACAAAGGTAATCAAATCATGCACAGCCTTAACCGAAGACAAGTATACTCAGAAAATCACTAACTCAAGGCATTACCTTTGGAAATTTCCACGTACGACCCGCAGGAGAAGGACAATTTAGCTTCTTCATAAAACTTTAGGAAAATAAGTTCAAAGTTAGATCATCAATACTCAATGATTTAGGTGAGGTCAATCAACAATAGGAAGCAATATGTACGTATTCAATATATTATTGACTAGCAACCTACGTGGTGGATTCTGACGAAGTGAATCAAAGTGGTAGATTGTGTTTTTGGAAACACAAATCACCAAAAGGGTCTAATGAGCACTGCATATATTTCAAAAACGTCAACATCTATACGCCACAGTTAACTGCATTTTCAGAATAAAAAAAAAATTAAAATAACAACTGAATTATGACATTTGTAGACGTACTCCTCAAAATATGGGGCTAATATGAACTTATCTCCCGCACGCGTTGATTGGTTAATACTCCGCTCTAGGTAATCTTCCACATCACGAGGGTTGCATAAGCATCTGGTAATCGAGGTCTGCTCGGGACAAAACCAACCAAGTGCAGCCTCGGAATCGCATGAGCACCTAAGGTGCTCCTGTAGTGCCCTTCAAAATAGTATTGTGGGTAATAATTATTATTGCATGCGTTGTTTACATTTGAAAATGCAACACCAATATGATTAGGAATAGTGGCATTGAATTACCTAATAAAAGCTTGAATGATGGAAATGTTAAGCATGGTACCGGATAGAAATTCCTTCACATCCTCTTTTGTAATTGGTGCGATCTCATCCTCATCATAGTGGAACAATGCCTTAGGTAAAATCACTTCAATAGATCTACCCCTAGGCAACTCGCTCACACGGTTGTGAACAAAAGTACAAGCTTTAGAGAGCGAATTCAGGATGCTGGCTTCTACTAGTGGAGTACAACTCGTGGCAAAACCTCTCAAACTCTTATTCAACCCTTGTCCTTGTTCCATGTTCTTTGTAGGTTGGACATTCTTAGATTTTGGCTTCTCCACCTTGTTTCTTTTAGATGACTGATTTTCATTCGTAACATAAAAGAACATGGTTAAATTACAAGCTATTTGGGACATGTTTAAAAAATAGGCTAAGTAGTGTACACTTACCCCTCCTATCAACCTCACCCAATCACGTGTCTCTTCTGGTGTTGGTTCCTGTTTCTTGGGTTCGAGCTCATGATGGGTCTCCTGTCTATGTTCTGTTTTCCTGTATTCTGTCTAGATGTTGGCCCTGCTATCTCCTTTGTTCTTGCTATTTCCTTTTTTGTGTTTAGATGGATGGATTGGTGCTGTGTGTTGCTATGTTGTGTTTGGAGCTGCTGTGATCTTTTATAGCCGGTTTCTAGGAATGCTGAATTTAAGCACTGAAGCTGTGTCTATTGATCTGTGTTTGAAGTAATAGAGAGAGTTCAACAGCTGGTTGTTATTTCGTGGTCCAGAATCAATTGTGATTGGCTGCAGTAGCTACTTTCTTCCTTGTAGATGGTTGTTTTCTTCTCTGTTCTGGTCTGTGCTGCATTGGATGTTATAGTTCTTGTTCAGCAGGATCTGTTTTTGCAGGTTGGGCGTCAGAACTATGTTGTAGGCTGTCGTTTAGTCCTGCTAGTGTAAGGTTGCTGTTTTTGGTTTGTTCTTTTTAAATAGGTTGTGTTATTGCTTATGTGTTAGCTGGTTTGTGTATTTGTGTTTGTTTTCTAGTGCTGTCTTTTGTCCTAGTCCTAGCGTGAAGTACCCTTCGTAGAAGGTTCCTTCTCGTTTGAGGCTAGGTAGGTGTTCCCTCTCGCTGTTATTGGCACCCTTCCTAGAAGGTGGTTGGTGACAGTGTATGGAGGTAGTGGTGTTTGTGTGCATTCAGGCTTGTGTAGGTTTTGGAGTTTTACAACTTCCCTTCTTTGTAAGTTGTATTTCATTCATTCTTTGGTAATAAAATTTCTTATTTTACCAAAAAAAAAAAAAAAAACTGTGAAGCATGGCTAATAACCAGTCGCATTGGCCTAGTCATGCGAAGGCTAGGCTAGCATAGGGCACCAACCGTTAAGCATGGCTGTGCCGCAAGCCAAGCATACATGCGCATGTTGAGCTTGCTTGCCGGGCATGCTTGCGGGGATAGTGCGCCTGGCTATACGCAAGCTAGCACCAGCACGCACCAAAGCATCGCTAGGCTAGCAGGGGCCTTGCAGCAGCACCATGCCGAGCCAAGCTAGCAGCATGCGCATGCTAGGCATCGCAAGCTAGCAGTTGGCGCACTATACGTGCTAGCGAGTTGGCATGCTGGTGCCTCGCACTCAGCAGCTTGCAAGCATCACAGCTGCTAGGCGCTGCCGAGCATAAGCAACACGGCAGCAGCAGCAGCCCACATAGCGTTCGTGGCCTGCTGGCTGTGCGTGGGAATATTTCTTTATGATGATTATTATATTTTTATTTGCCGATTCTACTACTCCATTCAATTGAGGTCAATATGGGGAGGAATGGTGATGTTTTACTTTGTAACGACCCAATAGGGATTCAGCTTCCGCTTTAAATTGAGATCCCTGGTCACTAATTAGTTCGTGTGGAACTCCATATCTACAAAATTATTTCATACGAGAAACTTTGTGACATGTCTAAAAGCGATATTAACATACGAGGCGACCTCGATCCACTTAGCGATGTAGTCGATGGTTACTAATACGTACTTGTGTCCTCCTGTGCCTGTTGGAGAGATTTTACAAATAATGTCAATTCCCCAAGTTGAGAATGGCCAACATAAAGTTAGATTATATAGTTCAGATAGTGGAAGGTGTAGTAAGTTAGCAAACATTTGGCACTCTGGACATTTCTTGGCATATTGAATGCAATCATGTCCCGTTGTGGACTAAAAGTACCCTAAACTGAAACTATTTTTGTTGGGTTTCGTAGTTTCCAACATTACGCGGAATGAAACCCTCCCAAAATCTGAACAAAAATTAAAGTAACTAAGCATCCATATTAATTAACAATCACATAATTAATTAACAAAGAGAGAGAGAAAGACGATCTTACCCATGATGAGTGCTTCGCTCCTTTTAGAGCTCAAACTTGAAAGCATAAAGCTCCGCAAATGCCTAAGCCTCTAACGGCTCTAACCCTCGAAACCCTACCCGAACTGCCCCTACCCCGAAGCTTAGTCGGGGCTATACCAAAAGAACATAGAGTATTAGAACTAAGGTTTTCTCTTCTTGGAGATCCCTTAAAGTTCACAACCCAAGTATCCCTTCCCAATGCCAAATGATTGGTATTTATAGGGAAGCGAGCCCTCGGATTCCAATCTTTCATCTATGTGGGAGAGTTGGTGAAATGTATTAATTTAATTTAATTTTAATTCAAAAATCAAATTAAAATGCAAATGAATCAACAAACAACAAGTGTTAAGTGGAGAGCAAGGGGTTCGGTGAGGACCACAAGGGGGGGACCACCCTCCCCTTGCTCCCCAAGCAAACCTACACACACAAGCTCCCACACGCACAAGTGCTAGCTGGCACCCTCCTTTGCCAGCCAAGGCAGCTTTGCTGGTGCCTAGCGCCATGGCTGGGTCTGCCGGCCAGATTGTAACCACTGCCAGAGCTAACTTTTCCACCAGAGGGTATCTTTGTTCAACTTCAGTCAGCACATGGCTTACAAAGTAAACTGGTTTCCGCTGTTTGTTCCTCTCAACCAAGAGAACTGCTCCAATTTTCTACATCGGGGCTGAGATATACAACTGGAGCTTTTCACCTTGCTCCGACCAGATCATGGTGGGGAGCTTGGTTAAATGCTCGTTGATCCTTGAGAAAGTTTTCCTTTTCGCCTCATCCCACTTGAATTCTCTATTTCCTTTTAACAGCTAATAAAACGGTAAAGCTTTTTCCACTAACTTACTAATGAAGCGGGTCAGCGCTGCCATCCACCCTATCAGGCAAATAATGTCTCTGGTGCATTTAGGCTCTGAGAGACTGAGATCTGCATCTATTTTTTCAGGGTTGGCATCAATTCCTCTTTCTCTTACCATGAAGCCAAGGAATTTTCATGAGCTCACCTCGAAAACGCATTTCTTCGGGTTTAACTTCATGTAATACTTGTTCCGCATGGAAAATGTTTCTTCCATGTCTATTATATTTCTTGCTTGTGTGATGATTTTGACAATCGATTCGTTTGCATACACTTCTACATTCCTCCCTTTACGGTTGATGAACACTTTGTCTATTGTTTTCTAAAACGTAGCCCATGTGTTCATCAGCCCGAAGGGCATAGCAATGTAATTGTACACTTCCCTCTTCGGTGATGAATGTAGTTTTCTGCCTGTCTGGTTTGTGCAAGCTGATTTGGTGATACCTTGAAAAAGCATCCATGGAGCTTAGCAATGCGTGCCCACTTGTTGCATCTACTAACTAATCAATCCGCGGTAGTGGATAGCAATCTTAAGGCATGATTTGTTGATATTTTTGAAATTAACGCACATCCTCGACTGACCCTTTTCCTTCTTCACCATGACTACATAGGCTAGCCACTCTGAGTAATCATATGGTTCTATAAACTGAGCCTCTAGTAAATTATCCACTTCTTCCTGCATGGCCTGGTTCTTTACTATAGAGAAAAGCTTCGTTTTTTCTGCTTGACTGGCCTGACCTCTTTTGTCACATTTAGCCTATGGACCATGACCTCTAGGTCAATTCCAGGCATTTCATCTACTGAAAATGCAAAGATACTTTTTATTTCTCCTTAGCAATTCTACGAGATTCACCCTCACTCCTAGAGTTGTCTCCTTCTATAAGCTTAATTACTTCTTGCTCACCGCTAGGTAATTCTCCGGCTGCCTCTTCTTTTGAAGGCTCAAATTTTTCCATGGCCAATTTTTGTTTGTCCTTTTCCCTGCGGTATTCTTCTCGTTTTCTCTTCCGAGATTTTTTTTCATTCTGACCCTCTTGCTTCCTCTCCGAACTGGGCTGCAATTTCACCGTAGCTGGCTTCTTTAGGGATGTGATGTAGCATTGTTGTGCTGTCTTTTGACTTCCTCTGAGCTTGTCGGATCTTCCATCATTGGCAGTTTAGGCCATAGTTAGATGATAGGTAGAGACTACACCTCTAATCTTTTAGTTGAGCGGCCTTCCCATAATCATATTTTAGGGTGAGGGTGAGTCTATTATTAAGAACTCAGCCGGACGTCACGTCGCATGGATCCCTCCCCTACTCGGGCTGACTGCTCCATTATACCCTCTGGTATAAGGCTTGATCCATTGAACCTGGTGACTTCATAGCTCACCCTTTTCGTGTCCTTTTTGTCAAGTTTCAAATCCTTGAACGCTCTGATAAAGATTATGTTAGCCGACTTGCCACCATCTATCAATACTCTGTCCACTTCCTAGTTCGCAATTCTCACTATTACTATCAGGGGGTCATCATGAGGATAGATTACGCCTTTCAAGTCATACTCATCGAACACTTCTCATGACTGCAGTTATAGGGGCGACCATCTATGTCTTTCATTTTATTTATTTGATGAATCATTGCTCGCAGGTCAGCTCTTACTCTATTCACTATTCCCCCAAGCACAGGTCCGCCGCTGATCACGTATACCCTGCCTTTTGGCTTGCTGTATCGATCTATACCTTCAACCTGATTCTTTTGACCCCTTCTGCGGTCTTAGCCTAACTTATCCTCCTCTCTTTTTCGGCTATAGTTAGAGTGCTTCTTAATCTGGATCAGATATCCATGTCGGATTAAATCCTTTATGTTGTCTTTCAGGTGTGTACATTCATTAGTGGTATGACCATGATCTTTGTGGAAGTCGTACCACTTGCTAGGGTCACGGTTTCTGTTCACCATTCTGTGTGGTCTTTGCCACTTGTTATCAGCTTTATTCATGCTGAAAATGTGGGATCTTGAATGTGTAAGCAGAGTGTACATCTCGAACTTGCCAGCTCGCGCTCTTAGTTTGTTGTCAGTTCTCTTGACTCCTACAGACCTATCTGCATCCCTTTAACCTTGCTCCACGTTACTTGGTTAATCCACCCTGGCTGAATTCTCTGCCCGATTGACTGGGCCGTTTGGTGCTCTCCTGCCCAACATGGCTTTATCAGTCTCATCCAAATTTATGAACTCGTGAACTTTTCCCAGTGCTTTAGCCATTGTCTTGAGACTCTTTCGTCCCATGTATGCTCTGAATCGTGTGCCGAGTAGGAGACCACTCTGGATGGCCAGCAGAGCTACCTCCTGGCTCATAACTGGGATTGTTGTTGCCTCCTTGTTGAACCTGGTAATGAAATCCCTTAGTGGCTCCTCTTTCCCCTAGAATAGTGAAATTAACTCGGTAGTCATTTTAGGTCGATCTACTAGCGTGATGATGTGTTCCATGAACATTCTCTTCAGTTGGTTGTAGGAGTAGACAGATCCATTCGGGATGGCTCCACACCACTCGGCAGCTAGTCCTTCTAAGGTCAGGGGAAAAGCCTTACACCAAAGCGAGTAAGTCATAGTGTATAGCACCATGTGGTTTTCGAACGCTGAGATGTGATTCTAAGGTGTTGTTATACCATTATACTTACAGTAGGGCATCTTAAATCTTCTCCATCGACTTTTCCAGAATCTCCCAACAAAATGGGAAATCATCCGAAATCACCTGGAGCTGCACACGCTTCCCCCTGCCTTGGCTTGGCCCTCGCTCTATGATCGGGGATCTGTTGCGAGTGACTCGTGTCTCAAGGCTGCCTTTGTCTGCTACTGCATCTTATCCCACTCCTACTTTAGATTACGAACCTCCAGCTCTCGCACTTTCTTCCTCAACTAGATCAATTCTTCTGCTCTAGGGTGAGGTTTGGAGATGCAAGCTTCTTGGCCGCTGGCTCTGAAGCAGTAGCTGCTGATGCTGAGCTCGTTCCTCTACCGAAGTTAGTAAGTATTGCCATCATTGCCGCCCATTTACTCTTTGATACACTTAGAATGGTTTTGGAGAATCGCCGGCATATTGATAGGTTGAGATTTTTGGGTTACAGGTGCTTGGATGATAGGTTCATTATTCGCACCTGTCACTAGCATTCTGAACTTAAATGAAAAGATGGATCCCACCGGATCTACTGGTTTTACCACTGCTTTCGTCAAACCAGGTGTTAATCTGACGGGATTGGTTTTTTGGGATACATTTGATTTGGGTTTTCCGGTTAATCCATTAGGATCAATTGTTAGTGATGATATTTTTTGTGATGTCTGATTAGTCTCAGTGGCTTTTAAGACTGGTGTTTGTGTCACTTCCTCTCCGGCCACGGCGGTTAACTACCTAGTCCCTACTTAGTTGGCGAACCTAAGGTTGAGATGATCCTTCTCCTTTCTTCTAGCGCTAATTATTCCGGGTACAGATCTTGGGATTCGGACAGGGGCAGACAAGGTCTAGCTGGTAACTTGCGCAAGGATACACACGTTACTGCCCTCAGGGGTGCCTCGAGGAACCCCCCTCCGATGCTTAAGTTAGAATATGTATTTAGAGAGATAAAGTGTACTTAGAGAGGTAGAGAGAGTGTGATAAATTGTGTGTCTAACTTCTTTTCTGTTGTACTTTTATAGGTGTACGGTCTCCTTTGGGCGGAGTCGTACTTGGTCAGCCTACGGGTTGGCTTTATCGGGCTAGTGAGTTCCACTAAGTGTTCTTCTAGCGGTGAGTGCGCATCTTGTGAGCAAAGTTGGGAGCCTGGTGATAGCTAAGAAGGAGCTATCCCATACATAATACCCTTGTTGACACTAGTAGAATAAACTAAATTGGAAGCGGTTCAAACCCCCTAATTGGAAGCGGTTTTGAACCGCTTCGGTTTTAGGGGCTTGCCATTGTGAAGTTAAATTGGAAGCGGTTCAAACCGCTTCCAATTAGTGGAGAATTGGAAGCGGTTTTGGCGCTAAACCGCCTCCAATTGTACATTTTGTTTTTTTTTATTTAATTTTCTTTTTAATTTTTTTATTACTAATATTAATATAATAATATTATTAGTGACCTTTCACAATAATTTTAGTATTATTAATTAATAATATTGATATAGTATTATTAATCGATATCAATTTATTATTATTAATTAATAATAAAATTAATATTATTAATTAATAATTATATTAATATTACAAACAAAATAATACAGTGATATATATAACACGAAATAATTATATCAATAAAAAGTAACATTATTAATATATTTAATGAAGAACCATATTTATTTACACCAACATATATTAAGATTACAATTACAAATACTACGTACTAATAAGTACTTAATTAATTAAAATAATGTTGATAATAACTAATTAATAAAGTCAAGCTAACAAACCATTACGACAATTCTAGAAGCCATCAAATGTGACGAAAAAAGCCCACATGTCGCGAACTTAATTGATTTCCTTTCTTGTTAACGGACCTTCCCTTTGAACCTTGCAAAACTTTGAGAAAAAAAAAACCAGACATTGTCATGAGTATCACAAGACCGAAATGCACCAATATCACAAAAATTCACCAAAAATCACCAAAATCACCAAAATGGCCGAAATGCACCAAAATCACGTGCATGTACAGCTTGCTCGGCTGCTACCTGGTTGGGTGCTGCAGTGGTGCCTGGCCAACCTGCCTTGGCTACTGCAGCTGCCTGGCCTGCTTGCCTAGGATGCTGCAGTGGCCTCGCCTACCGGCCTTGGCTGTTACAGCTGCCTGGCCAGCGTATCTTGGCTGCTGCAGTTGCCTGGCCTGCCAACCTTGGCTGCTGCAGCTGCCTGGGCAACGCTCCTTGATTGCTGCAACTTCATGGGTTGTGTGCATGTTATGCTTTTTTTTTGTTCAGCGCAATAATGGAAACAAGTAATAGGTTGAAGATAGTAAAAGCATACCTCATCTAGTTGTTGTGCTTCCTTACAACAATTGACTATGGCAAGCATAAACCTCATAACGTACAGGGCACAATCAAGTCCGTTGTCTTGTTGCACACACTGACATGCCACAAAGGTAATCAAATCATGCACAGCCTTAACCGAAGACAAGTATACTAAGCAAATCACTAACTCAAGGCATTACCTTTGGAAATTTCCATGTAGGACCCGCATGAGAACGACAATTTAGCTTCTTCATAACACTTTAGGAAAATAAGTTCAAAGTTAGATCATCAATACTCAATGATTTAGGTGAGGTCAATCAACAATAGGAAGCAATATGTACCTATTCAATATATTATTGACTAGCAACCTACGTGGTGGATTCCGACGAAGTGAATCAAAGTGGTAGATTGTGTTATTGGAAACACAAATCACCAAAAGGGTCTAATGAGCACTGCATATATTTCAAAAACGTCAACATCTATACGCCACAGTTAACTGCATTTTCAGAATAAAAAATAAAATAAAATAACAACTGAATTATGACATTTGTAGACGTACTCCTCAAAATATGGGGCTAATATGAACTTATCTCCCGCACGCGTTGATTGGTTAATACTCCGTTCTAGGTAATCTTCCACATCACGAGGGTTGCTTAAGCATCTGGTAATCGAGGTTTGTTCGGGGCAAAACCAACCAAGTGCAACCTCGGAATCGCATGAGCAACTAAGGTGCTCCTGTAGTGCCCTTCAAAATAGTATTGTGGGGAATAATTATTATTGCATGTGTTATTTACATTTGAAAATGCAACACCAATATGATTAGGAATAGTGGCATTGAATTACCTCATGAAAGCTTGAATGATGGAAATGTTAAGCATGGTACCAGATAGAAATTCCTTCACATCCTCTTTTGTAATTGGTGCGATCCCATCCTCATCATAGTGGAACAATGCCTTAGGTAAAATCACTTCAATAGATCTACCCCTAGACAACTCGCTCACACGGTTGTGAACAAAAGTACAAGCTATAGAGAGCGAATTCAGGATGCCGGCTTCTACTAGTGGAGTACAACTCGTGGCAAAACCTCTCGAACTCTTATTCAACTCTTGTCCTTGTTCCATGTTCTTTGTAGGTTGGACATTCTTAGATTTTGGCTTCTCCACCTTGTTTCTTTTAGATGACTGATTTTCATTCGTAACATAAAAGAACATGGTTAAATGACAAGCTATTTGGGACATGTTTAAAAAACAAGCTAAGTAGTGTACACTTACCCCTCCTATCAACCTCACCCAATCATGTGGCCATTGCACAAAGCTACTTTTCGCATTAAGAAGCGTGATGAAGTCATATTCCTTTCTAGGCACCGGTAGTGGCAAGTCTTCAAACCCTGGTACTATAAAATTGATCCCGACCGAGATATAGTGGGTACTAGTATTTGACTTGAAATGGACCTTGTCAAACAGTTGTGCGCTACCATACCCAACCAACTCTCCATCCACGTTTTTCCCGGGGTGATGATGATATTTTGGATGTAGGGTATAGACCCTCTTTGATCCACTTTGGTCGACTTTACGTAAATGTCTTACAACCCATGTGATGGCTATACATTTTCTTCTCAGCATTGCTCGTAGCTTGTTGACTTTTTTCCTACACATTAACAAATGTTCGCATCATTATATGTAGTGAGAAAAATTGAGGAAACAACTGTAATTTATATAAAACTACATACAAGTGTAGTAGTAGTAGTTGATTTTGCCACAAAATTCTCCCAGTCCTTCACCGTTATTTGTGGATATACATCCCACGGTTTCTTCTCAGGTTCCTCCTCTCCTGCATTACCCATCATAGTTTTCTTCGGTTTATGCCTTTGTTTCTTATGGATCCATCTTGTTCTCAACGAACTTTTGAAGTTTTTGAATCTCTCTTATACAAAACCTTCATACGATCTTCTCTTGTCTGGCTCATCTGAAATATTAAACACACTCTGTAAGAATGGAAAACGTCCATAATAGTAAAAAAAAATAAAAATGGGGAAAAAAAAGGATCACCCTAGGCAGGCTACATAGCCACCATAGGCACGCTGCACAGCAGCCCGGACAGGTTGCACAACAACATTGGTAGCTGCACAGCCACCCTAGCTAGGCTGCATAGCAACCCTGGCAAGCTGCACATCCAACTTAGGCAGGCTGCATAGCCACCATAAGCAGGCTGCACAGCCAGCCCTGGGCGGCTACACACGCAAGTGTACGTAGTTTGGTTAATTTTGTTGAATGCGCATTGATTTTGGTATGAAGTTTTACGAAAAAATTAAAATAAAAAACACTTACCATTGTATCATCCCAAAACATTTGAAGCAACCCTTTAGGTATCTCTTCCAAGTTAAGTGTGATCGTCATTAAACGAGTCAGTATGCCAATGTGTGTGGAATATTTGTTGCGCCATTGCCTAGTAGGTTGACCCAACTCGTCAAACTCCAGAACCATGGGTACCCTGGGTTTCTTAAATGCTTTTGTTGCACCCCTAACCTTTCTCTTACTCGGTGCCTTTCCACCACCGCTGGTTTTCACTTGACGTTGCATGTGCATTTGTCCTTGTGAATCTCTTACAAACTCGGAGACAATATCATCCATAATAGGGAGGGCACATTCAGCTGTTATCTCATAAGCATCAAACCTGCGCTCCAACTCATCATGAGCTTGGTCTTCTGGTTCACCCAAATCCAACTCATCATGAGCTCCAACTCAACGCGTCACCAGATTCAGAACTACCATGGTCTTCATCATCCATATCCTCTTCGTGGTGAAGGTATTCAACACCACCCATTTTATGTACACACCTACCACCACAAGCAACGCAAATAATTTGTCATTAGTAAGATTAGAAAATGCTAAAAGTCATTGATTTCATGCAAATACAAGGTTCTAGAAGCGAAAGAAATTGAAAATGGCAAAAATGAGGTTCTAACTTTCCCAACATCTTTATTTTCATTCCTAGTTCACATGTAATCCTTCTAACAACTTATATTTGGTATACAAAACATGTTTACAACTTGAAAATGCTTAAAAGTTGTTGATTTCATGCTAATACAAGGTTATAGGACGAAATAAGTTGAAAATGGCAAAAATGAGTTACTAACTTTCCCAACTTCTTTATTTTCATTCCTAATTCACATGTAATCCTTCTAACAACTCATATTTGGTATACAAAACATGTTTACAACTAGAAAATTCTAAAAAGTCATTGATTTCATGCTAATACAAGGTTATAGGAGCGAAATAAGTTAAAAATGGAAAAAATGAGAATTGTTATTACGATGATTAAAAAATTGTACCTCATTCGAGCATTCCCTCATTGTGGTCAGCTCGAATATAATTTGCATCGTTGTCTACATCATTTGCTACATCATATTTTCCTCGTCTTCAACATCTCCAACCCCAAAAATTTTTCTTTTCCTAGCAAGGACGATGGACCATTTTGGATCGGCTGGGTCGGTTACGTAGAACACTTGCTTAGCTTGAGATGCAAGGATGAATGGTTCCAAACTATCCCGCAAGTGGCCAAGGTCTACAAGAGTGAAGTCATCATGTCTGATGTTGCGCCTAATATTATCGACCCATTTACACTTAAATAGACCTACCTTGAACTCACGGTAATCTAGTTCCCATATTTCCTGAAATCGTCCGTAGTAGGATAATTATGCGTCAACCGGTGTTGTATCCTTCGCACTTGCAAAATCTCGTGATGAAGCCACAAGAGTGACACCACTATTTTGAGTCGATGAGGATTTCTGATCACGATGCTTTGTCCAGAATGTATACCCATTTATGTCATATCCCTCAAAAAAATAAACATCATCCTTTGGACCATAAGCTAGCCACTTTATAATATAAGAGACATTCTCATCCAATTGTCGCATAACTCGATCATGGAACCACGTCACAAACATATTATTATGAAACTACATTAGTGCCCTTTCGCCCCTTTTGATGGAAATTCCGCACGCAAACTATCCATGTGCTCTTCTAAATATGGGTGAACCTCCACAACATGATGAAGCACAAATAGGTGAGCTTGCAAGTACTGATCATGAGTAGGTGAGATCCGTTTCGACTCGAGGGTTCCATGACCATCAAGTCTCCCTTCATGTCGGGAAGTGGGAAGCCCAATTGGTTCTGCAACGGCACCATAATCCGCCACGAAATTACCAATCTCCTCTGCTACAATCCCTTGAATCATACTACCGTCTGGATGGGCTGGATTCCTGACTTTATGTTGCAATGTGCCCATGTGTCTTTCAAAAGGATAGCACCACCTCATAAAGACTGGACCGCACATCTTAATCTCACGAACCAAATGAAGAACCAAATGCACCATTATGTCAAAAAATGACGGTGGGAAATACATCTCAAATTTGCACAAAGTTACAAATACATTTGCCTGGAGATCATAAAGTGTAAAAGGATCAAGCACTTTGCTGCATATGGTATTGAAAAACGAACAAAGGCTTGGAATAGCTTCTCTCATGTGCTTCGGTAGAATACCACGAATTGCAATCGGTAGGAATACTTGCATCATCATGTGACAATCATGGGATTTCATACTAGTCAACTTCAATTCCCCATTTAAGGAAACGAATCTTTTCATGTTTGACGAGAAACCAGATGGAACCTTAATGTCATACAAACAAGCACAAAACTTTCGTTTCTCTTCCTTTGACAATTTGTAGTAAGCTAGAGATAAATAAACCTTTTCATTCTCTCCTTTTCCATCATCTTTCTTCTTTGATACACTGGTTCCCTTTCCTTTGCGCTCCCCCTTACGGTTTTTACCACCATCTTCGCTTACATTTTCCATTACCTTGGCCTTCCCTACCTTTGGCTGGACCCACCATTTCGAACGAACCCCCCACGCTTCCAAATCTAATCCCGCGCTCTTTCCATCCTTGTTTTCCCATGAATACCCATAATTGTCACAACAACTGCATCACAAACATTGTTCTCTATATGCATCACATCGAGACAATGTCTAACATCATGTTCTTTCCAGTACTCAAGTTTCCTAAAGATCGATTCCTTTTTAAAGAGAGCATGTGGGTCTAAAGGTTTCGATGTTTTACCAAAAACAGTTGGTATACCCTTCACTCGACCATACACCTCATGCCCACTCAATGGCCTAGGCACAACCCCCTCTTCCACTTTCCCATTGAAGGCCTTTTTCTGCCTACGATATGGGTGATCCCGCCTAAGCAATCTTCGGGTCCTCACGTACGCATATTTGCCGTAGTGTTCAAGGTACACGTTTGGTGTGTCATCGATACAAATAGGACATGCTTTATGCCCTTTGTTCTTGTACCCGGACAGGTTGCCATATGCGGGAACATCATTAATGGTCCACATAAGGAATGCACACAATAGGAACATCTTGTTCTTATGGGCATCAAAAACAGAAACTCCTTCATCCCACATTGATTATGGGATTTTCCTGCCCAATTAGTATACGCCACGTGGACCAATAGTTCCTGCCAAGTGTTCTCCATTTGGACCTCTCAAGGCCTGCCACGTGGCACACGAACATTCGTCCACCATGGACCATTCAAGCCACGCCATGTGGCCTCTTGATTGCCAGCTTGGAAGGAGGTCACTTAGGCCCACTTCACAAGAGAAGCCCAATCAGCCCTAGGGTTTACCAAAAAACCCTAGAATTAAGCATGCTTCCCAAGGCTATAAATACACTAATAAATCCTCATTAAAGGGGGTTAAGCAATTAATTACACTTTCCTAGAGAACCTAAACACCTAGATCACCCCTCACCTAGGGGAACCTGATCTTCTAACCTTTACTTTTCCGCACATTTCACTCCTCAAACAAGTACTAACTTGATCGTCGGAGGCAAAACTCCCACCACAAGGAGTCTCCGTTGTTTTGCAGGTACAGGCGCAAGGATACAAGTCCCGGAATTGTAACTCTCCAGCAGGACATCAGAAAACCCCGAAACATTTTGGCACCGTTTGTGGGAAGAGTACTTTTGAGATGGAATCACAGTCTGTACCGAATCAAAGCTAGAAGCGTCCCATGGACGACCTTCAGGACTATATTGACCAGGATACTGACAATGAGGTCGAGGTTGAGACTCACACGGTCCCAGATGGGACTTTACGAGGTCGACGAACTCATTTCTCCGAAAATAAAGAACGAAAGGATTGCCTTGCTGGATCTAGTAAACCTGCCGGCCAGCCGTTTGATCATCAACAGGCTGCCGAGAGTTCTGCTCCCATTACTAGAAGTGAACTCATGACTTTTATGAATAGCTTCAAAGGGGAGATTCAGGATCTGATCAATAAGAAGACGCCTGCTCCATCCAAGGAGCAGTCGGCTAGAAGACCCTCCCAGTTTGGGAGGAAGAAGCCCGTGCAGGGTCGGGAGGAGACTCCTTACCCTAAGTCTAGGAAGTGGGACCTGCCTGTGATTGACATAACGAAGTACTACTTTCCCTCACTAGGGAAGAGAAAGCCCATTCGTCATGTTCAAGCGGATGGGTCAAAGAAAATGTACTCTGATGCTCGATTGTTGCTAGAGTAGAAGAAGAGTGACCAACTGTCAGAGTCGGCCTCTACTTCCGATTTTCAAGACAGTTTGCACAATACCTCCATGAGGTATTCACAATCAAATTATGAGAGCCAGACAGGCGGTACCTCCCACTGGTCCGGCTTCCAAAATAACCAGGCGGCTCCACATGTGCCACCCCAGCCATACGTGCCGCAACAACAATATTTCCTGCAGCCTACCCTGTTTGGAGGGCATGCGGCAAGAAAGGTCTAGCCTTTGGACTGGCAACTACGATTGCTTACACTTGGAGAATAGCCGTCCGCCTTCTCCAAGGAAATTATTGAGGCCGCCAACCGGCCAAAGTCAAAAATATATTAGTAGGCGCCTATGATGGCACTTCTAACCAAGAGGACCATTTGATGGCATTCACTAACCTTATGTACCTCCAAGGGTTTGATGATCCCACATGGTGCAAGTGTTTCCCAGCCACCTTGAAGGGCATTGCACAACAGTGGTTCGGCAACCTGTCGACTGGTTTCGTGAACAATTTCAAGACCCTTGTATACTTGTTTACCTCCAATTTTTCCATGAATATCCCTGCTAAGAAGACAACCCTTGACTTAGGTACCATACATCAGGGAGAGAAGGAGGGACTCCGTTCCTACATCAAGTGGTTCAACCTGATGCGGATTCAGATACAAGGGTTGCCGGATGAGGTAGCCTACATTGATTTTTTCAGATTTCTCAAGGATGGGTCGACCTTCAAATTTGACTTAGTCCGGAAGAGGGTTGCCACCCTTCAAGAAGCCTTAATTGAGGATGACGCCTACATATAGGCGACTGACCTGTGTAATACTGGGAAGCAGTTGGACCGAAGGAGGTCCGACAAAAAAGAGAGCCGACCAAAGCAGTCGGCAAATAAAGATGAGAAGGAAAGAAAAGAGATCTGGGCGGCCGACTCCTCTGAACAGGTGTCCTAGAAAAAGAAGAAAGAATACAAACCATACTCCCCCAAGTATGTGTTCAACAAGGATAGCCAAGCTATCCTCATTAAAGTGAAAGGTCGGATCTCAATTGAGAAGCCGACCCCCATAAAAGGTTCAGCGAGCAATCGGAACCAAAATAAATTATGTCATTTTCACGAAGACATTGGTCATGAAACCAATGAATGTATCAGCCTCATGCGCTATCTAGACCTCCTACGTCAAGAAGCCCTAAGGGAAAGCTCCCCCAAAACAGAAGCAGTCGGCCAAAAAGAGCCACCGGTCGGCTGACAGTTTTGATGCTGATGACGCCGTCGTCTATACCATAGCAGGCAGCTTCGCAGGAGGCGGCCCCACAATCAAGGGCAACAAAGATAACATCCGGCGGTTGGATGTTAACTCCGTCAATCAAGGACGGACCACCAAGAGTACATTCCCAGAGATTGTCATCACAGAAGAGGATATGGGAGGTGTTACGGGGCCGCATGACGACCCCATTGTCATTGAATGTAAAGTGGCCAACCAAAGAGTTGGCCGGATCCTCATAGATACCGGCAGTTCCTCAGATCTCATCAGCAACAAGTGCTTGGCAAAGCTCAAGTACAAACCTGACTGCATACACCCGGTATCTCACCCTTTAGTAGGGTTTGGAGGAAGTGTCGTACACCCAGTGGGACGAGTAGATCTACCCATCCGCCTTGGTGAGAAAGGGGAGGGCCTTCACATGGTAGTTCAGTTCTTAGGGGTTAAAGAACTGTCGGATTACAACATGATCTTGGGACGACCCACCCTGAATAACTCTAGAGTTGTCATTATTCCCTCTCTTATGCTGCTCAAATTTAAGAGGGATGATGGAACAGTCGGCTCCCTAAGGGGAAATCAGAAGATGGAACGAGAGTGCTATCTCTCTGATAATAAACCCACTGAGGCGACTGCTGGCCCGGGTGGAGAGAAAATGGACCTTGAACATATCAAGGAGGATGTGCCTGCCCAAGCAGCAGGCGCTAAGAAAAGAAAGGCCACCCAACAAGGGGCCGAGAGAAATGAAAAACGATAGCAATCATTGGCAGAGGAGCGGTCAGACGAATTCCGCCCTCAGCCGGCTGGTAAGCATACGGATGTCGTCCTGGACGAATCACGTCCTGACCGAACAATCAAAGTTGGGACGACTGCTCTTGTGGTACTAGGTGACGATCTTCACCAGCTCTTGAAAGAATTCAAGGATATCTTTGCATTTGAGGTACATGAGATGCCAGGTATCAGTCCAGACTTGGCAGTGCATAAACTAGTTGTGGATCCTAAAAAGAAGCCAGTCCGGAAAAAGAAACGGAATCATGGTGAAGAAAGAAGTCAGGCGGCCGCCACCGAAATTAAAAAATTGCTTGACGCAAGTTTCATTCGGCAATGTTATTTCCTTGACTGGGTTGCAAACGTTGTACTAGTAAAGAAGCCGAATGTTACCTGGCGAATGTGTGTGGACTACACTGATTTGAAGAAGGCGTGCCCTAAAGATAGTTATCCATTGCCTAAGATTGACAGCCTGGTCGACTCAACAGCCGACCACGCCTTGATGAGCTTCATGGACGCCTACTCTGGTTTCCATCAGATCCCCTTGTGGAAGAAGAATCATCAAGGGTTGTATTTCTACATGGTCATGCCGTTTGGTTAAAGAACGCCCCGGATACCTTCCAAAGAATGATAAACAAGGTTTTCTTTTATCAAATTAGAAGGAATTTCGTGGCATATATAGATGATATGATTGTGAAATCTAAGCTTCAGATGGACCATCTGGCCGACCTCCGAGAAACCTTCACCATACTCAGGCGGCACCATGTCACGCTCAATCCCAAGAAATGTGTCTTCGAGGTTGAGTCTAGGAAGTTTCTCGGATTCCTCATTAATCAGAGAGGTATAGATGCGAACCCTGAGAAGGTGCAGGCGGTCATGGACATGCAGTCGCCTCGCACAGTCCGAGAGGTTCAGAAGTTAACAGGTTGTCTGGCGGCCTTGGGAAGATTTCTCAGCCGGTCAGGTGACAATGGCCTTTACTTTTTTCAGGCAATAATGAAGAAAGCTAGGTTTGAATGGGGGTCGAATCCTGAGGCGGCCTTCCAAAGACTAAACGCCCATTTGCACTCCTTACCAAGGCTGGTCAGTCCTTTGCCCAAAGAAGTGCTCTACATGTACCTCGCAGTGTCTGACCATGCTCTAAGTGCCGTCCTCCTTGCTGAAGAATGCTGAGTTGAGGTACCCCCCAGTGGAAAAATTCGGTCTTGCTCTCTTCATGGCAGTTAGAAAATTGAAGCCTTACTTCTTGGCACATTCAGTCGTCGTATACACAGATCAGCCAATCAAGCGGCCACTGACAACCATGGAGTCGTCAGGCCGAATGATTAAATGGGCAATAGAGATTCAGAGCCTTGAAATCACATTTGAGCCAAGAAAAGCAGTAAAGGGGCAAGCATTTGCTGATTTTATTATAGACATGACTATGCCCTCTGATTCTCAAATTCCAGACCAAGTCTGGAAGGTCTATGTGGATGGGAGCTCCACTACGAATGGTTGTGGGGCAGGCGTCATATGTCAGTCGCCAGAAAGCGATAGGTACAAGTATGCTCTACGCTTTAACTTCCAAGCCTCGAACAATGAGGCGGAATATGAAGCTTTACTGGCCGGTATCCCCATGTGTAAGGCAGCTGGGCTAAGGAAAATAGATGCATGCTCTGATTCACAGTTGATAGTAAGTCAGTACAACGACAAATACGAAGCAACCCATACGGCCATGATTAAATATTTGCAGGCGGTACGACAAGCGGCTAGGTCATGGAAAAGAGAAGTATTGAAGAGGAACTTATTAGAGTTCTAGATCGAAGTTCAACCTGGATGGACCCAATCAGAGTGTATTTAACTGACGGCATCTTGTCGAATGATCAATCCCAAGCGGTCCTGCTGAAAAAACGGGCGTCTAACTTCGACATGTGCAAGAGCGAGCTCTTTAAAGGGTTATCTTCTGCCCCTCTTAATGTGTGTGACCCCAGAAAGAGGACGAGAGGTCCTAGAAGACCTACATTCAGGGTATTGTGCTTCGTACGTAGGCGGCAGGTCGCTTGCTAAACGAGCAAGGTGGCAGGGTTACTTCTGGCATACCTTAGAAACAGACGCCATGGAGATGGTGAAAAACTGTGACAAGTGCCAGAGGTTTGGTAAGTTAATCCATCAGCTGGCCACCGACCTCACGGCCATCGATAGTCCCATCCCATTTCCTAATTGGGGCATGGATATCCTAGATCCCTATACGCTTGCCACAGGCGGCAGAAGGTACATATTGTTAGCAGTCGACTACTTCACCAAATAAGTAGAGGCAGAGGCTGTTAAGGGAATCAAGACGGAGGATGTAATCTCATTCATCAGGAAAAATTTTATCACTCGGTTTGGGGTGCCCATGCCAATGGATTTTGATAATGGACCCAATTTGAGACGCCTATTCTCAAAAATTGGCTGGGAGAGCAAGGCATCTCACACTGCTTTGCATCAGTCGGCCGTCCGCAAGCAAACGACCAAGTAGAACCTTTCAATAAGATCATCTTAGACGGTATTAAGAAGAAGATTGAACGAGCAGGCGGCCTATGGGAAGACGAACTACCACATGTACTCTAGGCCATTAGGACGACTGAAACGGGATGACTAGAGAGACTTCATTCCTCCTAACTTATGGGGCAGAAGCTGTTCTTCCAATTGAACACTACGAGCCGACTCTTCGAACAATGCTGTATGACGAAGAGGCAAATTGGGAGTCCATGCGCCTGGAATTGGACTCACTCCAAGATTGAAGGGGCGATGCAGCTCTGCGCCATGAAATCTACCGCCTGAGAATGATAAGGTCATATAACAAAAGAGTGTACAGGCGTCCACCCAAAGTGGGGGACTTTGTACTAAGAAAGATGAAAGCAGTCGGTAGGGCTAATGAGTCAGGCAAATTAACTCCCAAATTGGTAGGACCCTACCGAATCTATGAAGAGGTCCGGGACGGCACCTACCGCCTGGAAACACCAGACGACCAACCTTTGCCTCGAACCTGAAATGTAGATAATTTAAAGAAGTATTATTTTTGAATAATGTAAATAGCCAAGAGCTACTAATAAATTTAGTTATTTTGCTTCATCTATATTATACTCAGAGAGGCATGCCTGCCTGCTCCATTAGCAGCCGGCTACTCTCCATTTTACTCAAATATGCATTCAATAAAGAAGGGCATGCCGCCTGCAGCTATACAGTCGGCTACTCTCCTGTACTTAGTCCGCCATAAACTACCTAAGGCCTATGGCCGAACGATCAGACCAGGCGCCTTGCCACCTGATCTAATCTTCCAACTAATACGACTTGTCCCAACATCATAGCAGGCGTCTGGCAGCATCCCTCCAGATGAAATTCGTCGCAGAGAGCAGCTCCCTTTTAAGTGGAACATTACTCTATAAACTAATTACACGGCACCTAGACGACGGCCCTAAGGGCAATCACGTAGCCGTTTTTGAGACAATGATAACTCTAACACTAAACCAAACAAGTGTTAGCAGTTAACATCCGCGTAGTATAGCCGACTGTATTACTTGGGATAAGTACAGCCGATACCTCTTGAGTAAATAGCCAACAAAACTTGGCAAATTAAGGGGATCAGCCGGCCTGCGCCGCCTGATACCTCTACTACTCAAACTCAGAAGCGGACGAATGAGTAATAAAAATTATTCATAAGTGACTCTCTCATACTGGTATGACGAGTCCGCCTGTCCAAAGGCAAACAAAAGCTCTCTTACCACAACCTCTACTAAGATGATTTCCTTTCAAACCAAACATGTTTGAAAATCTGGTTCGTAGGTCGACTGTTTTTTTTGCAAACAAGGACTCAAGAACTATTCTTATTTAACCTAACAGGCGGGCTGGTTAATAGCGGCCTGTTCCTTTCTAATTTGAAAAAATTAAACCTAACGTGTTTCCTAAAATACGTTAGGGATCCGACTGGGTAAACGGCCGACTGATCGCCTAACCTTGAACCAAGACAACCAGTCGTCCAGGGGCATAGGCAGTCGGTACCTAGTACCTGTTCGCAATCTTAAGCTCACAATAAGTTGCAAATTTTAAAACATGCAAGCGGATAGTAAGGATCCTCTACACTTGGCAAAAATAAAGCATGAACAATATTCAGTGAGCAAAGACGACCGAAAGATGGTCGCCACATTCATATATAAACAGCCGGCCAGAAAGACCGACAAAATATTCATAAACCCCGGCCCCTTGGGCGGGTAAAGTGATAGAAGAACAAACGGCACGTAGGCCGGAGAAAAGTTTGAAGAAATAAAGCTTTAAGCATTGGGAGGGGCTTCGGTGTTAGCTGCCGCTTGATCGAGCTCAACGATGGGCGCTTGATTCTTCGAACCGTCCTCCTTTGTTGTCTCGTCTTCAGGGGCTGGAGCTTTAGATGCATCGACCTCAATTGGCTGTAGCGCCACCACCTCTTCTTCTTCTTTAGAGCTGGAGTTGGTAGCCTCATCTTCACCTGCCGCATGATCATTCGGTTGTACTCTTCAGTACAAGCGTTAAACTTCTTATCCCAGGCGGCATAGTGAGCTTTTGGGAAGAGGGTTGTCCAGGTCATCTTCATGATCTGAGCCGATTCCTACATCATAGCTTGAGCTAAAGCCATCTTTTCAGCCTCAGCCTTAGCTTTGAAATCTTTAGTGATGGCCTCTTCTTGCTTTTGCAGGCGGTCCTTGACACTCTCCAAGGATTTCTAAAGAGATTCATATTGGTGCGCCATATGCTTAAGTGGCTTCAGCTCCTCACTGAGATTTTTGACAGTCGTCTCCAGCTCATTGTTCTTCTTTTTGGCCGCCTGCAACTCGGTGCGGACAGTCGAAGTGGCCTGCGCTTGATAATAAAGAATATCAGTTTTCAAAATTTCATTTTGGGCAATTTGAAACATTGTCTTATCAACGTTAGAGGCGCCCATAGCTTTACCAGCCTTTACCTCTTTGTTCTTAGCGCTGATCGGCCTACGAAGACCGCGCACTCGCAGTACAGTCTAAGAAAGGGAAAACAGGCGTCTGATTTGAAAAAGCAGGCGGCAGGCAAAATCAAACATTTTAAAATACTCCAAGTCTACCTCGGAAAGGAGACCAATGATGCCGTCTAGGTTAAGGGTGCCTACTCCCTTGACCGCATCCCTATCCTCTTGAGGGACGACCTTAATCATAGACTTGGCCATTTGGACCAAGTCTGGTTCTTGAGGCCCGCCTGCATCCAGAAAATAGAAACATCAAAAACATGAAGAAAGCGATGAAGAAATAAGTTAAGTCTAGCAGAGCCAGTTTATACCTCTTGGCGGCCGACTGTCCCTAAGGACTTGTGATGGTTTACCCACACTTTGCGGGATGATCAGCTGTTTGTCAGCCGACTACTTCCTGGCAGATCCACGCGTACTCACAGCAGTTGTCTTCCGAACTTTTGAGTCTGGCTGTTGGGAGGAAGAGCGCTTGGATGTGCCCGCCTGCGAAAAATATGAAATGGTCAATACTAGGAAAAGCAAGTTTTCAAGACTAAGTTTGAAGGCGCAAAACTCACTTGGTGCCCATCCTTGGCGGAATCAATGGAGGTCCGCTTCTGGTGCATAATGGAGGTCCGCAACAAGGCGGCCGCTTTCTTTGATGCAGAAATCTGATCCATAGCTTCGGCTGAAAACAGGCGACAAAAGAGTTAGCAAAACATGTAAGGAATAATTTCAAGTGATACATGTAGAGGCACAAGAGGCCGTCTACCTCTAGAGGTCCGACTTCTAAGACCACATGCGGCCAACAAAAACTTTTCTTTGAGCCATTGAAATTTGGGGACGCAATTTAAGGGCACCTACTCTCGTACCCCAGTAGTAGAGTTGGCTCTTATCTCTACATTAAAAAGTCCTCGGTCAAGGATCTCCTCCTTGGCTCGACGAGGAACAGGCGGCATGCTACGGCCGCCTGCGAGAAGAGGCGGATCCTTGTTCCACCTATTGTAGCGCTTGTTCAGCAGCTTGTCAGACTAGCAATTATGTGGAAGGTGTTTCTCCAATCCTTCCATTTATTTTCCTACCCCCTCGTCATCAAATAGCCCTTGTGGCTCGATATTTGGTACCAGCCAGTACCGCTTGCTTTGGGGGTTCGGTTAAGATAATTCATATGGGTGAACGCCTCAAAATTTGGCTCCACCCCATGCATTTCACATCCGGCTACATAGCCAAGGATGTTGAACCAGGAGTTCGGAGCTAACTGTCATAGCCCCACCTCGTATCTATCGAGGATTTGTTGAACAGCCGGATGCAAGGGAAATCGAAGACCAGCCTTAGTGGCCGCCTCGTAGCAGCCAAAACAAGCGTCCGCGTAGCTAGTCCCCGCGGGCCAGACGACCGTATCCTCAGCATCCGGCACAAATAATTTAAAATCAGGACCCATCACATGGTCCGATAGAAAAGAGTCTATTCGTTCCTTCATGGCCTTGATTCAGCCCTTTGGAACGTGACAGTAGTAAGGACTATTTAGCTCCATATGGGAGGCGGATGGTTCTGCCCAGTCGTCCCCCTTATCAGCTGCATGAGAAAGTCTTGCCTCATGCAAACGAGAATGCCTTTCCTCTGAGGTTATAGAGAGGCGGCTTGAAGAGCTAGAGTTACACTCACTATCAGAAGAGTCCGACTCCTCCCCTCTCCCTGAGGGGGCCGACCCCTCTTCTTCTTCACGGGCCATCTGCTGACTGGCCAGGTCAACAGTGAAGTGGGAAGGGGCCACCTTAGCTCCCTCCTCAGAGCTCTCGGCAACAGGGCTACCTTGGGTCCCTGCGGTATCAGGCGGCTAGTCCAACAGCTCACTAATCTGTACTCGGAAAGAGGAGCCATCAGAGCTTTCAATCCTCTTTGTCCTTTTTGTTCTTACCATACTGTCCTGCATAGATACAAAGATAGTTGGATTCCGGGACTTGCGCAAAGTTTGAAGTACCGCAAGGCAGTCGGCACCCCTACTACTAGACTCAACCGTCCCCGATGACCGGCTGATTGCTAACCTAGGTCGTGCCAGATGCTTTTGAGGCCTTATTTTCAAAAAAGAAAAGAAAAAAGTGCAAAAGTAAAATAGAAAAGGATAAAGAAACAGACGGTTACCTGAAACTTAAGTTCTGAAAGAAAGCTTGATCAAACAGGCGTCAAACAAAAACAGGCGGTTGTAAAAATCAGTCGTCTAGAAAATCGAACCTCAAGTTCAGGGGTCCGAGAAGTTCTCTTGAAAAGTTCGCAAATGTGAACAAAAGACTTGGTCAACATGCATTTATATATGGCAAAAGGAGAATGCGAAGGGTCGCTTCCAAATTCAAAAAATGAGCGGGTAAAACGTTCGGCCCATTATAGGGCGACACCCGTAGCAGACCGTCGCCTGTTACAGGCCGACACCTGTCACAGGTGACATGTGACTAGTCACGTGCCACCTGCGAGGGGCAAATAATTAGGGGATTTTCCCGCCCAATCAGTGTACGCCACGTGGACCAATTAGGTCCTGCCAAGTGTTCTCCATTTGAACCTCTCAGGGCCTGCCACGTGGCACACAGTCATTCATCCACCATGGACCATTCAAGCCACGCCATGTGGCCTCTTGATTGCTAGCTTGGAAGGAGGTCACCGAGGCCTACTACACGGGAGAAGCCCAATCAGCCCTAGGGTTTACCAAAAACCCTAAAATTAAGCACGCTTCCCAAGGCTATAAATACACTAATAAATCCTCATTTAAGGGGGTTTAGCAATTAATTACAATCACCTAGAGAACCTAAACACCTAGATTACCCCTCACCTAGGGGAACCTGATCTTCCAACCTTTACTTTTCCGCACATTTCACTCGTCAAACAAGTACTAACTTGATCCTCAAACAAGGCGAAACTCCCACCACAAGGAGTCTCCGATGTGTTGCAGGTTCATGCGCAAGGATACCAGTCCCGGAATTGTAACTCTCCCGTAGGACATTAGAAAACCCCGAAACACACATGTTTCTCAAATCATCAACAAGGGGCTCAAGGTAAACATCTATTTCGTTTCTAAGTTGCCTTGGACCCGTTATCAAAAGTGACAGCATTACGTATTTTCGTTTCATGCACAACCACGGAGGCAAGTTGTAGATCACTAAAAGTACCAGCCATGTGCTATGTTGGGTACTAAGAGTGCCAAATGGATTCATACCGTCGGTGTACAACCCACGCCTTAAATTTTTGACTTCATCACCAAATGCCCTGAACTTCATATCGATGTTTTTCCAATCCGGTGAGTCAGGCGGATGCTTCAGCAAACCGTTTTTCTTTCTTCCCTTTGCATTCCATCTCAAGTTCTTAGCATCTTTTGGTATTGAAAATAGACGCTTGAACCTTGGAATGATGGGAAGATACCATAACACCTTGGCAGGAGGTCCCTTCATACCAGCATTGCAGCTCTTTCTCTTGTAACGCGACTTACCACAACGTGGACACTCCTCCAACTCTTCATATTCATTTCGATAAAGAACATAATCATTAGGACATGCATGTATCTTCTTATACTCCAAACCAAATGGACACATGAGTTTCTTTGCATAATAGTAGGACTTAAGAAGTTCATTCCAATCAGGCAACATGTCACATAACACAGTGAACAAAGAGGTAAAACTAGTGTCGCTCGAGTTATGCTTTGACTTAATGTTAAAAAGTGTTAGCACGGCGGAGAGTTTGGTGTATTTTTTGGACCCAGGATACAAAGGCTTTTTGGCAGCCTCTGATAAATGACTCAATTACATCACATCGATCACCAAATTCACCTTCAACATTATGCATCATCTCATCCAAGTGATCACCACCCCTGTCCTCGATCTCATCCCCCTCCTCATCCCTATCTCCACCATCATTAGTCCCATATTCATCTTCCGCACGAATCTCGGCACTTTTATCGTGTGTATTATTCCCACCAACATTCTCCCTATACGATCCCTTTTTACCGTGCCAAACCCACACATGATATTGTGGCCTAAACCCATGACAAACCACATGATCCCTTATTGTATTAACATTGTCGACCATGGTGACATTGTTACAATTGACACAAGGACAATAAAGGTCATTCACACCCGTTCTGATCTGATATTGTGAAGCACTCTCGCAAAATTTTTGGACCCCATTAAAGAATTCTAACGTATCACATTTACCATACATCCAACCGCGATCCATCGACGTTTTAAATTGCCTTTACGCATACCAACACATAACAAATAATGTATAAATGCAACATATATTATGCCAATCAAAGTACATAGTATGCATTTATATCGTTCATACATATAATATGAAAAGGGGAGACTGGAGAGACTCCAGTCCTCCTAACTTATGGGGCAGAAGTTGTTCTTCCAATTGAACACTACGAGCCGACTCTTCGAATAATGTTGTATGACGAAGAGGCGAATTGGGAATCCATGCGCCTGGCATTGGACTCACTCCCAGAACGAAGGGGCAATGCAGCTCTGCGCCATTAAATCTACCGCCTGAGAATGATAAGGTCATATAACAAAAGAGTGCACAGGCGTCCACTCAAAGTGGGGGACTTTGTACTAAGAAAGATGGAAGCAGTCGGTAGGGCTAATGAGTCAAGCAAATTAACTCCCAACTGCGAAGGACCCTACCGAATCTATGAAGAGGTTTGGGACGACACCTACCGCCTGGAAACACCAGACGGCCAATCCTTGCCTAGAACCTGAAATGTAGATAATTTAAAGAAGTATTATTTTTGAATAATGTAAATAGCCAAGAGCTTATAATAAAGTTAGTTATTTTGCTTCATCTATATTGTACTTAGAGAGGCATGCCTGCCTGCTCCATTAGCAGCCGGCTACTTTACATTTTCTTATCAATTAAGGGGCATGCCAACTGGTAAAACAGTTGGCTACTCTACATTTTACTCAAATATGCATTCAATAAAGAAGGGCACGGCGCCTGTAGCTATATAGTCGGCTACTCTCCTATACTTAGTTTTCCATGAACTACCTAAGGCCTATGGCCGAACAATCAGACCAGACGCCTTTCCATCTGATCCAATCTTCCAACTAATACGACCTGTCCCAACATCATAGCAGGCGTCCGACAGCATCCCTCCAGATGAAATTCGTCGTAGAGAGTAGCTCCCTTTTGGGTGGAACATTGCTCTATAAACTAAATACACGGCACCTAGACGACTATCCCTAAGAGCAATCACGTAGCCGTTTTTGAGACAAGGATAACTCTAACGCTAAACCAAACAAGTGTTAGCAGTTAACATCCGCGTAGTATAGCCGACTATATTACTTGAGATAAATACAGACGGTACCTCTTGAGTAAATAGCCAACAAAAATTGGTGAATTAAGGGGATCAGTCGGCCTGCGCCGCCTGATACCTCTACTACTCAAACTCAGAAGCGGACGAATGAGTAATAAAAATTATTCATAAGTCACTCTCTCATAATGGTATGACGAGTCCGCCTAACCAAAGGTAAAAAAAAGCTCTCGTACATATACTAGCTGGCCACTCTAACATCTGAGCTGCTGGGCACAAATCATTCAGAAAGTCTTTCCTCGGCTCCCTTAATTTTTCTTTTTCTGTTTGAGTCATTTTTGCTTGCTTATTAGTTTTTTTGTTTGTCTTCTTTCTTATAATATTAGCTCGGGTACTTTTTTGTTACTCATTGACTTATATTTTCATATTATGTTCTAAAGGATATACAATTATACATCTAATGAGTGCTGAATTTGTTTATGGTCTTGTGAATCACAATCTTTTCATGCCACCGTGCAGGATGGTCACCCCCCTATTGGCTGGAGTGATACTGCAGCCTATCTTGTTCTGCCCGTTTTGTTGGTTGTCTCGCAATATGTTTCGATGGAGTTGATGATGCCTCCCCAAGTAATGATATTTCTTTTGTTTTTTATCCTTCACCTTTTTTTAAAAAAAATAAAATTATATATATATAAATTTTGAATTTAATGTTAATAATTGCTGAAAGAAATTCTTCGACAGGCTGACCCGTCTCAGAAGAATTCACTTCTCATTCTCAAGTTCCTTCCTCTTATGATTGGATATTTTTCCTTATCCGTCCCACCCGGATTATCCATCTACTAGTCTGTTCCCAAATCCTTCTTTCCTTTCCCATGTATCTTGATTGTTGTATCATCTCATACTATTCGCACATACCTGCACTGGCAGCACCATAATGGTATCATACTATCATGTATAATTGGTCATAGTTTTGGAGGAATGTTCATCTATTAAATCGTGATGAAGCTTATATTTCATTAGTTAAAATCAGTACTAGAAAAAAATGTTTTATCAGACTTGTTTTTGTTCCATGACTTGAACTATAGTCAATAGTACAAAGGAATGTCAAATATACGATATCGTAAACGACTCATCCTCTAAACTATGAATTTTTTGTTGACAGGTTTACAAATAATGTCCTCAGTACTGCACAGTAGGTATGGTTACGCAAATTTGGTGGTGCTAAGCCTGTTGTGAATGAGAACGCCGGTGGAATTATTAGTGCTAGAAAGGCAAAGCGGTCTGTATCCCAACCAGCTCAAATTGACGACAGGTTAGAATCATTCTCAGATGTTATAACTTTGATATTTTTGTGTTTCTCTTAACAGCTAACCTAATGTTCCTCTTAAAATGATTATAAGATGTTTAAAGTTTTGAAGCCAGTTAAGGCATGTGTTGTTTAAACTTTTAACCATTTTTAAAGTGGTATTTATGACTGATGGTTAAAAAGTGGATTTTGCCCATTCTTGAACCACACCTATCTTATGGTATGTTAGAGTTATGAAACTATCACTTTTAGTGTAACTAATGAAAGGACTTATAGTTGGCTTGGTAATTATCTTTTCGGTCCACACATCGGTGAGTAGCACTGGAGAGAGTTTTACACTTTTATGTGTATTTGCATTGATGTGTTGCAGTGTTTATAATTGTGGGCATTGAGATTGATAAGATATACCAAATTTCTTATTTCTGGACCTTATATAGAAATTGTGTTGCAGTGCTAAAGCTTTTATATTTCCCCATTTCTATCACTGACTATATTATTGACTTGGGCAGCCTGGCCTTGTCAAGAAAATACCTGTAAAGTGAGAAATTCGTGTGATTTTTTGTTGAACTTTATATAGAGGTAATTATAATTTGATAGTGAGCAAATCAGTAAGCCTTTAAACAAATTAAAAAGTAAGAACCAAAAATAGCTTTAGCTGGAGAACTTTACTTGTTTCACTGCCTCTTTGACTTTTTCTAGGAAAAATAAAATACAGGAAAGCATGCACTAGTAGAAAAAATCAAATAGGCACCCCCCCCTTAGGATTTTGAAGACTTAAAATCAATGTTGGTACTTGGTACCATATAGATACTATATAGTTCTATTGATTGCAGAGTATATCTTGGGATTAATATGGGTAACTACTCTATTTCTCCTGTTTTTGTTGTATGAAATTTACTGTGGTAATATGAATTTAGATGTCAATTTAGATAAAGTTGAGGTTGAAGATATTGAAAACAAAGTAAATTCGTCTGACATGATCAACCATAAGTGCTTGGCAAAGCTCAAGTACAAGCCTAGCAGCATGCACAAAGTATCTCACCCCTTAGTTAGTTTTGGGGGTGGAGTAGTGCATCCGGTGGGGAGGTTGACTTACCCATTCGGTTAGGAGAGAAGGGAGAAGGACGCCACATGGTAGTCTGGTTCTTGGTCGTTGAGGAGTTGACTGCCTATAATATCATTTTGGGTCGTTAAACACTGAATGAGTCCAAGGTCGTCATCATCCCATCCCTTATGCTCCTGAAGTTTAAAAGAGATGATGGGGAAAGGTCTGTAGGTTCCTTGAATGGGGATCAGAAGACGGTAAGGAATTACTACCTCTCAGAAGTCAAGCCAACTGTGGCTGCAGCCGGCCAAGGCGAAGAACCTATAGACCTTGATAAAGTCAAAGAAGTCGCGCCTGCTCCAATAGCAGCCGGCAAAAAGAGAAAGGCCGACAAGCTGGTGGCCATCAAGAAAGAAAAGCAATAGCAATCACTGACCGGGGCACGGTCAAACGAACTCCGTCCCCAGCCGGCTGGTGACCAAATTAATATCGCTTTGGACGAAACATGTCCAGATCGAACTATTAAGGTTGGGACGGTTGCTTTTGCATGGTTGGTTGCAGACTTGCACAACCTTCTGAATAAATTAAAAGACATTTTTTCCTTTAAAGTGGAAGAAATGCCAAGCGTCAACCCGGACGTAGTTGTTCATAAACTTGTCGTGGATCCCAAAAAGAAGCCAGTTAGGCAAAAGAAAAAGAACCATGGTGAGGAAAGAAGTAAGGCGGTTTCCGCCAAGGTAAAGAAGTTGTTGGATGCTGGGTTCATTCGGCAATGCTACTTCCCGGATTGGGTTGTAAATGTTGTTCTTGTAAAAAAGCCAAATGGTACCTGGCGCATGTGTTTTGACTACACAAACCTAAACAAGGCGTGAACGAAGGATAGTTATCCCTTTCCAAAGATCGATAGTCTAGTCGACTCTACAGCCGGTCATGCCAAGATGAGCTTAATGGACGCCTACTCAGGCTTTCATCAGATACCCTTGTGACAGAAAGAAAAAGAAAAGACGGCATTCGTCACTGATCAGGGGTTATTCTGTTATACTGTGATGCCGTTTGGGTTAAAGAATGCGCCTGCTACTTTCCAACGAATGATTAATACAGTCTTCATTAATAAAATGGGGAGGAATGTAGAGGTACACATTGATGACATGATAGTCAAATCCAAGCTACAGAGGGATCACCTTGCTGACCTCTAAGAAACCTTCACCACCCTCAGGCAGCACAATGTCATGCTTAATCCCAAGAAGTGTGTCTTTGGTGTTGAGAGTGGGAAGTTTCTCGGATTTCTGATTGATCAAGAGGGATAGTGGCCAACACAAAGAAGATACAGGCGGTCATTGACATGAATTCACCTTGCACTGTCAAAGAATTCCAAAAATTAACCGGTTGTGTGGCGGCATTGGGGAAATTCCTCAACCGGTCAGGCGACAAGTGCCTCTATTTTTTCCAAGCAATCAAAAAGAAGACTAGCTTTGAATGGGGGGAGGATGATGAGGTGGCCTTTCAGAAGTTGAAAGAACACTTACTGTCGTTGCCAAGGCTTGTCAGCCCTCTACCACAGGAAGTGCTTTACATGTATTTGGCCGTCTTAGACCATGCCCTAACTGCTGTTATCTTGGCTGAGAAAGACGGAGTGCAGCTCCCGGTCTATTTCGTTAGCCATGTTCTCTGTAATGCTAAACTACGGTACCCCATGCTTGAAAAATTTGGCCTTGCTCTTTCATGGCAGTCAAGAAGTTGAAACCTTACTTCTTGGCACATCCGGTTGTGATCTACACAAATCAACCCCTCAAGTGGCCAATGACAACTTTGGAGTCATCCGGCAGGATGCTCAAATTGGCTATTGAAATGCAAAGTCTTGAAATCACCTTCAAACCAAGGGAGGTAGTGAAGGGTCAGGCGTTTGCTGACGTCATTGTCGAAATGACAAGGTCGGCTGATCCGGAGAATCTTGACCAGATTTGGAAAGTGTATGTAGATGGGAGCTCTACTAAGAACGGCTGTGGTGCAGTGATTATATGTCAGTCTCTTGAAGGGGACAAGTATGAATATGCTCTACGGTTCATGTTTCAAGCCTCAAATAATGAGGCAGAATATGAAGCCCTGTTAGCTGGTATCCGCATGTGTAAGGCGGCAGGGGCATGAAATGTTGACGCCTACTCAGATTCACAACTGATTGTTAGCCAATACCATGGTAAATATGAGGCCACCCATCCGGCAATGATCAAATACCTGTAGACGGTCAAAGATGAGGCCGGGACACTTGATGATTTTCATCTAAGGCAGATGCTCTCTCTAAACTTGCATCATCCGCCTCTTGTGATACACCTAGGTTAGTCTTTTGGGAAGTTATGGAAAAGAGAATTATTGAATAAGATCCCATCGGAATTCTGGACCGAAGCTCAACCTGGATGGATGGCATCCGGGCTTATCTAGCAGACGACACTTTACCGGATGCATACTCATAAGCGACTACAATGAAAAAACTAACCTAGGGAGAACTTCTCAAGCTTCATAAGGGAGAACTTCTCAAGGGTTATCTCCAGTCGCTACTAAAATGTGTCACCCCAAAAAGGGGGAAAGAAGTTCTAGAGGATCTGCACTCAGGTTTTTGTGCATCACAAATAGCCGACAGGACTCTAGCAATTAGGGCCAGGCGGCAAGGCTACTTTTGGCCCACTCTTGAGGCAGATGCCATGGAAATGGTGAAGAAGTGTGACAAGTGTCAAAAATTTGGCAAACTCATACACCGTCCGGCTACTGATCTGGCGGCTATTCAAAACCCAGTGTCATTCGCTAAATGGGGGGCATGGACATCTTGGATCCATATACACCTGCTACAGGCGGACGGAGGTATATTCTAGTTGCCGTTGATTACTTCACCAAATGGGTAGAAGAAGAGGCGGTCACAGGCATAAAGACAAAGGATGTCATCTCCTTCATTTGGAGGAATATTATCACCCGGTTTGGGGTACCTATGTCTATGGTCCTTGACAATGGCCCTCAGTTTGAGACGCCTACCCTTAAGAGTTGGTTGGGAGATCAAGGGATCTCACATTGCTTGGCATCAGTTGGCTGTCCCCAAGCAAACTGTCAGGTTGAAGCCTTCAACCAGCTGATCTAAGACGGTATTAAGAAGAAAATTGAAAGGGCTGGCGGTCTATAGGCAGATAAGTTGCCGCATGTCCTATGGGCTATTAGAACAATAAATAAAGGGGCAACCGGTGAAACCCTGTTTCTCATGACATATGGTGCAGAAGGCGTCTTGCCTATTGAGCAGCATGAGCCAACTCTTCGAGTCATGCTCTATGACAAAGAAGCTAATTGGGAGGCCATGCGGCTAGCAATGGACTCATTCCTAGGAGAGGCACAGTACATATTGGGCATCAAAATCTACAGGGATAGATCTAAGAGGATCATTGGATTAAGCTAGAGTACTTACATTGATAAGGTACTGGCTCGATTCAACATGGAAAATGCCAAAAGAGGGCATTTACCCATGTCCCATGGCATAACTCTTAGCAAGAAACAGTGTCCACAGACACCTGTTGAGCGAGAAAGAATGAATCAGATCCCATATGCTTCGCTAATCGGATCGATCATGTATGCCATGATATGTACAAGGCCGGATGCATCGTATGCCCTGAGTGCAACGAGTCGATACCAATCGAACCCAGAAGCGGCGCATTGGACTGCGGCCAAAAACTTCCTTAAGTACCTGAGAAGGAACAAGGATAAATTCCTGGTGTATGGAGGCCATAAAGAACTGGTTGTTGAAGGTTACACCGACGCTAGCTTCCAGACTGACAGAGACGACTTCAAGTCACAGTCTGAATGGAGGAGCGTTTAGCTGGAAGAGTGCTAAGCAGAGCACCACTGCAGACTCTACAACTGAAGCCGAGTACTTGGCCGCTTCGGAAGCTGCCAAGGAAGCTGTTTGGATTCGCAAATTCATTAGTGAACTTGGTGTTGTACCCTAAATCAAGGGACCGATAGACCTCTATTGTGATAATAATGGAGCTATCGCTCAGGCTAGGGAGCCGAGAAAACACCAGAAGGTCAAACACGTGCAACGGAGATTTCAAATGATAAGGGAATTGGAAATCCAAAGGTGAAATAAGAATTTGTAAGATCGGCACGGATGATAACGTGGCCGATCCTTTGACTAAACCTTTGCCTCAAGTGAAACACAACAAACACGTTGAGGCAATGGGAATCGAGAACATGGGAGATTGGCTTTGATATTCCCTGTACAAGTGTTTTAATTAAACAGGGTTGATTTAATGTAAGACACTGTACTAAAACCATTCATTAATGGAGTAATTAATTTTGTGCAAAATTATCATTCACTCCATTACTATTTAATTGTGGTTTAGAATTAAATAATGAGTCCATTCGATTTACGGAAATATTCAAAACAGGGTATCAAGACCATGTCTTGGATAAAGAAACACCTGTTAAGTGAACATTGAATATTAAATCGAAAAGTATCCCTAATCGAGGTCATCTAACAGATGGACGATTGATGACCGCCATAGATTAGTGTGTAGTATGATTTACAGCACCGTTTCTTGTGCTGCAAGGACGTGACAGTCATAAATCATTTGCACAGGTATAGTTTAGAACTGTACTAGATAAGACCTATGAGAGTACTTTAAGAAAATTAAATTTTGTCATAAGTACATTTCTCATTATGGCTATCGGAATTTATTTCCTCAGACCATGAGTACAGTGAAGTTTTCTTGTTTGAGTACTAGGCTCTTTGATGTTTCCTAACGTCTGCCGTAACTGGGGATCATAATGGGAACACTCGGGAGTCTATGTCCTCTTAATAAGAAGAATTTACAATACAAGACTAGGATTGTCCCCCTACTAACAATAGGGAAAATGTTTTGTTGTTTAAAAGGCCGCTCGAAGAGTGAGACTGTAAAATGCATGGCCATGCTCAGATGGATTTTAGAAATCATCTGCTTATTGACAGTCGAACTCGGAGATCGAGAAACACTTCTGAACGTAATAAGGATGACAAAGAATCTTACCTTATAGTTCACGAAGAAACATTAAGTGACAAAGGAAATGAGCTATACACAATATGTAAACTTGTCCGGAAAGACAAGTGGGACATTGAAAGGAATGGTGTCCTTCCAACAAGTGTATTATTCCGGTAGAGGGTTCAGAATTATTATAGAGCTAATTCTTCAGTAAGGTCAAGTGATCGGAATGCCTAGGTGGAGGCCGCTTCTGATTAGTAATATCGAGGTACAATTGATATTTACAGCTTAATCTTAACTGAACCCTTCGGGTCGAACCCTATCGAATCTCCGATCCGAGACGTCGAATTAATCCAAAAGGATTTAATGAGTCGACAGAGTTTTACGAATACAGACGTCAGAAATGGAGCCTAGGGCGTCAATACCGAGCGTCGCAAAATCACAAGCAACAAGTATGAGCGTAGCCGTAGCTAGGCTAGGCTAGCTCATAGCATGCCTAGGTGCACCATGTGTGTGCTAGGCGCACCATGGTGTGCTAGGCACCATCGCAACCTAGGCGCACCCTGGAAGCCCATCGCAAGCTAGCATGGGTGCTAGGTGCGCATGGCAGCAATCGCAGGCCACACAGGCACCAGGCAGCCCATAGCAGCTAGCAGCATGCTAGCTTGGTGCCTGGGTGCATGTGATGCCCTATCGCAGCGCAAAGGCCTCGCTAGGCACCATTGCAAGGCCTGGCACCACGCACAAGTACCATCGCAATGCCAGGGGCATGCGTGTGTGCCTTGCAGCCTCGCACACTGCCTCGCACAGCAGCCGCGCTAATGCGTGTGGGCTGGTGCGTGTGCGTGCAATGGCTGGCTAGGTGCTAGTTAGCAGCACCACGCATGCATGTGCGTGTGCGCTTGCCTCACACCAAGCACAAGCAGTGCTAGGCACTGTGTTAGAATCTAACTCCTTTTGATGTATTAGATTCCATTTAAGTGCTTTCCTAGAGTTTAGGTTATGTTTTCTTAGCTTGAGGTCCCATTATTGTGTTACTGTCAGATCGGTGTTCACTAGGGATTCTCCTTGTATGTCATTTAAAGCTCTTTAGAGGGCGAATGATTAATAAAATCTTAAAGCCTTCTACCAAGTGTTTCCTTGCTTTTATGCTTTTTTGTTGTTAGACCTTTATAGATATTGTGTCTTACTTGCATATTAGCTCCCCTCCAACCCAACTTGATGCGCTAAGGACTCGTGGTTCGGACCCGCTTGTGCCCGCTTTGAAGTATCGGCCGTCACAAGCCCCGACCACCTGCACTCCGTCGCCCAGATAGACGTGAGTGCTCTTGAGATTCTATTGCTTGCTTGTGTTGCTTTGTGCTCACAAGCCCCTCTTCCGCTCAAGGCAAGCGTTCTTGCCGCCAAAAGGCTAGAGCGCACCGCACATTTCGGGGTCCAAACTCCCGGACCGTGACAGTTGGTATCAGAGCTGAGGCTGAAACCTCGTCGCAAGCAACCCGTGTAGGCACCAAGGAGGGCAACACGAAGATGGAATTCGTAGAAGAAAGGCTCGCTTGGCTCGAGGAGAAGGCGGACAAATGGGCCGAGCTCCAAGTCATTGTACACGAGCAAGCCGAGCAAATTGCGAAATTGATGGCTAACAGAGATGCCCTGCGTGAACAATTGCAATTTGTTCAAGGAAAATCCGACGAAGCACTTGAGAAATGTGCTACCTTAACGCGCGCTGTGGGCAGAGACGCACTGGGTGTTGGTGCGGCGAAGATAAAGCCGCCCAAACCTCGCGACTACAGTGGCGCTAGAGATGTGAAAGAAGTTGATACTGCCATCATGTACTTGTCCGAAGATGCTAAGCTGTGGTGGCGCACCAAGCACGCAGACATCGAAGCAGGAAGGATCAAGATTGAAACATGGGCGGAGTTCAAAGAGGAACTCAAAGAACAATTCTACCCCGTCAACACAGCGTTTGTTTCACGGATGAAGTTGCAAGAGTGCCGCCAGAAGGGTTCTCTTCGCAACTATGTTAAGGAATACTCGGCGATAATGTTGGACATCACAGACATGAATGAGAAAGATCGTGTGTTCAACTTTGTCAACGGGTTAAAGGAATGGGCGCAGCGAGAGATTTTGAGGCAGAATATTGATACCCTCGCTGCTGCTATGTGTGCTGCTGAGAGAATGATGGACTACTCAGTCGGGAAGGGTCGTCAATCCGAGAAGGATTCAAGTGGGACGTCAACACGCTCTAACAGTCCGTCTCCAAGCTCTCCAAAGGGTACAGAGAACGGCTCACGAGTATCGTCCAACACCATTAATACATATCATAGAAGAAGTGGAGGAGGTGATGCCCAGAGACAAACATCTACCCCCTCCCACAACTCAGGAAACTTGAGGGCCGGCGCATCCTTGACAAACACAAGGGCAATAAACTGCATACTTTGTCGAGGTCCACACAAATGGTGGGATTGCGAGCATAAAGAAGAACTTGACAAGATCCAAAAGAGATTGTCATCCATGTCCGTTCAGGAGGCCACAAAAGAGACTAGCAGCGATGAGGAGCACACATATAGGATGAATCCCATACGACGCCTGAGTGCTATGAGAATGATAACACCTCAAGAAGAACCAGAAGTCCGATATCTTTCGGTAATGCGAGTGATGGAGCCTGAGAAGAAGGCAACATCGAAGAAACAAGCTTGCACCAGAAACCCAGAGAAGCGGGAGATGAAGCCCATGGAGTTGGCAACATCCCAGATACACACCCGCCAAAACCAGAATGAGTCACAAGGTTCGAAGCAAAGAGCGACGAGCCCAGAGACACCAAAGAAGAACCTCCCAAGAGGGAGGAAAAATAGTGGTTGAGCAAACAACGCAGGGCGCGTGCAAGGGATTACAAAGAAAATGGTCACCCAAGAGGCACCAGCCACAACTTGAAGCTCTCCACCACAGTCTCAAGGAAGCAGCTCCCCAACAGATGATGGTGGAAGCAGCTGTCCCCCTTAATTCAACAGATTCCACTCCTAGGAGGAAATTTAGAGATGAAGCTCTCAACAAGATGTTCGAGCCGAGCGACTCCAGAGACAAGCTCCTCGTCAACAAAGAAGATCCAACTCAAGAGTCAGATAAGATTCCAGAAGATAGCCGCACCAACGGCGCATCCAAAACTTGAGATAGTTTAGGGTTTTCTAATTTTGATTGTAACTTTTGTAAGTCGATGAGGTCGTCGACAGCTTAAGTGGGGGAGGATGTTAGAATCCAACTCCTTTTGATGTATTAGATTCCATTTAAGTACTTTCCTAGAGTTTAGGTTATGTTTTCTTAGCTTGAGGTCCCATTATTGTGTTACTGTCAGATCAGTGTTCACTAGGGATTCTCCTTGTATGTCATTTAAAGCTCTTTAGAGGGCGAATGATTAATAAAATCTTAAAGCCTTATACCAAGTGTTTCCTTGCTTTTATGCTTTTTTGTTGTTAGACCTTTATAGATATTGTGTCTTACTTGCATATTAGCTCCCCTCCAACCCAACTTGATGCGCTAAGGACTCGTGGTTCGGACCCGCTTGTGCCCGCTTTGAAGTATCGGTCGTCACAAGCCCCGACCACCTGCACTCCGTCGCCCAGATAGACGTGAGTGCTCTTGAGATTCTATTGCTTTCTTGTGTTGCTTTGTGCTCACAAGCCCCTCTTCCGCTCAAGGCTAGCGTTCTTTCCGCCAAAAGGCTAGAGCGCGCCGCACGTTTCGGGGTCCAAACTCCCGGACCGTGATACACTGGCTAGTGCGAGTGTCTCCATGTGCGTGTGGGCTAGCAATGTGTGGGCTAGCAATGCGCATGATGCGAGGGTCAGTGCGGCCAGCATGCATGGCTCGCTAGCAGCACGCATGCTGGCTGTGCTAGCGATGCAATGCGGGAGAGTGCTAGGCAGCAGCAGCGCATGGCCAGCAACATTAGTGCCCAGCAGCTCGCAGCGTGCTAGGGCTGATGCGTGCTAGCACTGCCTGCTAGCATACCAAGCTGGCTGGCTGCCTAGCCTTGGTGCCAGGCGCTAGCTGGAAGCCTTGGCAGCCAAGGCAGGCTGCCAGCCCAACTGCCTATGTGGTGACGGTTTAGGTGAAGGGGTGGGGACCAATCTTGGGCAAGGCCTTGAGGAGCAAGGCAATGGTCCCCCCCACCCATTCATGGTCCTCACCTAACCTTCTCTCTCTATTAGACACTTGTTGCATTGTGGTTAGTTTTGTTTAATAATTTATTTTAGAAATAAATTAATTAGCAAAACACATTCTCCCACATTGGTGGAGGATGAAAAATCGAGGGATCATTTCCCTATAAATACCAAGCTTGGTATTGGGATTTGAGACAACCTTGAGTGGAATTAAAAAGGCAACTCTTGAAAAGAGTAAACCTTTGATTCGTAAAACTCATAGTTATTTTTGTCCGGGTCTTGACTAACCTTCAAGACTTAGGATGCTCGGGTCGGGTCGAGGGTACAATCCGTCAGAGATCTCGTCTTTTCGGGATTTTGAAGTAAGAGCTCTTTGGGAGCGAAGCACGCGTCAAAGGTATAATTCTTGTCCTTAATCTTGTTTGATTAAGTTTATTATGCTTGTTTAATTGCTTTAATTAAGGTGCGGGTCTTGGTGGGTTTCCTTCCGCGTAGTGTCGGGTCACTACGAAACCCTACACCATCTGGCCCTGACCGGATGGGAGCTCGCTTTCAGGTTGCCCTGGTTGAACTTGGACAGTATCAACCGGCGCTTGATCTTCTTGCTCATTGAGCTCTGCATCCTCATGCTCCTCATCAGACGGCCCAATGCCGGCCCACTCTTCAAACTGACTCGGCGTCTCAAGACCGAGAGACTGGGCATCATATACCTCAATGGCATACTGGTACCTTCAGTTGAAAAACTCTCATTCGTAGTCCGGGTAAATGAGATTCCATGCTATCTTCATGCATGCTTCGCAATCACACTCATTCTCACCCACCAGCCGCTCTTGTTCGACCGCCAGCTCAGCCTTGTGGTCACCTTGCACCTGGGCCAGCTCGTCCTTCAGTCGGGCGACGTCTGCCCTAAGCTGGGTATTCTTCTTATTAGCATCCTCCAGCACCTTTAGATTTGACTGAAGGTTTTTTATTTGATGCTCAAAGTCAGACGTCTTATGGTTGGTCGTCTCCACTGCAGTAGTGATCTCCTTGATCAGCTCCTCCTGTTTTATCTCCTGGGCTTTAGTCCTTATGTCATCCATGGTACATTTGTATTGAGCAACATCAAGGGTATTAGCCGCCTGTTTATTGGCGTCTCTTACCTCCTCTTGTTTTGTTCTGAAGGGGACCTTGAGCCCTTCTACTCTCAGCATTACTTGCAAAGCTCAGCCGGGAAAGAGTTAGTAGAGTTCAGCTAACGCAACTGGCAAGGAGTTAATTCAACTCATATTCCTCAGCCGGTCAAAGGAAAATTAAGCTCAGTTAACACAGTTGGCAAGTTACCTCAACAAGCAAGGCGTTGATGCAATCCATATTAACCTGAATGCACCCCAAGGATCGTCTCTTTTTCATCCGGGTGAGGTTCCTTAGCATCGGCCTGGAATATTGTTGGAGGTCAGGCCATATTGAAGAGGCATCCGCACCAATTGAGTTACATGGTGAGATAGCAGCATAGGCGACACCAACATTATGCCGCCTACTAGAAGAATCCTCTGATTAGGTAACTAGGGATTTGACTCGCATATGCCCAGGCAGCCATGGGAGATCAAAGCTATAAGCCATACCTTGAGGTTTAGACTGGGAGGTCATCCCACCCCAGTCGATGTAAAATCGGTTGGAGCATTAAGTGGCATCACACTCTTCGGCGTCTCAGGGACGCCCGACTCTTTTTCAGCCGGCTCGGTACTCAGACCAAGATCCTTTAGGATTTTGCCTGCAGATGTTGGTCTGTCTTGTACAGGCGGCCTCGACGAAGCTGTCTAGGCAGGCGGGCCTTTCCTCGCCTTGGAGGGAGCTTTGCAATGTTCCTCAGCATTTTGGAGATGGAACGATGAACGTTCTTACTTCCACCCTGAAAATTAAACATACACGTCACAGCCGGTTAAAAGCCGTCTGATGAAAATTAAAGTTGACAAGTTAAATTACAACTACGGCTTACCCCATCGTCTTTGGCCACCAGTTGGGCCCTTTTCTTTTCCAATTAATTCTTCCGGATCTGGGCTGTAGACCTAGCCGGCGTCTTCTCAAGCGGGACCATTTTAAGACCTTTTTCCGCAAAAGGAAAACTGGTTAGTTAAATACAAAACAAATCAGAACAATAGAGGCGGCACAAAAGTGTCGGTTAAGTGGTTTACGTACGTCTATCATAAAAGATGCTCAAGACACAGGCGGTGAGGAACGCCTCATCCTTAAGCCAGTTTGGATGGGGTACCCAGTTCATGGGTACAATTATTTCAGAATTATCATTAAGAGGCATGGTGGTCCTCTTGAAAAATTCCATCTCCATTATTTGTGTCCAAGCTTCCTCAGGGACACGCGGAAGGACTCACTTCTTCCCCTAGAGAGCCGGCTCTTTATTATAGTGAAAAAGTCCACGATTCAGACATTTTGATGGAGAGGAAACCAAGTATAACTTTTCCAGTTGCTCCACTTTGACGGTTTATCAAGTGTCATCATATACTCCAGATCTGGGTTAAAGTGTATCATGCCTTCCAGCCGCCTGGGGCACGGCTTAAGTAATGCATATGTGCAAACGCCTCCCAGCTAGGCGTTATGTCCTACATCTCACAAGCGGCGATATATCTAAGGATATTCACCCAGGAATTGGGGGTGAGTTGCATACGCCAAGATGATAGCCCCTCAAGATTTCTTTTATTGCATCATGAAGGGGGGAACCGGAGGTTGGCTTTAAATGCTGCCTCATAACAGCCGAAATAGTTGTCAGCATGGTCAATGTCATTATCCCACACAACTGTTTCCTCAGCAGGCGGCACAATTGTCTCCCACTTTTCCCCCACTGGGAAATATTTCACAAAGGAAGGGAAGGTGGCGTTGAGGGTGACGATATATTTGGCGGACATGCGCTTATTGGGGTCGGTTATAGATGGCCATTTATACGCATTCTAATCCTCATTGACGGCATCCGTCTGATTTGAGGTTGGCTCCTCTTAGCCGATCGTTGGGAGACCTTAGTGACGTCTCCTTGATCAGAGTCGTCTAAAATATTGTCACTCGGAGTGCTAGGTGCACCCGGAATATATAAATATTCTATGTCAGTCGGCGCCTCAGCTGAGCTGTCTGAGTTATAGTCTGGGTCAATGGTCGTCCGCTTAATCCGAGACATATTGTCCTGCACATGCACTAAGATGGTCGGATTCGAGGAAGAGCTAGGATGGTCCAAAAACCCCCAGGCGGCACCCCCAGTCCTATACTCAGCTGTACCAGGAGACCGGCTGACCACTGTCCTAGACTGTGCTGTGTGTGTGGTGGGTGAGTCCATTATTTGACGCTATATATACGCAGACGGAAAAAGCTCAAAAGAGTTGCAAAGGGGAGAGACGGTACCTCGAAGATATTCCTGATAAGAAAAGCGTTAACTGGCTGTGATGGGTAGGCGGAAATCAATCAGCTGCTTGAGAGAGGTATAGACGGTTGACCGGATGTACCTACTTGGAAAGCAAGAGAACCTGCTAGATCTATACCCAGACGGTTCTTGGAAGCCCTAGTTTCTGAGTACAAAGATGAATGACCGGCTGTAGCTACTCGAAAAGCAAGGGAACTGGCCGGAAGGTTCTTAAATAGTAGTCCGGCTGTATCTTGCTGAAATAGAGGGGCAGTTCTGAAAGATGCCCAGGCGGTTCTGATGCTTCTTGTTTGTGAGCTATACAGACGGTATACTGGCTGTGTCAGGCGGAAGAAACAAAATTTGAGAAAATAAAGGCAGGCGGAATAAGAGGTCTCTAAAATCACCTCTCTAAAATTTTTCAGATTTCTAAAAATGACAAAAAGGAGGGGGGAGGCTAACTTTTAAAAGGGAGGGAAATAGGGGCACTCTTATAACATTCCTAGAAGGTGAAACATCACCAAAAAAAAAAATATATTCACTTGTCTTCCTGTGACGCCTATCACAGGCACCACGTGGCACACCACGTCACACCTGTGAGGGGTAAATGATTTGGGTAAAAATAATAAGATGGTGACACGTGTCACCCTTAGAGAGGTCCAAAATAAACTTCTAATCTGCTGACATGTGGCATCTCCAATGATTGGTAAAAAGACGGCCTTTAAGGCCTAATTCCGGAAATAGCCCACCATTCCTAGGTTTCTGTAACCTAGGATAAGGGCACAAATTCCAAGACACTACAAATATGGAGATATTCCCACTTGGGAGCACATTCACAAAATATTCCCAAAAAACAGAGCAATCAATAATTGCAGATATTTACTCCTGATCTCAGAATTCGAGAAGATACTTTACTTTCCGTACTTTTTACAGACTCCATACACGTTCTAACTTTATCGTTGGAGGCGGAACTCCAACCAACCGGAGTCCCCGTTGTTTTGCAGGTACAGGCGCCCGGAATCCAGTCTTGGTCTTGTAACTCTCCCGTGGGACACAGGAAACCCGAAACAGGTAGGTGGCCTATCTTGGCTTCCTCCATGTTGAATCGTGCTAATACCTTATCAATATAAGTACTTTTGCTCAATCCAATCATCCTTTTAGATCTATCCCGATAAATCTTCATGCCCAATATGTACTGTGCCTCTCCCAAGTCCTTCATTGAGAAACACTTTCCAAGCCAAGCCTTTACAGACTCCAACATTGGAATTTTGTTCCAATGAGCAATATGTCATCGACATATAAGATAAGGAATGCAATGTTACTCCCACTGACCTTCTTGTAAACACAAGACTCATCCGGATTCTTAATAAAACCAAACTTACTAATGGCTTCATCGAATACCAGATTCCAACTTCTGCTTCCTTTCTTTAGTCCATAAATGGACTTCTTAAGCTTGCATACCTTCCCAGCATTGTTTCGATCAACAAAACCTTCTGGCTGTTACATGTACACAGTGTCTTCAAAAATCCCATTAAGGAAGGCGGTTTTTACGTCCATTTGCCATATTTCATAATCATAATAAGCGACAATTGCTAGGATAATCTGGACGGACTTAACCATGGCGACTGGCGAAAAGGTTTCATCATAATCAACGCCATGAATTTTCATGTAACCTTTTGCCACCAATCTAGCATTGTATACATATACATTTCCATCTTTGTCAGTTTTCAATTTGAAAATCCATTTTCTACGGGCAAATCAACCAAGTCCCAAACTTGATTTTCAAACATGGAGTCCATCCCGGATTTCATGGCTTCTTGCCATTTTGGAAAGTCGGGGCTCGTCATATGTTTGTATGTCGCTGGCTCATGTCCATCCAACTCTAGGATGTCTTAATCTTTGGTTAATACAACACCGAGGTATCTGTCTGGTTGAGATCTTGGCCTTTGCGACCTACGCAAAGTAATGGGTTGAGCATTTGCATTGTCATTTTGACTTTGCACATTGTCGGTTTGACTCTGACCAATTGTCAGTTTTGTCAGATTGAGTTTGTTGCTCATCCTCTCGAACTTCATCAAGTTTGATTTTCCTCCCACTTGTCATTTTGAAAAGATACTCATTTTCCAAAAAGGCACCATCTCGAGCAACAAATATTTTGTTCTCAGGCTGGTTATAGAAGTAATACCCCTTGGTTTCTTTTAGATAGCCCACAAAGAAACACTTATCAGATTTTGGTGCAAGCTTGTCATATATGAGTTTTTTTACATATGCTTCGCAACCCCAAATCTTAATAAAATACAACCGTGGTGGTTTCTTCGTCCATAATTCATATGGAGTCTTTTCAACAGCTTTTAACGGAGCGCAGTTCACAGTGAGTGTCGCGGTTAGAAGTGCGTGTTGTTTGATTTCGTAGCGTCCAACAGTAGCGGAAGAGAAACCCAACCAAGACCTGCGACGCGTGCTTCGCTCCTATAGAGGTCGGACTTGAAAGCCTGAGCTCCACAAGCGCAAGAGCCTCCGACGGAGTCCACCCTTGAGACCCGACCCGAACGGCCTCTAACCCGAAGTTTAGTTGGGGCTAGACCAAGAAAAGATTAGAGTACTACGAACTTAAAGGTTTTCTCACCTATAGGGAGAAGCCTTATTAATTTCAACTCAAGTGCTCCTTCCCAAACCCTAAACTTGGGTATTTTTAGGGAATGGAGACTTGATCTCCCTTCTCCCATTAATGTGGGAGATTTGCCTTTTCCTTAATTTTATTTTATTCAAAAATAAAATAAAAATGAAAGGTAATCAACATGCTCCAAGTGTCACATGGAGGGCAAAAGTAGGTGAGGACCATTTAAGGGGGGGGGGGACCAAACCCTTGTTCACCAAGCAACCCCCTTAATTTCAGACCCCACAAAAAACAGCACACACCTCCCCCACTTAGCTTGCTAGTACCCTGCCTTGGCTACCAAGGCTGGCAGCTGGCGCCTAGAACGAAGGCTGGGCGGCTCAGCTAGCCAGCGCACACGCATGCGATGCTGCTTCTGATGCTTGGTGTGTGTAGCTGTGTGAGTGGTGTGGTGCTAGGTGCTGCTACGCTAGCATGAACAGCCTAGCCCAGCCAGCTTGCATGCTGCTGCTTGGTGCTGGTCGCTAGCAAGCATGCATGCACAGCCCATAGCACAAGCACGCATAGCGAGCTGCTGTGCAAGTGTTATGCGTTGCATGCATGCGGTACTAAGGCCCAGCAAGAACTTGCGCGCTGCTGGCCTTGCGATGCTTGCGGAAGTGCTGCTATGTGCGAAGAACTAGCATGCTAGCAAGCCTAGCGCACCAGCGATGCTTGACATGCCACACCAGCTAGCTAATGCTAGCAAGCTCGGCATGGTACATGGCCTAGGCTAGCCTAAGACTCACATGGCTAGGCCAATGCGAGGGTACTACTTAGCTCGAACTTGTCACTTGTTTGATTTCTCGTCTCGTCGAATTCTAAAATCGACTCGACTTAAGACGCCCGGTTTCGACACTCCAAGCTCGACATCCGACGTCTTTGTTCGTAATACTCTAATGACTCAGCTAATCCTTCGGATTGATTCGTTGCCTCGGATCGGTTACTCGATTAGCTCTGACTCGAAGGGTTCAGTCAAGATTAAGTTGTAATATTAATTATACGTTAATATTTCTGATCGGAAGCAGCATCCACCTAGGCATTCCGATCACTTGACCTTACTGAAGAATTGGCTTTCTAATAATTATGAACCCTCTATCGGAATAATACACTTGTTGGAAGGACACCACTCCTTTCAATCTCCTTCTTGTCCTTCCGGACAAGTGTCTAGTTAGTGTATTGCCCATTTCCTATGTCACTTAATGTAGGGTTTTGTAGTGACCATCACTACGCGGAAAGAAACCGCCCAAGACCCGCCCCCATAATTAATGGAACTAATACAAGCAACACATAATTAAAACACAATTAGGATTAAGGATAAGAATTATACCCTCGACGCGTGCTTCGCTCTTACACCGAGCTCTTACTTCAACCTCGATAATGCGAGGCCTCCAACGGGATTGTACCCTCGAACCCGACCCGATCGTCCTAAGCCTCGAAGGTTAGTCAAGGCCCGCACAAAATAAAACTTGGAGTTGCTTTTTCAATTCCACTCAAGTGTGTTCTTTCCTAAATGCCAAACCCTTGGTATTTATAGGGAAAAAGGACTTGAAACCCTTGTTCATGATCAATGTGTGACCATGTGCAATTTTTATAATTTTTTTAATTCAAAATTAAATCAATAATCAAATGCAATCACTATGCAACAAGTGTCAAGGGGAGAGAGAGTTGGGTGAGGACCATGTCCCTTGGGGGGACCATTGCCTTGCTCCCCATGGGAAGCCTTAAGGCTTTTGGTCCCCACACCTTCAAACCGCCACACCTTAGACAATTGGGCTGGCAGCCTGCCTTGGCTACCAAGGCTGCCAGCTGGTGCCTAGAACCAAGGCTAGCCAGCCAGCCAGCTTGTTGTGCCAGCAAGAAGTGCCAGCATGCACTAGCCTAGCACGCACTGGCCCTAGTAAGCTGCGAGCTGCTGGGCGCTACTAGCATGGTGCTGCTGCCTAGCACACGCACACGCACACACACACACAGGCATTCTAGTAAGTGCGTGGTGCTACTGCCTACCCCTTCTCGCACATACTCGCATAGCAATGCCCTCGCACTGCCAGCATGCGTGCTGCTAGCGAGCCACGTATGCTGGGCATCGCCTTGCCAGCCACACGCACAAGTATGCGATGCTTGGTGCTGTGCTAGCGATGCTACGATGGCTTGCACGCTCACGCACTGAGCGAGGCTAGAGCTGCTGCTACGATGCACACCATGGTGCGCCATGGCTTGCGATGAGCTAGCCTGGCCTAGCACTTCATATGGCTAGGCCAATGTGATGCTACGGCTATGCTCGTACTTGTTGCTTGTGATTTTGCGACGCTTGGCCTCGATGCCCTAGGCTCGATATCTGACAACTAATTTAATCCTTCGGATTAGTTCGTCGTCTCGGATCGGTTCTTCGATTGGGTTCGACTCGAAGGGTTTAGTTAAGATTTTGCTGTAATATTAATTATACGTTAATATTACTGATCGGAAGCGGCCTCCACCTAGGCATCCCGATCACTTGACCTTACTGAAGAATTAGCTCTGTAATAATTCTGAACCCTCTATCAGAATAATACACTTATTGGAAGGACCTCATTCCTTTCAATCTCCCACTTGTCCTTCCGGACAAGTGTGCATACAGTGGATAGCCTAATTCCTATGTTGCTTATTGTCTCTTCGTGAACTATAAGGTAAGATTCATCGTCATCCTTATTTCGTTCAAAAGTGTTTCTCGATCTCCGAGTTCTACTGTCAATAAGCAGATTATTTCTAAAATCCATCTGAGCACGGCCATGCATTTTCAAAGTCTCGCTCTTCGGGCGGCCTTGTAAACAACAAAGACATGTTCCCTATTGTTTAATAGGTGGACATTACCAGTCTTGCATCGTAAGTTTCTCTTACTAAAAGGACCTAATCTCTTGAGTGTTCCCGTTATAATCCCCAGTTACGACAGACGTTAGGCAACATCAAAGAGACTAGTACTCAAACAAGAAAATTTCACAATACTCATGGTTGAGGAAACGAGTATCGATAGCTATAATAAGAAATGTACTTATGACAATTTTTGAATCTCATAAAGTACTTCCATAGGTATCCAGTGCAGTTCCAAAGTGACACCTGTGCAAATGATTTTTGACCATCATGTCCTTACAGCACAAGAAACGGTGCTGTAAATCATACTGCATAGTAATCTCTGGTGGTCATCAATCGTCCATTAGTTTAAACGAGCTCGATTAGGGATAATTTTCGATTTAAATATTCAATTTTCACTTAACAGGTGTTTCTTTATCCAAGAAATGGTCTTGGTACCCTGTTTTGAATATTTCCATAAATCGAATGGACTCATTATTTAATTCTAAACCACAATTAAATAGCAATGGAGTGAAAAATAATTTTGCATAAAAATTAATTACTCCATAAATGAATGGTTTCAATACAGTGTCTTAGATTAAAACATCTAGTTTAATTAAAACACATGTACAGGGAATTTCAAAGCCAGTCTCCGACGTGCTTGATTCCCATTGCCTTAATGTGCTTGTTGTGTTTCACTTGAGGCAAAGGTTTAGTCAAAGGATCAACCACATTATCATCTGTGCCGATCTTGCAAATTCTAATTTCACCTTTGGATTTCCATTCCCTTATCATGTGAAATCGCCTTTGGACATGTTTGACTTTCTAGTGCTCTCTTGGCTCTCTAGCCTGAGCGATAGCTCCAATGTTGTCACAGTAGAAATCTATCAGACCCTTGATGGAGGCTACAACACCAAGTTCACTAATGAACTTGCGAATCCAAACAGCCTCCTTAGCGGCTTCTAAAGCAGCCATGTATTCGGCTTCAGTTGTAGAATCTGCAGTGGTGCTCTGCTTGGCACTCTTCCAGCTAAACGCTCCTCTATTCAGACAGAATATGTATCCTGGATATGACTTGTAGTCGTCTCTGTCAGTCTGTAAGCTAGCGTTGGTGTAACCTTCAACAACCAGGTCTTTATGGCCACCATAAACCAGGAATTTATCCTTGTTCCTTTTCAAGTACTTTTGGATGTTCTTGGCCGCAGTCCAATGCGCCTCTCCTGGGTCTGATTGGTATCGGCTCATAGCGCTTAAAACATACGATACATCTGGCCTGGTACATATCATGGCATACATGATCGACCCAATTAGCGAAGCATATGGAATTTGATCCATTCTCTCTCGCTCAACAGGTGTCTTTGGTCACTGTTTTTTGCTGAGAGTTACGCCATGGGACATGGGTAGATGCCCTCTCTTGGCATTCTCCATGTGGAATCGTGCCAGTACCTTATCAATGTAAGTACTCTGGCATAATCCAATCATCCTCTTAGATCTATCCCTGTAGATCTTGATGCCCAATATGTACTATACCTGTCCTAAATCCTTCATTGAAAAATACTTTCCTAACCAGCTCTTTACGGACTCTAGTAATTTTGTGTTGTTTCCAATGAGCAGTATGTCATCGACATATAGGACTAGGAATGCGATGTCACTCCCACTGACCTTCTTGTATACACAAGATTCATCTGGATTCTTGATAAAACCAAACTTGATGATGGCTTCATCAAATCGCAGATTCCAACTCCTGCTAGCTTGCTTTAGTCCATAAATGGACTTCTTAAGCTTGCATACCTTTCCAACGTTGGTTAGATCAACAAAACCTTCTGGCTGTGTCATATACACAGTTTCTTCAAAAATCCCATTTAGGAAGGCGGTTTTGACATCCATCTGCCATATTTCATAATCGTAATATGCAGCAATCGCTAGGATAATCCGGACAGACTTTTGCATTGCAACCTGTGAAAAAGTTTCATCATAGTTAATCCCGTGGATTTGTCTGTAACCTTTTGCCACCGGTCTAGCCTTGTATATCGATACATTTCCATCCTTGTCTGTCTTCAATTTGAAGATCCATTTGCAACCAATGGGTGTGTAACCCACGGTCAAATTCACCAAGTCCCAGACTTGATTTTCAGACACGGAGTCCATCTGGGATTTCATGGCTCCTTGCCATTTAGGAGAGTCGGGGCTGGTCATAGCTTGCTTGTATGTCGCTGGCTCATCTCCATCCATAACTAGGATGTCTTGATCATCGGTTAAGACAATACCAAGGTATCTGTCTGGTTAAGATCTTTGCCATTGCGACCTACAAAGGATAATGGGTTGAGCATTTACATTCTCTGTTTGATTCTGACTAATCTTCTCAGCTGCTTCCAAAGCACTTAGATTGTCAGTTTTATCAGGTTGACATTGTTGCTCGTCCTCTCAAACTTCGTCGAGTTCGATTTTCCTCCCACTTGTCATTTTGGAAAGGTGTTCCTTCTCTAAAAAGACACCATCACTAGCAACAAACACTTTGTTATCAGATTTATTGTAGAAGTAATACCCTTTGGTTTCTTTTGGGTATCCCATAAACAAACATTTGTCTGATTTGGGGTGAAGTTTGTCCGAAATTAATCGTTTAACAAATGCTTCGCATCTGCAAATCTTGAGAAAAGACAACCTAGAAGGTTTCTTAGTCCATAATTCATATAGAGTCTTTTCAACAGCTTTTGACAGAGTTCGATTTAGTGTTAGTGTCGCGATTTGTAGCGCATGTCCCCAGAAAGAGATAGGAAGTTCACTAAGACCCGTCATTGATCGAACTATGTCTAATAAGGTTCTAATCCTCCGTTCGGACACTCTATTCCATTGAGGAGTTCCGGGAGGTGTCAACTTTGAAAGAATACCATTTTCTTTCAAGTGATCGTCGAATTTATGGCTCAAATATTCGCCACCTTGATCCGATCGAAGTGCTTTAATTTTCTTGCCAAGTTGATTTTCAACTTCTTTCTGAAATTCTTTGAATTTCTCAAAAGATTCAGATTTATTCGACATTAAGTAGATATAGCCATATCTACTAATGTTTGTTAACGAAAGTGAATTCTTAGTGGTCTTAGTTAGCGGTATCAACTCTTGTCTAATCATATGTACATACATTTGCAAGACAATTTTGAAATAACTATTGTCAAAGTCTTACATTCAAAATAACTAGGTGTCCAACACCATAGATCATAGTGTGTTCAAAAGCATGATGAAACTAAGATTAGTTTAATTACATGTCATAGACAAAATAGTGCATGCAAGCACGACTGAAAACCCATCTTCATCATCTACTTGTCCTTGCACCAACACTTGATAAGCTTCTCACTTGGTCCCTGAAAAGGCAACATAAAGTGAGTCATACTTGGTATCTAATACCTATGATAAGCTTAATTCACAAGTGTTTAAGGAAGATACCTGAGGTAGATTCTCCATTCCTCTCCTCCTCTTCCCGAAAGAGCTTACATTCTCTCTTGTAGTGGCCTTGCGCACCACAATAGAAGCAACGCATCTTTGCCTTGACCTTCTTGAACTCCCTTCTCCTTGCTCTCAAGGGCCTCTCGGTCACTCCACATGCGGTGGCTCGGCTTTGTAGTTGCAACACCTCCATTAAGGAGCGTATCTCCTTTCCAGCAGCTATATGCACTCTAAGTACATCATAGCCCGAGTAGAGCGAAGCAAGCAAGATATGCCCCACCATCTCATTCTCCAATGAGATTGTGAGAAGCTGCATGTGTTTGAAGAGCCTAGTCATTCCAAGCACATGAGGTCGGAGGGGCATGCCAGATCTCAATTTGGCATTGTAGACCGTTGTCCAAAGCCGACACCTTTCCTTAGCAAGACAATCCACATTTGGCGGCTTTATCTTCATGTTTGAGAGTGACCTAGTCAAATCAAACACGAGTCCATCATAGTTGCCATTGTCACTCTTGGTGACTCTTACATTGACAACGTCCTCTAGTGCTTTGAGGAACATGTCCGGAAGGTAGGAGGAAAGGCTTTCCTTCCAATCTTCAAGGATGGAATTAGCCATGAGTCGTGAGACTTTCTTGCAATTGGAAGACCATTCTTCATGAGCCTCATCGGTCATGATCTCCTTAGAGAAAAAGCTTGGAATGGTAGTATCAAGAGTATACTTTAAGGAGCAATTCCGGAGAATTTTCCTGAGTTCCTCCTCCCACTCCTTAAAGTTGACCAAGTTGAGGCAAAATGCAAACTTTTCGGGGAGTTCCGGGCACACATGGTTGTTGTTTGAGTTACTTACAGACATTGTTCTACATTTGAAAGAATTTGAAATGAAATACCATTCATAAACCAATAAGTTTGAACTTTAAAAGTGTTCATGCAGATTTTCAATCTTATTGAGCATTTTATCCACGCATTGATAAAATTGTCCCTTTTGGGCGAGAATAAAATTATTCCGAAATCCCAAAGATCATGAAATGGTTAAGCATGCTTTGGCTTGTCTTAATCATTAAATATCTTAAGGTAAGCAATCCAATTGCTAATAGCTCAAAGCTACTCTCGGTTTGATAAAATGTCGCATCTAATGCACTCTTGACATTTTATGTCTTTTGCCACGACAACTAAGGACTCCTTACTAATATCGTTGAGCTTAATCAAGACAACTTGTATAACTAGTATACCTTACGTTCCTAGGGAAGTAGTGATGTCTCGCTTTGGCATAGTCCATCACGTACGCGCATTAGTTCGGTAAGTGTTGTTCTTGGAACGGCAAATTTTAGCTCAATATTATTAAGGGATCTAGGGTTTCTATATTGGTTGATTTAAGTGAACTTAACTAATCTTTGCAACATATATAAATCCTGTACATGCATCTAGCATACATATATAACAATAATATATATATATATATATATATATATATATATATATATATATATATACGTATATATATATATATATATATATATATATATATATATAAAGCATAAATTTGATGCATTTGGCAACTAGCATGACCCCTTGAAATCTTCAAATCTTTAAGGGTCTTCATCTTGGCTCGTCTTCATCGAAACTCCGTCTTGAGACAACTTTGCCAAAATAAAATAACTAGCTACCAAGACTAAGATTAATCTAAAGTACAAAAATACTTAATGGTTCGCAGACCGTATTTAGATTTTACAAAAATACATATTGGAATGCAGTCCGTATTTTCTATTCTAGTCGGGTCCTACTAGTTGCCTTATTTCTCAAAACCTGTTTTGAAAACAATCTTTCATTCACCCATTCACTATTTGTGAATGGCCCATGCACATTACAAGATACATAATTAAACACGCAAAACTAGTAACTAACTTAGGTGGTTAGTCCGATTAACGCGCCTAATTAAACTAGCCAAAGTTGTTTAATTCTTTATTTCTAAAAAGCAAATTGCTCACGAAATTAACTAAACTCCCACTAAATTCCGCATCCATACTTAATCAATCCGATTAATTAAGTGGGCATAACCCGTAATTTGTCAAAATCAAAAATTTTGCAAAAGCCGGAAAAATCGAGGTCCAACCTCATTTAAATAATTACATAAATTATTTAAAACGACAAAATTTTCACAAAATTACATAGCTCAAAGTTATGCAAAAATAGCCACCACCATGCATGGTGCATTGCGCACCATGGCTGCTAGGCAGCAGTGGGCTGGCTGGCTGGGGCTTGCTGCTAGTATGCTGCGCCCAGCACAACACACTACGCTGGCCAGCACCAGCTGCCTGCGACAATTGCTAGCTCGCATGTTGGCACCTGCCAGCAAGTGGTTGGCTGGCTGGTGCTTGCTACCACGCTGCCAAGCAGCATCCCCAAGCATCCAGCAGCCTATGCCACTTCCCAAGCCTAGTGCACTAGCACCCCTCGCAACACAGTCACGGACCTTCGATGCTCAGGCCATGCGCGCACCATAGGCAGCCTACATGCGGGCTGCTGGGCAGCCCGGCTAGCCTTGGTGACGCTTGCGGTTTTGCATCGATGTGCGTGCATTTTACTCGGGATTTTAATCCTGATTTATGTGCGGCTTTATCTTCATGTTTGAGAGTGACCTAGTCAAATAAAACACGAGTCCATCATAGTAGTCATTGTCACTCTTGGTGACTCTTACATTGACAACGTCCTCTAGTGCTTTGAGGAACATGTCCGGAAGGTAGGAGGAAAGGCTTTCCTTCCAATCTTCAGGGATGGAATTAGCCATGAGTCGTAAGACTTTCTTGCAATTGGAAGACCATTTTTCATGAGCCTCATCGGTCATGATCTCCTTAGAGAAAAAGCTTGGAATGGGAGTATCAAGAGTATACTTTAAGGAGCAATTCCGGAGAATTTTCCTGAGTTCCTCCTCCCACTCCTTAAAGTGACCAACTTGAGGCAAAATGCCAACTTTTCTAGGAGTTCCGGGCACACATGGTTGTTGTTTGAGTTACTTACAGACATTGTTCTACATTTGAAAGAATTTGAAATGAAATACCAATCATAAACCAATAAGTTTGAAATTTAAAAGTGTTCATGCAGATTTTCAATCATATTGAGCATTTTATCAACGCATTGATAAGATTGTCCCTTTTGGGCAAGAATAAAATGATTCCGAAATCCCAAAGATCATGAAATGGTTAAGCATGCTTTGGCTTGTCTTAATCATTAAATATCTTAAGGTAAGCAATCCAATTGCTAATAGCTCAAAGCTACTCTCGGTTTGATAAAATGTCGCATCTAATGCACTCTTGACATTTTATGTCTTTTGCCACGACATCTAAGGACTCCTTACTAATATCGTTGAGCTTAACCAAGACAACTTGTATACCTAGTATACCTTACGTTCTTAGGGAAGTAGTGATGCTCGCTTTGGCGTAGTCCATCATGTACGCGCATTAGTTCCGTAAGTGTTGTTCTTGGAACGGCAAATTTTAGCTCAATATTATTAAGGGACCTAGGGTTTCTATGTTGGTTGATTTAAGTGAACTTAACTAATCTTCGCAACATATTGAAATCCTGTACATGCATCTAGCATACATATATAACAATAATATATATATATATATATATATATATATATATATGTATATATATATATATACAGCATAAATTTGATGCATTTGGCAACTAGCATGACCCCTTGAAATCTTCAAATCTATAAGGGTCTTCATCTTGGCTCGTCTTCATCGAAACTCCGTCTTGAGACATCTTTGCCAAAATAAAATAACTAGCTACTACGACTAAGATTAATCTAAATACAAAAATACTTAATGGTTCGCAGACCGTATTTAGATTTTACAAAAATACATATTGGAATGCAGTCCGTATTTTCTATTCTAGTCGGGTCCTACTAGTTGCCTTATTTCTCAAAACCTGTTTTGAAAACAATCTTTCATTCACCCATTCACTATTTGTGAATGGCCCATGCACATTACAAGATACATAATTAAACACGCAAAACTAGTAACTAACTTAGGTGGTTAGTCCGATTAACGCACCTAATTAAACTAGCCAAAGTTGTTTAATTCTTTATTTCTAAAAAGCAAATTGCTCACGAAATTAACTAAACTCCCACTAAATTCCGCATCCATACTTAATCAATCCGATTAATTAAGTCGGCATAACCCATAATTTGTCAAAATCAAAAATTTTGCAAAAGTCGGAAAAATCGAGGTCCAACCTCGTTTAAATAATTACATAAATTATTTAAAACGACAAAATTTTCACAAAATTACATTGCTCGAAGTTATGCAAAAATAACAACCACCATGCATGGTGCATTGCGCACCATGGCTGCTAGGCAGCAGTGGGCTGGCTGGCTGGGGCTTGCTGCTAGTATGCTGCGCCCAGCACAACACACTACGCTGGCCAGCACCAGCTGCCTGCGACAATTGCTAGCTCGCATGTTGGCACCTTCCAGCAAGTGGTTGGCTGGCTGGTGCTTGCTACCACGCTGCCAAGCAGCATCCCCAAGCATCCAGCAGCCTATGCAACTGCCCAAGCCCAGTGCACTAGCACCCCTCGCAACACAGTCACGCACCTTCGATGCTCAGCCCATGCGCGCACCATAGGCAACCTACATGCGGGCTGCTGGGCAGCCCGGCTAGCCTTGGTGACGCTTGCGGTTTTGCATCGATTTGCGTGCATTTTACTCGGGATTTTAATTCTGATTTATGTGTGGCATAAATTAATTCTAAATTTTATTTTAGAATCAATTTGAGAAAAAAATAAAATAAAATAAGTCTAACTTAATTAAATTCATTTTTAATGGTGCACAAGCCTAAATCATCCAAAAAATTATTTTGAAACAATTTTTAGGTCTTTCTTTATGCTTAAAATTGAATGAGCTATGTCCATAATTAATTTAGCCAATATGCAAATTAATAATGGATTTGACAAAAGGGAGTTGGAAAATAAATTAACCATCTAATGATAAAATTTTACAACTTTCATACTTGTTTAAAATACCAAGATTACATCTTCCAATATGAAGATTAATCAAAATTTTACTCACAAGTATTTGAAATTCATGGAATTTAATCAACCAAAAATGAAAAATCCAAACTTAGTTCAATCATGGAATTTAGGGTTAAAGTTCCAATCATTTAAACGTTTAAAGATTAGATCTTTAACATGCTTAGGGACTTAAAATTACACATTCACATCAAACATTCACACATTAATGCAATTTATTTGCATAATTGTGAATAATCAAGTTTGTGTGAAAATAGCATATCAACTCAAGCACTAATTAAAACTCCATAATTATGCTTAAGGATATTTAAAATGCAGTAGATTAGGGATGCAATATTGCATTTAATCTATCCTTGAAATGATTGCATTAATCAAGGCTTAAAAAGATTTAGTATTTTCGTTAAAAAAACGAAAAAACCCCAAAAACTTGAATTTCTGGTTGGAATTTGGCTTCTGGACAGTCCTCCTAGAATGTCGATTCCACCCAAAGAACACTATTTTTTAGCAAAAATCTGGATTCAACAAACAATACGAGAAAAAAATACGAGTTTTAAAATTAATTAAAACGAGCTTCTAATCCAATTAAGAAAGCAAAACCAGAATTTAAATCTTACTTTAAAACACCTTAATTAATGAATAATTGCAAAAATTAAAAGGAGCATGGCTCCGATACCGATGTAGGGTTTCGTAGTGACCCTCACTACGTGGAAAGAAACACCCCAAGACCCGCCCCCATAATTAATGCAACTAATACAAGCAAAACATAATTAAAACACAATTAAGAGTAAGGATAAGAATTGTACCCTCGACGCATGCTTCGCTCTTACACCGAGCTCTTACTTCAACCTCGATAATGCGAGGCCTCCAACGGGATCGTACCCTCGAACCCGACCCGATCGTCCTAAGCCTCAAAATATAAACTTGGAGTTTTACGAATTCAAGGTTTAGTCAATTATAGAGTTGCCTTTTCAATTCCACTCAAGAGTGTTCTTTCCCAAATGCCAAACCCTTGGTATTTATAGAGAAAAGGGACTTGAAACCCTTGTTCATGATCAATGTGGGATCATGTGCAATTTTGATAATTTATTTAATTCCAAATTAAATAATTAATCAAATGCAATCACTATGCAACAAGTGTCAAGGGGAGAGAGAGTTTGGTGAGGACCATGTCCCTTGGGGAGGACCATTGCCTTGCTCCCCAAGGGAAGCCTTAAGGCTTTTGGTCCCCACACCCTCAAACCGCCACACCTTAGACAGCTGGGCTGGCAGCCTGCCTTGGCTGCCAAGGCTGCCAGCTGGCACCTAGCACGAAGGCTGGGCAGCCAGCCAGCTTGCTGTGCCGGCAAGCAGTGCCAGCACGCACTGGCCCTAGCAAGCTGCGAGCTACTGGGCGCTGGGCGCTGCTAGCATGGTGCTGCTACCTAGCACACGCACAGGCATGCTAGCTAGTGCGTGGTGCTGCTGCCTACCCCTTCTTGCACATACTCTCATAGCCATGCCCTCGCACTCCCAGCATGCGTGCTGCTAGCGAGCCACGCATGCTGGGCATCGCCTCGCCAGCCACACGCACAAGTATACGACGCTTGGTGTTGTGCTAGCGATGCTCCGATGGCTTGCACGCACACGCACTGAGCGAGGCTAGTGTTGCTGCTGCGATGCCCTACACGCACACGCACACGCACACGCACATACGCACTGGCCTAGCCAAGCGATAGTGTTGTGCTTGTGCGAGGGGCCTGCGATGGCGCCTAGGCACCAAGCATGCATGCTGCGGTGCTGTGCCATGCGAAGGCACGCACAAACGCAGGCATGCTGCTGCGATGCACTGCCTTGTGCGCCTAGCATTCATGGCTCGCCTAGCACACCATGGTGCACCTACGCTTGCGATAAGCTAGCCTAGCCTAGCACTTCACATGGCTAGGCCAATGTGATGCTATGGCAATGCTCGTACTTGTTGCTTGTGATTTTGCGATGCTCGGCCTCGACGCCCTAGGCTCGATATCTGACGTTTGTGTTCGTAAAACTCCGACGACTCATTAAATCCTTCGGATTAATTCGTCGTCTCGGATCGGCTGTTCGATTGGGTTCGACCCGAAGGGTTCAGTTAAGATTAAGCTGTAATATTAATTATACCTTAATATTACTGATCGGAAGCGGCCTCCACCTAGGCATTCCGATCACTTGACCTTACTGAAGAATTAGCTCTGTAATAATTCTGAACCCTCTATCAGAATAGTTCACTTGACACCATTCCTTTCACTTAATGTCTGTTCATGGACTATAAGGTAAGATTCTTCATCATCCTTATTACGTCCAGAAGTGTTTCTCGATTCTTGAGTTTGCCTGTCAATAATACGATGATTTCCGAAATCCATTTGAGCACGGCCATGAACTTTTACAGTCTCGCTCTTCGAGAGGCCTTATAAACAACATAGACATTTTCCCTATTGTTAATAAAGGGATATTCCCAGTCTTTCATTGTTAGCTTCCCTTACTAAGAGGACCTAGCCGCCCGAATGTTGTCGTTATAATCCCCATTTTTGACAGACATTTGACAACATCAAAACGGACTAGTACTCAAACAAGAGAACTTACAATACTCATGGTCGAGGAAAAAGGTTATGATAGCTATAATGAGAAATATACTTATGATGATTTAAAATCTCTTAAAGTATTCTCATAGGTCGGTCCGGTATTGTTCTAAACCAATACCTGTGCAAATGATTTATGACAATCATGTCCACGTAGCACAAGAAATGGTGCTACAAATCATACTACACACTAATCTTTACTGGTCATTAATCGTCCATCATTTAAATGACCTTGATTAGGGATAATTTTTTATTGAAATATTCAATGTTCACTTAACAGGTGTTTCTTTATCCCAGACATTGTCTTGATATCCTGTTTTGAATATTCTCCAAAATTAAATGGACTCATTATTTAATTCTAAACCACAATTAAATAGTTTGTGGAATTTATTTGTAAAAATTATTTTTCCACTTGAAACCTTTTCAACGTTTCATCTAATGATTAATGGTTTTCCCTAAATGTTTCAAGAGTAACACTCTTCACAAAACATTTATAGAAAGCATACCCACATTTAATATGCTTGATTTCTTTCATGCAATTCTAGTGAATGTTGTCGTTCACTTATTGCATAGGTTTAGTTGTTATTACTTTGCAAATCTTAGCATCTTCATTATCGAACAAGTGAGATCATATGAGATCACATTAATAAGATGGTAAAATATAGAGAGTTTTATGGATCATATGTGATTTAAGATTTATTGTCCAAGTGATGGTTCCCACTCATTTTCATGAATTGAGATCATTCAACTTGACAACCTACATTCATCAACGTTCGACAACGAACTTTCCATTGAACACTTTCTTATTATTGCCTTTCAGGAAACAATATTCTCAAAATATATTTCAGTAGACTTTCTGATGGTGCTTTGCTCAGATTTCATTCCAAACGGCTCACAATGATTTTGGAGACCCTAATCACTTGTGATTATGGAATTTACCTTAAATTTCCGCACATTATACATGGATGCGTGTCCCTGTTACCATTCTCAAGCCACGACGCATTCTAGCTCGTGCTTATAAACGGCTTCCTTATTAAGGATCTAATCCTTGCTAAGGATGTGCTTGCAACATCAATTCTCAAATTACATTTGTTTCCATGTGTCAAGAACTTATCCCCTTTTACTTATCTAAGTACTTTGGATTTTTCTTGATCATAATCTTATTATTCATCACTTTAGATTTAAATTGATTGTTTTTATACTTCTCATGCTCTAGACATGTAAGTTGAGTGACGACTCCATATCATAGCATACATGATGGTTTTATTTGCAGAATTATTCCCAATATTATTCCATTCATTTGACCTTTTGGCTCATCTAGTTTCACCGAGTTTTGCTAAACTGTTTGCTATGTGATATAATTGAAAGTCTTCAGTAGTCTTTCTTGTTTGACTTAGTATTTTCCCAGCTTATACTTAGTTCAAACATTTACTTAGTTTTATACATATTGGTCGAAAGCCTTTCTAAGTCCTTCATGTTTAACACGGTAAATTCCTCTACTTGTTTAAACATTTCATTAAGTCTATCCAATAGATCTTTATTCCCACTATGTACTAAATATCGTCTTTTGCTTGGTCCATTGCCAAAAATCCTTTCAAATCTAAGCATTTAGCATTTGACATTCATTTCACAATAGAGTTCTTAAACTTCTTGTTGGACCATTCAAGATTGACTCTTGCTCCCACCAAACTTCTTGTTCATAAGAGTTTTTTATGATTCTCCATAAGCCACACCTTTTATTGACTTTATGAGAATACATGTTCCAATTCCTACATACAATGCTTCACTTAATCCCACTATGGATTTCTTGAGCTTGATTTCAAATCCAGCATTATTTAGAATTACAAAACCATTAGACTATTTCTAAAGTCTCTTCCTAAAATCCCATTTTAGTAAGGCGGTTTCGTTATCTATTTTTCCATATTTCATATGCGCAATTTTGCTAGAATAATCACGAAAAGACTTAAGCGTTCCGATTTGTGAATTGGTTTTTATTAATATCAACGTCGTGAAATAATTGTATCCTTTTCAACCAATCTAGCTATGTATGCATTATGCATTTCACATTTGTCTGTTTTCTCCTTGAAAACTTATTTACGATTGATGGGTCTTTAACCCTTCATGCAAATGAATCAAGTTCCAAACATGATTTACAAACATGGAGTATATTTTGGATTTTATTGCCACTAACCATTATTCGGAATTTGGATTTGTCGTAGCTAATTTACAAGACACTATTCCCTTACCATCCAATGGTAAATAGTATGTTTGTAAGTATTAGGTTTATTTCTAACTTAATAGAAATTTGTAGGATTCAATCCAAGCCTTTGGTGAATTCTATACCTATACGGAGTAATTGCATCAAACACTGAGTTTTAAGGTTCTTGTAAAGCCCTTTGATTATAATAATCTTACTCCACCACTTCTAAAGTTTTGTGGGGATTGAATTCTCATTTAAGGCACTTGTGAAGTCCTTTGAGTATTCTTGATCAATCATTCTCATGAAGCCCTTCTAAAGTCTTCGGAGATTCTCGGTTTAAGTTTGTTGCTAATCTCGATGGTCATCGAGTTCATTTTCCTCCCACTTGTCGTTTTGGAAATGTGTTACTTTTGAAAGACACCACTTAGAGCAACAAATACTATGTTCTCAATTAAGTTGTGGAAGTAATGCCCGCAGTCTCACTTGAATACTTACAAAGTGACATGTATATTGTCTTTGGGTAAAAGTTCATTGTGAAACAAATAGTTAGCTCCTTCTCTAGCTACCCTAGCCCTTATTAAGCCACTAAGCTCCCACTGAGCCAAAGAACTCCCACTGAGCCAATGAACTCCCACTGAGGTAAGAGCCCTAGACATATACTTGAAGAGAGGCTAGAAACTATTTCTATCCATAACTGAATTTGGTGTCCTTTCACAGCTTCGACTATTTTTCTGTTTAGTGTAACACTAGCCATTTGTGCAAATCCTTAAGAACTTTATAGGAAGGGATGTGATCCGTCATCATTCGAGTCATTTCCAAATAGCATCGAGGTCTCCATCAAGACATACTATATTCTTTGTGGAGCTCATTATGAAATTTCAATTTCATAAGTTTGATCTAATCTAGACATTTTGATTTCTTGCCAAGTCGATTCTATACTTCATTGAACATTTGAGCTACTCAAGGTCTAGTTTGTTCACGTTTGATGAATTTAGCCACATTATTTCAAATTCTTGTGAGACGTTGAAGTAAAAGAATCCTCTTTAGCTTTTGGAGTCAACTGTCTATGCCAAGCACAATAGCTCCTTTCTTTGTCGATTTCAACAAGTAAGACTTTCTTGTCTTAGAACGATTCTGAATCGATCAACTATCAAGAGTCTATCTAATAGAGCCTTGAGTGCATTCTTGTCGATTTGACATTGCTAAAGATGTTTGGAACACAAATCATGTCCATAACTCGAACCTTGTGAATTTTCATGTTAAAGAAATGTTTGCTTATAATCTAGCATTCTTGAATCATGGCTTAAACAACCATGCCATTCAAATAAAACTAGCAACTATTGCTCTTTTATTGAATGTAAGTCTTTCCATGTGTAAACAGATCGTTTGCTGATTATGGAACACAATAACCATTATTCGTTCCAGCCTTGGCTCAAAAGGACTTTAATCAAAACAAATGACCTTACAACTGATGTAGCACCACTAGCTTCATTCTAAGCTTGTAAGTCAATGAATTAGCTTATCTTCAATGGTTTGAGCTCACTTCCAAAGTGGAACACTCAAGCAGTATCCAATACTTATGAAGATAATGATTTGCTAAGGTAACCACACTAACATGAACTCATGGGTAGAAAAGGAATCTTATTCCTTTCCTTTGTTCCTTGTATCCTATATTTCTTATCACACACCATCTCATAACTTTAAGAACCATTTCTTAAAGTGCCTTGACTTTTACACTTTGTTAGGCATAATTAAGCATCTAATGCGCGTGAAACAAAGTTCCATCTTTTCCTTCAATTCGTACTTGAATTGCTACATCAATGAGTCCTACTCATTTGTGTATGACGCGAAATGAAACGTTGGTTGTCAACTATTGAAAATTTGAGTTTTTCAACTCAATATTTCATGTTCATCAAAACTACTCAGTATTTTGAATACATGATATCCAACCGTCCGTTCGGACTTAAGTCATAAAAATCAATTATGAGAGGTTTTATTTTAAAATGTCTTTCCAGAACCATTCTCAAAAGATCTCCTTTACCAATCATTGCAAACAATATAATTTGATTTATAATTCTACAAATATAAGTGCAAAGTATAACCATTTATCAAGTTCATAACATAATAAGTTAGAAATTCAAAGCATACATGCAAACTTTTAATCTTATTACGCGTCTTATCCACGCATTAAAGTTATTCCCTTTTAGGCGAAAAAAAAACGACTCCAAGATCCCAAAAATCAGAAAGTGATTAAGTATGCTTTAGCTTGTCTTAACACTTAATATTTTACGGTAAGCAATCCAATTGCTAATAGCTTCAAGCTACTCTTGGTTCGATAAAACGTCACATCTAATGCTTCCTTGACATTTTATCTCCATTGCCATGATATCTAAGGACTCCTTACTGATATCGTTGAGCTTAACCAAGATGACTTGTATACCTAGTATACCTTACGTTCCTAAGGAAGCGGTGATGCCTCGCTTTGGCATAGCCCATCACCACGTGCATTAGTTCGGTAAGTGTCGTTATTGGAATGGAAAATTTGGCTCAATATTACAGGGACCTAGGGTTTCTATGTTGATTGATCTAAGTGAACTTAATTAATCATCGCAACATTTGAAATCCTAAACATGCATATATCATACCATTCATTGATATATAAACACAATTATATATAAGACAAAAGTAAAAGATGCATTTGGCAACTAGCATGACCCCTTGAGTCTTCAAATCTTCAAGGGTGTACGATGCATCCTCTTGGCTCGTCTTCATAGAAACGCCGTCTTCAAGGCATCTCCGTCAAATATGCAATTACCAGTTACTATGACTAAAAATTAATCTAAATATTAAGGTACAAAAATACGCAACGGTACGCAGACCATATTTAGATTTACAAAAATACATAACGGATCACAGTCCCTATTTACTATCCTAGTCGGGCCCCACTAGTTGGCATTTTCACAAAACCTGTGAAAAATTATACATTCCATTCATCCATTCACTATATGTAAATGGCCCATGCATTTTACAACGAAAAACAAGTAACAATGCATAACACGCGTAAACTAGTAACTAACTTAGGTGGTTGATCCAATTAACACGCCTAATTAAAACTAGTCAAATTTGTTTACCGATTATGTGATTAAATGCAATAAAATAGCTCGAGAAATTAACAATGCTCCCACTAAATTCCGCATCCAACTTAATTAATCCAATTAATTAAGCCGGTTAACCCATATTTTGCTAAAATATTTTGCAAATGCCGGCAAAACCAAGGCCTAGCCTCGTTAAAATAATTAAATAAATAATTAAAACGGCAAAATAGCAAACACATAGCCCAACGATGCATTACGATCCCTAAGTGCTTAGCACTAAGGATTGAGGTGTCTTGCGTGGCCGCAGCCGCACAACCGCTTGTGGCCCAAGCATGTGGGAGTGATCTCAATGTCGTATACACATTACACCGGCCAAATCAGCGCACTTGCACACACACAAGGCATGCCCTCAAAGGTCCTAATCATGCGAGCTTATGTTGCTTAGCAACACATCGCAGCACTAAGGCACCCTTATCGTAGCACCTTGTGCGCATCACCCTTGCATCCTCGATGCATCACACATGCACACACTGCACTATACTTGTGGCAACATGCGTGCACCAAGCCCAAAACCGCCACACATCAGCATCACATCGAGGCATAGGCAGCCCATGCACACCACAGCAGCCACATGTGGGTTGCGAGAGCAGCCCGGCTAGCCATGTGGTGTGCTTTGGCGGTCATTGCCTCGATTTACGTGCTTTTATCTCGGGATTTTAATCCCGATATGTGTATGACCTAAAATAGATTCTAAATTTATTTTAGAACCAACGTTGAGCAAGAATAAAAACATAACAAGTCTAACTTAAATAAATTTAATTTTTGTGCACAAACCAAAATTATTCAAGAACCATTCTTGAAATCAATTTTCGGTTTATCATTATGCTATAAAATTGAAGCCCTATACTCACAATTAATTCAACCATACATAAATTAATAACGAAATTAGACAAAATTAAAGAGGTTGGAAAAATAAACCTGATTAGGGGGTTTTCCCCGCCCAATCAGTGTACGCCACGTGGACCAATCAGGTCCTACCAAGTGTCCTCCATTTGGACCTCTCAGGGCTTGCCACGTGGCACACAACCATTTGTCCATCATGGACCAGTCAAGCCACGCCATGTGGCCTATTGATTGCCAGCTTGGAAGGAGGACATCTAGGCCCTGTTATGGGAAAAGCCCAATCAGCTCTAGGTTAACCTAAACCTAGGTTTGGGCACGCTTCCCAAGACTATAAATATCTTCATTAATCTGAAAGGAATGGTGTCCTTCCAACAACTATATTCTTCCGATAGAGGGTTCAGAATTATTACGGAGTTAATTCTTTAGTAAGGTCAAGTGATCGGAATGCCTAGGTGGAGGCCGCTTCCGATCAATAATATCAATGTACAATTGATGTTATAGCTTAATCTTAACTGAACCCTTCGGGTCGAACCCAATCGAACCACCGATCCAAGACGACGAATTAATCTGAAAGGATTTAATGAGTTAGCAGAGTTTTACGAATACAGACATCGGAAATCGGAAATCGAGCCTAGGGCGTCGAGACCGAGCGTCGCGAAATCACAAGCGACAAGTACGAGTGTAGCCGTAGCACCACAATGGTCTGACCATGTAGATGCTAGGCCAGTTCGACCTAGCATGGCCAGGCGCAAGCCTAAGCACACTAGGTGTGCTAAGCGCACTATCCTAAAGCACTACAAGCCCCTGGCAGCCCATCGCAGCTAGCAGCGTGCTAGCCTGGGTGCCTAGGTGCGCATGGCAAGCTATCGCAAGCGCCACAAGCACTAGGCAGCCCATCGCAGCTAGCAGCGTGCTAGCCCGGATGCCTGGGCGCGCATGGCAGGCTATCGCAGCACCCTAGCACCACGCACAGCACCATCGCAGTGCTAGGCACATGCGTGTGTGCGTGTGCGTGTGCACCGTCGCCCAGCAGCACGGAGTTGTGTGCTTGTGTGCGTGCCTTCGCATGGCAGCACCAAGCACAGCGAGCTAGCTAGCAGCACTTGCCTTGCGTGTGTAGGCACCATCGCAGGCCACGCACCAAGCACAGCACACCTATGTGTGTGCGTGCCTCGCACCAAGCATAGCAGTGCTAGGCACTGGCTGATGCATGTGCGAGTGTTGCGTGGTGCGTGGTGCATGGTGCGTAGCGTGCTGCGTGCGTGGTTCATAAGATGATGCGAGGGAAGGGCTAGCATGTGTGGCTCGCTAGCAGCACGCATGCTGGCTATGCTAGCAATGGCGCGCAAGAAAAGTGTGCGTGGGCTGCTGGGGGGCTAGTGCCAGCACTATGTGCTAGCAGCGCCCAGCGCCAGTACACAAGCACTAGCACCAGCCCAGCATCAGCACGCACTGGCTGGCTGGCTGGGTGCTAGGCAGCAAGGCACTGCTAGCTGGCTGCCCTAGCTGGCACGCTAGCTTGCAGCCAGCTAGCCCTCCTTGAGCCGGTTTTTTGCAAGGGTGTGGGGACCTAATTAAGGCCTTGGGGAGCAAGGCATATGGTCCCCCACCTTACCATGGCCACCACTCTCTTGCATGAGAACATGCCACTTGTCGCAATATGATTAACTTGATTATTTGTTTAATTTGGAAATTAAATAAATGATTGATTTTCAACACTTCCACATTGGTGGAGGATGAAAAACCAAGGCTTCATTTCCCTATAAATACCGTGCTTGGGTATTGGGAAATGAACAATCTTGAGTGGAATTAAAAAGGCAACTCTAAATAAAGAGTAAACCTTTGATTCGTAAAACTCATAGTTATTTTGTCCGGGTCTTGACTAACCTTCAAGACTTAGGAAGCTCAGGTCGGGTCGAGGGTACGATCCGTCGGAGATCTCGTGTTTTTGGGATTTTGAAGTAAGAGGTCTTTGGGACCGAAGCACGCGAAAAAGGTATCATTCTTGTTCTTAATCTTGTTTGATTAAGTTTAATATGCTTGTTAATTGTTTTAATTAAGGGGCGGGTCTTGGTGGGTTTCCTTCCGCGTAGTGTCGGGTCACTACGAAACCCTCCATAATCCTCATTAAAGGGGATTTAGCAATTAATTACCCTTGATGAACCAGATCTCTCACCCTTTACTTTTCCGCACTTATTTACTCCTCAAACAGATACTAACTTGACCGTCGGAGGCGGTGCTCCCACCACAAGGAGTCTCCGTTGTTTTGCAGGTATAGGCACAAGGATACTATTCTTGGAATTGTAACTCTCTCGCAGGACATTAGAAAACCCTTGAAACATTTTGGCGTCGTCTATGGGGAGAGTACTTTTGAGATGGCATCACAGTCTGTACCGAATCAAAACGAGAAGCATCCAATGGACGACCCTCAGGTCTACACTGACCAGGATACTGAAAATGAGGTCAAGGTCGAGACTCACACGGCCCCAGACGGGACCTTAAGAGCTCGACGAACTCGTTCCTCCAAAAAGAAGGAACGACAAGATTGCCTGGCTAGATCTAGTAAACTTGCCGGCCCTCCCCTTGATAACCAACAGGCGGCCGAGGGATCTGCCCCCATCACTAGAAGTGAACTCAAGACTTTTATGAATAATTTCAAAGGGGAGATCTAGGATCTCATCAATAAGAAGACGCTGTAGGGTTTCGTAGTGACCCGACACTACGCGAAAGGAAACCCACCAAGACCCGCCCTTTCATTAAAGCAATTAAACAAGCATAATAAACTTAATCAAACAAGATTAAGAACAAGAATTATACCTTTGACGCGTTCTTCTCTCCGAAAGAGCTCTTACTTCAAAATCCCGAAAAGACGAGATCTCCGACAGATCGTACCCTGGACCCGACCCGAGCGTCCTAAGTCTTGATGGTTAGTCAAGACCCGGACAAAATTACTATGAGTTTTACGAATCAAAGGTTTACTCTTTTCTAGAGTTGCCTTTTTAATTCCACTCAAGGTTGTATTCTCAAAATCACAACCAAGTGGGTATTTATAGAGAATGGGGACTTGAAACCCCTTTTCATGATCAATGTGGGATCATGTGCAATTGCAATAATTTATTTAATTCTAAAATAAATAATTATGCAAAACAATCACAAGCCAACAAGTGGCAAAAGGAGAGAATGGGTTAGGTGAGGACCATATCCCATGGGGGGGACCATTGCCTTGCTCCCCAAGGGAAGCTTGGTGCCTTTGGTCCCCACTTCTCCTTAAACCGCCATTTTCAAGGCAGCTAGGCTGGCTGCCACTTGGTGCTGCCAGCACGCACAGCCACCTAGCATGCTTGGCTGGCGCACCATGCATCTCCCAGCCCAGCACTTGCGTGCTGCTAGCGAGCCACGCCATGTGCTGGGCACTGGGTGCTGCTGCCATGCTATCGCAGGCAGACGCACACACATGTGTGGTGCTGCTGCCTTGCTATCGCAGGCACAGGCACATGCATGCGTGGCTCTCGCATAGCCAGGCCAGCATACGCATGGCCCTAGCCAGCCAGCACCACTCGCCCGTGCTTGCACAGCTACGTGCATCTAGGCCAGCACGCACTAGCGCTGTGCTTATTGTTTGGCCTGCGATGGTTCCTAGCACACACGCAAGGCCAGCGCTGCCTGCCAGCTAGCTGTCCTTGGTGCGTGGCCTGCGATGGTGCTTAGCACTCACACAAGGACAACACTGTCTTGCCAGCTTGCTATGCTATGGTGCACTCGCACACGCACTCACGCATGTGCCTAGCACTGCTATAGTGCTGTACGTGGTGCAAGGGGGCTGCGATAGTGCCCATGAGCACCTTGGCACCCAGGCTAGCACGCTGCTAGCTGCGATGGGCTGCCTGGTGCTTGTGGGGCTTGCGATAGCTTCCATGCGCACCCAAGTACCCATGCTAGCATGCTGCTAGCTTGCGATGGGCTACCAGGGCGCGCCTAGGCTGCGATAGTGCCTAGCACACCATGGTGCGCCTAGCACACACATGGTGTGCCTAGGCTTGCGATGAGCTAGCCTAGCCTAGCTACGGCTACGCTCATGCTTGTTGCTTGTGATTTTGCGACGCTCGGTCTCGACGCCATAGGCTTGATTTCCGGCGTCTGTATTCGTAATACTCTGTCGACTCATTAAATCCTTTCGGATTAATTCGTCTTCTCGGATCGGTGATTCGATTGGGTTCGACCCGAAGGGTTCAGTTAAGACTAAGCTGTAATATCAATTGTACCTCGATATTACTGATCGGAAGCGGCCTCCACCTAGGCATTCTGATCACTTGACCTTAGTGAAGAATTAGCTCCGTAATAATTCTGAACCCTCTATCGGAAGAATACACTTGTTGGAAGGACACCATTCCTTTCAATCTCCCACTTGTCCTTCCGGACAAGTGTGCATACAGTGTATAGCTCATTTCCTACGTCACTTAATGTTTCTTCGTGAACTATAAGGTAAGATTCTTTGTCATCCTTATTATGTTTAGAAGTGTTTCTCGATCTCCGAGTTCGACTATCAATAAGCAGATGATTTCTAAAATCCATCTGAGCACGACCATGCATTTTCACAGTCTCACTCTTCGAGCGGCCTTGTAAACAACAAAACATTTTCCCTACTGTTAGTAGGGGGACAATCCCAGTCTTGTATTGTAAGTTCATCTTACTTAGAGGACATAGTCTCCCGAGTGTTCCCGTTATGATCCCAGTTACGGCAGACGTTTGGAAACATCAAAGAGTCTAGTACTGATGGTCGGAGGAAACAAGTTCCGATAGTCATAATGAGAAATGTACTTATGACAAAATTTAAATTTTCTTAAAGTACTCTCATAGGTCTTATCTAGTACAGTTCCAAAATGTACCTGTGCAAATGATTTATGACCGTCACGTCCTCGCAGCACAAGAAACGGTGCTGTAAATCATACTACACACTAATCTATGGCGGTCATCAATCGTCCATCTATTAGATGACCTCGATTAGGGACACTTTTTGATTTAATATTCAATGTTCACTCAACAGGTGTTTCTTTATCCAAGACATGGTCTTGATACCCTGTTTTGAATATTTCCATAAATCGAATGGACTCATTATTTAATTCTAAACCACAATTAAATAGTAATGGAGTGAATGATAATTTTTCACAAAAATTAATTACTCCATTAATGAATGGTTTTAATACATTGTCTTACATTAAATATCCTATTTAATTAAAACACATGTACTGGGAATTTCAAAGCCAGTCTCCAACATGCTTGATTCCCATTGCCTCAATGTGCTTGTTGTGTTTCACTTGAGGCAAAGGTTTAGTCAAAGGATCGGCTACATTATCATCTGTGTCGATCTTACAAATTCTGATTTCACCTTCGGATTTCCATTCTCTTATCATGTGAAATCGCCTTTGCATGTGTTTGACCTTCTAGTGTTCTCTCGGCTCCCTAGCTTGAGCGATAGCTCCATTATTATCACAATAGAGGTCTATCGTTCCCTTGATTGAGGGTACAATACCAAGTTCGCTAATGAACTTGCGAATCCAAACAGCTTCCTTGGCAGCTTCTGAAGCGGCCAAGTACTCGGCTTCAGTTGTAGAGTCTGCAGTGGTGCTCTGCTTGGCACTCTTCCAGCTAAACGCTCCTCCATTCAGACAGAATATGTACCCCGACTGTGACTTGAAGTCATCTCTGTCAGTCTGGAAGCTAGCGTCGGTATAACCTTCAACAACCAGTTCTTTGTGGCCTCCATACACCAGGAATTTATCCTTGTTCCTTTTCAGGTACTTAAGGATGTTCTTGGCCACAGTCCAATGCGCCTCTCCTAGGTTCGGTTGGTATCGACTCGTTGCACTTAGGGCATACGATACATCTGGCCTTGTACATATCATTGCATACATGATCGATCCGATTAGCGAAGCATATGGGATCTGATTCATTCTTTCTCGCTCAACAGGTGTCTACGGACACTGTTTCTTGCTGAGAGTTATGCCATGGGACATGGGTAAATGCCCTCTTTTGGCATTTTCCATGTTGAATCGAGCCAGTACCTTATCAATGTAAGTACTCTGGCTTAATCCAATCATCCTCTTAGATCTATCCCTGTATATCTTGATGCCCAATATGTAATGTGCCTCTCCTAAGTCTTTCATTGAAAAGCACTTTCCCAACCAACCCTTTACGGACTCCAACAGTTTTGTGTTGTTTCCAATGAGCAATATGTCATCGACATACAGGACTAGGAATGCAATATCACTCCCCTTGACCTTCTTGTATACACAAGACTCATCTGGATTCTTAATAAAACCAAACTTGCTAATGGCTTCATCAAATCGCAGATTCCAACTTCTACTGGCTTGCTTTAGTCCATAAATGGACTTCTTCAGCTTGCAAACCTGTCTAGCGTTGCCTGGATCGACAAAACCTTCTGGTTGTGTCATGTACACATTTTCTTCCAAAATCCCATTAAGGAAGGCGGTTTTGACATCCATTTGCCATATTTCGTAATCGTAATATGCAGTAATCGCTAGGATGATCCGGACGGATTTTAGCATTGCAACTGGTGAAAGGTTTCATCATAGTCAATCTCGTGGACTTGTCTATAACCTTTTGCCACCAGTCTAGCTTTGTATATTGATACATTTCCATCCTTGTCTGTCTTCACTTTGAAGATCCATTTGCAACCAATGGGTGTATAACCCTCGGGCAAATTCACCAAGTCCCAGACTTGGTTTTCAGACATGGAGTCCATCTCGGATTTCATGGCCTCTTGCCATTTTGCAGAGTCGGGGCTCGTCATAGTTTGCTTGTATGTCGCCGGCTCATCATCATCCATGACTAGGATGTCCTGATCATCGGTTAAGACGATACCGAGGTATCCGTCTGGTTGAGATCTTTGTCGTTGCGACCTACGTAGGGTTATCGGTTGAGCATTTTCATTGTCTGTTTGACTCTGACTAGTCTTCTTAGATGCTTCCAAAGTATCTAGATTGTCAGTTTTGTCAGGTTAACATTGTTGCTCGTCCTCTCGAACTTCATTGAGTTCAATTTTCCTCCCACTTGTCATTTTGGAAAGGTGATCCTTCTCTAAAAAGACACCATCACGAGCAACAAACACTTTGTTCTCGGATTTATTGTAGAAGTAATACCCTTTGGTTTCTTTTGGATATCCCACAAAGAAACACTTATTCGATTTGGGGTGAAGTTTGTCCGAAATTAATCGCTTGACATATGCTTAGCATCCCCAAATCTTGAGAAAAGACAACCTAGGAGGTTTCTTAGTCCATAATTCATATGGAGTCTTTTCAACAGCTTTTGACAGAGCTCTATTCAGTGTTAGTGCTGCTGTTTGTAGCGCACGTCCCTAGAACGAGATAGGGAGTTCACTAAGACCCATCATTGATCGAACCATGTCAAACAAGGTCCGATTCCTCCGTTCTGACACTCCGTTCCATTGAGGAGTTCCGTGAGGTGTCAACTCTGAAATAATGCCATATTCTTTCAAGTGATCATCGAATTCATGGCTCAAATATTCGCCACCTCGATCCGATCGAAGTGCTTTAATTTTCTTGCCAAGTTGATTTTCAACTTCTTTCTGAAATTCTTTGAATTTCTCATAGGATTCAGATTTATTTGACATTAATCGTCGGTGAAAATGATGAAATATCGATAACCTTGCCTTGCGGGTGTGCTCATTGGTCCACATACATCCGTGTGTATTAGACCTAATAAGTCACTTGCCCTTTCTCCCAACTTGGAGAATGGTTGTTTTATCATCTTGCCTAATAAGAATCCTTCGCAATTTTCAAACGACTCTAAGTCGAATGAGTCAGGAACACCTTCTTGAAGAAGTTTCTTGATGCGTTTGATGTTAATATGGCCAAGACGACAATGCCACAAGTAGGTTTGATTCGACTCGATGGTCTTAGCTAGTGGTATCAACTTTTATCTAATTATATGTAAAACATGCAATTTAATTGAACATAAATTTGTAAGACAAATTTGAAACAACTATTGTCAAAGTCTTACATCCAAAATTCCTAGGTGTCCAACACCATGGATCATAATATGTTCAAAGCATGATAAAAACTAGAAATAGTTTAATTACATGTCATAGACAAAATAGTGCATGCAAGCACGACCGAAAAACCATCTTCGTCATCTTCTTGTCCATGCACCAACACTTGATAAGCTTCTCACTTGGTACCTGAAAAGGCAACATTAAGCGAGTCATACTTGGTATCTAATACCTATGATAAGCTTAATCCACAAGTGTTTAGGAAGATACCTGAGGCGGATGCTCCATTCCTCTCCTCCTCTTCCCGAAAGAGCTTGCATTCTCTCTTGAAGTGGCCTTGCCCACCACAGTAGAAGCAACGCATCTTAGCCATAACCTTGAGATCCCTCCTTCTAGACAGTCTTTTGGTTGCCCCAAATGAGTTGGCCCGGTGAAGTAGCTCCACCACATTCTTCAAGGAATGTGTCTCCTTTGAATCAGAAGTGTATGCCTTTAATGCATCATATCCTGAGTGGAGTGAAGTGAGCAAAATATGACCAGCCATTCCATCTTCTAGTGGAATTCCGAGGAGTTCCATGTTCTTGAAGAGCTTAGTCATTCTTGCCACATGGGGTCGGAGGGGCATACCCGGTCTCAACTTAGTGTTGCACACCGTAGACCAAAGATGGTACCTCTCTGTCGCAAGACAACCTTGATCCGATGGCTTTACATTCATGTCCGTAAGTGACCCAGTCACTTTAAACAAGAGTCCATCATTGTTGTCGTTGAAACTCTTAGAGAATCTCACACCGGCAACATCCCTTAGTCCTCTAAGGAACAAGTCCGGGAAAAAGAATGGTAGTTTTTCTTTCCATTCATCCGGGATAGAGTTAGCCATGAGTTGTGACACTAATTTGCAGTCTTTCGACCATGCACAATAAGTTTCGTCACTCAAGAGGGTCTTGGAACAGAGAGTTGGGAGGGAAGTATCCAGAACATACTCCTTGGAACAACTCTGGAGAGTTTTCCTGAGTTCTTCTTCCCATTCATCAAGGTTTGTTAAGTTAAGCTTGATAGCTAACTTTTCGGGGAGTGTCGGGCACATTTGGTTGTTGTTTGAGTTACTTGTAGACATGATTTCTACAATTGAAAGAATTTGAAGTGAAAAACCATTCATACATCAATAAGTTTAAAATTTAAAGCGTTCAAGCACATGTTCAAACTTATTGAAAATTTTATCCACGCATTTTAAGAATGTCCCTTATGGGCGAGAATAAAATGATTTCGAGATCCCAAAGATCAAGAAATGGTTAAGCATGCTTTGGCTTGTCTTAACCATTAAATATCTTAAGGTAAGCAATCCAATTGCTAATAGCTCCAAGCTACTCTCGGTTTGATAAAATGTCGCATCTAATGCATACTTGACATTTTATCTCTTTTGCCACGACATCTAAGGACTCCTTACTGATATCGTTGGGCTTAACCAAGACAACTTGTATACCTAGTATACCTTACGTTCCTAGGGAAGTAGTGATGCCTCGCTTTGGCGTAATCCATCACATACGCGCATTAGTTCGGTAAGTGTTGTTCTTGGAACAGCAAATTTTAGTTCAATATTATTAAGGGACCTAGGGTTTCTATGTTGGTTGATTTAAGTGAACTTAACTAATCGTCGCAACATAATAGAAATCCTAGACATGCACCTAGCAATCATATATAACAATAAATATAAGGCATAAAATAGATGCATTTGGCAACTAGCATGACCCCTTGAAATCTTCAATTTCCATGGGTCTTCATCTTGGCTCGTCTTCGTCGAAACGCCGTCTTGAGACATCTTGGCCTAAATGAAATAAAAGAAGCTAGCTAGAACGACTAAGATTAATCTAATAGTACAAAAATACTTAACGGTTCGCATACCGTATTTAGATTTACAAAAATACATAACGGAACGCAGTCCGTATTTTCTATCCTAGTCGGGCCCCACTAGTTGCCATTTTTAAAGATCCTGCTTTGAAAAATAATTTTTCATTCACCCGTTCACTATTTGTGAACGGCTCATGCAATTTTACGAAATACATAATTAAACACGCAAAACTAGTAAATAACTTAGGTCGTTAATCCAATTAATGCGCCTAATTAAAACTAGTCAAAGTGGTTTAATAAATTATTTCTAAACGCAAAATGCTAACGCACTTAATAAGCTCCGTCTAAATTCCGCATCCGTACTTAATTAATCCGATTAATTAAGTCGGCATAACCCATAATTTGTCAAAATTCTGCAAAATCGAAAATCGAGGTTTTTAGCCTCGTTAAAATAATAATTAATTAAAATTATTAAAACGAAAAATTCGCAAAATCATAGCTCAAGCTTAAGCAAAACCACCTAACAAAACCCTTGTTGGATGCGCACCATGGTTGCTAGGCAGCCCATGGCATGGCGCCATGGTGCGTGGGTGAGGACTGCTTTGCCTAGCAAGCAGTGCTGCTGGCCCAGCTGCCTGCTAGCATGCTGCGGATGCTTGCTAGCACGCTGGTGCCTGCGAGCATCTGGCCTGCTGGGCAGGCGCCTCTTGATGCGCATGGTGCGCTGGGCTGGTGCTTGCTGCCCTGCTGCCCAGCAGCATCCTTCGCAAGCCAGCCCCAGCCACTACCCACGCACATCAGCCATGCCTCCCCGCCTCACAACAACGCACAGCGGAAGCATCATGGATCACCCTTGTGTGCGCCACAGGCAGCCACATGTGGGCTGCTAGGCAGCCCGGCTAGCCTTGGTGCCACTTGGGTGTGTTGCCTTGATTTGCAGCAGGACTCGGGATTTTAATCCCAATTTACGTGTGACATGAATTAATTCCAAATTATATTTTAGAATTAATTTTAGGGAACATAAAGTAAAATTAAGTCTAACTTAAATAAATTTATTGGTGCACAAGCCTAAATTTATCCAAAATTCAATTTTGAACAAAAATTAGGTCAAACTTTATGCTTAAAATAAAATGAGCTATGTCCAAAATTAATCTTGCCTATATGCAAATTAATAATGGATTTGACAAAAGGGAGTTGGAAAAATAAATAAACCATCTAATGATAAAAATTTTCCAACTTGCATACTTGTGTAAAATACCAAGATTACATCTTCCAATATGAAGATTAATCAAATTTTAGTCACAAGTAGTTGAACTTAATGGATTTTAATCAACCAAACATGAAAAAATCCAAACTTTGTTCAACTTGGAATTTAGGGTTAGGGTTCCAATCATTTAAACCTTTAAAGATTAGAACTTTAACATTATTTGGGAACTTAAAATACAAAATCACAACAAGTTTTCACACCTTATTGCAATTTATTTGCAAAATTTGTGAAAAACAAGTTTATGTGATAAATTGGTATATCAACTTAAGCACTAATAAACACTCCATTATTATGCTCAAGGATATTTTAAAACTAGTAGATTAGTGATGCAAATGTGCATTTAATCTAACCTTGTAATGCTTGCATTAATCAAGGCTTAAAAAGAATTAAAATTTTCGTTGAAAAACGAAAAACCCAAGAAAAATTGGGTTTCTGGTTCGAATTTGGCTTCTGGACATCCCTAAAAGGATTGAAACAGTTCCAGAATGTCAATCCACCAATAAATCACTATTTTTTAGCCAAAATCTGGGTTCAACAGCCAAATCGAAAATAAAATCGAGTTTTAAAAATTAATTAAAACGAGCATCTAATCTAATTAGATGAACATGAACCAGAAAATAAATTCTTGTAAAACACCTTAACTAAACAATAATTGCAAAAATTAAAAGGAGCGTGGCTCCGATACCGCTGTAGGGTATCGTAGTGACCCGACACTACACGGAAGGAAACCCACCAAGACCCGCCCCTTAATTAAAGCAATTAAACAAGCATAATAAACTTAATCAAACAAGATTAAGAACAAGAATTATACCTTTGACGCGTGCTTCGCTCCCAAAGAGGTCTTACTTCAAAATTCAGAAAAGACGAGATCTCCGACGGATCGTACCCTAGACCCGACCCGAGCGTCCTAAGTCTTGAAGGTTAGTCAAGACCCGGACAAAATAACTATGAGTTTTACGAGTCAAAGGTTTACTCTTTTCTAGAGTTGCCTTTTTAATTCCACTCAAGGTTGTATTCTCAAAATCCCAACCAAGTGGGTATTTATAGAGAATGGGGACTTGAAACTCCTTTTCATGATCAATGTGGGATCATGTGCAATTGCAATAATTTATTTAATTCTAAAATAAATAATTATGCAAAACAATCACAAGCCAACAAGTGGCAAAGGGAGAGAATGGGTTAGGTGAGGACCATATCCCATGGGGAGGACCATTGCCTTGCTCCCCAAGGGAAGCTTGGTGGCTTTGGTCCCCACTTCTCCTTAAACCGCCATTTGCAAGGCAGCTAGGCTGGCTGCCACTTGTTGCTGCCAGCACGCACAGCCACCTAGCATGCTTGGCTGGCGCACCACGCATCTCCTAGCGCAGCAATAGCGTGCTGCTATCGAGCCACGCCTTGTGTTGGGCGCTGGGTGCTGCTGCCATGCTATCGCTGGCACACGCACACACATGTGTGGTGCTGCAGCTTTGCTATCGCAGGCACACACACACGCATGTGTGGTACTGCTGCCTTGCTATTGCAGGCACACACACATGCAGGCGTGGCTCTTGCATAGCCAGCATAGCCAGGCCAGCATACGCATCAGCACCACTCGCCCGTGCTTGCACAGCTACGTGCATCCAAGTTAGCACACACTAGCGCTGTGCTTGGTGCCTAGCATGCGATGGTGCCTAGCACACACGCAAGGCCAGCGCTGCCTGCCAGCTAGCTGTGCTTGGTGCGTGGCCTGCGATGGTGCCTAGCACTCACACAAGGCCAGCACTGCCTTGCCAACTTGTTGTGCTATGGTGCACATGCACACGCACTCACGCATGTGCCTAGCACTGCTATGGTGCTGTACGTGGTGCAAGGGGGCTGCGATAGTGCCCATGAGCACCCAGGCACCTAGGCTAGCACGCTGCTAGCTGCGATGGGCTGCCTGGTGCTTGTGGGGCTTGCGATAGTGCCCATGAGCACCCAGGCACCCAGGCTAGCACGCTGCTAGCTGGAATGGTTTCGTGGTGCTTGCGGGGCTTGCGATAGCTGCTATGCGCACCCAGGCACCCATGCTAGCATGCTACTAGCTTGCGATGGGTTTCCAGGGCGCACCTAGGCTGCGATAGTGCCTAGCACACCATGGTGTGCCTAGTCTTGCGATGAGCTAGCCTAGCCTAGCTACGGCTACGCTCATGCTTGTTACTTGTGATTTTGCGACGCTCGGTCTCGACGCCCTAGGCTCGATTTCCGATGTCTGTATTCGTAAAACTCTGTCGACTCATTAAATCCTTTCGGATTAATTCGTCGTCTCGGATCGGTGATTCGATTGGGTTCGACCTGAAGGGTTCATTTAAGATTAAGCTGTAATATCAATTGTACCTTGATATTATTGATCGGAAGCGGCCTCCACCTAGGCATTCTGATCACATGAACTTACTAAAGAATTAGCTCCGTAATAATTCTGAATCCTCTATCTGAAGAATACACTTGTTGGAAGGACACCATTCCTTTCAGACGCCTGCTCCATCTAAGGAGCAGACAGCCAGAAGATCCTCCCAGTCTTGGAGGAAGAGGCTTGTTAAAGATCGTGAGGCGACCCCTTACCCAAAGCCTGGGGCAAGGCAGCCGCCAGTGATCGACCTAATGAAGTATTACTTTCCTTCACCAGGAAAGAGAAAGCCCATCCGTTATATTCAACCGGACGGGTCAAAGAGCACATACTTTGATGCTCGAACATTGTTAGAGCAGAAGAAGAGTGATCGACTGTCAAAGTCGGCCACAACGTCTGATTTTCAAGACAGTTTACACAATACCTCCTTGAGGTATTCGAACTCAAATTTTGAGAGCCAGACAGGCGGCACCTCCCACTGGTCCGGCTCCTAGAAAAACCTAGCGGCAGCGCATGTGCCACCCCAGCCATACGTGCCACAACCTCAATATTTCATGCAGCCTACTCTGTTTGGAGGACAGGCGGCAAGAAACGTCCAGCTGTTGGACTGGCAACTTCGGTTGCTTAGACTTGGAGAACAGTCGTCCGCCTTCTCCAAGGAAACAATTGAGGCCGCCCAGCCGGCCAAGGTGAAGAACGTGTTGGTAGGAGCCTATGATAGCACTACAAACCCAGAGGATCATCTGATGGCATTCACCAACCTTACGTACCTTCAAGGGTTGGATGATCCCACATGGTGTAAGTGCTTCCCAGCCACATTAAAGGGTATTTCTCAACAATGGTTTGGCAACCTGCCGACTAGTTGTGTAAACAATTTCAAGACCCTGGCCTACCTATTTACCTCCAATTTTGCAATGAACATTCCTGCTAAGAAGACGACCCTTGACTTGGGGACAATACAGCAGGGAGAAAAGGAGGGACTGTGTTTCTACATCAGGTGGTTTAACCTAATGAGGATTCAGATACAAGGGTTGCCAGATGAGGTAGCCTGTACTGATTTTTTCAGAGGACTTAAGGACGGGTCGACCTTCAAATTTGACCTTGTTTAAAAGAGGGTGACCACCCTCCAACAGGCCATGATGGAGGCGGATGCCTATAATCAAGCAACCAACCTCTGTAATACTGGGAAGCAGTCGGACAACAAGAGGCCCGACAAAAGAGAAAACCAACAAAAGCAGTCGGCAAACAAAGAAGAGAAAAAGAGAAAAGAAAAATGGGCGGCCGACTCTTCTGAACAGCCGTCCCAGAAAAAGAAGAAAGAATATAAACCATACTCTCCCAAGTATGAGTTCAACAAGGATAGCCACGCTATCCTCAACAAAATCAAGGGTCGGATCTCAATTGAGAAGCCGGCCGCCATGAATGGTTCAGTTAGCAACCGGAACCAAAGCAAATTCTGCCATTTTCATGAAGACATTGGTCATGAAACTAATGAGTGTATAAGCCTCAAGCGCTTTCTGGACCGCCTAGAAGAAAAAGGCGATCTTGACTCTTATGTCAAGAAGTCCAAGGGGAATGCTCCTCCCAAACAGAAACAGGCAGCCAAGAAGAAGCACCGCTTAGCTGACAGTTCTGACACTGACGACGTCGTCATCTATACTGTAGCAGGCGGCTTCGCAGGAGGCGGCTCCACTATCAGGGGCAACAAAGACAACATCAGACGGTTAGATGTTAATTTCGTCAATCAAGGACGGACCTCCAAGAGTTCATTCCCAGATTTTGTCATCATAGAGGAAGACTTGGGAGGCGTCAGGGGGCCGCATGATGACCCCATTGTTATTGAATGTAAAGTGGCCAACCAGAGAGTTGGCCGGATCCTTATAGACACCGGCAGTTCCTCTGATCTAATTAGCAACAAGTGCTTGGCAAAGCTCATGTACAAACCTGACTGCATACATCTGGTATCTCACCCTTTAGTGGGGTTTGGAGGAAGCGTTGTACACCTAGTGGGACGAGTGGATCTACCCATCCGTCTGGGCATGAAAGGGGAGGGCCGTCACATGGTGGTTTGGTTCTAAGTTGTTGAAGAGCTCTCGGCCTATAACATGATCTTAGGGCGACCCACCCTGAACAATTCCAAAGTTGTCATCATTCCATCTCTCATGCTGCTCAAGTTTGAGAAGGATGATGGAAAAGTCGGCTCTCTAAGAGGAGACCAGAAAATGGCAAGAGAGTGTTACCTCTGTTAAACCCACTGTGGCGACTGCTGGCTCAAGTGGAAAGAAAACGGACCTTAAGCAAATGAAGGTAGATGCGCCTGCCCAAGCAGCAGGCGCCAAGAAAAGAAAGGTCGTCCAACTGGGGGCCAAAAGAAAGGAAAAGCGATAGCAATCGTTGACCAAGGAGCGGTCAGACGAGTTCCGCCCTCAGCCGGCTGGTGAACATGTGGATGTCGTCCTGGACAACTCACGCCCTGACCGAACAGTTAAGGTTGAGACGACTGCTCTTGCGGCACTTGGTGATGTTTTTCACCAACTCTTGAGGGAATTCAAGGATATTTTTGCATTTGAGGTACATGAGATGCCAGGTATCAGTCCAGACATGGCAGTGCATAAGTTAGCTGTGGATCCGAAAAAGAAGCCGGTCAGGCAAAAGAAACGGAACCATGGTGAAGAAAGAATCTAAGCAACTGCCGCCGAGGTTAAAAAACTACTTGATGCAGGGTTCATTCGGCAGTGTTATTTCCCTGACTAGGTAGCAAACGTTGTATTCGTGAAAAACCCGAATGGTACCTGGCGCATGTGTGTGGACTACACAGACTTGAATAAGGCATGCCCCTAAGATATCCATTGCCTAAGATCGACAGTCTAGTCGACTCTATAGCCGGCCACGCCTTAATGAGTTTCATGGACGCCTACTCTTGTTTCCATCAGATTCCTCTATGGAAGAAAGACCAAGATAAGACGGCCTTTGTCACATATCAGGGGCTATACTGTTACACGGTCATGCCGTTTGGTCTAAAGATGGCCCCGGCCACCTTCCAGAGAATGATAAACACGGTGTTCATTGATCAAATTGGAAGGAACGTTGAGGCATACATAGATGATATGATAGTGAAGTCTAAACTCAAGACGGACCATTTGGGCGACCTCCGAGAAACATTCACCACACTCAGGCGGCATCAAGTCATGCTCAATCCCAGGAAGTGTGTTTTTGGAGTTGAGTCTGGGAAGTTCCTCGGATTTCTTATTAATCAAAGGGGCATAGAGGCTAACCCTGAAAAGGTGCAAGCGGTCATAGACATGCAGTCGCCCCGCACAGTCCGAGAGGTCCAGAAATTAACAGGTTGTCTGGCGGCCTTGGGGAGATTTCTCAGTCGATCAGGCGACAAATGCCTTTATTTCTTTTAGGCAATTAAAAAGAAAGCTATGTATGAATGGGGGCCGGATTCTGAAGCGGCCTTCCAAAAGCTGAAAGAACATTTGCACTCTTTGCCGAGGCTGGTCAGCCCTTTGCCCAAAGAAGTGCTCTATATGTATCTAGCAGTGTCTGACCATGCTCCAAGTGTCGTCCTCTTTGCTGAGAGGGATGGCTGCCAGCTCCCGGTCTATTTTGTCAGTCACGTGTTGAAGAATGCCGCGTTCAGATACCCCCTAGTTGAAAAATTTTGCCTTGCTCTCTTCATGGCAGTTAGAAATTTGAAGCCTTACTTCCTGGCACATTTGGTAGTGGTATATACAGATCAGCCAATCAAACGGCCACTGACAACCATGGAGTCATCAGGCCGAATGATCAAATGGGCAATAGAAATTCAAAGCCTTGAAATCACGTTTGAGCCAAGAAAAGCAGTGAAGGGACAAGCATTTGCTGACTTTTTAGTAGAGATGACTCGATCCTCTGATTCTCAAATTCCAGACCAAGTCTGGAAGGTTTATGTGGACGGGAGCTCCACTGCGAATGGTTGTGGTGCAGGCATCATATGTCAGTCGCTAGAAGGCGACAGGTACGAGTATGCTTTACGTTTTAATTTCCAAGCCTCAAACAACGAGGCGGAATATGAAGCTTTACTTGCCGGTATCCGCATGTGCAAGGCGGCTGGGGCAAGAAAAGTAGACGCCTACTCTGACTCACAGCTGATAGTAAGCTAGTACAACGGTGAATTCGAAGCAACCCATCCGGCCATGATTAAATATTTGCAGGCGATACGTCAGGCGGCTAGGTCACTTGAAGAGTTTCATCTAACTCAAGTACCCAGGTCCGAGAACAACCAGGCGGATGCTCTTTCAAACTGGCATCTTCAGCCTCCTGTGACACTCCCAGGACTATCTTCTGGGAAATTATCGAACAGAGGAGCATTGAAGAAGAGCCTATTGGAATTCTGGATAGAAGCTCAACCTGGATGGAACCAATCAGAGCCTATTTAACAGCTGGCACCTTGCCGAGTGATCAATACCAGGTGGCCTTACTAAAAAAACGGGCGTCTAACTTTAAAATGCGTAAAGGGAAACTTTTAAAGAAAGGGCATCTTCAGCCCCTCTTGAAATGTGTTACCCCCGAAAAAGGACGAGAGGTCTTAGAAGATCTACATTTAGGGTACTGCGCTTCTCACGTAGGCAGCAGGTCGCTTGCTCAAAGAACCAGGCGGCAAGGTTACTTCTGGCCTACATTGGAAGCTGATGCCATGGAAATGGTTAAAAAATGTGACAAGTGCCAAAGGTTTGGAAGTTAATTCATCGTCCGGCCACAGACCTCAAGGCCATCCATAGTCCTATACCATTCGCTAAGTGGGGCATGGATATCCTAGGTCCCTATACGCCTGCAACAGGCGGCAGGCGGTATATACTGGTTGCAGTTGACTACTTCACCAAATGGGTGGAGGCAGAAGCAGTTAAGGGAATCAAGACAAAGGACGTCATCTCCTTCATATGGAGGAATGTCATCACTCGATTTGGAGTGCCCATGTCTATGGTTTTTGACAATGGCCCCCAATTTGAGACGCCTGTTCTCAATAATTGGCTGGGAGACCAAGGCATCTCACACTGCTTTGCATCAGTCGGCCGTCCGCAAGCAAACGGCCAGGTTGAAGCTTTCAATAAAATCATCTCAGACGGTATCAAAAAGAAGATTGAACGATCAAGCGGCCTATGGGCAGACGAACTACCGCATGTTCTCTGGGCCATTAGGACGACTGAGAAAGGGGCGACTAGAGAGACTCCATTCCTCCTAACTTATGGGGCAAAAGTTGTTCTACCAATTGAACACTACGATCCGACTCTTCGTATAATGTTGTATGACGAAGAAGCAAATTGGGAGGTCATGCGCCTAGCATTGGATTCACTCCCAGAACGAAGGGGCAACGCAGCCTTGCGCCATGAAATCTACCGCCTGAGAATGACAAGGGCGTATAACAAAAGGGTACACAGGCGTCCACTCAAAGTGGGGAACTTTGTACTCCGAAAGATGGTGTAGGGTTTCGTAGTGACCCCTCACTACGCGAAAAGATACCCCCCAAGACCCGCCCCGATAACTAAAGCAATTAAACAAGCATAAACATAATTAAGCAATAATTAAAAGAAGAGAGAAAGAAATTATACCCTCGATGCGTGCTTCAATCGCAAATCGAGCTCTTACTTCGAAAGCTCGAGCGTCACAAGTGTGACCGCCTCCGACGGCTCGTACCCACAAACCCGACCCGAACGATCCAAGTCCCGAAGGTTAGTCGGGACCCGACCAATAAAAACTTGGAGTTTTACGAACTTAGAGGTTTTCTCACCTAATGGGAGATGCCTCATTGAGTTCTACTCAAGCGGTTTTTCCCAAACCCCAAACTTGGGTATTTATAGGGAATTTAACCCTTGAACTTCAATCTCCCATCCATGTGGGAGAATGCATTTTATCCTATTTATTTTAAAATCATAAACAAATTAAAATGCAATTGAATCAACAAATTACAAGTGTCAATATGTGAGCAAAGGTAGGTAACGACCACTAAAGGGGGGACCAAAATTCCACTTGCTCCCCAAGCAAGCCCAACACCTTTGGTCCACTCCTTGACCAAGCATGAATCCTCAAGGAAACCCACGCACAGCTGGCAGCCAGCTATCACGCTAGCATGCACCAGCTGCCATGACTAGCACGCACAGCATCACTACCCAGCACGCAATGCGCACCAGCCAGCACATGCATGCTGCTAGCAAGCCACGCATGCTGCTGGGCTGCTGGGCAAGGCTCCCTACGCTACTGCTGCTTGCTGCCCAGCATGCACTGACCTCTCGCATAGTAAACATGCACTAACACTTGCACACGCACATGCACAGGGCGATGCCTGGCATGGTGCTGCTGCTTAGTGCGTGGCGCTAGGCGCTGCTTTGCGAGGCACACGCACACACACGCACAGCCCAGCATGCCTAGCGCGCTGCTGACTGGTGCGTGTGTTGGCTGCGATGCTGCGAACCACTAGGATGTCATGGTCATGCTGCTGCTGCCAGCGTCTAGCATGCTAGCAAGGCTGCTAGCGCCCAGCACCATGCACAGCATAGCATGCTGCTATGCGATGGTGTGGGGCTGCCATGGCTAGCGAGCATCATGAGCCTAGTATTCCTAGCATACTAGTCTTGCAATGGGTGCTTGCCTAGCCTAACACTCGAATGGTTTGACCAATGCGATGCTACGGCTTGGCTTGTACTTGTCATTTGCTTGATTTCACGTCTCGTCGAATTCTAAATTTGACTCAACTTACGACGCTCGATCTCGACGCTCTAAGCTCGTTATCCGACGTCTTTGTTCATAAAACTCCGACGACTCATCAAAATCCTTCAGATTGATTCGTCGTCTCGGATCGGTTGTTCGATTGGGTTCGACCCGAAGGGTTCAGTCAAGATTAACCTGTAATATTAATTGTACATTAATATTACTGATCGGAAGCGGCCTCCACCTAGACATTCCGATCACTTGACCTTACTGAAGAATTATCTTTCTGATAATGTTGAACCCTCTATAGGAATAATACACTTGTTAGAAGGACACTATTCCTTTTAATCTCCCACTTGTCCTTCCGGACAAGTGTGCATACAGTGTATAGCCCATTTCCTATGCCGCTTAATGTCTCACCGTGAACTATAAGGTAAGATTAATCGTCATCCTTATTACGTTCAGAAGTGTTTCTCGATCTCCGAGTTCGACTGTCAATAAGTAGATGATTTCTAAAATCTATCTGAGCACGGCCATGCATTTTCACAGTCTCGCTCTTCGAGCGGCCTTGTAAACAACAAATACATATTCCCTATTATTAGTAGGGGGACATTCCCAGTCTTGTATTGTAAGCTTTCTTACTAAGAGGACCTAGTCACCCGAGTGTTGCCGTTATGATCTCTAGTTACGGCAGACGTTGGACAACATCAAAGAGACTAGTACTCAAACAAGAAAACTTCACAATACTCATGGTCGAGGAAAGAGGTTCCGATATTCATAATGAGAATTGTACTTATGACGATTTTAAATCTCTTAAAGTACTCTCATAGGTCGATCCGGTGTAGTTCCAAACTAGCACCTATGCAAATGATTTATGACTTCTATGTCCTTGCAGCACAAGAAACGGTGCTGTAAATCATACTACACACTAATCTCCAGTGGTCATTAATCGTCCATCGGTTAAATGACCTCGATTAGGGACAATTTTTCGATTTAAAAATTCAATGTTCACTTAACAGGTGTTTCTTTATCCAAGACATGGTCTTGATACCCTGTTTTGAATATTTTTACAAATCGAATTGACTCATTATTTGATTCTAAACCACAATCAAATAGTTTGTGGAATTTTATTAGTAAAATTTTATTCCACCATGAAACTATTCAACGTTTCATCTTATGATAAATGGCTTTCTTCAAATGTTTCAAGAGTAATACTCTTCATTAAACATTTATAGAAATCACACCCATACTTAATATGCTTGATTTCTTTTATGCAATTGCGAAGGTTGTTGTTCACTTATTGCATAGGTTTAGCCACTATTAATTTGCAAATCTTAGAATCTTCATTATCAAATAATTTCATAATAAGACAATTAGATTTTGAGAATGTTATGGATCATATGTGATTTAGGATTTTCGTATATTCCAGTAGACATTCTGATGTTGTTTTGCTGGGATTTTATTCCGAACGACTCATAATGATTTGGGAGACCCTAATCACTTGTGATTATGGAAATTTACCTTAAATTTCCGTACATTATACATGGATTCTTGTCCATGTTACCATTCTAAAGCCACGACGCATTCTAGCTCATGCTTATGAACGGCTTCCTTATTAAATATCTAATCCTTGCTAAGTATGTGCTTGCAACATCAATTTCTCAGATTACAATTGTTTCTATGCGTCAAGAACTCATCCTTTTACTTATCAAAGTACTTTGGATTTTCTTGACCATAATCTAACGATTCATCACTTAGATTTAGATTGATTGGTATTTTATAGTTTTCATGCTTTAAGCATGTAAGTTTGTGGCGATTCCATATCATAGCGTACATGACGGTTTTAATTGTAGAACTATTCCCAATGTGATTCCATCCGTGTAACTTATAGCTCATCCAATTTCACCGAGTCTTGCTAAATCGTTTGCTATGTGACATGGTTGAAAGTCTTTACCAGAGTCTAAGAATTTAGCATTTGATAGTCATTTCACAATAGAGTTCACAACTTCTTGTTGGACCATACAAGATTGACTCTTACTCCCACTAAACTTTTTGTTTATAAGAATTTCTATGATTCTCCATTAGCCAAACCTTTTATTGGCTTTATGCGAATACATATTCCAATTCCTTCATGCAATGCTTCATTTAATCCCACAATGGATTTCTTGAGCTTGCTTTCAAATCTAGCATTATTTAGAATTACAAAACACTTAGACTATTTCCATAGTCTCTTCCACAATCCAATTTTAGGAAGGCGGTTTCGTATTTTGCCATATTTCATATGCACAATTTTGCAAGAACATTCACGAAAAGACTTTAGCGTTCCGATTGGTGAAATAGGGTTTTATTAAAATCAACGCCGTGAATTAATTGTATCCTTTTCAACCAATCTAGCTTTGTATGCTTATGCATTTCCACATTTGTCAGTTTTCTTCTTGAAAACTTATTTGCGATTGATAGGTCTGTCACCCTTCACGCAAATGAATCAAGTTCCAAACATGATTTACAAACATGGAGTCTATTTCGGATTTTATGGCCTCTAACCATTATTCGGAATTTGGATTTGTCATAGCTAATTTACAAGACACCATTCCCTCACCATCCAATGGTGAATGGTATGCTTGTAAGTCTTAGGTTTATTTCTAACTTTATAGAAATTTATAGGATTCAATCCAAGCCTTTGGTGAATTCTTTACCTATACGGGGTAATAGGTTGAGCATTTACATTGTCTGTTTGATTCTGACCAATCTTATCAACTACTTCTAAAGCATTTTGATTGTCAGTTTTATCAAGCTGACACTGTTGCTCGTCCTCTCGAACTTCGTCGAGTTCGATTTTGAGCATTTACATTGTCTGTTTGATTCTAACCAATCTTATCAACTGCTTCTAATGCATTTTGATTGTCTGCTTTATCAGGTTGACACTGTTGCTCGTCCTCTCGAATTTCGTCGAGTTCGATTTTGAGCATTTACATTATCTGTTTGATTATGACCAATCTTATCAACTGCTTCTAAAGCATTTTGATTGTTAGTTTTATCTGGTTGACAGTGTTGCTCGTCCTCTCGAACTTTGTCCGAGTTGAGTTTTCCTCCCACTTGTCATTTTGGAAAGGTGTTACTTTCCAGAAAGACACCATTTAGAGCAACAAACACTATGTTCTCAATTAGGTTGTGGAGGTAATGCCCGTAGTCTCATTTGAATACTTACAAAGAGACATGTATATTGTCTTTGGGTAAAAGTTCGTTGTGAAACAAACAATTAGCTCCTTCTCGAGCTATCTTAGCCCTTATTTAGCCACTTAGCTCCCACTAGACAATGAACTCCCATTGAGCTAAGAGCCCTAGACATATACTTGAAAAGACGCTAGAAACTATTTCTATCCATAACTGAATATGGTGTCCTTTCTTAGCTTCGACACTTTTGTTTAGTGTAACATTCATTTTGTGTAAATCTTAAGAATTTTATAGGAAGGCATATGTGATTCATCATCCTTCGAGTCATTTCCAAATGGCATCGAGGTCTCCGTCAAGACACACTATGTTCTTTGTGGAGCTAATTATGAAATTTCAATTCCATAAGTTTGATGTGATCACACTTGGCTCAAGCAAACATCACTTGATCTAATCTAGATGTTTTGATATCTTTCCAAGTCCATTCCATACTTCACTGAACATTTGAGCTACTCGAGGTTCAGTTTGCTCACATTTGATGAATTTAGACATATTCTTGCAAGTTCTTGTGAGACATTGAAGTAATGAATTCCTTTTAGCTTTCGGAGCCAATTATCTATACCAAGCACAATAGCTCCTTTGTTTGTCTATTTCAACAAGTAAGACTTTCTTGTCTTAGAACGATTCTGAATCGTCATCTATCAAGATTCTATCCAATAGAGCCTTGAGTACGTTCTTGTTGTTAGTGACATTGCTAAAGGGTTTGGAACACAAATCATATCCATGACTTGAACTTTGTGAGTTTCATGGTTGGGAAATGTTTGTTTATAATCAAGCATTCTTGACTCATGGCTTATGCGACCATGTCATTCAAGTAAACCTATCAACTATTGCTTTTACTTTTGAATCTTTCCGTGTGTAAACAGATCGTTTGCTGATTATGGAACACAATAACCATTATTTGTTCCAGCCTTGTCTTAAAAGGACTTTATACAAAACAAATGACCTTACAACTGATGCAGCACTACTTGCTTCATTCTATGCTTGTAACTCAATAACTTAGCCTTTCTTCAACGGTTTGAGGTTACTTTCAAAGTGGAACACTCAAGCAGTATCCAATACTTGTGAAGATAACAAGTTGCTAAGTTAATCATAAAACATGAACTCAAGGGTAGAAAAAGAACCTTATTCCTTTCTATTGTTCCTTGTTTCCTATATTTCTTATTATACGCCATCTCATAACTTTAAGAGTCATTTCTTTAAGTGCCTTGACTTTTACACTTTGTTAGGCATGATTAAGCATCTAATGTGTCGTGAAACAAAGTTCCATCTTTTCTTTCAATTCGTACTTGAATTGCTACATCAATGAGTCCTACTCATTTGTGTATGATGTGAAAAGATATGTTGCTTGTCAACTATTGACAATTTTTAGCTTTTCAACTCAATATTTCATGTTTATCAAAACTACCTAGTATTTTGAAAACATGATATCGAACTGTCCTTTTGGACTTTAGTCATAAAAGTCAATTATGAGTGGTTGTATTTTGAAATGCCTTTCCATTTTTGAGAACCATTCTCAAAAGATTTATTTTACCAATCAATGGAAACAATATAATTTGATTAAGAATTCTACTAATATAAAAGTGCGAAGTTTAACCAATATCAAGATCATAATAAGTTTGAAATTCAAAGCATATATGTAAAATTTAAATCTTATTATGCGTTTTATCCACGCATTAAAATTTGTCCCTTTTAGAAGAGAATAAAACGATTCCAAGATCCCAAAAATCAGAAAGTAATTAAGCATGCTTTGGCTTGTCTTAACACTTAATATCTTAGGGTAAGCAATCCAATTGCTAATAGCTCTAAGCTACTCTCGGTTTGATAAAATGTCGCATCTAATGCATCCTTGACATTTTATCTCTTTTGCCACGACATCTAAGGACTCCTTACTGATATTGTTGAGCTTAACCAAGACAACTTGTATACCTAGTATACCTCACGTTCCTAGGGAAGTAGTGATGCCTCGCTTTGGCGTAGCCCATCACATACGCGCATTAGTTCGGTAAGTGTTGTACTTGGAACGGCAAAATTTCTTAGCTCAATATTTTAAGGGACCTAGGGCTTCTATGTCGGTTGATTTAAGTGAACTTAACTAATCACCGCAACATTTGAAATCCTAGACATGCATCTAACATTCAAATATATATATATATAATCACAATATATATAAAGCATAAAATAGATGCATTTGGCAACTAGCATGACCCCTTGAAATCTTCAATTTCCATGGGTCTTCATCTTGGCTCTCTTCGTCGAAACACCGTCTTGAGACATCTTGGCCAAAATGAAATAAAAGAAGCTAGCTAGAATGACTAAGATTAATCTAATAGTACAAAAATACTTAACGGTTCGCAGACCGTATTTAGATTTACAAAAATACATAACGGAACGCAGTCCGTATTTTCTATCCTACTCGGGCCCTACTAGTTACCTTTTCAATAACCTATTTAGAAAACAATCTACCATTCACCCGTTCACTATTTGTGAATGACCCATGCAAATTACGAAATACATAACTAAACACGCAAAACTAGTAACTAACTTAGGTGGTTAATCCGATTAACGCGCCTAATTAAAACTAGTCAAAGTTTAATTCATTATTTCTAAAATGCAAAAAGCTTACGCGATCAATTAAGCTCCCACTAAATTCCGCATCCATACTTAATTAATCCGATTAATTAAGTTGGTATAACCCATAATTTGTCAAGATTTTGCAAAACCGAAAAATTGAGGTTTTGTCCTCGATAAAATAATTACATAAATATTTTAAAACGGCACAATTTGCAAAATTCATAGCCCATCCTTAGAAAATAAGCCTTCTTGAATCCTAGTGCCTATCATCCTAGCCATGGGCCTAGGCATGCTAGGCACCTAGCTACGACTAGGCTGCTTGTGCGCTGGCAGCATGCCTAGCAAGGCACTGCTGCGCTTTGCAAGCACAAGAACGCATCGCAACACGCTGCGCATGCTAGCATGCGTGCTGGCTGGCGTGGCTGGGCTTGCTTGGGGCTCCCTGCCTTGCTGCCCGCAGCCTTGTGAGCATCCTAACAGCCACGCACCATATGCCATACGCATAGCCCTTGCGCACGCATTCCCTTGCCACACTCCTGCATCGCTTCGAGGTGAGAACACCACCATGCGCACCAAAAGCAGCCACATGTGGGCTGCGTGGGCAGCCCGGCTAGCCTTGGTGATGCTTTGGTGTTCTTGCCTTGATTTGCGTGCACTTTTCTCGGGATTTTGAACCCGATTTACGTGTGACGTAAACTTAATCTAAATTTATTTTTAGAATTAATTTAGGGTAAAATGAAAATAAAATAAGTTCAACTTAAATAAATTCAATTTTAATGGTGCACAAGCCTAAATTATTCAAGAACCATTCTTTAAATTAATTTAGGTCTTTTTTATGCTTAAAATTGAATGAGCTATGTCCATAATTAATTTAGCCAATATGCAAATTAATAATGGATTCGACAAATGCGAGTTGGAAAAACAAATTAACCATCTAATGATAAAATTTTTTCCAAATTTCATACTTGTGTAAAATATCAAGATTAAATCTTCCAATATGAAGATTAATCAAATTTTACTCACAAGCATTTGAACTTCATGGATTTTAATCAACCAAACATGAAAAATCCAAACTTTGTTCAATATGGAATTTAGGGTTAAAGTTCCAATCAATTAAACATTTAAAGATTAGATCTTTAACTTACTTGGGAACTTAAAATTACACATTCACATCAAACATTCACACATTAATGCAATTTATTTGCATAATTGTGAAAATTCAAGTTTGTGTGACAAAAAGCATATCAACTCAAGCACTAATTAAAACTCTATAATTATGCTTGAGGGTAATTAAAATAGCAGTAGATTAGGGATGCAATAATGCATTTAATCTAACTTTGTAATACTTGCATAAATCAAGGCTTAAAAAGATTTAAAATTTTCGCTGAAAACGAAAAAACCCCCAAAAACATGGGTTTCTGGTTAGAATTTGGCTTCTAGATAGCCCAAGAAGGGTTGAATCTGTTCCAGAATGTCGATTCCACCCAGAATTCACTATTTTTGAGCCAAAATCTAGGTTCGACAGCCAAATCGAGAAAAATACGAGTTTTAAAATTAACTAAAACGAGCTTCTAATCTAACTAGAAAAGCAAAACTAGAAATTAAATCTTACTTAAAACCACCTTAATTATTAAATAATTGCAATGATTAAAAGGAGCGCGGCTCTGATACCACTGTAGGGTTTCGTAGTGACCCCTCACTACGCGGAAAGAAACCCCCCAAGACCCGCCCCGATAACTAAAGCAATTAAATAAGCATAACATCATTAAGCAATAATTAAAAGAAGAGAGAAAGAAATTATACCCTCGATGCGTGCTTCACTCGCAAATCGAGCTCTTACTTCGAAAGCTCGAGCGTCACTAGTGTGACCGCCTCCGACGGCTGGTACCCACGAACCCGACCCGAACGATCCAAGTCCCGAAGGTTAGTCGGGACCCGACCAATAAAAACATGGAGTTTTACGAATTTAGAGGTTTTCCCACCTAATGGGAGATGCCTCATTGAGTTCTACTCAAGCGGTTTTTCCCAAATCCAAAACTTGGGTATTTATAAGGAATTTAACCCTTGAACTTCAATATCCCATCCATGTGGGAGAATGCATTTTATCCTATTTATTTTTAAAGTAGAAACAAATTGAAATGCAATTGAATCAACAAATGACAAGTGTCAATATGTGAGCAAAGGTAGGTAAGGACCACTAAAGGGGGGGACCAAAACTCCCGTTGCTCCCCATGCAAGCCCAACCACCTTTGGTCCACTCCTTGACCAAGCATGAATCCTCAAGGCCACCCACGCACAGCTGGCAGCCAGCTATCACGCTAGCATGCACCAGCTACCATGACTAGCACGCACAGCCTCACTGCCCAGCACGCAATGCGTGCTGCTAGCAAGCCACGCATGCTGCAAAGCTGCTGGGCGAGGCTCCCTACGCTACTGCTGCTTGCTGCCCAGCATGCACTGGCCTCTCGCATAGTTAGCATGCACTACCACTTGCACACGCACATGCACAGGGCGATGCCTGGCATGGTGCTGCTACTTGGTGCGTGGCGCTGGGTGCTGCTATGCGAGGCACACGCACACACACGCACAGCCCAGCATGCCTAGCGCACTGCTGAATGGTGCGTGTGTTGCCTGCAATGCTGCGAAGCATTAGGATGCCATGGTCATGCTGCTGTTGCCAGCGTCTAGCATGCTAGCAAGGCTGCTAGCGCCCTGCACCATGCACATCATAGCATGCTGCTATGCGATGGTGTAGGGATGCCATGGCTAGCGAGCATCATGAGCCTAGTATGCCTAGCATACTAGGCTTGCGATGGGTGCTTGCCTAGCCTAGCACTCGAATGGTTTGACCAATGCGATGCTACGGCTTGGCTTGTACTTGTCATTTGCTTGATTTCACGTCTCGTCGAATTCTAAATTTGACTCAACTTACGACGCTCGATCTCGACGCTCTAAGCTCGTTATCCGACGTCTTTGTTCGTAAAACTCCGACGACTCATCAAAATCCTTTGGATTGATTCGTCGTCTCGGATCGGTTGTTCAATTGGGTTCGACCCGAAGGGTTCAGTCAAGATTAAGCTGTAATATTAATTATACATTAATATTACTGATCGGAAGCGGCCTCCACCTAGACATTCCGATCACTTGACCTTACTGAAGAATTAGCTTTCCGATAATTCTGAACCCTCTATCGGAATAATACACTTGTTGGAAGGACACCATTCATTTCAGATGGAAGCAGTCGGTAGGGCTAATGAGTTAGGCAAATTAACTCCCAACTGGGAAGGACCCTACCGAATCTATGAAGAGGTCAGGGACGGAACCTACCTCCTGGAAACACCAGACGGCCAACCCTTACCTCGGACCTGGAATGTAGATAATCTAAAGAAGTATTATTTTTGAATAATGTAAATAGCCAAGAGCTACTATAAAACTTGCTATTTTGCTTCATTTAATTTATAAACAGAGGGGCATGCCGCCTGTAACATTAGCAGACGGCTACTCTCTATCTTTTTTTAATATGTACTGAATACAAAGGGGCATGCCGACTGGACAAACCATCGGCTACTCTCCATTTTCTTTACTTTGTACTGAATACAAAGGGGCATGTCGCCTGTAACTTTACATACGGCTACTCTCCTAAACTTGTTCACCATTAACTAAACAAGGCCTATGGCCGGATGGTCAACCCAGGCGTCTAGCAAACTGATCCTCTCTTTTAAACTAATACGACCTGTCTCAACATCATAGCAGGTGTCCGGCGACATCCCTCCGGATAAGATTCGTCGCAGAGAGCAGCTCCCTTTTAGGTGGAATAATGCTCTATAAACTAAGTACACGGCACCTAAACGACTGTGCCCATGGACAAACCACGTAGTCGTTTCGAGACAAGGATAACTCTAAACACTAACTAAACAAGTGTTAGCAGTTGACATCCGAGTCGGATAACCGCCTGTATCACTTCGGATAAGTACAAGGGGTACCTCTTGAGTTAATAGCCAACAAAAATTGGCGAATCAAGGGGATCAGCCGGCCTCTGCTGCCTGGTACCTCTACTACTCAAGCAAGAGAGGTAACGACTAGGTAATCTCAAAGATTACTCATAGTCACTCCAACATAATTGGTGTGGATCCAAAAACCAACGATGAGTCCGCCTGGCTAAAGGCAAGCAAGGACTCTATTTCTACTTAAACGAACAGGCGGCCCGACTACAAGCGGCATGTTCCTTCTAACTTGAAAAAGTTAAGCAGACCTAACGTGTTTCCTAAAATGTGTTGGGTAACCGACTAGATACATGGCCGACTGGTCGCCAATCTGGAGCCAAGACAACAAGTCGTCTAGGGCATAGGTAGTCGGCACTTGATAAACTTTGCTTGCAAAAATTCCTAAGAAAAATTTTAAGCAAATTCTAAAAAACGTATAAAGCCGAAATAGTTGGTATAGCATTCAACCACATGTCAAGGACCCTCTATACTTGGAAATAATAATGGCAAGATTTTGTGATCAAAGGCAACCGAATTTCCCCCCAAATTAGTATTAACAGCCGGCCATAAAGACCGGCAAAATATTCATAAACCCCGGCCCCCTGGCCGGGTAAAGTGGATACAAGAACAAACAGCACGCAGGCTGGAGAAAAGTTTGGAAAATAAAAGCCTTAAACATTGGGAGGGGCTTGAGTCTCAACTGCCGGTTAATCGAGTTCAACGACGGGCGCTTGATTCTTCAAAGCATCCTCTTTTATTGACTCGTCTTCAGGGGCAGGAGCTTTAGGCGCATCCTCCTGAATTGGCTGTAAGGCCACCACCTCTTCTTTCTCCTCGGAGCTGGAGTCGACCCCTTCCTATTTCTTCTCATCCTCTTCAGTCGCCTGCTGCATGATTCTTCTGTTGTACTCTTCAGTACAAGCGTTGAATTTCTTATCCTATGCAGCATAGCTAGCTTTTGGAAAGAGGGACAACCAGGTCATCATCATGATATTGGCCGAGTCCTCCATCATGGCCTTGCCTAGAGCTAGCTTCTCGTTCTCGGCCTTCGCATTAAGATCATTGGTGATGGCCGCCTCCTGCTTCACCAAGTGGTCCTTGATAGAATCCAAACACTTCTGAAGGCTCTCGGCATGATGGGCAATATGTTTAAGTGGCCGCACCTCATCTTGGAGGCTCTTGACCGTCTGCTCCAGCTCTTGGTTCCTTTTGTTGGTCGCCTCCAACTTGCCTTTGATCGCTAAAGGGGTCTGAGCCTAATAATAAAGAATATCAGTTGTCAAAATTTCATTTTGGGCTATTTGAAACATTGCCTTGTCAAAGTCAGAGGCGGCCATGGCTTTGGTAGCTTTTACCTCTTTGTTTTTGGCGCTGATCGACCTATGGAGGCCGTGTACACCGAGCATGGTCTGAAAAAGGAGAACTAGACGTCAATATGCAAAAACAGGCTGCAGGCAAAGTCATTCAACATTTTACAAAAAATGCTAAGTATACCTCAGAGAGGAGACCCATGATTCTGTCTAAGTCAAGGGTGCCGACTCCATTGACCGCATCCCTCTCCTCTAGAGGGATGGCTTTAACCATAGACTTAGCCATTTGGACCAAGTCTGGTTCTTGAGGGTCGCCTGAATTCAAAGACAAATTGTTAGAACCAGAAAGAGAATATCAAAGGAAGGAAATTTAACAAGGGCCGAAGGAGCCAGTTATACCTCTAGGAGGCCGGCTGTCCCTAGTGACTTATGTTTGTTTACCCCCACTTTGTGGGGTGTGCAGCTGTTTGTCAGCCGACTGTTTCCTGGCAGAGCCAGGCGTACTCCCAGCTATCTGTTTCCGAACCTTTAAGTCCGGTTTCTAGGAGGAAGAGGGTTTGGACGAGCCCGCCTGTACAAGCACAGAAAAATCAGTATTGACAAAAAGAGGAGTTTAAAGAGAAACTCGAAAGATCAGAAACTCACTATGGGCGTCTCCTTAGCGGGAGAATCAGAGGAGGTCCGCTTGAGGCTCATTATGGAGGTTCGAAGAAGGGCGACCGCCTTCTTTGATGCAGAGATTTGATCCATAGCTTCGACTGAAAATAGGCGACAAAGAGTTAGTAAAACTTGAAAAAATAAATCAAATGATGCATATACAGGCATAAGAGGCTGGCTACCTCTGGTGGTCCGACTGCTCAGGCCGCAGGCGGCCAAAAAATACTCATCATACAGCCATTGAAATTTAGGGACGCAATTCAAAGTCACTTTCTCCCGTACCCCAGTAGTAGAGTTGGCCCTAATCTCTACTTTTAAGAGTCCTCGATCAAGGATCTCTTCCTTTGCCCGACGAGGAACAGGCGGCATGCTAAGGCCGCCTGTAAGAAGAGGCGGATCCCTATTCCACTTATTATACCGCTTGTTCAGGAGCTTGTCAGGACTGGAGACTAGGAGGAAAATATTTCTCCAATCTTTCCACTTATTTTCTTTCCCCCTAGTCATCAAATAGCTTTTGTGGCTTGTTATTTGGTACCAGCCGGTACCGCTTTCTTTGGGGGTTCGGCTTAAGTAGTTCATATGGGTGAACGCCTCAAAATTCGGCTCTACCCCATGCATCTCACACCCGGCTACGTAGCCAAGTATGTTGAACCAAGAATTGGGAGCTAACTGTCATAGCTCCACCTCGTACCCATCGAGGATTTGTTGAACTGCCGGATGCGAGGGAAATCAAAGGCCGGCCTTAATGGCCGCCTCGTAGCAGCCAAAGCAGGCGTTCCCGTAGCTAGACCCCGCGGGCCAGATAACTGCATCTTCGGCATCCGGCACAAATAACTCAAAATTCGGACCCATCATGTGGTCCGAGAGAAAAGTTTCTATTCCCTCCTTTATAGCCTTGATCCTTACTTTTGGGACGTGACAGTAACAGGGGGTGTTTAACTCCCTATGGGAGGAAGATGGCTCTGACCAGTCGACCCCTTTTTCGATTGAATGAGTTAGTCTCGCCTCATGTAGGCGAGAATGCCTTTCTTTTGAGCCTGGAGAAAGGCGGCTTGAAGAACTGTCTTCGAACTCACTGTCAGAGGAGTCCGACTCCCCTCTCTCTGAGGGGGCCGACCCCTCTTCTTCAGAAGGATCCGATCGCTGACCAGCTAAGTCAACTGTAAAATGGGAATGGGCCACCTTGGCCCCCTCCTTAGAGCTCTCGGCAGCAGAGCCACCTCAGGTCCTTGCGGTGTCAGGCGTCTGGTCCGATAGCTCACTAATTTGAACCCGGAATGAAGAGCCATCAGAGCTTTCAATCCACTTTGTTCTTTTTGTTCTTGTCATAGTGTCCTGCATAGATACATATATAGTTGGATTCCGGGACTTGCGCAAAGTTTGAAGTACCGCAGGGCAGTCGGCACCCCTAGTACTAGACTCAACCGTCCCCGATGACCGGCTGATTGCTAACCCAGGCCGTGTCGGATGCTTTTGAGGCCTCATTTTCAAAAAGAAAGAAAAAATTCAAAATAAAAGTATAATAGGATAAAGGAACAAACGGTTACCTGAAACTTAAGTTTTGAAAGGGAGCTTGATCAAATAGGCGTCTAATAAAAGCAGGCGGTTGGTAAAATCAGTCGTCCAGAAAATCAGAGCTCAAGTTCAGGGGTCCGAGAGTTCTCTTGCAAAGTTTGCAAAATGTGAACAAAAGACTTGGTCAACATACCCTTATATAGGGTAAAATGAGAATACGAAGGGTCACTTCCAAATTCAAAAAATTAAGCGGGAAAACGTTCAGCCAATTGCAGGACGACACCTGTAGCAGGCCATCGCCTGTTACAGGCCAACACCTGTCACAGGTGACATGTGACCAGTCACGTGCCACCTGTGAGGGGCAATTGATTAGGGGGTTTTCCCCGCCCAATCAGTGTACGCCACGTGGACCAATCAAGTCCTGTCAAGTGTCCTCCATTTGGACCTCTCAGGGCCTGCCACATGAGACACAGCCATTTGTCCACCATGGACCAGTCAAGCCACGCCATATGGCCAATTGATTTCCAGCTTGGAAGGAGGCCACCTAGGTTTGGGCATGCTTTCCAAGACTATAAATACCTTCATTAATCCTCATTAATGGGGATTTAGCAATTAATTACTCTCACCTAGAGAAGCCTAAACACATTGATCACTCCTCCCCTTGAGGAACAAGATCTATCACCCTTTACTTTTCCGCACTTATTTACTCCTCAAACAAGTACTAACTTGACCGTCGGAGGCGAAGCTCCCACCACAAGGAGTCTTCGTTGTTTTGCAGGTACAGGCACAAGGACACCAGTCCCGGAATTGTAACTCTCCCGCAGGACATCAGAAAACCCCCGAAACAAAACCCATTCATCTAATGAAAAATTTCCAATACTAACTTGTGTATAATTGAAAAATTACATCTTCCAATGTGAAGATTAATTAAATTTCAATCACAAGTTTTGAAATTTTAGGACTTTAATCAACTCAAAAATGATTAAATCCAAAAATTAAATCAACATGGAATTTAGAAATCAAAGTTCCAACCAAATAAACAATTATAGATTGGGTCTTTAACATATTAGGGACTTCAAAATTGCACAATCACTATAAACATTCACACTTGAAGCAATTAATTTGCAAAATTGTGAAATTTCAAGTTTATCTGAAAATTGAGCTTATTAAATTAAGCACCAATTATGTCTTCATAAACATGCTTAATAAGGTTTATAATTGCAGTAGATTAGTGATGAAACCATACATTTAATCTACCTTTAACAAGCCATAATTAATCAAGGTGTAAAGATTTAAAAAAAATTTCATCATAAACGAAAAACCCCTCGAAAAACATGTTTGTGGGTGGATTTTGGCTTCTAGACAGCCCTCAAAGAGAGTCGAAAACGATTTAGAACATCGATTCCACCCAAAATTAACTATTTTTAGGTCGAAATCTGGGTTCATGAGCCAAAATTAGTAAAATACGAGATTAAAACTATGTGAAAACGAGTTTCTAATCTAATTAGAAAACAAAACCAGAATTTAAATCCATTTTAAATCACCTCAATTAATTATTAATTACAATAATTAATATGAGCGCGGCTCCGATACCGCTATTGGGTTTCGTAGCGTCCAACACTACGCGGACGAGAAACCCGCCCAAGACCCGTCCACTAATTAAAGTAACTAAGCATGAAATCACATAATTAAAAAACAAAAGAGAGAGAGAAAGGGAAATGACATTCTTACCCTCTTCACGTCCTTTGCTCCAATAGAGCTCGGACTTCAAAGCCTTAGCTCAGCAAATGTGAGAGCCTCCGAGGGAGTCCACCCTCGAGACCTGACCCGAACGGCCTCTACCCCGAAGGTTAGTCGGGGCTAGACCAAGAAAAGACAAGAGTATTACGAACTTAAAGGGTTTTCTCACCCATAGGGAGATGCCTTATTGAGTTCAACTCAAATGATCTCTCCCAAACCCAAAACTTGGGTATTTATAGGGAATGGAGACTTGATCTCCCTTCTCCCATTAATGTGGTAGATTTGCATTTTCCTCAATTTTATTGTAATCAAAAACAAAATAAACAAGCTCCAAGTGTCACATGCAAGGCAAGAGTAGGTGCGGACCATTTAAGGGGGGGGGGACCAAACCCTTGTTCACCAAGCAACCCCCTTACTTTCGGTCCCCACACAAAATCACACACACCTCGCCACTTGGCTGGCTGGAAGCCTGCCTTGGTTGCCAAGGCTTCCAGCTGGCGCCTAACACCAAGGCTGGGGAACCCGGCCAGCCAGCACGCAGCACATGCGCAGCCAGCTAGCACACGGCCTACCAGCGCGCACGCATGCGATGCTGCTCCTACTACTTGGTGCGTGCTGTTGTGCGAGTGGTGAGGTGTTAGGTGCTACTACGCTAGCACGCACAGCCCAGCCAGCTTGCATGCTGCTTCTTGGTGCTGCTCACTAGCAAGCACGCATGCACAGCCCATAGCACAAGCACGCGTAGAGAGCTACTTTGCGAGTGCTATGCGTTGCAAGCCCAGTAAGCACTTGCGTGCTTCTGGCCTTGGGATGCTTGCGGAAGTGTTGCTATGTGCGAGGCATTAGCATGCTAGCACGCCTAGCGCGCCAGCGATGCTGTCCATGCCACACCAGCTAGCTAGCCAGCGCTGCTACCAAGCTCGGCATGGTGCGTGGCCTAGGCTAGCCTAGCACTCGCATGGCTAGGCCAATGCGAGGCTACGGCTTAGCTCAAACTTGTCGCTTGTTTGAATTCTCGTCTCGTTGAATTCTAAATTCAACTCGACTTATGACACTCGGTTTTGACATACAAGCTCGACATCCGACGTCTTTGTTCATAATACTCTATCGACTCATCTAATCCTTCGGATTGATTCGTTTCCTCGGATCGGTTACTTGATTGGGTGTGACCCGAAGGGTTCAGTCAAGATTAAGCTGTAATATTAATTATACATTAATATTACTGATCGGAAGCGGCCTCCACCTAGGCATTCCGATCACTTGACCTTACTGAAGAATTAGCTTTCTAATAATTCTAAACCCTCTATCAGAATAATACACTTGTTGGAAGGATACCATTCCTTTCACGTGTCCCCAGAAAGAGATAGGAAGATTGCTAAGACCCATCATGGATCGGACCATGTCTAAAAAGGTTCGATTCCTCCTCTCGGACACTCCGTTCCATTGTGGCGTCCCGAGAGGTGATAACTCTTAGAGAATACCATGTTCTGTCAGATGATCGTCGAATTCGTGGCTCAAATACTCGCCACCTCGATTCGATCTAAGCGCTTTGATTTTCTTGCCAAACTGATTTTCCACTTCACTCTGAAACTCTTTAAACTTTTCGAAAGATTCAAATTTGTGTGACGTAAGGTAGACATAGCCATACCTACTAAAGTCGTCTGTGAAGGTGATAAAATAGTGATAACCATTTCTTGCGGTTATGCTCATTGGTCCATATACATCCGTGTGTATAAGACCCAATAAGCCACTAGCCCTTTCTCCGAACTTGGACTATGGTTGCTTTATCATCTTACCTAGTAAGCTTCCTTTGCAGTTTTTAAACGAGTCTAACTTGAATGATTCAAGAATTCCTACGTAAAGAAGTTTCTTGATGCGTATGATGTTAATGTGGCCAAGACGACAATGCCACAAGTAGGTTTGATTCGACTCAATGGTCTTAGCTCTATTAATGGTATCATTAACATTATAAACATGTTTGTCTAAAGAAAGCACATAAAGACCATTTTCTGAATGTGTCGTACCATATAAAACATTATCGAGATAAAATAAACAACTATTGTCTTTTATCCAAAATACAATACCCTTGGCATCCAACGCCGAAACTGAAATAATGTTTTTGGTAATGTTTGGAACATGATAACAGTGTTCAAGTTCTAAAACAAGCCTAGAGGGAAAACACAAACTAAGTGTCCCAACAGATACAGCTGCAATACTTACTCCATTGTCGACCCGGAGTTCCACTTCTCCCTTCACTAGCCTTCTATTTTACCTTAGTCCCTGAGCATTGGAACAAAGGTGTGAGCCACATCTGGTATCTAATACCCATGAAGCTTTGCTAAAACATTTATGGTCTATAACATATATACCGGATCCAGAAGCAACGGTGTCATTCTTCTTATCCTTCTTGAATTTGAGGCAATCCCGTTTCTAATGTCCCTTCTTCTTGTAGTAGAAACATTCGGAATCGGATTGAGAAGAGGCTACCTTCTTATCCTTGTTGCCCTTGGTAGCTCTTGACTTAGGCGGAAAGGTCTTCTTACCCTTCCCCTTATAGCCTTTCTTCTTGCCCAAGCACTTGAATGGCTTGCTCTTCTTAACCATAAGCATAGCATGCTTCCCCTCATCCTTGAGCGTTTACTCGGCTTGCTTCAACATTCCATGAAGCTAGGTGTGGGTTTTCTCCATGCCGTGCATATTATAGTTCATCTTGAAATGATCACAACCTTTTTTGCAGCGAGTAGAGAATAATGTCAATTGCCATCTCGGTTGAGTACCTAGCGTCGAGCCTTTCCATGTTCTTAAATTATCCAATCATTTTAAGTACATGTGGGCTGACCGACTCTCCTTTCTTAAGCTTGCTCTCAAGGATCTGCCTATGGGTCTCAAACCGCTCAGTTCGGGCCTGCTCTAGGAACATATTCTGAAGTTCATAAATGATCTCAAAAGCCGTCTCCTTTCCAAAGAAGGTATTTTGGAGATCCGGAGACATTGTGGCTAACATGATGCATTTAACATCCCGATTGACAGCATGCCATCAGTTTAGGGCTGCCTGAGTTACCTCCTCATTGGGAGCGTCGGGCATTTCCTCATCAAGGACATATTCCTTTTGCTCATGCATGAGAAATATATGCAAGTTCCTTTGCCAATCATGGAAGTTTGTCCCATTCAACTTCTCCTTATCGAGAATAGAACAGAGGGAAAATTGGTTGGTGTTGGTTGCAGACATGATTTGTACAATTGAAAGAATTTTCTATGAAAAACCATTCACAAACCAATAAGTTTAAAATTTAAAGCATATATGCAAATTTTCAATCTTATCGAGCGTTTTATCCACACATTTAAAATTGTCCCATTTAGGCGAGAATAAAACGATTCCAAGACACCAAAAATCAAAAAGTGATTAAGCATGCTTTGGCTTGTCTTAACACTTAATATTTTAAGGTAAGCAATCCAATTGCAAATAGCTCTAAGTTACTCTTTATTCGATAAAATGTCGCATCTAATGCTTTCTTGATGTTTATCTCCATTGCCACGACATTAAAGGACTCCTTACTGATATGGTTGAGTTTAACCAAAACTAACGTGTATATGATGCGTTGCTTTGGCAAGCGCACCAACATACCTTACTTCCCTAGGAAAGTAGTAATGCCTTGCTTTTGGCAACTAGCATGACCCCTTGAGTCTTAAAGTCTTCAAGGGTCTTCATCACATCATCTCGGCCTTGTCTTCTAAGAATCGCCATCTTCGAGACATCACCATTAATGATGAAACTACTAGAAATTACGACTAGGACTATTCTAAATATTAAGGTACAAAAATACGCAACGGTACGCAAACCGTATTTAGATTTACAAAAATACATAACGTATGGCGGTCCATATTTACTATCCTAATCGGACCCCACTAGTTGCCATTTTCGTAAAACCTATGATAGAATATTCATTCCATTCATCCATTCACTACATGTGAATAGCCCATGCATTTTACAACGTAAAACAAGTAACAATGTAAAACACACGCAAACTAGTAATTAACTTAGGTGGTTAATCCAATTAATGCGCCTAATTAAAACTAGTCAAAGTTGTTAACCGATTATGTGATTAAACGCAATAAAATTAGCTCAAGTAATTAATAAAGCTCCCACTAAATTCCGCATCCAACTTAATTAAAATTAATCCAATTAATTTAATTAAGCCGGTTTTCCCAAATTTTGCCAAATTATTTTGCAAGTGCCTGTAAAACCGAGGCCTAGCTTCATTAAAATGATAAAATAAAATTATTAAAACGACAAAGATCACAAACTCGCATAGCCCTTCGATGCCCGAGTGCCTAGCACAAAATCACGAGGCTCAGTTTGTTAGGCCCGAGGCTCGGCTGCCTTGCGTGGCTGCTGTCCATCACACATCCACTTGTTGTGCTAGAACGTGCATGTGGCTGACAGCATCGAACCAAGAGCGTTATGCTAGCCACACCAACATGCTTGCACGCACAAAAGTGAGGGCCTCAAAGGCCTGCTCTTTTGCGAGGTGCATGCTGCCTAGTAGCCGACAGTCACAGCCCACGCAACAACACTACACTTGCGCACCAAGAAGTGCACCAAGGATGCTTGAACACATGCACTAAGCAGCGCACCAACGATGCACCACCCCGCATCCTCGATAGCCACATGCGGGCTGCGGCAGCAGCCTAGCTGGCCGAGAGAGATGCTTGGAGTTTCGTGCCTCGTTTTTCGCGCTTGTGCCTCGAGATCTTATCCCAATTTTTTGGTGATATAAGTAATTAATTCTAAATTAATTTTAGAACCAATATTGAGCAAAAATGAAGCTAAAGTAAGTCCACCTTAATAAATTCAATTTTTAGTTCACAAACCAAAATTAATTTTTGGCTCAACTTAATGCTACAAAAATTGAGGGTATTCTCACAATTAATTTAACCAAACATAAATTAATAATGAGATTTGACCAAATTAAAGGAGTTGGAAAAATAAACACAATCATACAATGAAAATTTCCAACACTAACTTGTGTAAACTTAAAAAATTACATCTTCTAATATGAAGATTAATTAAATTTTAATCACAAGTTTTGAACCTTTAAGACTTTAATCAACCCAAAATGATTAAATCAAAGTTAGTTCAACATGGAATCTAGAAATTTAAGTTCCAACCAAATAAACAATTAAAGATTGGATCTTTAACATGCTTAGGGACTTCAAAATTACAAATTCACCATAAACATTCACACTTGAAGCAATTAATTTGCAAAAATGTGAAATTGCAAGTTTATGTGAAAAATGAACTCGCCAAATTAAGCACCAAATATGACTTCATAAACATGCTTAATAAGGGTTATTATTGCAATAAATTAATGATGTAACCATACACATAATTTCACATTAAGATGCCATAATTAATCAAGGTTAAAAGATTTAAAACTTTTTGTCAAAAACGAAAAACCTCTCGAAAAACATGTTTGTGGGTGGATTTTGGCTTCTGGACAGAGCTTAAAGAAGGTCAAAATTGATTTAGAACATTGATTCCACCCAAAATTAACTAATTTTGGGTCGAAATCTGGGTTCTTGAGCTAAAATCAACATTAAAACGAGATTAAAATTAATTAAAACGAGCTTCTAATCTAATTAGAAAGCAAAACCAAAAACTTAAATCCATTTAAATCACCTTATTTATTATTAGTTACACAAATTAAATGAGCGCAGCTCCGATACCGTTGTTAGGTTTCGTAGTGTCCAACACTACGCGGAATGAAACCCTCCCAAAATCCGCACACAAATTAAAGTAACTAAATATGCATATTAATTAACAATCACATAATTAATTAACAAAGAGAAAGAGAAAGACAATCATACCCTTGATGCGTGCTTCGCTCCTTTTAGAGCTCGAACTTGAAAGCGTAGAGCTTCGCAAATGCGCAAGCTTCCAACGGCTCTCACTCTCGAGACTCGACCCAAACGGCCCCTACCCCGAAGCTTAGCCGGGGCTAGTTAAAGGAATGGTTTCCTTCCAACAAGTGTATTGTTCTGATAGAGGGTTCAGAATTATCAGGAAGCTAAATCCTCAGTGAGATCAAGTGATCGGAATGCCTGGGTGGAGGCTGCTTCCGATCTGTAATATTAATGAACAATTAGTATTACAGCTTTGTCTTGACTGAACCCTTTGGGTCGAACCCAAACGAACTGTCGATCCGAACAGACGAATCAATACGAAGGATTTGATGAGTCACTAGAGTATTACGAACAAAAACGTCGGATATCGAGCCTAGGGCGTCGAGACCGAGCATCGCAAAATCAACAAGCAACAAGTTCGAGCTTAGTCGTAGCATCGCATTGGCCTAGCCATGTGGACGCTAGGCTAGCTCGAGCTAGCATGCACTGTGCATGGCTAGGCGTAAGCCTAGACGCACCATGTGTGCTAGGCGCACCATTGCTAGAACTAGGAACACATGGCAGCACCATCGCTAGCACTAGGTGCTTGCATGTGTGCGTGCCTCGCATGGCAGCAGCATGCGTGCTGGCTTGCGTGTGTGCCTTCGCATGGCAGCACCAAGCAGCAGTAACACGCTATGCTTGCTATGCGTGTGTGTGCATTCCTTCGCATAGCTGCGTGCTTACGTGCGTGCCTTCGCATGGAAGCACCAAGCACAGCGAGCTAGGAGCATCGCCCAGGCAGCAAGCAGCTAGGCAGCGCCCAGCACCCAGTAGCATGCGTGGCTCGCTAGCAGCACGCATGTGCTAGGCGTACTGGCTGGTGCGTGCTGGCTGTGCTAGCTATGCTGGGCTGGCAGTGCATGCTGACCAGCAAGGCTAACATCCAGCTCAACCCCTATGCTTGATGTCGGTTTGTGAGAGGTGGGGACGAATGCTTGGAGCAAAGCCTTGGGGAGCAAGGCAATGGTCCCCCCACCCCCATGGTTATGGTCCTCTCCTAACCTCTCCTCTCCTCTCCTCATGCCACTTGTTAATTTGTAATTGCATTGTTTTATAATTTATTTTGGAATTAAATAAATTAGTGAAAAATGCAATTATCCCACATTGATCATGAAATGGGGATGCAAGTTACCATTCCCTATAAATACCCCATTATTGGTCATTTGGGAATACAATTTGAGTTGAACTCAATGAGGCATCTCCCTTAAGGTGAGAAAACCTCTAAGTTCGTAATACTCTAGTTTTATACTTGGTCAAGTCTCGACTAACCCTCGAGGCGAAGATCGTTCGGGTCGAGTCGTAGGTACGAGCCATTGGAGGTCGTCACGCTTGTGAAGCTTAATAGCTTCGAAGTAAGAGCTCGGTTTGCGAGCAAAGCACGCTTCAAGGGTATTACCTCTTTATCCCTTTTCTTAATTATTGTTTAATTATGTTGATGCATGCTTTATTGCTTTAATTATTGGGGTAGGTCTTGGGTGGGTTTCTCTTCCGCGTAGCGTTGGACGCTACGAAACCCAACACCTAGACCAAAAGAACTTAGAGTATTAAAACAAATGTGATCTCACTTGTGCAGATCCTTTCAAGTTCACAACTCAAGTTTCCCTTCCCAATGCAAAAAGATTGGTATTTTTAGGGAAGGGAGCCCTTGAATTCCAATCTCCCATCAATGTGGGAAAGTTGGTCAAATGCATTTATTCAATTTAATTTTAATTTAAAAATCAAATTAAAGTGTAAATGAATCAACAAACAACAACTGTCAAGTGGAGAGCAAGGGGTTAGGTGAGGACCACAAGGGGGGACCACCCTCCCCTTGCTCCCCAAGCAAACCCACACACACAAGCTCCCGCACGCACAAGCCAACCAAATGCAAGTGCTGGCTGGCGGCCTGCCTTGGTAGCCAAGGCAGACTCGCTGGTGCCTAGCGTCATGGCTAGGCCTGCCAACCAGCCCGCATATGCCCACGCACAGCCAGTAGCCCACGCACGCTATGCAGGTTATTGATATGCGGGCTGCTGCTGCTGCGTTTCTTATACTAGGTAGCGCCTAGCTGCTGCGATGCTTGTAGGCTGCTGAGTGCGAGGCACCAGCATACTAGCACGCTAGCACGCATGATGCGTCAGCTGCTAGCTTGCGATGCCTAGCATGCGCATGCTGCTAGCTTGGCTTGGCATGGTGCTGCTGCTAGGCCCCTGCTAGCCCAGCGATGCTTTGGTGCATGCAAGTGCTAGCTTGCGTGCGACCAGGCGCACCAACCCTGCAAGCATGCACGGTCAGCAAGCGTAGCACGCACATACATGCATTGCTTGCGGCACAGCCATGCTTAGCGACTTGTGCCCTATGCTAGCCTAGCCTTCGCATGGCTAGGAAAATGCGAAGCTACGGCTTAGCTTTAAATTGTTGTTAGCTTTATGCTCGATATCCGACGTGTAGGGTTTCGTAGTGACCCGACACTACGCGGAAGGAAACCCACCAAGACCCGCCCCTTAATTAAAACAATTAACAAGCATATTAAACTTAATCAAACAAGATTAAGAACAAGAATTATACCTTTGTCGCGTGCTTCGCTCCCAAAGAGCTCTTACATCAAAATCCCGAAAACACGAGATCTCCGACGGATCGTACCCTCGACCAGACCCGAGCGTCCTAAGTCTTGAAGGTTAGTCAAGACCCAGACAAAATAACTATGAGTTTTACGAATCAAAGGTTTACTCTTACTTAGAGTTGCCTTTTTAATTCCACTCAAGGTTGTTCATTTCCCAATACCCAAGCATGGTATTTATAGGGAAATGAACCCAAGTTTTTTCATCCTCCACCAATGTGGGAGTGTTGAAAATCAATCATTTATTTAATTTCCAAATTAAATAAATAATCAAGTTAATCATATTGCAACAAGTGGCATGTTCTCATGCAAGAGAGTGGTGGCCAAGGTTAGGTGGGGGACCATATGCCTTGCTCCCCAAGGCCTTGATTTAGTCCCCACACCCTTGCAAAAAACCGGCTTAAGGAGGGCTAGTTGGCTGCCAGCTAGCATGCCAGCTAGGGCTGCCAGCTAGCAGTGCCTTGCTGCCCAGAACCCAGCCAGCCAGCCAGTGCGTGCTGCTGCTGGGCTGGTGCTGGTGCTTGTGTGCTGGCGTTGGGCGCTGCTAGCACATAGTGCTAACACTGGCCCCCCAGCAGCCCACGCACTCTTTCCTTGCGCACCATTGCTAGCACAGCCAGCATGCGTGCTGCTAGCGAGCCACGCATGCTGGCCCTTCCCTCGCATCATCTTACGCACCACGCACGCAGCACGCTACGCACCATGCGCCACGCAACGCTCGCACACGCATCAGCCAGTGCCTAGCAATGCTATGCTTGGTGCGAGGCACGCACACACATAGGTGCGCTGTGCTTGGTGCATGGCCTGCTATGGTGCCTACACACGCAAGGCCAGTGCTTCTTGCTAGCTTGCTGTGCTTGGTGCTGCCATGCGAAGGCACGCACACAGCTTTGTGCTGCTGGGCGACGGTGCACACGCACACACACACACGCATGTGCCTAGCACTGCGATGGTGTTGTGCGTGGGGCTAGGGTGTTGCGATAGCCTGCCATGCGCACCCAGGCACCCAGGCTAGCACGCTGCTAGCTGCGATGGGTTGCCTGGGGCTTGTGGTGCTTTGCGATAGGCTGCCATGTGCATGTCTAGGCTGCGATGGTGCGCCTTGAGCTTGTGATGGTGCGCCTAGCACACCTAGTGTGCTTAGGTTTGCGCCTAGCCATGCTAGGTGCATGCCAGCTCGAACTAGCCTAGCATCCACATGGTTAGACCATTGTGGTGCTACGGCTACACTCGTACTTGTCGCTTGTGATTTTGCGACGCTCGGTCTCGACGCCCCTAGGCTCGATTTCCGACGCTGTATTCGTAAAACTCTGCTGACTCATTAAATCCTTTCGGATTAATTTGTCGTCTCAGATCGGTGGTTCCATTGGGTTCGACCCAAAGGGTTCAGTTAAGATTAAGCTATAACATCAATTGTACATTGATATTACTGATCGGAAGCGGCCTCCACCTAAGCATTCCGATCACTTGACCTTACTGAAGAATTAGCTCTGTAATAATTCTGAACCCTCTATCGGAAGAATACACTTGTTGGAAGGACACCATTCCTTTCACGACGTCTTTATTCGTAATACTCTAATGACCCATTTAATCCTTCGGATTAATTCGTCATTTTGGTTCGGTTACTCGATTGGTTTGACCCGAAGGGTTCAGTCAAGATTAAGCTGTAATATCAATTATGCATTGATATTACTGATCGGAAGCTGCCTTCAGCTAGGCATTTTGATCACTTGACCTCATTGAATAATTAGCTTTCTAATAATTCTGAAACCCTCTATTGGAATAATACACTTGTTCGAGGGACACCATTCCTTTCAGACTCAACGAGTGAGCACGCACTTCTGAGCTTCATGGATGCCTTTTTAGGTTACCATCGAATCAGTTTGTACGAGCCAGACAGAAAAAAAAAAGAAAAAAAAAGCAGCCTTCATCACCGATTGGGGAGTGTTCAATTATGTGGCAATGCCCTTTGGTCTGAGGAATGCAGAGGCAACATTTCAGAATACCATGGACAAAGTCTTCACCTAACAGAGGGGGAGAAATGTGGAGGTGTACGTAGGTGACTCCATAGTGAAAAGCCTGACGACATAGGGCCACGTTTCTGACCTAGAGGAAACATTCAGCACATTGAACAGGTACCATCTTAAACTAAACACAAAGAAGTGTCTTTTTGGGGTAAGGTCAGGCAAGTTTCTAGGTATCTTATTCAGTAAAAGGGTAATTGATGTGAACCCATAAAAGATACAAGTTGTTCTAAGTCTCCCTAAGCCAAAGAGCGTTAAAGATATCATGATATTGACATGTAGAATGGCAACTCTGACCAGATTTATCAGCAAGTTAGCAGAAAAAGCCCTCACGTTCTTTACATCTCAGCGTCATAGCGAACTGTGGGGTCTGTGCTGCTAGTAGAAAGGGGAAAAGAGTAGTGTCCAGTCTATTTTGTTAGCCATGACTTGACCTAGGCAGAGTAGAGACACTCATTTGTAGAAAGGATGGCTCTAAATGTTGTCATCACAGCCAGGAAGCTGAAGCCATACTCCAGCGCTCATGTCGTACATATACTTACAAATTATCCATTGAAGAAAGCATTACAAAGAATGGATGCCTCAGGAATGCTATTAAAATGGGCGATCAAGTTGACTGAGTATGAACTTGAGATCAAACCCCGCAACTCAATAAAAGCTCAAGACCTGGCAGATTTCTTGGTAGAAGCCCGTTATGAAGAAGTGGAGGAAGAAGTGTGTACTTGGAATGTGGCTATGGACGGTTCTGCCGCCCAAAAAGGCAGAGGAGCTTGGATAATTATGACCTCACCAGAGGGCTATGTTTTTAAATATGCAATCAAGTTCATATTCAAAGCCTCCAATAATGAAGCTGAATACGAGGCCACACTAGCAGGTTTGAGAAAGAGTTTGGCAGCAGGTGCCAAGAAGGTGAAACTCCAAACTAACTCTCAGCTTATAGCGAGCCAACTTAAGGGGGTTTATGAGGCCAAAGAGCCATTAGTGCAGAAGTATGTGACTGCAGTGAAAGAGTTAATAGCCCAGTTAATCAACTTTGATATTAATCTAGTCCATAGAGCAGAGAATGCTCAGGCAGATGCACTGTCAAAACTGGCCACTTGTTCAGGGCTGGAGACAATGTAGAAAGTGTTCCTCCAATCTTTCCACTTGTTCTCCTTCCCTAAAGTAATCATATAGCCCTTGTGGCTAGACAACTGGTACCAGCCGGTCCCGCTTGTTTTTGGGGTCCGCTTGAGGTAATTCATGGTTGCGAATGCTTCAAAGCTGGGGTCTACTTCATGCATTTTGCAGCCGGCAACATAGCCCAAGATGTTGAACCAAGAGTTTAGGGCCAGTTGCCAGACACCCAGCTGGTATCCGTCTAGGATTCGCTCCACAGCCGGATGTAGAGGAAATCTTAGGCCAACCTTAAAAGGCGCCTTATAGCAACCAAAACATTCGTCCCCGTAGCTGGACCCCTCTGGCCAAACTACGGTGTCCTCGGCATCTGGCGTGCATAAGATATATGTAAGGTTTTGTAGTGACCCGACACTACGCGGAAGGAAACCCACCAAGACCCGCCCCTTAATTAAAGCAATTAACAAGCATAATAAACTTAATCAGACAAGATTAAGAACAAGAATTATACCTTTGACGCGTGCTTCGCTCCGAAAGAGCTCTTACTTCAAAATCCCGAAAACACGAGATCTCCGATGGATCGTACCCTCGACCCGACCCAAGCGTCCTATGTCTTGAAGGTTAGTCAAGATCCGGACAAAATAACTATGAGTGTTACAAATCAAAGGTTTACTCTTTCTTAGAGTTGCCTTTTTAATTCCACTCAAGGTTGTTTTCTCAAAATCCCAACCAAGTGGGTATTTATAGAGAATGGGGACTTGAAACCCCTTTTCATGATCAATGTGGGATCATGTGCAATTGCAATAATTTATTTAATTCCAAAATAAATAATTAGGCAAAAGCAATCACAAGGCAACAAGTGGCAAGAGGAGAGAATGGGTTAGGTGAGGACCATATCCCATGGGGGGGGGGGACCATTGCCTTGCTCCCCAAGGGAAGCCTAGAGGCTTTAGTCCCCACCTCTCCTAAACAGCAACTCACAAGGCAGCTGGGCTGGCTGCCACCTGGTACTGCCAGCACACCCAGCCAGCTAGCACCATGCTGCCTAACAGCTCTCTCGCATGCATGGTGCTGGTGCGTGCTGGCGCTAGTGCTGGTGCGTGCCAGTGCTAGGCGCAGGTGCGTGCTGGCGCTGGTGCTGGCCCTCGCATCCCACGCACCACATGCATCATCGTTGCACCCTTCGCACATGCTCGCACACCCAGCCAGCTAGCACCACTCGCCCATGCTCGCACAGCTACACGCAAGGCCGGTGTTGCCTGCCAGCTAGCTGTGCTTGGTGCGTGGCCTGCGATGGTGCCTAGCACACACGCAAGGCCAGTGCTCCCTGCTAGCTTGTTGTGCTATGGTGCACACGCACACGCACACACGCATGTGCCTAGCACTGCGATGGTGCTGTGCGTGGTGCTAGGGGGCTGCGATAGTGCCCACGCTTATGTACACACACATGGGTGCTGTGCTTGGTGCGATAGGGCTGCGATGGTGCCTAGCATACACGCTAGGGCTGCGATAGTGCCTAGGCATAATGCTAGTGTTGCGATAGTGCCTAGCACACCATGGTGCGCCTATCACACACATGGTGCGCCTAGGCTTGCGATGTGCTAGCCTAGCCTAGCTACGGCTACGCTCATATTTGTTGCTTGTGATTTTGCGACGCTCGGTCACGACGCCCTAGGCTCGATATCCGACGTCTGTATTCATAAAACTCTGCTGACTCATTAAATCCTTTCGAATTAATTCGTCGTCTTGGATCGATGATTCGATAGGGTTCGACCCGAAGGGTTCTGTTAAGATTAAGCTGTAATATCAATTGTACATTGATATTATTGATCGGAAGCGGCCTCCACCTAGGCATTCCGATCACTTGACCTTACTGAAGAATTAGCTCCGTAATAATTCTGAACCCTCTATCGGAAGAACACACTTGTTGGAAGGGCACCATTCCTTTCAATATAATCATGCCCCATGACATGGTCAGCTCTGAAGCTTCCTATTTTATCCGCCATCATTTTTAGCCTGCCTGCGGGAACATGATGATAGTAGGTGGCATATTACTCTTGGCGGGTAGCAAACGGCTCCGCCCAGTCTTCTTCCATTTCTGCTAAAGGGATTCTCTCGCTGTCTCCAGCCGAGAGTGCCTCTCTTCAGGGTCATCAAAGAATTTGCTTGAAGTACTTGGCTCAAAGTCACTACCTGAGCTTTCAGATCTAGCGTCCGCCGGATGGGCTAGATCAACAAAGCCTGGCATGTCATTTTGAGCCTCCTCCCCTGATTCTTCTAAAATAGAATCACTGGGAGTGCTTGGGGCGTCATGCGGCACGTCAAATATCTCACTGACAGGCGAATAGAAGGAGGAGCCGTCCAAGTTGGTCACCCTTGAAGTTCTTTTAGTTCTGGCCATGGTGTCCTGCACAGACACATAGACAGTCGGACATGGGGCTGTTCGCAAAGGGTGGTCCAGCAAGGGGCAGTCGGCACTCCTAGTTCTAGATTCAGCCGTCCCCGGTGACCGACTGATCACTAACCTAGGCCGTGTCGTGTGGTTTTGAGAAACCATTTTCAAAAAGAAAACAAAGAGAAAGAGCAAGAGAATGCAGGCTCTTATCTTTGATTTAAAAAGATTGAAGGTGCTTGAAAAGATCTGTAGTTGTAAGAGTAGGCAGTCAGCTAGCAAGCGGCAGTCGTTCTTCAAAAAGATGTTAAAGGCAAGTCCAAAGTTTGAGAGTTTCAAAATTCTAGAATGTCCAAACAAATGATTTGGACATCCCCTATTTATAGGGGGGGTGAATTTCAAGGGGCGGTCCAAAAAAAAAAAAAAAAAAAGACGGTAAAAACCGTTGCCCAGTCTGAGAGAGACACCTGTCATAGGCGCCACGTGGCAAGCCACGTCACCCCTGTGAGGGCAAATGATTAGGGGATTTTTTCCCGCCACGTGTCACCCTCGTGGACCAACCAGAGTCCATCACGTGTCACTTCGTGAGAGGTCCAAGGTGGACCAATCAGGCCACGACACGTGGCAGACAGATTGCCAACTAGGAAGGTGACCATTAACGGACCAAATTTCTAGTTAAGCCCAGTCCGTCCTATGTTTCTGAAACCTAGTACTGGGCACACATTACGAGACCCTATAAAAGGGAGATGTTCCCTTTAAGTAACATCATTCAAAAATTATAAACACACGTGTACATTAATTGCCGAGCATTAACTCCAGCTTTAATTGCATTTCTTAAGAGCTAAGCCTCGGATTTCGAGGCTATCTCAGATAGCCGGATGATCACTTCTCTCCTAAGAGGAACCTGATCCCCTTTACTTTCCGCTCTTTTTACATCCGAACACAGTCTAACTTGATCGTCGGAGGCAGAACTCCACCCAACCGGAGTTTCCGTGGTTTTGCAGGTACAGGGTCGGCATCTATTCTTGGAATTGTAACTCTCCCGAGGGACTCCAAAAATCCCGAAACATAATTGATTTGTTTGTGATTAAAATGCTTTATTTTCCTTGTCTTACCAATTATTGCATTTGAGGGGCCCATCAATTGTTGTAGATGGGTGGATTGAACTTGGTTATGGCGTTAGCGTGATCTAGGAATTTCCATTGAATGATTTGGTTGATTTGTACCTCAATTCGTGTGGCTTATGACGATAGTGGAACTTGTGCTTGAGTTGAGAAATCAATTAACCCCGATAGGTGGTTAGATTGTGCTTTAAATCATTGAAATGAATTGCTTAGTTCACGTTTCAATTTAATTTCATGCTTGATCATGCTTGAGTGAATACTATGCCTAAACCATTTCCCTTAGTGTTTTATTTCTTGTTTTAGTGTCATTAGACATTAGATTACTTCTCCCTATCCCGGACTAGCTTAATTGTTGATAACATTTGATAGTGCTTAATTGTTCCATGTGGTTCGACACCTATGCTTACCTTATACTAGTATTAGGTTTTTTTAGATTGTATAAATTGTATTTGATCTAGGAATAGACAATTGACGACACGGTTATTCCCTCGTCATGACAATTTTTAATATTTATGCCATGGGTATTTATTTGGCAAAAAAATTCACTTGTCACGAGTATTAACGTGGCTAACAAATTATTTGCCACAAAATCTAACGAGGCTAATAAACATTGTTGTCACAAATATTATTGTGGCTAATAAGTTTGTTTGTCATAAGCACTACAATGGTTAATAAACCATATACGGAGTACTAAGTATATATGTATAAAGTTTATTAGCCAATGTAGTGTTTTTCACCCAATTTGATGAAAAAACACTTTACATACATACACATAAACCTTAGATATTTTCCTTAATAGCTTGTAAATTTACATAGTTCATCCCAAAAAAAAAAAAAGAAAAAAAAAATACAATTAGTAAATTAGAGTACACTACAATTGGAGCAGCAACAAAAAAAGATGAAGCAACAACAATCAGCAAAGCAGAAGTAGTAGCAGTGTCACTCAGAGAAGCAGCAGCGTCCAACTACACCCTGGCAAAGCCTGGAGCGTTTAAAACACCTTGGTTTGACCAACACACTACAGAGCATGAACGTCTTCAATTTCAACCAACAACGCTTTCTTCTTTCCGAGATTCTGTCATAATAAGTCCAAAATTTAGTTCACTGCAATTTCAGAAGAACCATATTTGTACATACTAAAATAAGTATGAGCTAACGTAAGAGAGTTTTGCTCATATAGTACACTAAAAAAGAAACTCCAAAGTACACTTCCATACAAAAAATATTGGCTGACCCATCACGGCAGTAGAGCTTACAATTAAAGCTAGTGCACACTGTAAAGTGGTTGACAATGTAAAAGTTCTAGTAAGCATCAATGACTAACAACCTCTAAAACGAGGAAAAAAACAAGTGTATTTCAAAATTTGTGGATACATTAATCTGTAAGAGACTTTGCATGGCTATTCGGTAGGTAAAAGTGTAAGAGACACAACCAATGTTCTTAAACCATACCTCTTGATTAGAATCTAAATCATAACCATTCTTTGCTGCCAGTGCTTTGGCAAATCCCACAGAGCCCTGAAGTTCAACAATTCAGACATTAAAAAACAAATTTGGAGCTCTAGTACAAACCTAACACTACAAAGAAGAAAACTTCTCTTATCCTTACCAATATAGCTACACCAGTTATAAGAAATGACGTTGGAATCAAGGACTTGACCTGAGAAAACTCTGTTGAGGTATTTACATAGCCTACACCAAGTCAGAGAATAGAATTAAGAAACGTCCGAACTTTCAATTTGGGACCAACAACAATTCATGGACATTACATTTCTATAATGCATATACCACTAGCCGAACCACAGAGGATGAAAGGCAAAGAAAATCACTAAACAAGCATAGCAAAACATCAAGGCTACTGCCTCCCTCACAAGACAAAATTAAAATTAAAACAGAAAACAGACCTTTCTAGTACAAATTGATAGAAGTTGCTGACTTTTATCCGGATCCTATAATCATGTTGTTAGTTCAAATATCACCAAGAGTGCAAGTATATAGAATGGAATCCAAATCGCCCATAAAGTTGTTCTTAAGATGAGGATAAAAGCAATCAATTATAGTAATTTGACAAAAAAAAGCCACTGCAAACAAAAAAAAAAAGTGCATGGAGAACAAGTATATTTTTCATCAATTTTACATATTTTGGATGATAATGGAAAAAAAGTTAGAGGGAAATGGAAATTAAGGAGAGCTCATAAAGCTGAGAATATTTTGAATAGTTCCATCATAAAGAAACACATTAATGGACCCTGACTTTCTTTCTTTAGATTGATATGGGGAGCAATATAACAATGGCAATAATGATAGCAGAAAAAACCAACAGAAGTGGCAAATAATAGTAGTCTAGAGTGCAGCCTATGCAACAAAATAAAGCAGTAGCAACATTGCATTTGGACAATGGTAGCAGCAAGTGGCAGCATCAGCATCGTCTTGACAGCAAAATCAACAAAATGCAGCATCAATAAATCACTGTTTTTTAAAGTACAAGTGTAAACCTGGCTTGTATACTCATCTAGAATAGATAAAAATATCACATCACTACCTACGAGAGCTAACACACCCACATGAAATTCTTAACAAACTAAACTAGATCATCAATTTCATATATTAAATCACAAAAACCGAGCTCTTGCATGTTGCAATGACAGAACCTACAATATGATCACTTACAAAGCTATCACAAACCTCCAAGCTCCGCGATTTAAACTCCGTCTTCGAAAATCAAAGTTACATGCTTTTCCCAATTAGGGGTCAAATTAGACAAACAATAACACCCTCCAATCCATATCATCAGACCACTTAACTGAACTTATTTGTAAAAAAATACAGAGCTGAAGACAACAAAGTCCCCTTTATATGGAAAGATTATATTCAAGATCCCAACTAGGCTAGTGAATAATTATTTGAATTCAATCTACCTACAAATGAACATGTACTCTGCCATATAAACACCCAAGCCTCAATTAAAGGTTTACAACATCCTATCCGGTCATCATAATTCACTTTACCACAATGCAACCCACATCACCCCTAATTCTATTTCTCATATTCGTGCAAAAAAAAAATAGCAATAGATCAGTAAAAAATAAATTTGTTATTCAAATCTCTGCTTGTAATTCTATAATTTGTGCAAAAAATAGCAATAAAAAAAGAAAAACTAAACTAAGTTAGTTTACAATTGAACTCCTAAAATCTATGTAGTATGAAAACAACTAGAAAAAAGTGAAGAAGAGATCTTACCTTGTCGAAACCGATACACAACTACTGAAGAAATACGGCCAATGTAGTGAATTTATGATATTAACAATCCGAAAATTGAACCCTAAATTCGAAAACAAACTTAAATTCTATCACAATCGGCAGTGTAGTGAATTTATGATATTAACCAGCAAAATGTCATAATTTCATTGATTTCAAACCAAAACTATTAAAAAATTAATTAGAAGAATGATTAATAATCAAATTAACGAGATAAACCTAGATTGTGAAATTGATATAGGATGAATACAAAAAGAAGCAACATCGTACCTCAGAATCTGATTAAATGAAGGATAGAGGACAGATGCCGCATGAACGGAGAGCGTGAACAACGCTTCAACGGGAAATCGACATAGGAAGAGCGGAAGCACGCAAGAGGGCGGGAGAGGAAGGGGGACCACTGGACCAAGCAAGAAGAAAAGCAAGGAGAGGAGTGGCAAGCGTGCGCCGGAAACCCGAATCGGCGGCGCTATTGAGTGGTCGGGAACTTAGTGTGAGAATGAAAGGAGGCCTGTCTTCAAAACTAAACAAGGGTTTTGTTCCTCTGTTTTTAATTGGCCGGACATACTATATTAAAATGCTACAGTCATAAAACCCGTGGCTTATTTATTTAAGACCGGTTTTTATTTTAACCGTTTAAGGAACCGTTCATTTCACCTTATTTTTATTGAATTGAAATTCTTTTTATTGAAATAAAACTATTTTGCTGAATTTAAATTATTTTTAGTCAACTGAAATTAATTTCTGTGGACACCCAATTCTATCTCCTCAAAAACCAAATCTAGTGATGAGTACCTTCCACGTTCTGATTTACGAGTTTGGTAAAGAGTTGAAGAGTCTCGTAATATTCCCTTAAGCCTTGACCATATTTCAAAACTTCCCTAAAAATTTTTAATACAAGTCATTTGTTTTGTGGATTTAAACCCAAAATCATTCATTTCGTGTCCCCCAAAATCATTCATTTCGTATCCAAACCTTAAAAACGTATTGTGGTCCATAATCTTGGTCCAATTATTGTTTAGCTGGATGAGGCTTGAAAATAGCTTTCCAACGATATATTATAAGCCTAAATCCGACTTAAAACGAATAAGTTATGGCCAAAATACTAAACCGAGCTCAAACCGAGCCTAGGTCCACCTTACCAACGACCTAATGATCATGTGAGGGTCCAAATACCTTATTCCCAATATTAAGCCAATTATGATTCTTTAGGAACTTCTAGAAGTCTCTACAAGGTTCTAATCTATCCTTTCTGAAAAGATAAAGATCAAAGAGTTTGAGATTGAATAAAACTTCTCTTTAAATAATCCTAAACTGACACTGTTCCACTATTTCGATCATATCTTAAATTCTACAAAAGATATCAATCTGATTCTAATTGGGTTGGAAATTAGACTTTCAGAGCTTTCCAACGATACATTATTTATCTTATTCCGATTTTTGGATCAAAAGTTATGATAAAAATAAAAACCACAAAATTGCAGGACCATCGCATCGCAATAGGTCTATCGCCCCGCGATAAAACTTGTTTTATTTCGTTTCAAATTATGATCTTTTCTGATCGCTTTGACTCACTTATTTCTTATAAATAGAGGTCGTTTTCCCCATTTTCAAATCAGCTAGAACCATCAATCATAAGCTATTACCACCTAGCTCTAATCATCAATCCTTATCTATCATCCATGTTCTTAGCCTAAACACATCCTTGATACATCTAAACAACACCTCCTTCACGAGACTTGAATACTCCTATCCATCCTCGACGTTGCCTTCGACCTCGACGTGAAAGGTTGATAGTTCTGAGGGTTTGGTCCCAAAATCTATATTTCAATTCATATTTTGATTTATTTACTTTATTGATTTAACCCTTCTTGAAGTTACTCATGTGTGTATTGTTACTCACCCTTGTAGCGTGCTTCCCTCAACCTTTGAGCTCGGACTTGAAACTTCAAGTTCCGCAAGTGCGAGAACCTCCGACGGCTCACACTCTCTCTACCAAACCGTACTGGTCCCTACCCCGAAGCTTGGTCGGGGTTAGACCAAAACAACTTGGAGTTATTAAAACAAAGGTTTTCTCTTCTTTGGAGATCCCTTGAAGTTCACCAACTCAAGTGAATTTCCCAAATGCCAAATGTTTGGTATTTGTAGGGAATAGTGCCCTTGAAATCCCATCATCTTTCAATGTGGGATAGTTCGTATAAGGGCAAAGTAGAATTTAATTTAATTCTAAATTAAATTAAAAAGCCAAATGAATCACCAAACGACAAGTGTCATATGAAGAGCAAGAGGTTAGGTGAGGACCACAAAGGGAGGACCACCTTCCCATTGCTCCCAAAACAAACCCACAAAACTGCTCCCACACACACACCCACTCGCACTGCGCCAGCTAGCGTGGCCAGCCTTGGGCGCCAAGGCTACCTTGCTGGCGGCTTAGCCCCTTGGCTAGGCCTGCTATCCGGCCTCGCATGCTCGGACGCTCAGCCCAGCAAGCTATGCGTGCTTGCGGGCTGCTAGGCGTGCTAGGCGCTCCTACCGCAAGCCTAGTTTGCATGCTGCTGCTGCTTCCTCGCGCGAGGCTCAGCGAGCATTTGCTGATTGCCTTGGTTGCGATGGTGCGAGGTTGGTGCTAGCATGCTAGCCTGTTGCGCTAGCTAGCCAGCGATGCTAGTTGCAAGCTAGCTCGGCATGCCGCAACTCCCAAGCCAGCACGCGCCTGCTGCGGCTGGGCTTGCGGCCATGCTTCGCATGCTGGTAGCCTTGCTAGCTATATTGCCCTAGCCCTCGGATGGCTCGGCCATTCCGAAGCTAGGGCTATACGTTGTGACTTATCGTTTGGTTGATTTTTTAGTCTCGTCGTTTCCTAAATTCGACTCGACTTACGATACTCAGTTTCGACGCCCTAAGCTTGGAATCCGACGTCTTTGTTTGTAAATATTCTATTGACTCATTTAATCCTTCGAATTAATTCGTCGCTTCGGTTCGGTTACACGATTGGGTGTGGCCCGAAGGGTTCAGTCAAGATTAAGCTGTAATATTAATTGTTCATTAATATTACTGATCGGATGCGGCCTCCAACTAGGCATTCCGATCACTTGACCTCACTGAATAATTAGCTTTCTAATTAATTCCGCACCCTCTATCGGAATAATACACTTGTTCGAAGGACACCATTCCCTTCAATCTTCTACTTATCCTTCCGGACAACTGTGCTAATTAATTGTGTGTAGCCTATTTCTTATACTTAATGTCTCTTCATGAATTATAATGTAAAATTCTTCGTCATCCTTATTACGTCCTAAAGTGTTTCTTGAGTTCCAAGTTCGACTGTCAATAAGCAGATGCTTTCTAATATCCATTTAAGCATGGCCATGCATTTTCACAATCTCGCTCTTTGAGACGTCTTGTAAACAACAAAGACATGTTCCCTACTGTTAATAGGGGGACATTTTCCCAATCTTGCATTGTTAGCTTCCCTTGCTAAGAGGCCCTAGCCACCTAAATGTTGCCTTTATAATCCCCTTGTACGGCAAACGTTTGACAACATCAAAGCGGACTAGTACTCAAACAAGAGAACTAACAATACTCATGGTCGAGGAAAAAGGTTCCGACAGCCATAATGAGTAATCTCTTAAAGTATTCTCATAGGTCGATCCGATATAATTCAAAACTGATACTTGTGCAAATAATTTATGACAATTTTGTCCTTGTAGCACAAGAAACGGTGCTGTAAATCATACTACACACTAATCTCACGCGGTCATTAGTCGTCCAACTTTCAAATGACCTCGATTAGGGATAATTTGGATATGATATTCAACGTTCACTTAATAGGTGTTTCTTTATCAAAGATATGGTCATGATACCCTATTTTGAATGTTCTAAAATCGAATGGACTCATTATTTAATTCTAAACCACAATTGAAAAGAAATGGAATAATGATTTAAAGAAAAATTAAATTACTCCATAAATGAATGGTTTAACATAGTGTTTTACATTAAGATCTCCACAACTTAATTAAAACATACAATCAAAGCCAATCTCCAATGTGCCTAGTTCCCATTGCCTCAACGTGCTTGTTGTGTTTCACTTGAGGCAAAGGTTTAGTGAGTGGATCGACTACATTGTCGTCTGTTCCAATCTTGCAAATTCTGATTTCACCCTCGGACTTCCATTCCCTTATCATGTAAAATCGCCTCCTGACATGTTTGACTTGCTTATGCTCCCTTAGCTCTCTGGCCTGAGCAATAGCCCCACTATTATCATAGTAGAGGTCTATTTGTTCCTTTATTGAGGGGACAACACGAAGTTCACCAACGAACTTACGAATCCAAACTACCTCCTTAGCTGCTTCTGAAGCTGCCAAGCATTCGGCTTCAGTTGTAGAATCTGCAGTCATGCTTTGCTTAGCACTCTTCCAACTGAACGCTTCTCCATTCAGACAGAATATGTATCTTGATTGTGACTTGAAGTCGTCTCTGTCGCTCTGGAAGCTTGCGTTGGTATAACCTTCAACAACCAAATCCTTACTCCCACCATAGACCAGAAATTTATCCTTGTTCCACTTCAGGTACTTTAGGATATTGTTGGCCGCAGTCCAATGCGCCTCTCCTGGGTCTAATTGGTATCGGGTCGTATCACTCAAGGCATACGATACATCCGACTTAGTACATATCATGGCTTACATGATTGATCCAATAAGCGAAGCATATGGAATCTGACTCATCCTCTCTCGGTATTCAGGTGTCTTCGGACACTGTTTCTTGCTGAGAGTTATGCCACGTGACATGGGTAGATGGCTTCTCTTTGCTAGTACCTTATCGATATAAGTACTTTGGCTCAATCCAATCATCTTCTTAGATCTATCACTATAGATCTTGATGCCCAATATGTATTGCGCCTCTCCCAAGTCCTTCATTGAGAACCACTTTCCAAGCCAAGCCTTTACAGACTCTAACATTGGAATACTATTTCCAGTGAGCAATATGTCATCTTCATATAAGACAAGGAATGCGATGTCACTCCCACTGACCTTCTTGTAAACACAAGACTCATCTGGATTCTTGATAAAACCAAACTCACTGATGGCTTCATCGAATCGAAGATTCCAACTTCTGCTTGCCTGCTTTAGTCCATAAATGGACATCTTAAGCTTGCATACCTTCCCAACATTGTTTGGATCTACTAAACCTTCCGGTTATGTCATGTACACAGTTTCTTACAAAATCCCATTAAGGAAGGTGGTTTTCAGGTCCATTTTCCATATCTCATAATCATAATGTATGGCAATTGCTAGGATAATCCAGACGGACTTAAGCATGGTGACTGGCGAGAAGGTTGAGCATTTGCTTTGTCATTTTGACCTTGACCAGTTGCTTCCAAAGCAATTTGATTGTCAGTTTTGTCAGTTTGACTTTATTTCTCACCTTCTCGAACTTCATGAAGTTCGATTTTCCTCCCACTTGTCATTTTGGATAGACACTCCTTTACCAAAAAGACACCATCTCGAGAAACAAATATGTTGTTCTCAGATTGGTTGTAGAAGTAATACCCCTTTGTTTCTTTTGGATAGCCCACAAAGAAACACTTATAAGATTTTGGTTTAAGCTTGTCAAATATGAGTCTTTTGACATATGCTTTGCAACCCCAAACCTTAAGAAAAGACAACCGTGGAGGTTTCTTCGTCCATAATTCATCTGGAGTCTTTTCGACAGCTTTTGATATAGCGCAATTTAGTGTACGTGCCGCGGTTAGAAGTGCGTATCCCCAGAAAGAGATAGGAAGATCGCTAAGACCCATCATTGATCGAACCATGTCTAACAGAGTTCGATTTCTCCTTTCGAACACTACAATCCATTGTGGAGTTCCAAGAGGTGTCAATTTTGAGAGAATTCCATGTTCTTTCAGGTGATCGTCGAATTCGTAGCTCAAATACTTGCCACCTCGATCGGATTGAAGTGCTTTGATTTTCTTGCTAAGCTAATTTTCCACTTCACTCTAAAATTCTTTGAATTTCTCAAATGATTCAGAATTGTTCGACATAAGGTAGACATATCCATATCTACTATAGTCGTCCGTGAAAGTGATAAAATAGCGATAACCATTCCTTGCGGGTGTACTCATTGGTCCACATACATCCGTGTGTATTAGGCGGTCCACATACATCCGTGTGTACTAGGCCCAATAAGTCACCGACCCTTTCTCCCAACTTGGAGAATGGTTGCTTTATCATCTTGCCTAATCAGCATCCTTCGCAATTTTCAAACGACTCTAAGTCGAATTAATCAAGAATACCTTCATGAAAAAGTTTCTTCATGCGTTTGATGTTAATATGGCCAAGACGACAATGCCACAAGTAGGTTTGATTCGATTCAATGGTCTTAGTTGTTTTGGTGGTATCATTAACATTAAAACCTGTTTGTCTAATGAAAGCACATAAAGATCATTTTCTGAATGTGTCGTACCATATAAAACATTATCAAGATAAAATGAACAACTATTGTCTTTTATCCGAAATTCTAAACCCTAGGCGTCCAACACCGAAATTGAAATAATGTTTTTTGGTAATGTTTGGAACATGATAACAATATTCAAGTTCTAAAACAAGCCCAGAGGGCAAAGAAAAACTAAGTATCCCAACGGATACGGCCGGAATCCTTGCTCCATTGCCGACCCGGAGTTCCACTTCTCCCTTCACTAGCCTCTACTTTTCCTTAGTCCTTAAGCATTGCAACATAGGTGTGAGCCACATCCGGTATGTAATACTCATGAGGCTTTGCTAGTAAAGTTAAGGTCTATAATATATATGCCTGATCTAGAAGCAACGGTGCCGTTCTTATTATCTTCCTTGAATTTGAGGCAATCTCGTTTTCAATGTCCCTTCTTCTTGCAGTAGAAACATTCGGAATCGGATTGAGAAGAGGCTACCTTCTTTTCCTTGTTGCCCTTGGTAGCTTTTGACTTAGGCGGTGAGGTCTTCTTACCCTTCCCCTTAAAGCCTTTCTTCTTGCCCAAGCGCTTGAATGGCTTGCCCTACTTGACCATAAGCATATCATGCTTCCCCTGTTGGGTTTCGTAGCATCTAACGCTACGCGGAAGAGAAACCCGCCCAAGACCCGCTCACTTATTAAAGCAACTAAATATTTAATCACATAATTAACAACATAAAAGAGAGAAAGAGAGAAGACATTCTTACCCTTGACACGTGCTTCGCTTGAATCACGAGCTCTTAATTTAAAGCCCGAGCCTCGCAAGTGCGACGGCCTCCTACGACTCGCACCCTCGACCCGTCCCGAACGGTCTTAGTCCCAAAGTTAGTTGGGACTTGAACAATAAAAACTAGAGTATTACGAACTTAAGGTTTTCTCACTTTTCTAAGGAGATGCCTTTTTAGTTCCACTCAAGTGTTCTTCCCAAAACCCAAAACTTGGGTATTTTATAGGGAATGGAGACTTGATCTCCATTCTCCCATCAATGTTGGAGATTTGCAATTTCCTCTATTTTATTATAATCATAACAAAATAAAATTGCAATTCAATCAACAAGCTACAAGTGGCACAAGGAGGAAGAGAGAGTAGATGAGGACCACCAAGGGGGACCAACTCACCTTGCTCCCACACAAAAAACCGGACCACTCCACCACTTGGCTGGCTGGCAGCCTGCTTTGGCTACCAAGGCTACAAGTTGGCGCCTAGCACCAAGGCTGGGCTGTCCAGCCAGCACACCTATGCATGCGTGCTGCTAGCAAGCCACGCATGCTGGGCTGATGCCTATGCGCTGCTATACGAGGTGCTGGGCTGCTACTATGTGATGTCTAGCACGTATAGCGTGCTACTGCTTGGTGCCCCTATGCTGGCGCGCAAGCACAACATGCAGCGATGTCTGGCCCAGCTTGGCTAGCAAGCACGCACAACCTAGCACTTGCATGTTAGCGCTGCTATGCTAGCACGCCTAGCCTAGCACTTGCATGGCTAGGCCAATGCGAGGCTACGGCTAGGCTTAAACTTGTTGCTTGCTTGATTTCATGTCTCGTCGAACTCTAAATTCGAATCGACTTGCGACGCTCGGTCTCGACGCTCTAAGCTCGATATCCGACGTCTTTGTTCATAATACTCTAATGACTCATCTAATCCTTCGGATTGATTCGTCGATTCAGATCGGTTATTCGATTGGGCATGGCTAGTCAAATGCGAGGCTACGGCTAGGCTTAAACTTGTCGCTTGCTTGCTTTCATGTCTAGTCGTATTCTAAATTCGACTCGACTTGCGACACTCGGTCTCGACGCTCTAAGCTCGATATCCGACGTCTTTGTTCGTAATACTCTAATGACTCATCTAATCCTTCGGATTAATTCGTCGATTCGGATCGGTTATTCGATTAGGGTGCGACCCGAAAGGTTCAGTCAAGATTAAGCTGTAATATTAATTATGCATTAATATTACTGATCCGAAGCGGCCTCCACCTAGGCATTCCGATCACTTGACCTCAATGAAGAATTAGATTTCTAATAATTTCGAACCCTCTATCGGAATAATACACTTGTTGGAAGGACACCATTTCTTTCAATCTCCCACTTGTCCTTCCGGACAAGTGTGCAATTTAGTGTATAACCCTTTTCCTATGTCGCTTAATGTCTCTTCATGAACTATAAGGTAAGATTCTTCGTCATCCTTATTACGTCTAGAAGTGTTTCCCGATTCCCGAGTTTGACTGTCAATAAATAGATGATTTCTAAAATCCATCTGAGCACGACCATGCATTTTCACAGACTCGCTCTTCGAGAGGTCTTGTAAACAACAAAGACATATTACCTATTATTAATAGGGGGACATTCCTATTCTTGTATTGTAAGCTTCCCTTACTAAGAGTACCTAGTCGCCTCAGTGTTGCCGTTATAATCCCCATTTACGGCAGACGTTTGACAACATCAAAACGACTAGTACTCAAACAAGAGAACTTGCAATACTCATGATCAAGGAAAAAGGTTCCGATAGCTATAATGAGAAATGTACTTATGACAGTTTTTAAATCTCTTAAAGTACTCTTATACGTCGATCTGGTACAGTTCCAAACTAGTACCTGTGCAAATGATTTATGACAATCATGTCCTCGTAGCACAAGAAACGGTGCTATAAATCATACTACACACTAATCTCAAGTGATCATTAATCGTCCATCGTTTTAATGACCTTGATTAGGGATAATTTTCGATTAAAATATTCAATATTCACTTAACAGGTGTTTCTTTATCCAAGACATGGTCTTGATACCTGTTTTGAATATTCTAAGTAATCGAATGGACTCATTATTTAATTCTAAACCACAATTAAATAGAAATGGAGTAATAATAAATTTGCTGAAAATTTAATTGCTCCAAAATTGAATGGTTCAACATAGTGTTTTACATTAAAACATCAAGTTTAATTAAAACACATATACAGGGAATTCAAAGCCAATCTCCAACATGCTTGATCCCCATTGCCTCTACGTGCTTGTTGTGCTTCACTTGAGGCAAAGGTTTAGTCAATGTATCGGCTACATTATCGTCCGTTCCAATCTTACAAATTCTGATTTCACCCTCGAATTTCCACTCCCTAATCATGTGAAATCGCCGCTTGACATGTTTGACCTTCTGGTGTTCCCTTCACTCCTTGGCCTGAGCAATAGCTCCATTGTTATCACAATAGAGGTCTATCGGACTCTTGATGGAGGGTACAACACCAAGTTCACTAATGAACTTGCGAATCCAAACTGCCTCCTTAGCTATTTCCAAAGCTGCCAAGTATTCGGCTTCAGTTGTAGAATCTGCAATGGTGCTTTGATTAGAACTCAACCAACTAAACACTCCTCCATTTAGGTAGAATATGTACCCTGACTGCGACTTGGAGTCGTCTCTGTCAGTCTAGTGGCTCGTATCAATATAACCTTCAACAACCAAATCATTACAGCCACCATAGACCAGAAACTTATCCTTGTTCCTTTATAGGTACATTAGGATATTCTTGGCCGTAGTCCAATGCGCCTCTCCTACGTCTGATTGGTATCGGCTCGTAGGACTCAAGGCATACAATACATCCGGCCTAGTACATATCATGGCATACATGATCGATCTAATAAGCAAAAAATATGGAATCTGACTCATCCTCTCTCGCTCATCTGGTGTCTGTGGACACTACTTCTTGCTGAGAATTAAGCCATGGGACATGGGTAGGTGCCCTATTTTGGCCCCTTCCACGTTGAATCGTGCCAGTACCTTATCAATATAAGTACTTTGGCTCAATCCAATCATCCTCTAGGCTGGGCTGTCCAGCCAGCACGCCTATGCATGCGTGCTACTAGCAAGCCACGCATGCTGGGCTGATGCCTATGCGCTACTATTCGAGTTGTTGGGCCGCTGCTATGCGATGCCTAGCACACATAGCGTGTTGCTGCTTGGTGCCCCTACGCTGGCACACAAGCACAACATGCAGCGATGCCTTGCCCAGCTTGGCTAGCAAGCACGCACAACCTAGCACTTGCATGCGTAGCACGCTACAAGCATGTGTGATGCTTTGTGCTAGCAAGGCCCAGCCTCGCAATGCTGCATGCTAGCGATGGGCTGGGTGCTTGGCCTAGCATGCTAGCAAGCACGCAACGTACCCTACTTGCGATGCTTGCGGGCTGTGCTTGCCCATTCCTAGCACGATGTAATGGCTAGCGTTGCTATGCTAGCACGCCTAGCCATGCATGCACAACCACACAACACACACGCATGCACACATCTAGCGATGCTTGTGCCATGCGATGTGCATGTGCTAGGGGATGCTAGGCACCCATGATGCGCATGGGTTGGTGACCTCGCCTAGCCTAACACTTGCATGGCTAGGCCAATGCGAGGCTACGGCTAGGCTTAAACTTCTCGCTTGCTTGATTTCATGTCTCGTCGAATTCTAAATTCGACTCAACTTGCGACACTCGGTCTCGACGCTTTAAGCTCGATATCCGACGTCTTTGTTCGTAATACTCTAATGAATCATCGTATCCTTCAGATTGATTCGTCGATTCGAATTGGTTATTCGATTGGGGTGCGACCCGAAGGGTTCAGTCAAGATTAAGCTGTAATATTAATTATGCATTAATATTACTGATCGGAAGCGACCTCCACCTAGGCATTCCGATCACTTGACCTCGCCGAAGAATTAGTTTTCATATAATTCCGAACCCTCTATCGGAATAATACACATGTTGGAAGGACACCATTCCTTTCATTCCCTCATCCTTGAGCGTTTGCTCGGCTTGCTTCAACATTCCATGAAGCTTGGTGAGGGTTTTCTCCATGATGTCCATATTATGGTTCATCTTGAATTGATCATAGCCTTTGTGCAGTGAGTGGTGAATAATGTCAATTGCCATCTCAATTGAATACCCAGCGTCGAGCCTTTCTATATTATCAAATGATCCAATCATTTTAAGTACATGTGGGCTGACCAGGTCTCCTTTCTTGAGCTTGCTCTCAAGGATCTGCTTATGGGTCTCAAACCGCTCAGTTCGGGCCTGCTCGTTGAACATATTCTAAAGTTCAGAAATGATCTCAAAAGTCGTCTCCTTCCAAAAAAGGTCTTTTGGTGATCCGGAGACATTGTGACCAACATTATGCATTTGACATCCCGATTGGAAACATGCCATCGGTTTAGGGCAGCCTGAGTGACCTCCTCAATAGGAGCTTTGGAAATTTCCTCATCAAGGACATATTCCTTTTTCTCCTACATGAGAACTATACGCAAGTTCCTTTGCCAATCAAGGAAGTTTGCCCCATTAAACTTCTCTTTATAGAGAATAGAATGGAGTGAAAATTGGTTGTTGTTGGTATTAATTGCAGACATGTTTTTAAAATTTAAAGAATTTGCAATGAAAAACCATTCACAAAACCAATAAGTTTTAAATTTGAAACATACATGCAAATTTTCAAGCGTTTTATCCACACGTTTAAAAATTGTCCCTTTAAGGCGAGAATAAAACGATTCTAAGACCCCAAAAATCAAAAAGTTATTGAGCATGCTTTGGCTTATTTTAACATTTACTATTTTAACGTAAGTAATCCAATTGCTAATAACTCTAAGCTATTCTTGGTTCGATAAAACGTCGCATCTAATGCTTCTTGACGTTTAGCTCCATTGCCACGACATCTAAGGACTCCTTCCTGATATCGTTGAGTCTAACCAAAATTAACGTGTATATTATGCCTTGCTTTGGCAAGCGCACCAACATACCTTACTTCCCTAGGAAAGTAGTAATGCCTTGCTTTGGCATAGCCCATTACTATTCTCATTAGTTCCGTACGTGTCATTTTGGTATGGCAGATCTAACTAAATACTTTTGGGACTTAGGGTTTCTCTGTTGGTTGATTTAAATTAACAAAACTAATCATTCAACACTCGAAATCTTAAACATGCATCTAACATCGAAATTATATTTTAAGCAAAATATTTAAAGCATAATTAAAGATGCATTTGGCAACTAGCATAACCCCTTGAACTTGAGTCTTCACATCTTCAAGGGCCTTCGTTGCATCCTCTCAGCTTCCTCTTCTTAGAAACGCTGTCTTCAAGACATCACCACCAAACTTCGAAACTACTTGAAAACCTAGGACTAATCTAAATAGTTAACGGCACGCAGTCCGTATTTAGATTTACAAAAATACAAAACGGAACGGCAGTCCGTATTTACTATCATAGTCGGGCCCCACTAGTTGCCATTTTGTAAAACCTGCATTAGAATATCTATTACATTTTATACATTCACTAACATGAATGGTCCATGTATTTTACAAATAATTCAAGCAACAATACAAAACAAGCACAAAAACGAGTTACTAACTTAGGTGGTTAATCCAATTAACATGCCTAATTAAAACTAGTCAAAGTTGTTATCCGATTATGTGAATTAACGCAATAATAATATCTCAAAACGATTAATGAAGCTCTAACTAAATTCCATATCCAACTTAATTAAAATTAATCCAATTAAAATTAATTAAGCCGGTTAACACAAAATTTTGCCAAATTATTTTGCAAGGGCCGGGAAAAATCGAGGCCTAGCCTCGTTTTAATTAAAACGAAAAACATTAAAATCGCAAAATTAATAGCCCCTTAAAGCTGAGTGTCTAGCATCCAAGCCACGAGGCTCGGCTTGCTAGGCACCAAGCCGCGGGCTTCCATGCATGGGTGCTGCCCCGCACAGCCCTTGCTGCGCCAATCCACGTGCTAGTGGCTGACAGCATCGCTTGCGCATTATGCTGGCCCTAGCAGTGTGCTGGCCTCAAAGGCCTAGCTGTGCAAGCTGGTGCTGCCTAATAGCCGCACACGCACCACACGCACCACACCCACGCAGCCATACCGCACCAAGCTGGTAAAGCTCGCACTTACCAATGTACTAGCACGCCGCGCACTCTCAGCAACCACATGCGGGCTGCTCAAGTAACCCAGTTAGCTCGGAGTTATGCTTGAGGCTTTGTACCACCTTCCCATTGCTCCCCATGAAACCCTCAAGAAAGCGATCCACACACACAAGCCAATCACCGCATGCCAGCTGGCGCTAGTCCTTACGCACCAAGGCACACCCAGCTGGTGGCCTGGTGCTTAGCTGGCATGCCAGCATGCCTGCGTGTGCGTGCAACCCAACAAGCATGCTACGCATGCATGCGAGCTGCTGCTGAGCGTGCTGGGCACTGTTGCCGCAAGCTCTTGCGAGCTGATGCTGCTGTGCTTTACTGCTAGCCACGCAAGGCCTAACTAGCATTTGCGTGCTGCTGGCCTTGCTAGCGATGGTGCATGGCTGGTGCTAGCATGTGCGTCAACTAAATAGCGATGCTACCATGCTAGCTAGCTCGGCATTCCGCAGCCTTGCTAGCTATATTACCCTAGCCCTCGGTTGGCTTGGCCATTTCGAGGCTAGGGCTATAGGTTGTGACTTATCGTTTGGCTGAATTTTTTCGTCTCGTCGTTTCCTAAATTCGACTCGACTTACGATGCTCGGTTTCGACACCCTAAGCTCGGAATCCGATGTCTTTGTTTGTAAAAACTCTATTGGCTCATTTAATCCTTCGGATTAATTCGTCACTTCGGTTCGGTTACACGATTGGGTGTTGTTTCGGGGGTTTTTGATGTGTCTTGTGGGAGAGTTACAATTCCTAGTATGTGCAACCGACGCCTGTACCTGCAAAACCACGATGACTCCGGTTGGTGGGAGCTCCGCCTCCGACGATCAAGTCAGTAACGTACAGGAGGTAATAAGTGCAGAAGTAGTAAATACTCCTCGCTAAGACAGGAGGATTCTGCAATTAATATTGCTCGGGAGTTGTGTTCATATTTATGGATGCCCAATAAGTGAGGTCTGACCCACTATTTATAGTGGTGAGACCAGAACCCCATCTAGGGTTCAAAGGACACGTGTCAACAGGGGATTGGCGCCCTGTTGAGCTATGACTGGCTTGTTGGGTTTCGTAGTGACCCACACTACGCGGAATGAAACCCGCCAAGACCCGCACCCATAATAAATGCAATTAACAAGCAAAACATAATTTAAAGCATAAGAAAGGATAAAAGATTATACCTTTGATGCGTGCTTCGCTCGCAAATCGAGCTCTTACTTCGAAAGCTCGAGTGTCACAAGTGTGAACGCCTCCAATGGCTCGTACCCACGAACCCGACCCGAACGGTCCAAGTTCCGAAGGTTAGTTGGGACTCGACCAATAAAACTTGGAGTTTTACGAACTTAGAGGTTTTCTCACCTAATGGGAGATGCCTCATTGAGTTCTACTCAAGTGAATTCCCAAATGCCCAACCACTGGGTATTTATAGAGAAAATCAACTTGTCATCCCATTCATGATCAATGTGGGACAATTGCATTTTCCTACTAATTTATTTTAATAAAAAAAAATTAATAAACAATGCAATCAATGAGTTACAAGTGGCACATGGAGAGGAGAGGGTAGGTGAGGACCATTCCAAGAAAGGGGGACCATAACCTTGGTGCCCAAGGCAATGCTCACAACTCTTGGTCGCCCACTTTGCTCAAACCGGTTCTTCCATGTGGCTGCTAGGAACTGCTGGCTGCCAGCAAGCCTTGGCTGCCAAGAAAGCCTTGCTGGCGCCTGGCGCCTAGGCGTGCTAGCAAGCCAGCCAGTACTCACATGCGCACAACCAGCAAGCTACGCACATCATGCGAGCTGCTGCTGTGCCATGCCTTGTGCTGGGTGCTGCCTATCAAGGCCGCTAGTCCACGCCAATGCTATCCTCGCAATATGCCTAGCCCAGCTCTCGCATGCACAGCACGCATTGCTAGCAAGGCCCCAGCCCTGCAATGCTGCGTGCTTGTGACAATCGCACTTTAGGGCGCGCTTTAGGGCATATAATTGGAGGATTTTGGTCGTATTTAGGACCGTTTTGGTCGTTTATTGCCTTGTTATGCTTATATCCCTTATATTACGTGCTTCACGGGTTTCAGATTGTTTTTGATGTGTTTTCAGCTATAATTAACCGAGTTTAGTCGGGTCCCGAGCCGTTGGTGCGTGATCGAGCCAACTTTGGTCATAGTTCAGCAAACTAAGGATGTTGCAAGAATCTGCATAATTTGCACAAGCAGCACGGCCGTGCCAGATGCCACATCTGGCAAGCCTGTGCCAGATTGCCCTCAACTTCACTGCCTATGCTGCATGTCCGTGCAGAGTGCAGCACATCCGTGCCATCTTCCATGTGCCAGCACAGCCGTGCCACTTTTGGTACGCCCGTGCCAATCAGTCCAGCACGCCCGTGCTGAAGTTCAAGAAAATAGCGAAGAAGCTACTTCCATGCCTGCACGGCCGTGCCGCTTCTAGCACGGTCGTGCTGATTCAAGAAGATTTCTGCGCATTTACTTTTCGAATTAAAACACATATATATAGCCCGACTGTAAGGGTTAAGTGAGATAGATTTTTAAAGAGATATTGAGAGTACTTCCGTAGTTAAGGTTCCATAGTTTTCTTAGATTTTATTCTAGCAAATTCATAGTTCATCAGATTCGAGATACTCTAGTTTTCCGGATTTTATTCAAGGCAAGATTAATTGGGATTCTTTGTATTATTCATTGACATCGGATATCAAAGTTCCAATCTTTTTCATTGATTCGCATCGATTTATTGGTATTATTCGCTCCTATTTATTATTCAAAGCTTTATTATCCTTAATTAGAATTCATGTTTAGATTTATTATGCCTTTAGAATTTATTGTTGCTTTGATCATGAATATGTGTGAGTAGTTCCATAACTAGGGTTTCAGGATGAAACCCGGCCTAGGTAATCTATGTAATTGAGGATTGGTTTTGATAAACGGATTGTGATTACACTGATTATATGCGATTGCATGTTAATTCATTATAATAGGAGTAGCTAACCTAGAGTCTTGAATTTGATTGCATGTTATTCTTGGTTTGAACAAGAGATTGTGAATTGAGTATTTCATTATTGAATGTGGTTTGATTATGTATCGAGTAATGTTAAGTGCATGAGAAATCCAAGCTTAGTATTGCCCGTTGTCTTCCTATCACATGATATTGATCGGACATATAGTCTTTGCATATTTAGTTTGTCTCTATGATTCCTTATTGCTTATTTACCAATGGTTAGGCGGATTCACGTTCTCCCTAGTGTTTTAGTTTATTGATTTATTCATCTCATTAGTAGTTATTTAGAACACCATCTTTCATTTGACTTCGAACTAGCTTAGGTTTTAAGATTGATTTGCAATTACTCCCGTTCTTCGTGGACCGAACCTTTATTTGCCATTGTACTGGCTATAGGGTGTTCGTATAAATATTGTTTGATTAAGAGTTATATTGTGCGACCAATTTAACGCTTGTCAAAATGGCGCCGTTGCCGGGGAACAGTGTTTGATAATTGCTTTTTGATTTCTTGAGTCTAGTTCTTAAAACAAAAATACAAAAAGATTTTTCTTTTTAGCTACACTTGTAGCCCTGCTATTTGATTGGTTTGGTTAGTGTGTATGCGCAGGTCTAAACAGGGAGAGTTAAAACCCTTCGATCCTGAAATCAAGAGGACTTTGAAAAGCAATCGAAAATCCAGATCGAAGTCATTAAACTCTCAAGGAAAAGAAACCGGCCCAAGCACACAACCAGTTCCAATGACAGATAATCAGCCACCACCTAATCGGCCACCACCTAATCGGCCACCACCACGACCCCTTAAGAAGTTGGGAACTCCCGGGGCATATAGAGCTTCAAGTGGGATTGCTCCACCCACCACTGAAGCCAATGACTTCGAGATCCGGCCGGCCATGATCACCCTTATCGAACAAAGGCATTTTAGCGGTGCCAAGAATGAGAGCCCTTTGGCTCATCTGAACGAGTTTGAGAAGTACTGCAACACTATTAAAGTCAATGGGGTGACTCAAGAGTTCGTGAGATTAAAGCTTTTCCCATTTCACTCATTGGGAGAGCTCTCAAATGGTTAGAGAAGGAGGTTAAACCAAACACTCTACATACTTGGGATGATGTCACGACAAAATTTTTGGGAAGATTCTATTCTCAGAAGAAGACGGCCGATGCTAGAGCTTTGATCCAAGGATTTCGGCAAAGGAGTGGGGAGTCAATCTATGAAGCATGGGAAAGGTACAAGGAGTAACAAAGAGAGTGCCCGCACCACGGAATTCCAACATACCAGGTGCTACAGATATTCTATGGAGGATTGAGCCCTCAAGGGAAAACCAGTTTGGATGCGGGAGCAGGTGGCCCAATCAGGAACAAAACCGAAGAGCAAGTCATAGATATCATAGAATATATGGTACGACACCACATGGATTGGCAAGATGGAGAGCGGGAAGCTACGAGCAAGAGTGGAGGAGCGGTCTATTCGGTAGACCACCTTAATGCAATCGGAAATCTGACATCACAAATTGCAAATCTAGGAAAGGAGATGTCAATTATTAAAGATAAGCTCGACGCCGCACCGCATCAAAATCTTCCTTCCTATTCTAAGGAGAGAGGTACGAATTCTAACTCCCATAATATGCCTACTGGATGTATATTCTATGAAAATTGTGGGTCTTATGACCATGATACTTCTGCCTGTAACTTGGATTCCCAATTTCAATCTAATTGCAATGATGGTAATGAATTTGAAAACGAACAAGTCAACGCCTTGTCTTATGATAATAGACCTAGGAATGACAACAACAGATACTTACCACCAAATCAAAGGGGGGAACAATCATAATCAACAAGGTAATAATTTTGATTACCAACAGCAAAACCAGTGGGGAAACAGGAACCAAAGGGACCAAAATCCCTAAGGATCCTATAATCAACATGGTAATTATGGTAATCAAAATCAATACCAACAAAATGCAGGAAATCAGGCTAATCAAGGGCAATATAATCAAAACATGAATGCCAATAACAGGGGAAATTGGAATAACAATGCTAATAGGAACTTCCAAAATCAAAATCCCCAACAATCTAATGCGCGTGGTTCCTGAGCCCCTAATGACAATTACTATGACCAAGGACCACCGCAAAGATCTAGTTTGGAGGAGATGATGGAAGCATAATCTAAAATGTTCAACACTTTCATGGCCACTAGTGATAAAAAGTTTAGTGAAGTGATGACACATAACAAAATGCTTGAAACCCAGATTTCCCAGTTGGCTAGTGCTATAAAAGATGGGGTTGGAGTTTCCAAACTCCTGCCTCAAGGTATTGACCCTTAAAATTCTGTGAATGCTATCACCACTAGGAGTGGAAAAACATTAATAGGGAGCGATAAAGTACCACCTAAGAATCAACCTGAGACTCCACCTATCACTGATAATGTTGTTGAAAGTGAGAATGAGAGGACCATAGAGAATGATAAAATTAATGAGGTCCCAAAAGAACAGGAGGGAACACAAGCCAAAGAACCCAATTTATTGCAAAAACTCCCTTACCCCCATAAGTTCGTGAGGCACAAGCTAGATGTTCAATTTGGTAAGTTTTTGGAGACTTTGAAACAAATCCACCTTTCCATACCATTCACTGATGCTATAAAGCAAATGCCTAATTATGCTAGATTTTCAAAAGATATTTTGAGTGATAGAAGGAACTGTGATGGGGTAGAAACTGTTAACCATACTGCGAATTGTAGTGCAATCATTATGAATAAAATGCCTCCTAAATTAGGAGATCCAGGTAATTTCTCAATCCCTTGTGCTATTAATAAGATTAAAATTGATAATGCATTATGTGATCTTGGGGCTAGTGTTAGTCTTATGTCATATTTTGTGTATCAACGTTTGGGTAGGAGAACTTCTTCCCGTCAACATTACCCTGTAGTTAGCTGATCGCTCGATCAAAATCCGTAAGGGTAAGGTGGAAGATGTTCCCCTACGGGTTAGGAAATTTGTAATACCTGTTGCTTTTGTGGTTTTGGAAATGGGTGAGGATAGTCATATACCTATTATTCTAGGACGACCTTTCCTAGCTACCTTAGGTGCTCTCATTGATGTGAATAGTGCTAAGATTTCTTTAAAGGTAGGGGAGGAAGTTTTAGATTTCGATTTAAATAAAAGCATGCAATATCCTTGCTCTAGTTCCGAAAACTGCATGATGATTGACACTATTGATTCTATTGTTTCTAGTATGCATACACAATTGCTCTCTACTAACCATGATCTTGAGCCAAGTGACACCGAAGAAAACAGGGACATGGAGGAGAAAATTCTAGATGGAGATGAAGGTGAACACAAGTACATGGAGATCACAACCAAGTATGCACTTGCTATGGCCGCTGCAAAAGAGGTAAATGAGGCCCCTAAGGTAGAATTAAAGCCTCTACCAACACATCTAAGGTACGAATTTCTTGGTCCTAATTCAACTTACCCTATCATCGTGAATTCTTCTTTAGATGCGGATCAAACTTGGAAGTTATGTGATGTATTGAGAGAGCATCAAAGTGCTATAGGCTATACCATTGATAACCTCAAGGGTATTAGTCCTGCTATATGTATGCATCACATAGCTCTCGAGGATGATTCAAGGCCTTCCATAGAGAGGCAAAGGAAACTCAATCCTCAAATGGGGGAGGTGGTGAAGAAAGAGATCACCAAACTCCTTGATGCAGACATCATTCTCCCCATTTCGAGCTCTAGATGAGTTTTCCCTGTGCATGTTGTCCCTAAGAAGGGGGGAATGACTGTAGTTGAGAATGAGAATGGTGAACTCATCTCAAATAGAACGGTAACCGGATGGCGGATGTGCATAGACTATAGACGTCTAAACGCATTAACCAAAAAGGACCACTTTCCCCTTCCATTTATTGATCAAATGCTCAAAAGACTAACTAGGCACAAGTACTATTGCTTTCTTGACGGTTATTCAGGGTTTTTCCAAATACCTATCAACCCCGATGACCAAGAGAAAACCACTTTTACTTGTCCATATGGTACATTTGCTTACAGGAGAATGCCTTTCGGTCTATGCAATGCACCGGGCACCTTTCAAAGGTGTATGATAAGCATTTTTGGGGACATGTTGGAAGCCGAGATGGAGGTTTTCATGGATGATTTTTCAACTGGAGGAACATCTTTTGATGATTGCTTAGTAAATTTGGGGAAGTGCTTGCAACGATGTGAGAAAGTGAACTTGGTCCTCAACTGGGAGAAATGTCACTTCATGGTAGAGGAAGGAATTTTCCTCGGTCACAAGATTTCAAATGCCGGGATAGAGGTAGATAAGGCAAAGGTCGAAGTCATCGCAAAACTACCACCACCGGTCAATGCAAAAGGGGTACGACAGTTTTTAGGGCATGTGGGTTTCTACAGGCGGTTTATAAAGGATTTCTCTCTAATAGCCAAGCCTTTAAATGCCCTATTTTAAAAGGAAGCCGATTTCAAGTTTGATGAAGAGTGCTTACATGCTTTCAACACACTTAAGAAAGCTTTGATCTTGGCTCCGATAGTGCAAGGACCAAGATGGGACCTACCGTTCGAGTTGATGTGTGATGCAAGTGACACGGCTATTGGGGGTGTTCTTGGGAAGAGAATTGAAAAGAGGCTTCATGTGATCTACTATATGTCAAAGACCTTGAATGAAGAACAACGGAACTACACCACCACGGAGAAAGAGTTTCTAGCCATCGTTCATGCTTTCGAGAAGTTTTGGGATTACCTCGTTGGTTCCAAAGCAATTGTCTACACCGACCATGCTGCTATCAAGTACTTAATTTCGAAAAAGGAGTCCAAACCGCGTCTCCTCCGATGGGTCGCAGATCACCTTTCTTTGCAACAATTTCATGTAGAGATACGAGACAAGAAGGGGGTCGAAAATGTGGTCGCGGATCACCTTTCACGCATGGAAAGGGAGAAACAAGATGATGATGGGGTACCCATTTGTGATGAATTGAAAGATGATGTCTTATATCTCATTAAGGAAAAAGGATTACCTTGGTTCGCGGATTTGGTAAACTACTTAGCTTGTGGGGAGCTCCTTCCCGATTACACCAAAAACCAAAGGAAGAAGCTTAGGCGAGACGCTAGACATTACATTTGGGATGACCCGATTGTGTTCAAAAGAGGTGTAGATGGTCTACTAAGAAGGTATGTTTCGGATGATGAAACTCAAAGTGTGCTGAAAATGTGTCATTTCAATCCTTGCGGAGGTCACATGGGGGCAAACAAGACAACTCAAAAGGTTTTGCAATGTGGACTATGGTGGCCTCACATCTTTAGAGACTCGTGGGCATTTGTGAAGACATGTGATGCGTGCCAAAGAAGTTGAAACGTGTCAAAGAAGAATGAAATGCCCCAACAACCCATACTTGAACTAAAAATCTTTAATGTTTGGGGCATAGACTTTATGGGACCTTTCCCTTTATCCCGTGGGAACCAATACATACTTGTGGCAGTGGATTATGTGTCAAAGTGGGTGGAAGCAATCGCCTCCCCAACAAATGACCATAAGGTGGTAGTGAAGCTCTTCAAGAAGATCATATTTCCAAGGTTTGGGGTTCCTAGAGCGCTAATAAGTGACAACGGTTCACACTTTGGGCATGGGGCTTTTCAAAGAATGCTTCGCAAAAATGGAGTCCATCAACGGTTCGGGACAACCTATCACCCTCAAACTAGTGGGCAAGCGGAAGTCTCTAACCGACAGATTAAAGCTATTCTTGAGAAGACGGTTGCAAAGAATAGGAAGGATTGGTCCGACAAGCTAGATGATGCACTTTGGGCATATCGGACAGCTTTCAAAACCCCTATTGGCACAACCCCATATCGTTTGGTCTACGGGAAAGCATGTCACCTTCCGGTCGAACTAGAACACCGCGCTCAACGGGCAATCAAGAAAATAAACTTCGATTTAGCAAGCGCGGGGGAGAAAAGAATGTTAGACCTTCACGAGCTGGAGGAACTTAGATTGGATGCGTATGATAATGCAAGCCTCTACAAAACGCGATCCAAGGAGTGGCATGACCGGAAAATAGAGCGAAAGGTATTCAATGTAAGAGACAAGGTCCTTTTGTACAATTCCCGGAAGAAACTTTTCCCCGGTAAGTTGATGTCAAGATGGAGGGGACCATTCACCGTTAAGGCAGTTCTTCCTTCCGGCGCGGTCGAACTCTATGATTCAAGTGGCTTTCAATCTTTTACGGTAAATGGGAAAAGATTAAAGATATACTATGAAGGAGCCCATGTTGGTGTAATTGATGTGTTCCAATGCGGTCACACGAGTTGAATGTGACCACGTCAAGCTATCGACGTTAAACTTAGCGCTTCCGGGAGGCAACCCGATCTTTTTGCTTTTTCTTAGAGTAGTTTTGGTGAGAGCAGATTAGATTAGGTCGTTGGACTAACTGTCCCTCTACCAAACAATATTTTTATACCTAAACCTACACTAGACAAGTCTAATGGTAAGTAAAGGGTCGATCCGCAGAGACGGCTAAACTATCGTCAACACTACCGCTAACTAAGCTAGGTCAAAGGAGATATGAGGGGTGGATTAAAACAAAAGATGATAGCTAACTAACTACGGAATTAGAACCTAAGAAATAAATTCACTAGGAAAGGGGAATCAAGCATAATTAATGTGACGAGCACAAGCATAGCAATAGGCATGGACATTCGCAATAAAATGCAAGGGGAAACTCTTAATCATCTAGGTCTCTCCCGAGCACGCTATACAATTAAACACCCAATCTCGGCCAAAGGCTCGTGATCAACTCAAGGGGTTCTCTTCTACCTAAATAGCTCTTTTCCAAGCAACTAAATAGGGTAGCAATTAAATTATGCATTCAATTAACCAAAGTGAAAGCAAGCATTAACGCACCTCAATGAGCACTTCCAATTCATCAAGAAATAACCATACACACCGATATACTAGCACTAATAAAATGCAAACAAACACTATTGATTATCTAATCAGTCAAGTAGATGAAATTGGAGAATTGCCTAACAACCTAGGTCACTCTCGCACACACTAGGCCATTAGACTCTCAACCCCGCCTATGAGGTCGTGGTCAACCAAGCAACAAAATTCTTCTATTAAACTAGCTCACTCTCGCACAACTAGCATAATAGCAATTATATCATGATATCGATTGGCTAAAAAGACACCAAGAATTAAGCCCTTCATTCTTAGTTCAATACACCAACAATCCCCATCAAACCATCAATAAAGTGTTCATTTTGCACATTAATTAACAATCATCCCTAACCCTAGCTAGGAAACTAAACTAACATGACTAGATAAAAAAAACAAAGAAACTAAATCCATCTAAACTAACAAGAATAAAGAAGAACAATCAAGAAACCAATTAAACCAAACCAACAAGAACAATTAAACCTAAACAATTAAACTAAGTAAACAAGAAATTGGGAAAACATTAAACTAAGAACAAAATCAATAACAAGTGCAACTTAATTAAAACAATAATTATAGAAAATAATAAATGAGATAGAGTTTAGAATGCTCATTGAAGTATTGAAAAGGAATCCAAAATAATGTCACATTTTGCATCTTCAACCTCTTCAATCCACCATTGAAGCTCTTCACTTTCTCTCTCTAAACTACTCTTAAACTAAATTACAAAACAAAGATAAAACTAAATCTAAGCCTTAATCTAAGTGATAAAATGATGGAGAAGGCAAAGGGGTTTCATCCCCTCAAAGAGGAGAGAAGACCCCAAAAACTCCCCCCTTAGGAAGTCTAAGAAGTGCTCTCTTTATATTACAAGAAGAGAAAGAAAGAAATCAAAAAATAAGCTCGTAAAAGACCCAGAACCCCGCGCCCGCGGCGGGTATGGCCGCGCCCGCGGTACCCAGAGCCGCGCCCGCGGCAAGGCATCTCCAGAAAATGGCAAAGTTGGGGAAAGCAGAGGGCCGCGCCCGCGGCAAAAATAGCCGCGCCCGCAGAGCCTGGCAGCGTCTTGCAGATTCAAACGACCATAACTTTTGTTCTAGGAAGCCTCTTGGGGTGTGAGACCTACTGTTGGAAATCTCTTCAAGTCTAGTTTCCAACGCAATTTGATTCGCCTCAATCCGATGTGTAGATAAAAAGGTATGGCTGAAAGAGTGAACAAGACTTGGTTTAAGGCCTTCTACGAGCTTCAAACTTTCTTGTCTCAAGCTTCTTAGCTTCAAGATTCTTCTATTGAACTTTCTTTCCTTTTCTCGGGTCATAGACATCAAAGAAAGCGTCAAGAACCTACACAAATAGACCAAGAGAGAAAAGAGTGAAAGTACACATAGAAAAATTTCCAAATCAAGCTAGAAACTGAGCAAAAAAGCATATTATTCACAACTAAGGCCTAATACCATAAACTAGGAAAAATATAACTAAAAAAAGACTAAAAGGAATAGAAATAACAAAGAAACACTGAAATAAACCTAAAACTAAGGGAGAAAAACGCCCTAATATGTGTCATAAATGACAATTATCAAGTTTCTTTTGTTTTTCTTCTTGTTTGTTTTAGCTTCTAATTTTTTTTTTTTTTTCGTGTGATGTTTGTGTGTGTTTTTGTGTAGGTGAAAGACTAGTTGGAGGTAGGAAGGATGACAGTGAATCATGCCTTAGAGGAAGAAGAAGGATGAAGAGTGCAGCAGTCAGCACAGCCGTGCCAGAAATGGCATAACCGTGCTAACAGTTAGACAGTCTCAAAAAGGATTCAGCACGGTCGTGCTAAATTTGGCACGCCCGTGCTAAAACTTAAAAAGCCTACTGACATGCCTGCACGGCCGTGCCAAATATGGCACGCCCGTGCCACCAGTTGAACAAAATTGAAAAAACTTACTGCCATGCCAACACGGCCGTGCCAAATATGGCACGGTCGTGCAGCACGGGTAACCTCTTCAGAACGCGCTTCTTTTAAAGCCCTATTTTCCTCTTATTTCCCCATTCTCCTTATCTCACCTCCAATATCTCCTACCCTTTTCTCTCTCTAGCAAACCCTAAACCCCAAATCTCCTCCCCAAATTCGCACAACAAGCACTAAACCACTCGTTCTTCTTCAAGATTTTCGCAATCTCAAGCATTGAAGCACACTTTGAGCTCGTGGAAGCAGCTACGGATCCCTACAATTCGTCACACACAAAATTTCGTGGAGTATGGGTGAATTCATTCTTATACTCTCCTATTATCGCCGTTTTACTTAATTTCCCCTTGCTAATATTGCTAAATTGCTATTTCTATTTTCTTCATTGTTCAATACTTGCTTGCATTCGTGATTGTTGTGGTTTAGTTGTCTTGATAGAACTCATATATTGCATGCTAGGGTTTGATTGCCTATAGTTAGAGTAACTCCTATTGAATTGTTGCTTCGATTGTTTGTTCTTGCATTGCTAGGTTTAGGTTTAATTTCATTGATTAAACTTATTTTACTTGGTAATTTTGTTTAGTATCATTCAACCAAGCATGCCAAGAACCAAAAACCCAAGTAGGAGGCCGCGTCGGGACGAAGGGCCCTCAACCGTGGTTCCACCACCGGTGGATACCATGGGAATTAGTTTTGGAAACCCGTCCTTTATGGACAATTTTGTGAATTTGTCCCTTCCCCTGATTCGGCCTACTAAATTCTACGACCCTTTAGCCGCTAAAGCTTTAGGTATTGAGGACGATATGACTCAATTGTTCACGTACACTTACTTTGATACTTGGTTACATATGCATGCACTCACTTATAAGAGGCTTACCCTAGAATTTTTGTCATCTTTGTATGTCCACCGGGATGAGAATAACTCCCCCTGGTACATGACCTTCCAGCTTATGAACTACGGCACCATCACCATGACCGTAGCCCAAGTAAACACCGCCTTTGGATGGCACTCCGACCTGAAATACAGTCCTAAGGATGGCCATTCCAAACACTATGAACCCGGTCTATTTTGGCGTCAGATTACAGGGAAGCTAGATAGAGACCCCCGGAGAGATAAGGCAACCTCTATTGTCAACCCCGCCTTTAGATTAGCCCATAGAACCTTTTCTTCAACTATCTTCGCTAGGGGGATAGTTCGGGGGTGGTGTCCATTAGGGAGCTTCAATTCCTGTGGCACCTCACTAGGGGGGATGGGCGACTTGATATGGGGGCTTAGTTGCTAGGCCACCTAGATGGTGTAGCTAAGGGGAGGGGTGCGATTACCATAGGGGGCAGATCACCATCCTAGCCTAGTTTAACGGTATTGATTTTTGTGATTTGCAGGCTATTGCAGGGTCGACCAGGTTGGACATGCGCACTCTAAAAGCCATGAAATGGCTTGATGAGACCACTGTGCCTGACTGCTACCTATGGCTCGTAGCAGGAAAGCCATACGCTTATCTTCCCGATCCAAAGAGGACGGTGGTCTACAACATGGACAACTGGATCTTTGACCCAAATTTCATTTGGCATGAGGATGGTAATACTGAGTACGTTGACCGTGATCCTCAGCCTCAGCCTGGAGATGAGCAGGCCCACGAGGGCCAAGATGGTGGTGATGATGATGATGATGATAGCCCAGATGAGGCCCAGCGGATCCCAGCACAGGATTATGCCTCGATCCGCCAAGGTTTAGATGATTTGCGGAACGAGGTGGCGGGTTTGAGATTGACAAACTCGGATATGGTCGCCGCCTTCAACGCATTGAGGGAGAGTGTCGACAGAATGGCCACCTTCCTGCCTCGTGACCCGGGCGGCCCCAGTTCTTGATCCGACCTTGCTTTCTTTACCCCTTTCCCCACCTTTGTAAGTCCTTGATGTGTAAACATTGAGGACAATGTTTGATTCAAGCTTGGGGGGGGGATCTTACTTGAGTTTGTTGTTGAGGAGTTTGGAATTTTGGTAGTCTAGTCTTTAATTGCTTTTTCTTTTTACAAAAAAAAAAAATACAAAAAAGATTTACTGCTTTCTTAGGACTACTCTTAATTCGTTTATTAGTATGTTTCTTCTTTTTGCAGCTTGGGATCGTTTGAGAAGCGGCATGATTACGCAGAACCAGTTTATGGCCGCTAATTGGAGCTCCCGGGAGGCAAATTTGGTGAGATCTTTTCCTTTTTCTCTTTGTGTGCTTAGGATAGTTTAGTTTAGGAAGAAGTTGAATGGTTCGAGGATGTTTGATCGGTTCTAGGGAACCTGGGATCGTTGATGTTCATATCAATTGATCACTTGTTTGTCGATTGGGATTATTATGTGATTTTCATGCCTCTTTATGAGCCATTTAGCTTGTTTAGATTACTTAGTTGTGTATATATGTGTGCAATATAGGAAAAGCTTCTGTCATGAGGATGTGTAGTCTAGTTTATATGATTTGCCTCATAGTCTTTTCCTATATTTTTGGATCGTGATAAACTTGCCTATTTGCAAAAACTTTTGGAATAATGCCCATATTTGGATTTGAAACGTGAATGAATGTGTGTGGAATGTCTATTTCTACCTAAGCCAGTGATGAATTCACAGTTTGAGTCTATTATTGATCAATGTAGACGAGTCTAGGCGAAGGTAGTTGGTGTTTCGGGGTTTTCTGATGTCCTGCGGGAGAGTTACAATTCCGAGACTGGAACCGGACGCCTGTACCTGCAAAACAACGGAGACTCCTGGTGGTGGGAGTTCTGCCTCCAACGGTCAAGTTAGTACTTGTTTAAGGAGTAATTAATGCGGAAATTAAAGTGATTGGGTCTCTCTAGGTGAGAGTGTTTAATCTAGGTAATCTGCTTTTTTAGCGTGATCAGCCTGTAATCTCCCTTAATGAGGATTAAGGGAGGTATTTATAACCTCGGGAAACGTGCCAATCTAGGTTTAGGTTAACCTTGGGCTGATTGGGCTTCCCTCGGAAGTTGGGCCTAGGTGACCGGTTATCCCAGGTGTCATGGGAAGGACACGTGTCGTGTCGTAATTGGTCCATGGTGGACGGATCATTGCTTGACACGTGGCAGGCTCCTATTGGCCCATGTGACGGACACATGGCGGAACCTGATTGGTCCACTTGTTAGATGGTGATTGGTGGGGAAATATCCCCTAATCATTTGCCCCTCACAGGTGGCACGTGACTGGTCACGTGTTACCTGTGACAGGTATCGCCCTGTAACAGGCGACGACCTGCTACATGTGTTAGTCGGCGAGAGGCCGAGAGATTCTCCCACCAAAATTTTGAATTCTAGAAGTGACCCTTCGCCTTCTCACTTCGCCTATATAAAGGAGTGTTGACTTCGGTCATTTTCACACTTGAAAACCTTGTGAGAGAACATTCGAACCCCTGAACTTGCTCTGACATTTTGGACCCTTTCTGCCTACCGCCTGCTATGACAAGCCGACTGCACAGGATTTTCAGAACTTCATCAATCGTCACTCGTTCAGGTAACCGTCGGTTCTCTTACTCTTAATTTTCTCTTTACTTTATTCTTTTTTGAAATGGCACCACGGAAGCACACGACACGACCTAGGTTAGTGATCAGCCGGTCACTGGGGACGGCTGAATCTAGGACTAGGAGTGCCGCCTTCCCTTTTCTGGACCCATCTTTGCCCTTTATACAAAGTCCGACTGTATCTGTGTCTATGCAGAGCATGATGGCCAGGACAAAAAAGACTGCCAGGATCTCAAACTCTGACGGCTCCTCCCACAGGGTGCCGATTAGTGAAACATCTGACCAGGCGCCAGATGTGGAGGTGAAACAAAGCGGCTTGAAAGCCGACAGTTCTGAGGGAGGAGTCAAAGTGACCCCTTCCCATTTTACAGTTGACAATTCTTCATTCTCTCCTGCTCCTTTTAAAGGAGAGGAGGCGGGCCCCTCCAGGAGAGGGGAAGAGTCGTCCTCTTCGGACTCGTCAGAGGACGAATCCGAGTCTAGCTCTTCTGGCCATGCTTCTCTGGACACAGAAGAGAAAAACAGTCGCCTGCAAGAGGCGAGGCTTTCTCACGCAGTGGAGAAGGGGGACGATTGGGCGGAGCCATCCGCCTCTCACCGAGAGCAAAATACCCCCTACTACTGCACGGTACCTCGGGGCCGGATCACGGCCATGAAAGAGAAAGTGGAGAGCTTTATCGCAAACCACACAATGGGCCCCGGCTTTTTAGTGTTTGTGCCGGATCCAGAAGACACAGTCGTCTGGCCGGCTGGTACCAGTTATGATAGCGCCTGCTTTGGCTGCTACGAGGCGGCCATCAAGGCTGGGCTGCGCTTCCCACTACATCCGGCTGTTCAGCGGATCTTGGATGGGTATGAGTTGGGGTTATGGAAGTTAGCCCCAAACTCCTGGGTCAACGTACTCGGCTATGTGGTCGGGTGCAAACTGCACAGGGTGGAGCCGAGCTTCGAGGCTTTCGCCCACATGAACTACCTCAGCCGGACCCCTAAGGCAGGCGGTACCGGCTGGTATCAATTGACGAGCCACAGGGGCTACCTCATGACGAGAGGTGAAGCAAACAAATGGAAGGACTGGCGGAGCACCTTCCTCATCATTGAGAGTTAAGACACAGAGCTGAACAAGCGCTTCAACAGGTGGAACAGGAATCCGCCCCTTCTTGCAGGCGGCCGCAGCATGCCGCCTGTTCCCTCGAAGGCTAAGAAAGAGATCCTAGATAAAGGACTCTTCAAAGTAGAGGCGAAGGTGAACTCTACTTCAGGGGTACGAGAGCAAGTACCCCTGCACTGCGTCCTGAGCTTCAAATGGCTCTACGACGAGTACTTTTTGGCCGCCTGTGGCTCAGCAGTCGGTGCTCAAGAGGTAGCCGGCCTGTCGAATACTCTGTTGTTCCATGCATTTCTTGTTATGACTTATTAACTTTGCTATTTGTTTTTGCAGCGGACGCTACGAGCAAAATTACCGCCTCCAAGATTGCGGCGACCATGTTGCGGGCCTCCATCATCCAACAGTCTTCAACCGACTCCCCCAACAAGGGGGCACCCTTGGTGGGCTTCAAACCTTTCACCCTCTTTTTGGAGTTGTGTTTATGTATATACTGACTCTTTTCTTCTTTTTTAGACGGGCGCTCCAAGAGCTCTTCTTCCCAACAGCCGGACCCCAAGGCCCGGAGGACGACTGTTGCGAGCTCTCCTGGTTCTGCCAGGAAACATGCGGCGGCTGAGAAACAGCCGGCCACTCCTTCTAAAACTCCAATTGGGCCGCCTAGAAGTATGAAGCTGTCTTTGTGAATTTAGACTTGTTCCCTTCTTTACTAGGTCTAACTCGTTTGTTTATGGTTGATGCAGCCGGCCCTCAGGAGCCTGACTTGGTCGAGGTGGCCAAGTCTATGATCAAGGCCATACCTCCAGCTGAAAGGGAGGCGGTCAGGGGTGTCGGCACCCTTGACCTAGACTGGATTGCAGGGGTCCTTGCTGAGGTATACTTAGCATATTTTTGAGTATTTGAATTCCAGGACGCCTGTTTTCTTTTTTGTTTGGAAAATGACGCTTGTTCCCCTTTTTACTTAGGCCCTGCTCCGAGTGAACAGCCTTCGCAAGCCTCTTGACCGGAAGAACAAAAAGGTAAAGGCTGCAAAAGCTATGGCCGCCTCTGACTGTGATAAGGCAATGTTTCAAATTGCCCAAAATGAAGTTCTGACTGTGATAAGGCAATGTTTCAAATTGATATTCTTTATTATCAGGCGCAGGCTACCGCCGCTATCCGGGCTCAGTTAGAGGCGACCCAGAAGAGGAATAGCGAGCTGGAGGCGACCATCAACAACCTCAAGGCCGAGCTGAGACCTCTTCGCCAAAAGATGTCCTCCTACGAAACCTTGGAGAAATCCTTGGCGAGCGTAAAGGTACGCCTGGTGACCCAGGAGAAGAGTCTTACTCAGGAGCTCTCGGAGAAGGCCGAGAAAGAAAAGAAAGAGCTGGTCCGGGAGATGATGGAAGACTCTGCTCAAATCCAGCGCATGACTTGGGGCCGCCTCTTCCCCAATGCCGACTTTGCCTCATGGGAAAAAACGTACCGCCAGTGTTCTGATAGATATAATCAAGAGATCCTGGCGGCTGCTGAGGAAGAGGCGTTGGAAGACGAGTTGGATGAGGAGGAGCAGCCGGTAGTGGCGCTTGTGCCGCTTGGGGGTAATGCATCAAAGAAGGATGCAGCTGAAGCCGAGTCCAGCAAGAAGAGTGCTGACTAGGCGGCGGCTGCTGATATTGAAAATCTGCCCCCTTCTTAAGCTTTATGTCTTCTTTCCACGGCCTGCGTGCTGTTTGTTTTTATTTACCCGGCCAGGGGGCCGGGGCTCTGAATATTTTGTCGGTCTTTAATGGCCGGCTTCTTTTTAATGATTTTTTTTTGTTTTGCTTCAAATTTGTATATTGAATATTCTGATATCCAATTGTACACTATACCGATTGTTTTACATGGCCGATAGTTGCAAACAGGTACGGATAGTTAGTCACGCCGCCTATGCCCCTGGACGACTGGTTGTCTGTTTCCAGGCTAGACGATCAGTCGGCCATTTATCCAATCGGTATTCGAACCATTTTAAAGACTGGATCCCCTTTAGGCAGGCGGTTCTGTCATATAAAATTAACCAAGTAGGAAAGTGGTTTCCTACTTGTCATGTTTTTAGGCTAGAGACTTTAGGCCGTCTAGGCCGACTATATGAACACCTTTTTAATTTCAAACTAAAATTTTTAGGGAGTGACCAAGTAAACATGATTGTTACCTAGTCGCCAAGTAACTGAGTAGTAGAGGTATCAAGCGGTGGATACCGGTTGCTCCCCTTTATTCGCCAATGTTTGTTGGCTTTTAACTCATAAGTTGTTAACCTAGCAGGAGTAGTGGTTGAGAGCCCCTGTTTGCTAAAAACAGGCGGACGACTCATACCTTTTAGGCTCCATACTAAGTTTGAGAGAGTGACTATGAGTTAACTTTGGAGTTACTCAGTCGCCGTCACTCCTGCTTGAGTAGTAAAGGTACCAGGCGGCGGAGGCCGGCTGAACCTTTTGATTCGCCAATGATTGTTGGCTATTAACTCAAGAGGTACCCCCTGCATTTATCCCAAGTAATACAGGCGGTCATCTGACTCAGATGTCAACTGCTACCACTGGTTTGGTTAGTGATAGAGTTATCCTTGTCTCAAAAACGGCTACGTGGTTGCCCTTGGGGACAGTCGTATAGGTGCCGTGTAATTAGTTTATAGAGCAATGTTCCACCCAAAAGTCGTATTAGTATTGAAGATTGGATCAGTTGGCTTGGCGCCTGGTCTGATCATTCGGCCTGTGACCTTGGTTAGTTCTTGGTGAACGTAGGTGCTAAGTAAGAGGAGGGTAGCCGCCTGTTTAGGCACAGGGTCGGCCAGGCCCTAATCTTTTTTAGCTAAGTATAAGGGGGGTGGCTGTGTGCTTTGGAACCAGTCGGCTACTTCTATGGAGAGTAGCCGACTATATGTCCTGACGACATGCCCCTATGGTGATAGAGTAAAATACTCAATGGAGAGTAGCCGACTGTAAAGGTACAGGCGGCATGCCCCTCTGAAGGTAGAGTAAAATACTCAATGGAGAGTAGCCGACTGTAAAGGTACAGACGGCATGCCCCTCTGAAGATAGAGTGAAATACTCAATGGAGAGTAGCCGACTGTAAAGGTACAGACGGCATGCCCCTCTGAAGATAGAGTAAAATACTCAATGGAGAGTAGCCGACTGTAAAGGTACAGACGGCATGCCCCTCTGAAGATAGAGTAAAATACTCAATGGAGAGTAGCCGACTGTAAAGGTACAGGCGACATGCCCCTCTGAAGATAGAGTGAAATACTCAATGGAGAGTAGCCGACTGTAAAGGTACAGACGGCATGCCCCTCTGAAGATAGAGTGAAATACTCAATGGAGAGTATCCGACTGTAAAGGTACAGACGACATGCCCCTCTGAAGATAGAGTAAAATACTCAATGGAGAGTAGCCGACTGTAAAGGTACAGACGGCATGCCCCTCAGTAAAATACTCAATGGAGAGTAGCCGACTGTAAATGTATAGGCGACCTGCCCCTCTTAAGTAAGAATAAAAACTGAGTATGGAGAGTAGCCGACTGTTTGGTAGTAGGCGTGCCCCTCTTAGTACAAAATTGAATATTAAGTATGCAAACTTTTATTAAGTAGCCCTTGACTATTTACATCATTCAAAAGAAATATGATCATCCGGCAGGGTACCGTTTGTCAGATATGCCCTGATTGGATCCATCCAGGTTGAGCTTCTGTCTAGGATGCCTTTCTCTTCTTGCCGCCTGCTTCTTGAACAGGCGCACTCTCCTTGACATTGTCAAGGTCTGTTTTTCCACCACTTGACCCAGTGGCCATAACAGTGGGCTTGACATCCGAGAGATAACACTCTCGGGCCATCCTCTGATCTCCCCTTAGGGACCCGACTGTTCCATTATCCCTCTCAAACTTGAGCAACATAAGAGATGGGATTATAACAGCCTTGGAATTATTCAGGGTTGGTCGTCCCACAATCATGTTGTAGGCCGAGAGTTCTTTTACTACCAGGAACTGGACTACCATGTGTCGTCCTTCCCCTTTTTCGCCCAGGCGGATGGGTAAATCCACTCGTCCCACTGGGTGGACGACTCCTCCTCCAAACCCTACTAAAGGGTGGGATGCCGGATGTATGCAATCAGTCTGATATTTTAGTTTCGACAGACATTTGCTATTGATGAGATCTGAGGAGCTTCCGGTATCTATGAGGATTCGGCCAACTCTCTGGTTGGCCACTTTACATTCAATAACGATAGGGTCGTCATGCGGCCCTCTTACCCCTCCTAGATCTTCTTCAGTGATGACAATCTCAGAAAATGAATATTTGGAGGGTCGTTCTTGGTGAACGGAATTTACATCTAACCGTCTGATATTGTCTTTGTTACCCCTAATAGTGGGGCCGCCTCCTGAGAAGCCGCCTGCAATGGTGTAGACGACTGCATCATCTGTATCGGAGCTGTCGGCCTTTTGATTCTTTTTGGCCGACAGCTTTTTTGAGGAAGTGTTCCCCGTAGATTTCTTGACATAAGTGTCAAGATCACCTTGCTCAGCCAGGCGGTCCAGATACCGCATGAGACTGATGCATTCATTGGTGTGATGACCAACATCTTCATGATAAGCACATAATTTTTCTTGGTTCCGGTTGTTTGCAGAACCCTTCATGGGGACCGGCTTCTCAATTGAGATCCGTCCCTTGATTTCCTTTAGGATAAACTGGCTATCCTTGTTAAACGCATACTTTGGGGAGTATGGTTTGAATTCTTTTTTCTTTCTCTGGGCCGGCTGTTTAGAGGAATCAGCCGCCCAAACCTCTTTTCTCTTCTCGTCTTTGTTTGACGACTGTTTCTGTCGTCCTTCTCTTTTGTCGGACCTTCTCTCGTCTGACTGTTTTACCGTACTACAAAGATCAGTCGCCTGTATATAAGCTTCCGCTTCAATCAAGGCCTCTTGAAGAGTCGCCACCCTCTTTCGGACCAAATCAAATTTGAAGGTCGACCCCTCTTTGAGACCTCTGAAAAAATCAGTATAGGCTACTTCATCCGGTAACCCTTGAATCTGTATTCTCATCAGGTTAAACCGCCTGATGTAAGAACGAAGCCCCTCCTTCTCGCCCTGCTGAATTGTTCCTAAATCAAGAGTCGTCTTCTTCGCAGGGATGTTCATGGCGAAGTTGGAGGTGAATAAGTAAGCAAGCGTCCTGAAGCTATTTACACAACCAGTCGGCAGGTTGTCGAACCATTGTTGTGCGATTCCTTTGAGAGTCGCTGGGAAACACTTGCACCAAGTGGGATCATCCAACCCTTGAAGGTACATCAGGTTGGTGAATGCCATCAGATGGTCTTCTGGGTTAGTAGTGTCGTCATAGGCGCCTACTAATACATTTTTCACTTTGGCCGGCTGAGCGGCTTCAGTAATTTCCTTGGAGAAGGCCGACGGCTGTTCGCCAAGTCTAAGCAACCGTAGCTGCCAGTCCATAGGTTGGACGTTTTTTGCTGCATGTCCACCAAACGGAGGTGGCTGTAAGAAATACTGTTGTTGCGGTACAAACGGTAAGTTTTGTACCGCCTGGTCGCTATGATAGCCGGACTGACGGGAGGTGCCGCCTGACTGACCCTCATGATACAACTGAGTATGCCTCATCGAGGTATTTCGCAGACTGTCTTGGAAGTTTGAAGTAGAGGCCGACTCTAACAATCGGTCACTCTTCTTCTGCTCTAGCAGTAGCCGAGCGTCTGTGTATGTTTTCCTCGACTTCAGAGCATGAATCGGAGTGTTGGCTCATAAAGTTCAATAAGCATGACGACTTCAGTGCCGTATGTCATGAGAAATGGGGTTTCACCGGTTGCCCCCTTTTCAGTTGTTCTAATGGCCCAAAGGACGTGAGGCAATTCCTCTGCCCAAAGACCGCCAACCCTTTCAACTTTCTTCTTGATGCTGTCTGAGATAAATTTATTGAAGGCCTCAACTTGTCCGTTTGCCTGGGGCCGGCCTACGGATCCGAAATAGTGTGAGATCCCTTGATCCCCCAACTAAACCTTGAGGACAGGCGTTTCAAACTGAGGACCATTGTCAAAGACCATAGACATGGGAACCCCAAACCGGGTGACTATGTTTCTCCAAATGAAGGAGATTACATCCTTAGTCTTTATGCCTTTGACCGCCTCTGCTTCAACCCATTTAATGAAGTAATCTACAGCAACCAAGATGTAACGGCAACCACCTGAAGCAGGCGTGTATGGTCCCAGAATGTCCATGCCCCATTTTGCAAAGGGAACTGGACTGTGAATGGTTGTTAGGTCTGTGGCTGGATGGTGTATCAGCCGGCCAAACCGCTGACATCTGTCACACCTCTTCATCAAATTCATGGCATCTGCCTCAAGATTGGGCTAAAAATAACGCTGCCGCCTGGCTCTCTTAGCCAGGGATATGCCGCCTACATGTGATGCACAAAAACCCGCATGCAGATCCTCTAGGACTTCTCTCCCCTTCTCTAGGGTAAAACATTTCAAAAACGGCTGCTAGTACCCCTTTCGGAGGAGTTCCCCTTGATGCATTACAAAGCTTAGAGCTCGTTTCTTAAGAGCAGCCGCTTCTGAAGGGACATCCGGCAAAGTGCCGTCTGTCAAATATGCCTGGATGGGATCCATCCAGGTAGAGCTTCGGTCAAGAACTCCAATGGGATCATGTTCAATACCTCTTTTTTCCAAGACCTCCCAAAAGACTGACCTAGGAGCATCACAGGAGGCGGATGATGCCAACTTGGAGAGTGCAACCGCCTGATTGTTCTCGGACCGTGGCACTTGACATAGATTGAATTCGTCATGTGTCACAGCCTCCTCTCTAACTTCCTGCAGATACTTGACCATACCCGGGTGGGTGGCTTCATACTCTCCATGGAATTGGCTGATGATCAATTGAGAAACAAAGCAGGCATCAACTTTTCTGGCCCTGCCGCTCTACACATGCGTATACCAGCCAGCAGGGCCTCGTACTCCGCCTCATTGTTTGAGGCTTAGAACTTAAACTGTAGTGCATATTCATATTTATCCCCTTCTGGAGAATGGTAGATTACGTCTGCACCACAGCTGTTCATAGTAGAGCTTCCGTCTACAAATAACTTCCAAACCTGATCCGTATTTGCCGCCTGTACCGGCCTAGTCATTTCGACAATGAAGTCCGCAAACGCCTGACCTTTCACTGCCCGCATAGGTTCGAAAGTTATCTCTAGACCTTGTATTTCAACAACCCATTTGATAATTCTGCCGGATGACTCTATAGTAGTCATTGGCCGCTTGAGTGGCTGATTAGTATACACAATCACTGGATGTGTAAAAAAGTAGGGTTTCAACCGCTTGACTACTTTGTAAAGAGCCAGCCCAAACTTTTCAATCATTGGGTACCGGAGTTCAATATTTCTAGGGCAGGGGGCTCACTAGCCTTGGCAAAGAGTGCAGATGTTGTTTTAGCCTCTGAAATGCCACCTCAGCCTCTTCACCCCACACGAATCATGACCTCTTCTTGATTGCTTGGAAGAAATAGAGGCATTTGTCGCCTGACCGGCTGAGGAACCTCCCCAATGCCGCCAGGCAATCGGTAAGTTTCTGGACTTCCTTGACAGTGCGAGGTGATTGCATGTCAATAACCGCTTGTACATTTTTCGGATTAGCCTGTACATCAATTAGAAATCCAAGAAACTTCCCAGACTCAACACGAAAGACACACTTCTTGTGGTTAAGCATGACCTTGTGCCGCTTGAGGGTGGTGAAGGTTTCTCTGAGGTCAACCAGGTAATCCGTCTGTAGCTTGGATTTAACTATCACGTCATCAATATACGCCTCTACATTCCTTCCAATCTGATTGAGAAAAACTGTGTTAATCATTCGTTGGAATGTAGCAGGCGCATTTTTCAACCCAAACAACATCACCGTATAATAATATAACCCCTGATCAGTGACGAAAGCCGTCTTCTCTTGATCTTTTTTCCACAGGGGTATTTGATGGAAACCTGAGTAGGCGTCCATGAAACTCATCAGAGCATGACCGGCTGTAGAGTCGACTAGGATGTCGATCTGGAAGTGGATAACTATCCTTCGGACATGCCCTGTTCAGATCTGTGTCGTCTACACACATCCGCTAGGTGTCATTCGGCTTTTTGACAAGGACAACGTTTGCTACCCAATCCGGGTAGTAGAATTGCCTGATGAACCCAGCATCTAGCAACTTTTTGACCTTGGCGGCCGCCGCCTGAGATCTTTCCTCTCCGTGATTCCTCTTGTTTTGCCTAACCAACTTCTTTTTAGGATCAACGGCGAGTTTGTGGACATCAAGATCCGGGCTGACGCCTGGCATCTCTTCCACTTCAAAGGAAAAAATGTCTTTGAACTCTCTCAGTAGTTGGAGCAGGTCTGCCCCATATTTCTCAAAAGCGACCGTCCCAACCTTAACTGTTCTGTCGGGCCGGTTGTCGTCTACGACAACATCAACGCTCTCATCAGCCGGCTGGGGTCGGAGGTCATCCGACCGGTCACCGGTCAGTGATTGCTATTGTTTTTCTTTTTTGACGGGTGCCAGTTGGTTCGCCTTTCTCTTTTTACAGGTTGCCCTTGGAGCCGGTAATGTATGATCGCAGTTATCCAGTCCAATGGGTTCTTCGCCATGACTGGCTGAAGCCATAGTTGGTTTGACGTTTGAGAGGTAACACTCTCTAGCCGTCTTTTGGTCCCCATTTCAGGGCAGCGACTGCCCCATCATCCTTCTGAAACTTAATCAACATGAGAGATGGGATGATGACAGCCTTGGACTCGTTGAGGGTGGGGCGACCAAAAATCATATTGTAGGCGGTTAGCTCCTCAACAACAAGGAACTTGACGACCATGTGCCGCCCTTGCCCCTTTTCTCCTAGCCGGATGGGTAGGTCAATCCTTCTAACCGGATGCACCACCCCTCTCCCAAAACCAACTAAGGGGTGAGGAGCCTCATGCATGTTGTTGGGCTTGTACTTGAGCTTTGTCAAGCACTGATAGCTTATCAGTTTAGACGAGCTCCCGATATTAATTAAGATCCAGCCAACTTGTTGGTTGGCAACCTTACATTTGATGACGAAGGGGTCATCGTGAGGCCGTCTGACCTGGCCTCGATCCTTTTCAGAAATAAGGACTTCAGGAAAGGTGGCTTTCGACGCCTGGCCCTCATCTACTGAGTTGACCAGCTTCCTGATATTGTCCTTGGTACCCCGAATGGTAGGACCTCCACCCGCAAAACCTCCTGCTATAGTGAAGACTATTTCTTCGTTTGTTTTAGAATTAGCAACCGTTGGTTTGGACAGGTGTCCCTTGTTTGTCTTAGGGGTAACCTTTGAATTGGGTAAGTGGGACTTCAGAGCCCCCTCTTCAGCCAGACGGTCCACCAGCCGCTTGAGGCTATAGCAACTGTTGGTGTCATGGCCAACATCCTCATGGAATTGGCAGTATTTGCTCTTGTCCCGGCTGCTGACGAGACTTTTTATTGCTGCCGTTTTTTCAAGAGGCAACCGGTCTTTGATCTCCATGAGGATGGAGGAGCAGTCCTTGGTGAACTCGTACTTTGGGATGTACAGTTCTGATTTTCTTCTGCTCTTTTGGACCGGCTGACCAGATCGGTTTGCCGCCCAGACTTCTTTTCTTTTCTTTTCTTCTTTTTTTGTCGGCTGGGATGCTGGCTCTCTCTCCGTTCGGACTATTTGAAGTCCGACGGGTGTCTCACGGCACAAAGCTCCGTCGCCTGTATATAGGTTTCAGCTTCCATTAATGCCTCTTGGAGGGTGGCAACCCTCTTTCTGGCCAAGTCGAACTTGAAGGTCGACCCGTCCTTCAGACCCTTGAAGAAGTCTGTGTAGGCAACGCCGTCAGACAACCCTTGAATCTGAATTCTCATCAGATTGAACCGCCAGACATAGGACCTAAGTCCCTCCTTTTCTCCCTGCTGTATGGCCCCATGATCGAGGCTCGTTTTCTTAGCAGGGATGTTCATTGAGAAGTTCGACATAAACAAGTACGCCAAAGTTCTGAAGTTGCTGATGCATCTGGCTGGTAGGTTGCCAAAAAATTGTTGGGCTATGCCCTTCAATGTAGTTGGGAAGCACCGACACCAGGCGGCATTATCCAACCCCTGTTAGTACATGAGGTTGGTATAGGCCATTAGGTGATCTTCTGGGTTGTCGGTATCGTCATAGGCACCGACCAACACGTTTTTCACCTTATCCGGCTGTGCCGCCTCGGTAATTTCCCCGGAGAATGTCGTTGGTTGTTCCCCAAGGTTAAGCAGCCGGAGCTGCCAGTCCATAGGCTGGATCGGTTGAGCCACCTGACCCACCGAAGAGGGCCGGCTGCATGTATGGAGATCCATATGGCATGTACGGTGACCTGTACTGTACCGGCTGGATAATTTTGGGACTAGAACGTGCGGACGGACCGCATGACTAACTCCCTTTGTCTGATTCCGAATGCTTTATGGAATCATTTCAGAAGCTGTCTGGGTAGGTCGACGTAGAAGCCGACGCAGACAGCTGTAGACTTCTCTTTTCCTGGATAAGCGTCCGAGCATCAGAGTAAGTCCTCTTTGATCCACCCGGCTGTACTTGCCGGATGGGCTTCCTTTGCCCCGTTTCAGGGAAACGAAGCTTTGAGACGTCAATCGTGTACCCATCTGCCACCTTTGGTTTCGGGTGAGGGGTAGGCACACGATCTTTCAACGCCTTCGTCCCGGAGGACGGGAGATTCTTAGCCGGCTGACCCTTATGAGGGCTAGTGGACTTGTTTAGGAGGCTCTTGATCTCGCCCTTGAAACTTGTCATAAATTTCATGAGTTTGTCTCTCGTGACGGGAGCAGCGCCTTCTGCCGCTTGGGTTGTCCCAGTTGGCCTGCCTAGAGCAGCCTGACTTCCACCCCGCTCCTTTATTTCTTTGGAGCGGATGTGTTTTGTTCTGAAGGACCCGTCTGGGGCCACACAGGTGTCGATTTCATAATCGTCACCACTTTATTGGTCCGTATAGACCTCAGGCTCGACCGTAGGCCATTTGCCTTCATTCGTTGGTACAGTTTCAGAAGCCATCTAGGAAGTACTCTCCCCACAGACGGCGCCAAATGTTTCGGGGGTTTTTGATGTGTCCTGCAAGAGAGTTACAATTCTTAGTATGTGCAACCGTTGCCTGTACTTACAAAACCACGAAGACTCCGGTTGGTGAGAGCTCCGCCTCCGACGATCAAGTCAGTAACGTACAAGAGGTTAAGTGCGGAAGTAGTAAATAATCCTTGATAATACGGGAGGATTCTGCAATTAATATTGCTCGGGAGTTGTGTTCGTATTTATGGATGCCCAATAAATGAGGTCTAACCCACTATTTATAGTGGGGAGACCAGAACCCCATCTAGGGTTAAAAGGACACGTGTCAACATGGGATTGGCGCCCTGTTGACCTATGGCTAGCTGCCACGTGTCGGAAGGCCATTGGGCCACGTGTCTAGGGTAATTTTTACCCTAAATAGGTGTGACGCGAAGGGTTCAGACAAGATTAAGATATAATATTAATTTTTCATTAATATTACTGATCGGAAGTGTCCTCCAGCTAGGCATTCCGATCACTCGAGCTCACTGAATAAATAGCTTTTTAATTAATTCCGGACCCTCTATCGGAATAATACACTTATACGACGGACACCATTCCTTTCAATCTCCCACTTGTTGTGGGGTTTTATAGTGTCTAACATTACGCGGAATGAAATCCTCTAAAAATCCACACACAAATTAAAGTAACTAAACATGCATATTATTTAACAATCACATACTTAATTAACAAAGAGAGTGAAAAACAATCATACCCTTGATGCGTGCTTCACTCCTTTTAGATCTCGAACTTGAAAGCGTTAAGCTCCGCAAATGCACAAGCCTCCAAAGGCTCTCACCCTCGAGACCCGACCCGAACGACCTCTAACCTGAAGCTTAGTCGAGGCTAGACCAAAAGAACTTAGAGCATTAGAACAAAGGTTTTCTCTTCTTGGAGATCCATTAAAGTTCACAACTCTAGTGTCCTTCCCCAATGTTAAATAATTGGTATTGATAAGGAATGGTGCCCTTGAATTCCAATCTCCCATCAATGTGGGAAAGTTGGTCAAATAAGAAAAAGAATAATTTAATTTAATTCTAAATTAAATTAAATATCCAAGCAATTAGTAAACAACAATTGGACCAAGAACAAGGAGGGAAGGTCGGAGGACCACTAAGCCTTGGGGTTGGTAAGTTGTCCGCCCACCACGCGCCAGCTGGCTGCAGCTGCCTTGGGCAATAAGGCATGTTGTGCTAGCAGCCATGCGCTCAATAGCGTCCTGTCGCTGGGCTTTAGCGCAAGGCCTGGCTGGCTGCAAGCCTTGCTGTGCGGCACAACCAACCCACGCACAGGCCTGCTTACGCGTTGGGCCTCATGCTGGGTGGATTTTCTGCTCGTAAGGCCTAGCATGCTAGCTAGGCCTCGCTGCCCCATAAGGCACCTACTGCCAGACCCTGCTAGCCCAGCGATGCTTTGGTGCGTGCTGGTGCTAGCTTGTGTGCGACCAGGCGCACCAGCCCTGCAAGCAAGCTTGGCCAACAAGACTAGCATGTACATGCATGCTTGGCATGCAGCACAGCCATGCATTGCGGTTGGTGCTCTATGCTAACCTAATCTTCGCATGGTTAAGCTAATGCGAAGCTACGGCTGAGCGTAAACTTGTCGTTTGCTTGATTTCTCGTGTCGTCGAGTCCTAAAATCGACTCGACTTACGACGCTCGGTTTTGATGCTCTAAGCTCGATATGCGACGTCTTTGTTCGAAATACACTTATGACTCATTTAATCCTTGGGATTGATTCGTCGTTTCGATTCGGTTACTCGATTGGGTGTGATCCGAAGGGTTCAGTCAAGATTAAGTTGTAACATCAATTATGAATTGATATTACTGATAATTAGCTTTCTAATAATTCTGAACCCTCTATCGGAATAATACACTTGTTCAAGTGACACCATTCCTTTCATCTTCCCAGTTGTCCTTCCGAACAAGTGCGCTATTAGTATATAGCCTATTTCCTATGTCACTTAATGTCTCTTCATGAACTATAAGGTAAGATTCTTAGTCATCCTCATTACATCCAGAAGTGTTTCTCGATTTCTGAGTTTGACTGTCAATAAGTAGATGATTTCTAAAATCTATTTGAGCACGGCCATGCATTTTCCCAATCTCACTCTTTGAGAGGCCTTATAAACAACAAAGTCATGTTCCCTATTGTTAATAAGGGGACATTCCCAGTCTTGCATTGTTAACTTTCATTACTAAGAGGACCTAGCCACCTGAGTGTTACCGTTATATCCCCATTTACGGCAGACGTTTGACAACATCAAAACGGACTAGTACTCCAACAAGAGAACTTACAATACTAATGGTCGAGGAAAGAGGCTCCGATAGCTATAATAAGCGATATACTTATGACGATTGTCAAATGTCTTAAAGTATTCTCATAGGTCGATCCGTCATAGTTCCAAACTAATACTTTTGCAAATGATTTATGAAAAATCATGTCCTTGTAGCACAAGAAACGGTGCTATAAATCATACTACACACTAATCTCACGCGGTCATTAGTCGCCCAACTTTCAAATGACCTGGATTAGGGATGATTTCGATATGACATTCATTGTTCACTTAATAGGTGTTTCTTCATCCAAGACATGGCCTTGATACCCTATATTGAATGTTCAAATCGAATGGACTCATTATTTAATTCTACACCACAATTAAATAGAAATGGAATAATATTTACAGAAAAAATTAAATTACTCCATAAATAAATGGTTTTAACATGGTGTTTTACATTAATATCTCCACAACTTAATTAAAACACACCAATAGGGAATTCAAAGCCAATCTCCAACGTTCTTGATTCCCTTTGCCTCAACGTGCTTGTTATGTATCACTTGAGGCAAAGGCTTAGTGAGTGGATTGGTTACATTATCATCCGTTCCAATCTTGTAAATTCTTATTTCACCCTCGGACTTCCATTCCTTTGTCATGTGAAATCGCCTCATGACATGTTTGACTTTCTGATGCTCCCTTGACTCCCTAGCCCGAGCAATAACCCCACTATTATCACAATAGAGGTCTATTGGTCCCTTCGTTGAGGGGACAACACCAAGTTCACCAACGAACTTACAAATCCAAACTGCCTCCTTAACTGCTTCCAAAGCTGTTAAGTATTCGGCTTTAGAGGTAGAGTCTGCAGTTGTAAAAGGCAACTAGAATGGAAATTGAATTTTTTTTTTTGAAAGTTCTTTCTCTCTCTAGAATTCTCTCTCTCTAGAATTCTCTCTTGAGAAAGCTTGTACCCGCCAGTTTTGGCCGATTTTCTTGCGGTTTTTTTCCATGGCTAAAGCAAAGAAAGGAAAGGGGAAGAAAAATTCTTCCTCTAAATCTAAGAAGAAAGCCAAACAGAAGGAAAAAGTGACTGCCAAAACGAGGGTTGAGGATGGAAAGCAAATTGATGACTCTGGGCTTAGCTGGCTTGATGAAGTGCCTATGGAGGGAATTCCTGTCAAAGATGGTAACACTGATGATTTGGTGATCCATAGACAACAGCTTAATGAATGGCTTGAGGTAATTCATCGAAACTCAGCTAATCTGTTTAATGGGAAAACAGGTGATGATGGGTATGGTCAAGATTCTGTTATTGAGGATAATCCGGATTGTTGTGATTATTTCTTGAATGATAAGGTAGTTAATACTACTCCATTATTGATGATTTGTGATAATCGCGATAGTTTTAACTCGCCTAAAACCCCCAATTTGCATTGCCCTGTTTATGAGATTTCTAGGTCTGATTGCAATAAGAACTCGAATCTTGGTACAGCTTGGCGTGATAAGTTTAGAAATATAACGGATGAGGGTGCTTGTTTTGATCATAATAAATCTCCTAATCCTATAAATCTAGGTCAATCGTCGAATTTACGCAAATTATCAATGGAGTATGTGGCTACTGAAGTTTATTTTTGGAGCACTGCTTTGATTTGTTATGTTCTGGGTGCTAAGCCATCTTTGTTTGTGTTTAATGGTTTCATTAGACGTATGTGGGGAAGATTTGGCATCGATAAGGTTTCTATGAGCAATAATGGAGTGTTTTTGGTAAGATTTAAGGATACCAGTGGTAAGAACAAAGCCTCAGTTGCTGGGCCGATCTTCTTTGATAAGAAACCTAAGTGAAACCATGGGAGAGAGATGTATGTCTTAATGACATCAAAGTGGATTATATTCCTTTTTGGGTTCGCCTCCATGGACTTGATTTGAAGTTTTGGGGTCAACAAACATTGATGAAAATTGGGGGTTTAATTGGTAAGCCCATAAAAATGGATAGAGCAACAGCAAACAAGGATATGTTAGCTTTTGCAAGATTGTTGATAGAAGTGAAGATTAATGAGTTGATTGATAAAATAGAATTTGTGGATGAATTGGGGCAAATTGTGACCCAGGAGGTGGTTTTTGAATGGAAGCCAATTCTCTGCATGAAGTGTAAGGGAATGGGACATGATAGCTTGTTGTGTACTGCTAGAGGGAAGGAGAATGGGTATACTCAGAACAGGAAGGGACCAAGACAGAATGGTAAGAGACAAGATCAGAAAGTGTGGAAACCTGTTCAGCAGCCAGCTATGAAGCCTGTGCAGAATCCACTTACCAGACCTGATCAGAACCCAATTCAGAAACCAGTGTGGCAAGTTCAGAAGCCAGTACAGGAGCCTACCCAAAGCATCGTAGGAGGAAGGTTTGCTGGCTTGATGGTTGATGAGATTGAGATTGAAATTCTAAAGCAGAACAATGCTCTAGGGAAGAATTACCTAGCACCTGTGAATAGAGTGGTGTATGGCAGTGAGGAGGGGGTTATATACCCATCACCTCCTCATGGATAGATGGGGCTTCTGGAATACTAGAGGCCTTAATAACTTAGACAGATACTGTGATGTCTTAAACTTTATAAGACAGCAGGATATTGGGTTATTTGGGCTTCTAGAAACAAAGGTGAAGGCTAAGAATTTTGCTAAGGTCTTCACTAATTTTGATGGTGATTGGTCAGTGTGTGCTAATTCCTCTAAATGTATTAATGGCAGGATATGGGTGATATGGAAACCTAGTGTCTTTCAACTCAATATCATTAGAATTGAAAATCAGTGTATACATGTACATGTGATACATAGAGCTTCTGGCTTGAGTTTCTATTGGACTGTTGTTTATGGGTTTAATGAACCCAGTAGAAGGGACGATCTATGGAATCATTTGGAAGAAATAAGCAGAGATGTTATAGATCCTTGGATGGTGTGTGGGGATTTTAACAATGTTCTGAATGTTGGAGATAGAGTTGGTTCACCTGTGACCCTTGCGGAGGTTGATGATTTTAGACAGTGTTTGAGGAAGTGTGGCTTGAATGATTTTAAATCTAGTGGTTGCTTCTATACTTGGAATAACAAACAGGAGGGTGATAGTAGGGTTTTTTTCCAAGATTGACAGAATTCTGGTTAATGATTGGTGGTTGGAGAAGGTTAAACAAATTAGTGCTGTTTTCTTGCCAGAAGGTCTTATGGACCATTGTCCTTGTGTGATGAATATGGGCGATGCTGATGGTGGTTTTAAGAAGCCTTTTAAGTTTTTTAACTATTGGTCTACTTTGCCTTGTTTTCAGGAGATGGTAGTTGAGGCTTGGAATTGTCAGATTTCTGGCACTCCTATGTACATTTTAGTTTAGAAGCTTAAAGCTTGCAAAGTGGCTTTGAAGAAGCTCAACAATGGGTATGATTCTGACGTTTTGGCTGCTGATGAAAAGCTGGGTGCTGATCTTAAAAAGAAACAGGAGCAACTTAACTGTGATCCTGGTAACCTCAGTTTGATGGCTAGTGAAGTTCTAGTTAGGCAGCAGTATATTGAAGCTCATAAGAGGAAATTGAGTTTCCTTAAACAGAAGGCAAAGCTGCATTGGCTTAAGCATGGTGATATTAATTCTGCTCATTTCCATGCCAGCATTAGGAAGCAAAGATTGCAAAACAGAATTTGCAGCATTCAGAAGGAGGATGGGGTGGAAATGCATAGACATGAAGAAATTGCTGGAGCTTTCTTGGACTTTTACAAAGGGATGCTTGGTACTGCTACCCCTAGTCAGCATAATATTCATGAATCTGTCATTGATAAAGGACCAGTGATTGGTGAGGAGAAAAGTAGAGAGCTGTGTAGACCCTTTAGTGAGGCTGATGTAAAGAAGGTTTTATGGGATATTGATGATAATAAAGCCCCTGGTTTTGATGGCTACTCTAGCCATTTTTTCAAATGTGCCTTGGATATTGTAAAAGAGAATGTGTGTGAGGCTGTCCTGGATTTCTTCCGGAATGACAAGCTCTTAAAAGAGATTAATTCCACTGTGATTACTTTAGTGCCTAAAGTTGAGCATGCTACTAAGGTTGGGCAATTCAGGCCAATCACTTGCTGCAATGTCATATATAAAGTCATCTCTAAGATGATCTGCATTAGAATGAAAGAAGTGCTTCCTGATGTCATTTCTGAGGTGCAAGGTGCTTTTATAGCTGGACGTTCAATTTTGGACAATATTCTGTTATGTCAGGATATACTCAAGGATTACAATAACAAAAGCAAGCCTCTTAGATGTACTGTGAAGGTTGATATTCAAAAAGCTTATGATTCTGTCAGTTGGGATTTCATCAGGGACATGTTGCATTCTTTGGGGTTTCCTGTGCAATTCTGTGATTGGATTATGACTTGTGTTAGTTCACCTTCTTACCCTCTAATGATCAATGGGGGGATGTGTGGTTTTTTCAAGGGTGCTAGGGGTTTAAGACAGGGGGATCCCGTGTCTCCTCTTCTGTTTATCCTGGCAATGGAATATTTGTCCAGGTTATTGAGGAAAGTGGGTAAGCTCAGGCAGTTTAGATTTCATTCAAGATGCAAGAGGATTGGTCTAAATCATCTGATATTTGCTGATGACTTGATGTTATTTTGTTATGGTGACTCACAGTCCATTTCTTTGATTCATAGGGCTTTAAAAACCTTTGGTAATTGTTTAGGGTTGCAAGCTAACAAGGCACTGCAATCTACTTTGGCAATACTTCTATAAGTTTTAGAGAGCAGACCTTAAGGCACACTGGTTTCAATGAGGGTTCTTTCCCTTTCAGGTATTTAGGTATTCCCTTAAATGCCAAATACTTGAGATTTGTTGATTATGATGGTTTGGTCGATAAAATGCTTTCCAGAATTACATGTTGGGCAAGCAGAAATTTGTCTTATGCTACTAGAGTTGTCTTGATTAACTCTGTGCTAAAGAGCTTGCATGTATACAGGGCTCAGTGTCTCCTTCTGCCAGCTTCTGTTTTGGATAGAATAACTCAGATTTGTCGAGCTTTTCTATGGGATGGAAGTGCTAATTTGTCTAGAAGTCCTCCCATCTCCTGGGATTGGGTGTGCAAACCCAAAGCAGCTGGTGGATTGGGGATCAGAAACTGTAAGTTGTGGAACAAAGCTACTCTGGGGAAATATGTTTGGAAAATTGCTAACAAAGAAGACTCTTTGTGGGTTAGATGGGTGCATTCAGTTTACTTAAAGGATCAAGAATGGTGGGATTATAAACCAAAGAGTAGTGCTGGTTGGGCATGGAAGAAACTTTGCAAAGTTAAAGATGATCTTCATTCAGGATTCTTGGAGAAAGCTTGGGCTCAGCATAAATACAAGATTTCTGAAGTCTATGATTGGTTGCAAGGAAATAATCTGAGAGTTGTTTGGCATACTTGGATCTGGAATAATTTTAATTCCCCCAAGCATGCCTTCATTTCCTGGCTTGTAATGCATAATAGGCTTAAAACCAGATATAGGCTTGAGAGATTTGGTTTTTGTGAAGACAATAACTTTTTACTGTGTGGAAATGCTACTGAAACCAGAAGCCATCTCTTCTTTGAGTGTCCTTACAGTAGAAGATGCATTTATATGATTGCAGTTTGGCTGGGAATCAAGAATGGCTGTTATAATATAGACGTGGGCTGGTTGCATTGGAGAAAGCAATTTAAAGACCCCATCTGCAGAAAAGTGGGAACAGCAGGCTTGGCTTCTGTTATTTACCATTTGTGGTTTGCTAGAAATCATGCTTATTGGTTCAAAGCTGTAATTCATCCTAGGATCTTATGTAGAGGAATCTGTATAGAAACAGTGGATAGGAGTAGGCAACTCATTACAGGGAGTTGGACTAGAAAACAATGTAAATGGTTGTATAGCCTTAAAGGTTGTATTCTTTGATTGGGGTTGTTGTAGTTAGGTGGTGAGGGTTTACCCTCTTGTATTTTGAGGGCTTGCCCTCTTCTCTTTGGTATTAATGTAATTCTTACTTACCAAAAAAAAAAAAAAAAAGAGTCTGCAGTTGTGCTTTGCTTAACACTCTTCCAACTAAACGCTTCGCCATTAAGACAGAACACATATCCTGATTGTGACTTGAAGTCATGACTTTCAGTGTGGAAGCTTGCGTCGGTATAACCTTCAACAACTAAATCATTACTCCCACCATAGACTAGAAATTTATCATTGTTCCTTTTCAGGTACTTTAGGATATTCTAGGCCACAGTCCAATGCGCCTCTCCTGGGTCTGATTGGTATTGGCTCGTAACACTCAAGGCATACGATACATCCGACCTAGTACATATCTTGGCATACATGATTGATCCAATAAGCAAAACATATGGAATCAAACTCATCCTCTCTCGCTCATCAGGTGTCTTCGAACACTGTTTCTTGCTGAGAGTTATGCCATGTGATGGGTAGGTGGCCTCCTTTGACGTCCTTCATGCTGAATCGTGCCAGTAACTTATCAATAAAGTAATTTGGCTCAATCCAATCATCCTTTTAGATCTATCCCGATAGATCTTGATGCCTAATATGTACTGTGCCTCTCTCAAGTCCTTCATTAAAAAACACTTTCCACGCCAAGTCCTTTCGGACTCCAACATTGGAATGCTGTTTCCAATGTGCAATATGTCATCGACATATAAGTCAAGGAATGCGATGTCACTCCCACTGACCTTCTTGTAAACACAAGACTCATCTGGATTGTTGATAAAACCAAACTTGCTAATGGCTTCATCGAAGCACAGATTCCAACTTCTGCTTGTCTGCTTTAATCCATAAATGGATTTCTTAAGCTTGCATACCTTCCCAACATTATTTGGATCAACAAAACCTTCCCACTGTGTCATGTACAATGTTTCTTACAAAATCCCATTAAGGAAAGCGGTTTTTACGTCCATTTGCAATATTTCATAATCATTATATGCGGCAATTGCTAGGATAATCCGGATGGACTTAATCATGGCGACTGGCGAAAAGGTTTCATCATAATCAACGCCGTGAATTTTCCTTTAACCTTTTTCCACCAATCTAGCTTTGTATACATATACATTTCCATCTTTGTCGGTTTTCAATTTGAAAAAGGCTATTTCACCAAATGCCACTAGGCAATTGTAAAATTCACTAAATGCCATGAAGGTTTTTAAAATTCACCAAATGCCAACGAGTTTTAAAAAAATTCACCGAGTGCCATTAATGACTAACGGACGTTAGATGACTGTTAGTTCGCTCCACCACTTGCCACGTGTCACCTTTTGATAGGTCCGTTTTAAAATAAAAAAATTATACAAAATTTTAAAAAATTAAAAAAAAAAACAAAAAGTATAAAAAAATTTAAAAAAATAATAAAAAAAAGAAAACCCCAAACCCCAGCCACCAGCTCAGCCATGCCGCCGGTTCCCAAACCCCTACCACCGGGACTTGCACCGGCAGGCGCGCCGGTGGCCGACGGACCCCCACCCCTTCCCTTACCCTTTCCCCGTCGCTCAGTGCAAGCTAAATCAGAGTAATGCTCAGGGTATTCCTCTTCTCGATCGTCGCTGTCGTATTCGCCGGAGAATCCACCGCCCCCGTGGATTCCATCGCACCGACGCCATTTCGCTCCGATTCCGCAACAACGGATCATGACTTAACACATGAATTCTCCGACAACGAAACCTCATCAACTTCCTTATTCAACGACTTCAACATCACTTCATTTCTAGCACATAACGCAGCGTTTGGAGGTAAAACAACCGATTCAATCGTTGTATTATAGGAAACCTCTGGTAAAACGCCATTGAAGCTCCATTGAAGCTCACGCATGAAAGCTTGAGGAACATCATTTCCTCACCCAATTTTATTAAACTTGTACCAAAATGTTCACAATTCAACATATAATCAATTAGAGCAAATAATTTTGTGAATTGCTTCACTAAAAAAAAATCCCTAATTTAATTTTATTAGGGTTCGCAAATGGTGGTGGGTTAAAGGGGCGTCTGGGTGGCCGATTGTGGATTATTGTCGGTGTTTGGTTTTCACAAGATTTCGTAGGTGGTGGGTGGCTAGGTACGAGAACCGCAGGCGGCTGGGCTGGTGGCTGGGGTTCAGTTTTTTTTTTATAATTTTTTTTTTAATTTTTTTTAAAAAACGGACCAATAAACCGCAGTCATTAATGGCACTCGGTGAATTTTTTTAAAACTCGGTGGCATTTGGTGACTTTTGAAAACCTTCATGGCATTTGGTGAATTTTGCAATTGCTCATTGGCATTTGGTGAATTTTGCAATTGCTCAGTGGCATTTGGTGAAATAGCAAATTTGAAAATACATTTGTAACCGATAGGTGTGTAACCTCCGAGCAAATCAACAAAGTCCTACACTTGATTTTCAAACATGGAGTCCATCTCGGATTTCATGGCTTCTTGCCATTTTGCAGAGTTAGGGCTCGTCATTGCTTGCTTGTATGTCGCTGGCTCATCTCCATCCACAATTAGGATGTCTTGATCTTCGGTTAAGACAACACCGAGGTATTTGTCTTGTTGAGATCTTGGCCTTTGCGACTTACGTAGGGTAATAGGCTGAGCATTTGCATTGTAATTTTGACTTTGCACATTCTCGGTTTGACTCTGACCAATGTCAACAGCTGCTTCTAAAGCACTTTGATTGTCTGTTTCGTCAGATTGACTTTGTTTCTCATCCTCTCGAACTTGATCAAGTTCAATTTTCCTCCCACTTGTCATTTTATAAAGATACTCCTTTTCCAAAAAGACACCGTCTTAAGCAATAAATATCCTATTCTCAGACTTGTTGTAGAAGTAATACCCCTAGGTTTATTTTGGATACCCCAGAAAGAAACACTTATTAGATTTTGGGTGAAGTTTGTCAAAAATTAATCTTTTGACATATGCTTCGCAACCCCAAAATTTAAGAAAGACAACCGTGGAGGTTTCGTCATCCATAATTCATATGAAGTCTTTTCGACAGCTTTTGACGGAGCGCGGTTTAGAGTGAGTGTCGCGGTTAAAAGTGCATGTCCCTAAAAAGAGATAGGAAGATTGCTCAGACCCATCATTGATCGAACAAGGTCTAACAAAGTTTGATTTTTCCTTTTGGACACTCCATTTCATTGCGGAGTTCCAGGAGGTGTCAATTCTGAGAGAATACCATGTTCTTTCAGATGATCATCGAATTCGTGGCTCAAATACTCGCCACCTCGTTCCAATCGAAGTCCTTTGATTTTTCTTTCTAAGCTGATTTTCCACTTCACTTTGAAACTCTTTGAAATTCTCGAAAGATTCAGATTTATGCGACATAAGGTAGACATAGCCATATCTACTAAAATAGCGATAACCATTTCTTGCGGTTGTGGTCATTGGTCCACATACATCTGTGTGTATAAGACCCAATAAGTCACTAGCCCTTTCTCCCAACTTGGAGAATGGCTGCATTATCATCTTGCCTAGTAAGCATCCTTCACAGTTTTTAAACGACTCTAAGTCAAATGAATCAAGAATCCCTTCATGAAGAAATTTCTTGATGTGTTTGATGTTAATGTGGCCAAGACGATAATGCCATAAGTAGGTTTAAATCGACTCAATGGTCTTAGCTCTTTGGTGGTATCATTAACATTCTAAACCTGTCTATCTAGAGAAAGCACATAAAGACCATTTTTTGAATGTGTCATACCATATAAAACATTATCGAGACAAAATGAACAACTATTGTTTGTTATCCGAAATTCCAAACCCTTGGCGTCCAACGCTGAAATTGAAACAATGTTTTTGGTAATGTTTGGAACATGATAACATTGTTCAAGTTCTAAAGCAAGCTCAGAGGGTAAAGACAAACTATGTGTTCCAAAGGATACGGCCGCAATCCTTGCTCCATTGCCGACCCGGAGTTCCAGCTCTCCCTTCAGCCTTCTACTTTTCCTTAGTCCCTGGGCATTGGAACAAAGGTGAGAGCCACATGTGGTATCTAAATATCCATGAAGCTTTGCTAGTAAAGTTAAGGTCTATAACATAGATACCTGATCTAGAAATAATAGTGTCGTTCTTCTTGTCCTCCTTGAATTTGAGGCAATCCCGTTTCCAATGTCCCTTCTTCTTGTAGTAGAAATATTCGGAATAGGATTGAGAAGAGGCTAACTTCTTATCCTTGTTGCCCTTTGAAGCTCTTGACTTAGGTGGAAAGGTGTTCTTACGCTTCCCCTTATAGCCTTTCTTCTTGCCCAGGTACTTGAATGACTTGCCTTTCTTCACCACAAGCGTATCATGCTTCCCCTCAACCTTGAGGGTTTGCTCGGCTTGCTTCAACATTCCATTAAGCTCGGCGAGGGTTTTCTCCATGTTGTGCATATTATAGTTCATCTTGAACTGGTCATAACCTTTATGTAGCAAGTTGAGAATAATGTCAATTTCCATCTCGGTTGATTACCCAGCGTCGAGCCTTTCCATGTTCTCAAATAATCTAGTCCTTTTAAGTACATGTAGGCTGACCGACTCTCCTTTCTTGAGCTGGCTCTCAAGGATTTGCCTATGGGTCTCAAACCGCTCAGTTCGGGCTTGCTCTTGGAATATATTCTGAAGTTAAAAAATTATCTGAAAAGACGTCTCCTTTCCAAAGAAGGTCTTTTTGAGAATCGGAGACATTGTGGCTAACATAATGCATTTGACATCCCGATTGGCAGCGTGCCATCGGTTTAGTGCAGCCTGAGTGACTTCCTCATCGGGAGAGTCGGACATTTCCTCATCACGGACATATTCCTTTTGCTTTTGCATGAGAACAATACGCAATTCAAGTTCCTTTGCCAATCTAGGAAGTTTGTCCCATTCAATTTCTCCTTAAGGAGAATATAACGGAGGGAAAATTGGTTGTTGTTGGTATTAGTTGCAGACATGATTCCTACAATTGAAAGAGTTTGCAATGAAAAACCATTTATAAACCAATAAGTTATGAAATTTCCAAAATTTTTAATCTTATTGAGCGTTTTATCCACACATTTAAAATTGTCCCATTTAGGCGAGAATAGAACGATTCCAAGACCCCAAAAATCAAAAAGGGATTAAGCATGGTTTGGCTTGTCTTAACACTTAATATTTTAAAGAAAGCAATCCAATTGCTAATATCCCTAAGCTACTCTTGGTTCGATAAAATGTCGCATCTAATGCTTTTTTGACGTTTTATCTCCATTGCCACGACATCTAAGGACTCCTTACTGATATCGTTGAGTCTAACCAAAACTAACGTGTATGCGATGCCTTGCTTTGGCAAGCCCACCAACATGCCTTACTTTCCTAGGAAAGTAGTAATAATGTACTTTGGCACAACCCATTACTATTCTCATTAGTTCCGTAAGTGTCATTTTAGAATGGCAAATTTAACTCAATTTTATTTGGGACTTAGGGTTTCTATGTTAGTTGATTTTAGTGAACTAAACTAATCATCACAACATTAGAAATCCTAAACATGCATCTAACATCACAATTATATAAGCAAACAAAAAAATAAAATAAAATAAAAATAAAAAACAAAATTCAAGATGTATTCGGTAACTAGCATGACCCCTTGAGTCTTCAAGTGTTTTCATCACATGATCTCGACCTAGTCCTCTAAGAATCGCCATCTTTGAGACATCGCCATTAATGATGCAACTACTAGTAATTATGACTAGGACTAATGTAAATATTAAGGTATAAAAATACACAACGTTACACAAACCGTATTTAGATTTACAAAAATACATAACGGATCGCAGTTGCCATTTTCATAAAACCTGTGATAGAATATTTATTCCATTCATCCATTCACTATATGTGAATGGCCCATGCATTTTACAAAGTAAAACAAGTAACAATGCATCACACGCACAAACTAGTAACTAACTTAGGTGGTTATTCCAATTAACGCGCCAAATTTAAACTAGTCAAAGTTGTTAATCGATTATGTGATTAAACGCAATAAGATTGCTAAAGTAATTAATGAAGCTCTCACTAAATTCCGCATCCAACTTAATTAAACCTAATCCAATTAATTTAATTAAGCCGGTTTACCCAAATTTTGCCAAATTATTTTGCGAGTGCCTAAAAACCGACACCTAGCCTTATTAAAATAATTAAATAAAATTAATAAAATGGAAAAAATCGCAAAAACGCATAGCCCTTCGATGCCCGAGTGCCTTGAACCAAGTCACGAGGCTCGGTTTGCAAGGCACCGAGCTTAGGTGCCTTGCATGGTTGCTGCCCCCGCACAGCCACTTGCTACGCTAAGTACGTGGGAGTGGATTACAACATCACTCACGCGTTATGCTGACCACATCAGCGTGCTTGCGTGCATGCAAGTGAAGGCCTCGAAGGCTTCCTGCTGTGCGTGGCCTATGCTGCCTAGCAACCGTAAGCCGCAGCCCACGCACGCACCATTCTCGCACCAAGCAATGTGCCAAGGCTTCTCGCACACATGCACTAGTAGCGCATCAATAATTCATCACCCCGCATCCTTGGCATTTCCAAAAGGCATCGAGGTCTTCGTCAAGACACATTATATTCTTTATGGAGCTAATTATGAAATTCCAATTTCATAACTTTGATATTATCACTCTTGGCTCAAGCAAACATCGCTCGAGCTAATCTGAAGTTTTGATATCTTACCAAGTCGATTCTATACTTCACTGAACTTTTGAGCTACTAAAGATCCAGTTTGTTCACATTTGATCAATATAGTCATATTCTCTCAAATTCTTGTGAAAACGTTGAAGTAATGGAATTCTCTTTAGCTTTCGGAGTCAATTGTTGGGTTTCGTAGTGTCCAACACTACGCGAATGAAACCCTCCCAAAATCCAGTACACAAATTCAAGTAACTAACCGTGGATATTAATTAACAATCACATAATTAATTAACAAAGGGAGAGAGAAAGACGATCATACCCTTGATGCGTGCTTCGCTCCTTTTAAAGCTCGAACTTGAAAGCTTAATGTTAGGTTTCGTAGAGTTCGACTCTACGCGGAAAGGAAACCCACCCAAGACCCACACACTAATTAAAGCGACTAAGCATGCAATCACTAATCAAACAACAATTAAGAGAGAGAAGAAAATACATTCTTACCCATGGCGCGTGCTTCGCTCGAATCCCGAGCTCTTACTTGAACCCCGCAAATGCGAAGGTCTCCGACGGCTTGTACCGACGAACCCGATCCAAATGATTCAAGTCCCGAAGGTTAGTCGGGACCCAACCAATAAATACTAGAGTTTTACGAACATAAGGTTTTCTCACTTTTCTAAGGAGAGGCCTTATAAGTTCCACTCAAGTGTTTTTCCCAAATCCCAAAACCATGGTATTTATAGGGAAATTAACCTTGAATTCCCACTCTCAATCAATGTGGGAGATTTGCAATTTTCCCATTTCATGTTAATTAAAACAAAAATAAAATTGCAACTCAATCAATAAGTTAAAAGTGGCACAAGGAGGAAGAGAGATTAGGTGAGGACCATTTCCAAAGGGGGGACCATAGCCTTGCTCCCCAAGGCAAAGCCCACCACCCTTGGTCCCCACTAGCAAATCGGCATTCCCCTCCAGGTGGCTGGCTGGCAGCCTGCCTTGGCTGCCAAGGTTACCAGCTGGCGCCTAGCACCAAGACTAGGCACCTTGGCCAGCTAACCAGCACATACGCACAACCCACAAGGCCAGCCATCACGCAATCCATCGATGTTGCTTGCTGCGTTGTGCTGAGCGCTGCAATGCTAGGCACTCGCACACACACGCACATCCCAGCACGCTGTTGGCTGGCGCATGGTGTTGTGCGATGCTGAGCTAGGCACACGCACACAAACGCATAGCCCAGCTCGCTGCTGGCTGGTGCATGGTGTTGTACGATGCTGCTAGCAAGGTTGCCAGTGCCTAGCATCACGCATAGCCTAACACACCTAGCATGCTGTTATGCGATGGTGCGTGGCTGTGATGGCTAGGCGAGCAGTGCTAGCCCATGCCTTGCGCTAGCGCCTAGCATGTAAGCAAGGCCTAGCCTTGCAATGCTTGGGCGCATGGCGTTCTAGCACACACGCAAGGCTGCGATGCTTGCGGTGGCTAGCTAGCATGCATGGACCTACCACGCCTAGCATGCTATGCGACTAGCATTTTGATGGGTCTTGCTTAGCCTAGCACTCACATGGCTAGGACAATGCGAGGCTACGACTAAGCTCGAACTTCTAACTTGATTGATTCGCGTCTCTCGAATTCTAAATTCGAGTCGACTTGCGACGTTCCGTCTCGACGCTTTAAGCTTGATATCCGACGTCTTTGTTTGTTAAACTCTGACGACTCATCGTCTCGAATCGGTTGTTCGATTGGATTGACTCATCATCTCAGATCGGTTGTTCAATTGGGTTCGATCCGAATGGTTCAGTCAAGATTAAGCTGTAATATTAATGTTCCATTAATGTTACTGATCGGAAGCGGCCTCCACCTAGGTATTCCGATCACTTGACCTTGTAGAAGAATTAGCTATCCAATAATTCTGAACCCTCTATCGGAATAATACACTTGTTGGAAGGACACCATTCCTTTCAATCTCCCACTTGTCCTTCCGGACAAGTGTGCAAATTGTGTATAGCCTCTTTCCTATGTCGCTTAATGTCTCTTCATGAACTATAAGGTAAGATTCTCCGTCATCCTTATTACATCTAAAGTGTTTCTCGATTCTCCAGTTTGACAGTCAATAAATAGATGATTTTAAAAATCCATCTGAGCACGGCCATGCATTTTCACAGTCTCGCTCATCGAGAGGCCTTGTAAACAACAAAGACATATTTCCTATTGTAAATAAGGATGCATTCCTAGTTTTGTACTGTAAGCTTCCCTTATTAAGAGGACCTAGTCGCCTGAGTGCTGCCGTTATAATCCCCATTTACGGCAGACGATTGACAACATCAAACAAATAGTACTCAAAAAAGAGAACTTGCAATACTCATCGTCGAGGAAAAAGGTTCCGATAGCAATAATGAGAAATATACTTAAGACGATTTGATATCTCTTTAAGTATTCTCATAGGTCTATCCAGTATAGTTCCAAACTAGTACCTGTAAAAATGATTTATGACTATGAAGTCCTTGTAGCACAAGAAACGGTACTATAAATCATACTACACACTAATCTCAAGTGGTCATTAATCGTCCATTATTTAAATAACCTCGATTAGGGACAATTTTTGATTAAAATATTCAATGTTCACTTAACACGTGTTTCTTTATCCAAGACATGGTCTTGATACCCTGTTTTGAATATTCTCAAAACTCGAATGGACTCATTATTTAATTCTAAACCACAATTAAATAGATATGGAGTAATCATAAATTTACAGAAAATTTAATTGCTCCAAAAATTGAATGGTCAACATAGTGTTTTACAACATCACTCACGCGTTATGCTGGCCACATCAGCGTGCTTGCGTGCATGCAAGTGAAGGCCTCGAAGGCTTCTTGCTGTGCGTGGCCTATGCTGCCTAGCAACCGTAAGTCGCAGCCCACGCACGCACCATTTTCGCACCAAGCAATGCGCCAAGGCTTCTCGCACACATGCACTAGTAGCGCATCAACAATGCATCACCCCGCATCCTTGGCATTTCCAAAAGGCATCGAGGTCTCCGTCAAGACACATTATATTCTTTATGAAGCTAATTATGAAATTCCAATTTCATAACTTTGATATTATCACTCTTGGCTCAAGCAAACATCGATCGATCTAATTGAAGTTTTGATATCTTACCAAGTCGATTCTATACTTCACTGAACTTTTGAGCTACTAAAGATCAAGTTAGTTCACATTTGATGAATATAGTCATATTCTCTCAAATTCTTGTGAAAACGTTGAAGTAATGGAATTCTCTTTAGCTTTCGGAGTCAATTGTTGGGTTTCGTAGTGTACAACACTACGCGAATGAAACCCTCCCAAAATCCAGCACACAAATTCAAGTAACTAACCGTGCATATTAATTAACAATCACATAATTAATTAACAAAGGGAGAGAGAAAGACGATCATACCCTTGATGCGTGCTTCGCTCCTTTTAAAGCTCGAACTTGAAAGCGTAATGTTAGGTTTCGTAGAGTTCGACTCTACGCGGAAGGGAAACCCACCCAAGACCCACACACTAATTAAAGCGACTAAGCATGCAATCACTAATCAAACAACAATTAAGAGAGAGAAGAAACGACATTCTTACCCATAGCGCGTGCTTCGCTTGAATCCCGAGCTCTTACTTGAACCCCGCAAATGCGAAGGTCTCCGACGGCTTGTACCGATGAACCCGACCCAAATGATCCAAGTCCTGAAGGTTAGTCGGGACCCAACCAATAAAAACTAGAGTTTTACGAACATAAGGTTTTCTCACTTTTCTATGGAGATGCCTTTTTAGTTCCACTCAAGTGTTTTTCCCAAATCTCAAAACCATGGTATTTATAGGGAAATGAACCTTGAATTCCCACTCTCAATCAATGTGGGAGATTTAGAATTTTCCCATTTCATGTTAATTAAAACAAAAATAAAATTGCAACTCAATCAATAAGTTAAAAGTGGCACAAGGAGGAAGAGAGATTAGGTGAGGACCATTTCCAAAGGGGGGACTATAGCCTTGCTCCCCAAGGCAAAGCCCACCACCCTTAGTCCCCACTAGCAAATCGGCATTCCCCTCCAGGTGGCTGGTTGGCAGCGTGCCCTGGCTGCCAAGGTTACCAGCTGGCGCCTAGCACCAAGGCTAGGCACGTCAGCCAGCTAACCAGCACATACACACAGCCCACAAGGCCAGCCATCACGCAATCCATCGCTGTTGCTTGCTGCGTTGTGCTGGGCGCTGCAATGCTAGGCACTCGCACACACACGCACAGCCCAGCACGCTGCTGGCTGGCGCATGGTGTTGTGCGATGCTGAGCTAGGCACACGCACACACACGCATAGCCCAGCTCGCTGCTGGCTGGTGCATGGTGCTGTGTGATGCTGCTAGCAAGGTTGCCAGCGCCTAGCATCACGCATAGCGTAACACACCTAGCATGCTGTTATGCGATGGTGCGTGGCTGCGATGGCTAGGCGAGCAGTGCTAGCCCATGCCTTGCGCTAGCGCCTAGCATGTAAGCAAGGCCTAGCCTTGCAATGCTTGGGCGCATGGCGTGCTAGCACACACGCAAGGCTGCGATGCTTGCGGTGGCTAGCTAGCATGCATGGACCTACCACGCCTAGAATGCTATGCGACTAGCATTGTGATGGGTCTTGCTATGCCTAGCACTCACATGGCTAGGCCAATGCGAGGCTACGACTAGGCTCAAACTTGTAACTTGATTGATTTCGCGTCTCTCGAATTCTAAATTCGAGTCGACTTGCGACGTTCCGTCTCGACGCTCTTAGCTCGATATCCGACGTCTTTGTTTGTTAAACTCTGCCGACTCATCGTCTCGAATCGGTTGTTTGATTGGATTGACTCATCATCTCGGATCGGTTGTGCAATTGGGTTCGATCCGAATGGTTCAGTCAAGATTAAGCTGTAATATTAATGTTCCATTAATGTTACTAATCGGAAGCGGCCTCCACCTAGGTATTCCGATCACTTGACCTTGTAGAAGCATTAGCTATCCAATAATTCTGAACCCTCTATCGGAATAATACACTTGTTGGAAGGACACCATTCCTTTCAATCTCCCACTTGTCCTTCCGGACAAGTGTGCAAATTGTGTATAGCCTCTTTCCTATGTCGCTTAATGTCTCTTCATGAACTATAAGGTAAGGTTCTCTGTCATCCTTATTACGTCTAAAGTGTTTCTCGATTCTCCAGTTTGACTGTCAATAAATAGATGATTTCAAAAATCCATCTGAGCACGGCCATGCATTTTCACAGTCTCGCTCATCGAGAGGCCTTGTAAACAACAAAGACATATTTCCTATTGTAAATAAGGATACATTCCTAGTTTTCTACTGTAAGCTTCCCTTATTAAGAGGACCTAGTCGCCTGAGTGCTGCCGTTATAATCCCCATTTACGGCAGACGATTGACAACATCAAAACGACTAGTACTCAAACAATTGAACTTGCAATACTCATGGTCGAGGAAAAAGGTTCCGATAGCAATAATGAGAAATATACTTAAGACGATTTGATATCTCTTTAAGTATTCTCATAGGTCTATCTAGTATAGTTCCAAACTAGTACCTGTAAAAATGATTTATGACTATGAAGTCCTTGTAGCACAAGAAACGGTACTATAAATCATACTACACACTAATCTCAAGTGGTCATTAATCGTCCATTATTTAAATAACCTCGATTAGGGACAATTTTTGATTAAAATATTCAATGTTCACTTAGCACGTGTTTCTTTATCCAAGACATGGTCTTGATACCCTGTTTTGAATATTCTCAAAAATCGAATGGACTCATTATTTAATTCTAAACCAAAATTAAATAGATATGGAGTAATCATAAATTTACAGAAAATTTAATTGCGCCAAAAATTGAATTGTTCAACATAGTGTTTTACATTAAGACATCAAGTTTAATTAAAACATCTATATAGGGAAATCAAAGTCAATCTCCAATGTGCTTGATTCCTATTGCCTCAACGTGCTTGTTGTTTTTCACTTGAGACAAAGGTTTAGTTAGAGGATCGGCTACATTGTCGTCCGTTCCAATCTTACTAATTCAGATTTCACCTTCGGATTTCCATTCCCTTATCATGTGAAATCGCCCCGTGACATGTTTGACCTTCTTGTGTTCCCTTGGCTCCCTAGCCTGAGCAATAGCTCCATTGTTATCACAGTAGAGGTCTATTGGACCCTTGATTGAGGGTTCAACACCAAGTTCACCTATGAACTTACAAATCCAAACTGCCTCCTTAGTTGCTTCCGAAGCTGCCAAGTATTCGGCTTCAGTTGTAGAATCTGCAGTGGTGCTCTGCTTAGCACACTTCCAACTAAAAGCTCCTCCATTGAGGCAGAATATGTACCCCGACTGCAACTTGGAGTCGTCTCTGTCACTCTGGAAGCTCGCGTCAGTGTAACCTTCAACAACCAACTCATTACAGCCACCATAGACCAGGAATTTATCCTTGTTCCTTTATAGGTACTTTAGGATATTTTTGGTTGTAGTCCAATGCGCCTATCCTAGGTCTGACTGGTATCGGCTCATAGCACTCAAGGCATACGATACATCTGGCCTAGTACATATCATGGCATACATGATCGATCCAATAAGCGAAGCATGTGGAATCTGACTCATTCTCTCTCGCTCATCAGGGCTCTATGGACACTTTTTCTTGCTGAGAGTTATGCCATGGGACATGGGCAGGTGCCCTCTCTTGGCCCCTTCCATGTTGAATTGTGCTAGTACCTTATCAATATAAGTACTTTAGCTCAATCCAATCATCCTCTTAGATCTATCCCTACAGATCTTGATGCCCAATATGTACTGTGCCTCTCCCAAGTCTTTCATTGAAAAACACTTTCCCAACCTGCCCTTTACGGACTCTAACAATTTAGTGTTGTTTCCAATGAGTAATATGTAATCGACATATAAGACTAGGAATGCAATGTCACTCCCACTGAACTTCTTGTAGACACAAGACTCATCTGGATTCTTGATAAAACCAAACTTACTAATGGCTTCATCGAATCGCAGATTCCAACTTCTGCTTGCCTGCTTTAGTGCATAAATGGACTCCTTAAGCTTGCATACCTTCGCAGCATTGCTTGGATCAACAAAACCTTCCGGCTTTGTTATATACACAGTTTCTTCCAAAATCCCATTAAGGAAGGCAGTTTTAACATCCACTTGCCATATTTCGTAATCGTATTATGCAGCAATTGCTAGGATTATCCAGACGAAATTAAGATTGGCAACTGGTGAAAAGGTTTCATCATAATCAACTCCGTAAATTTGCCTGTAACCTTTTGCCTCCATTCCAGCTTTGTATATGGATACATTTCCATCTTTGTCTGTTTTCAATTTGAAAATCCATTTGCAACAGATAGGTGTATAACCTTCGGGCAAATTGACCAAGTCCCAGACTTGATTTTCAAACATGGAGTACATCTTGGATTTCATGGCCTCTTGCCATTAAGTAGAGTTGGGGCTCGTCATAGCTTGTTTGTATGTCGCTAGCTCATCTCCATCCATAACTAGGATGTCTTGATCTTCGGTTAAGACAATACCAAGGTATCTGTCTGGTTGAAATCTTGGCCGTTGCGACCTACTCAGGGTAAAAGGTTGAGCATTTACATTATCGGTTTGACTGTGACCAATGTCAACAGCTGCTTCTAAAGCACTTTGATTGTCAGTTTTGTCATGTTGACTCTGTTGCTCTACCTCTCGAACTTCGTCGAGTTCGATTTTCCTCCCACTTATCATTTTAGAATGGTGTTCCTTCTCCAAAAAGACACCATCACGAGCAACAAACACTTTGTTCTCGGATTTGTTGTAGAAGTAATACCCCTTGGTTTCTTTTGGGTAGCCCACAATGAAACACTTGTCTAATTATGGGTGAAGTTTGTTAGAAATTAATCTCTTGACATATGCTTCGCAACCCTCAATCTTAAGAAAAGACAACCTCGGAGGTTTCTTCGTCCATAATTCATATGGAGTCTTTTCGACAGCTTTTAACGGAGCACGGTTCAGTGTTAGTGCCGCAATTAGAAGTGCGTGTCCCCAGAAAGAGATAGAAAGTTCACTAAGACCCATCATTGATCGAACCATGTCTAACAAGGTTCGATTCCTCCATTTGCATACTCCGTTCCATTGTGGAGTTTCGTGGAGGTGTCAACTCTAAAAGAATACCATTTTCTTTCAAGTGATCGTCAAATTCATGGCTCAAATATTCGCCACCTCGATCCGATCGAAGTGCTTTTATTTTCTTGCAAAGTTGATTTTCAACTTCACTCTGAAATTCTTTGAATTTCTCAAAAGATTCAGATTTCTCAAAAGATTCAGATTTATTAGACATAAGGTATACATAAATATATCTACTATAGTCGTCGGTGAAGGTAATGGAACATCGATAACCTTGCCTTGCGGGTGTACTCATTGGTCCACATACATCCGTATGTATTAGACCCAATAAGTCACTGGCCCTTTCTCCCAACTTGGAGAATGGCTGCTTTATCATCTTGCTTAATAGACATCCTTCGCAATTCTCAAATGACTCCAAGTCGAATGAGTCAAGAACATCTTCTTGAAGAAGTTTCTTGATGCATTTGCCGTTAATGTGGCCAAGACGACAATGCCACAAGTAGGTTTGATTCGACTCATGGTCTTAGCCATTTTGGCGGTATCATTAATGTTATAAACTTGTTTGTGTAGAGAAAGCACATAAAGACCATTTTTTTAATATGCCTTGCCATATAAAACATTGTCGAAATAAAATGAACAACTATTGTTCTTAATTCGAAATTCAAAACCTTTGGCGTCCAACGCCGAAATTGAAATAATGTTTTTGGTAACTCTAGGAACATGATAGCAATTGTCAAGTTCTAAAACAAGCCCAGAGGGCAAAGACAAACTGAGAGTTCCAACGGATACGGCTTACATCCTTGTGAAAGGAATGGTGTCCTTCCAACAAGTGTATTATTCCGATAGAGGGTTCAGAATTATTTCAGAGGTAATTCTTCAGTAAGGTCAAGTGATCGGAATGCCTAGGTGGAGGCCGCTTCCGATCAGTAATATCAAGATACAATTGATATTACAGCATAATCTTAACTTAACCCTTCGGGTCGAACCCAATCGAATCTTCGATCCGAGACTTCGAATTATTCCGAAAGGATTTAATGAGTCGACAGAGTTTTACGAATATAGACGTCGGAAATCGAGCCTAGGGCGTCGATACCGAGCGTCACAAAATCACAATCGACAAGCATGAGCGTAGCCATAGCTAGGCTAGGCTAGCTCATCGCAAACCTAGGTGCACCATGTGTGTGCTAGGCGCACCATGGTGTGCTAGGCACCATCACAGCCTAGGCGCACCCTAGCAGCCCATCGCAAGCTAGCATGGGTGCCTAGGTGCGCATGGCAGCCATCGCAGGCCACACAGGCACCAAGCAGCCCATAGCAGCTAGCAAGCATGCTAGCGTGGTGCCTAGGTGCATATGGCGCCTATCGCAGGCCATGGAATCACCAGGCGCACCATCGCTAGCACTGGGTGCTGCGTGCGTGCGTGCCTGGCCTGGCAGCACCATAGCAAGCACCAGGTGCTGGCATGGCTAGCTTCCCGGCAATGGCGTGCCATGTGCGTGTGCTTGAGTGCTCGCCTTCGCATGACAGCACTAAGCATCGCAGCACATGCGAGGGGCTGCGCGCCAGCTTGATGCTAGGGCCTGGCACTCGCAGCCTCGCACACTAGCCTCGCACAAGCAGCCTCGCATGTGATGCGTGTGGGCTGACAGTGCGTGGTGCGTGGCGCATGGCTGGTGCGTGTGCGTGCAATGCCTGGCTAGGTGCTAGGCAGCAGCGCCACGCTTGCGAGTGCGTGTACGTGCGCACATGCCTCGCATCAAGCACAAGCAGTGCTCGGCACTGGCTAGTGCTAGCGTAGGCATCGTGCTAGTGCGTGTGTGCGATGGGGTATGCGAATGGTGCGGGGGGCAGTGTGGCCAGCATGCGTGGCTCGCTAGCAGCACGCATGCTGGCTGTGCTAGCAGTGAGGCGCGAAGAGTGAGTGCGTGGGCTGCTGGGGCTAATGTCAGCACTAGGTGCTAGCAACGCCCAGCGCCAGCACGTAGCACTAGCACAGCCCAGCAGCAGCGTGCACTGGCTGGTTGGCTGGGTGCTGGGCAGCAAGGCACGCTAGCTGGCAGCCAGCTAGCACACCTTGACCCGGTTTTGGGCATGGTGTGTGGGGACCAATACATGGCCTTGGGGATCAAGGCAATGGTCCCCCCCAACCCTTGGTCCTCACTTGGCTTTCTCTATATTTGTGCCATGTGTCGATTTGTGATTGAGTTGATTAATTATTTAATTTTGGAATTAAATAATTATCATTTTACTAACTCTCCCACATTGATGGGAGATTGGAAATCAAGGGATCATTTCCCTATAAATACCAAGCTTGGTATTGGGATTTGACACAACCTTGAGTGGAATTAAAAAGGCAACTCTAAAAGGAGTAAACCTTTGATTCGTAAAACTCATAGTTATTTTGTCCGGGTCTTGACTAACCTTCAAGACTTAGGACGCTCGTGTCGGGTCGAGGGTACGATCCGTCGGAGATCTCATCTTTTCGGGATTTTGAAGTAAGAGCTCTTTAGGAGAGAAGCACGCGTCAAAGGTATAATTCTTGTCCTTAATCTTGTTTGATTAAGTTAATTATGCTTGTTTTGTTTAATTGCTGTAATTAAGGGGCGGGTCTTGGTGGGTTTCCTTCCGCGTAGTGTCGGGTCACTACAAAATCCAACACATTGCTCCATTGCCGACACGAAGCTCGACCTCTCCCTTCTCTGGCCTCTTATTTATCCTTAGTCCCTGAGCATTGGAACAAAGGTGTGAGCCACATCTAGTATCTAATACCCATGATGTTTTGCTAGAGAAGCTTAAGTCTATAACAAAAGTACCTAATGAAGAAGCAACGGTGTTGTTCTTCTTATCTTCCTTGAATTTGAGGTAATCCCGCTTCCAATGTCCCTTCTCTTATAATAGAAACATTTGGAATCGGATTTAGAAGAGGCTACCTTCTAGTCCTTGCCACTCTTCGATGCTCTTGACTTAAGCGGAAAATTCTTCTTCTTTTCCCCTTTAAAACTTCTCTTCTTGCCCGATCACTTAAATGGCTTACCTTTTCTCACCATGAGCATGTCGTGCTTTCCCTCATGTTTGAGGGTTTGCTCGGCCTGTTTCAACATTACATGAAGCTCGGTAAGAGTTTTCTCCATGCTGTGCATATTATAGTTCATCTTGAACTGATCATAGTCTTTGTGCAGCGAGTGGAGAATGATGTCAATTGCCATCTCGGTTGAATACCCAGCATCAAGCCTTTCCATGTTCTCAAACAATCCAATCATTTTGAGAACATGCGCACTTACTGGATCTCCTTTCTTGAGCTTGCTCTCAAGGATATGCCTGTGGGTTTCGAACCTTTCAGTTTGAGGGTGCTCTTGAAACATATTCTGAAGCTCAGAAATGATCTCAAAAGCCGTCTCCTTTTCAAAGAAAGTCTTTTGAAGGTCCGGAGACATAGTGGCCAACATGATGCATTTGACATCCCGATTGACACTTTGCCATCGGTTAAGGGCAGCCTAGGTGACATCCTCATTGGGAGTGTCGGGCATTTCCTCATCAAGGACGTATTCCTTTTGCTCTTGCATGAGAACAATACATAAATTCCTTTGCCAATCAAGAAAATTTGGCCCACTCAACTTCTCCTTGACGAGAATTGAGCGTAATGAAAACTGGTTGTTTGAGTTACTTGCCGACATGTTTCTACAATTGAAAGAATTTGAAATAAAAAATCATTCAAAAACAAATAGGTTTGAAATTTAAAGCATTCATGCAAATTTTCAATCTTATTAAGCATTTTATCCACGTATTAACATTAGTTCCTTTTAGGCGAGAATAAAATGATTCCAAGATCCCAAAAATCAAAAAGTGATTAAGCATGCTTTGGCTTGTCTTAACACTTAATATTTTAGAGTAAGCAATCCAATTTCTAATAGCTCCAAGCTACTCTTGGTTCGATAAAACGTCGCATCTAATGCTTCCTTGACATTTTATATCCATTGCCACGAAATCTAAGGACTCCTTACCGATATCGTTGAGCTTAACCAAGACAACTTGTATACCTAGTATACCTTACGTTCCTAGGGAAGTAGTGATGCCTCCCTTTGGCGTAGCCCATCACATACGCACATTAGTTCGGTAAGTGTTTTTCTTGGAATGGCATATTTTAGCTCAATATTTTAGGGACCTAGGGTTTCTATGTTGGTTGATTTAAGTGAACTCAATTAATCATCGCAACATTTGAAAACCTAAACATGCACGTAACATATTATTCACATATATAAGAACAATTATTTATAGCAAACATGAAATAAGATGCATTTAGCAACTAGCATGACCCCTTGAAATCTTCAAATCTTCAAGAGTCTTCATCTTCGCTCGTCTTCATAGAAACGTCGTCTTGAGACATCTTCGCCAAAATATAATTACTATTTACTACGACGAGGATTAATCTAAATATTAAGGTATAAAAATACGCAACGGTACGCAGACCGTATTTAGATTTACAAAAATACATAACGGATCGCAATCCGTATTTACCATTCTAATCAGGCCCCACTAGTCGCCATTTTCACAAAACCTGTGAAACAATATATCTTCCATTCATCTATTCACTATATCTGAATGGCCCATCGAAAAACAAGTAACAATGTATAACGCGCGCGAACTAGTAACTAACGTAGGTGGTTAATCCAATTAACGTGCCTAATTAAAACTAGTCAAAGTTGTTTAACAATTTATGTGATTAAGACGCAATTATTCATGCAATTGACGAAGCTCCCACTAAATTCCGCACCCAAATTAATTAACCAATTAATTAAGTCGGTTAACCCAAATTTTGTCAAAATTAAAATTTTGCAAGAGCCAGACAAACCGAGGCCTAGCCTCGTTAAAATAACTTAATAAATTAAAACGACAAAATTTTGCAAAAGCGATAGCACAAGTTTAAGCCAAAAAATGGCCCACCCCTAAAACTCGTGGGCTGCGCACCATGGCTTCTTTGCAGCCCCTTGGTGTTGCGCCTTATTATGCCAGGTGCTAGCATGCTCGCCCAGCGTATCATGCCATGCTGGCGCTGGCAACGAGTGGCTATTTGGCTGGGGCTTGCTGCCTTGCTGCCCAGCAACACGCCCAAGCATCCTCCAGCAGCCTTGGCCACGCATCAAGCATTAGCGCGCAACAAGCCTCGCCACACAGCAGCAGCACCTCAAGGCAGATCACCCTTGTGCGCACCTAAGGCAGCCACATGCGGGCTGCGTGGGCAGCCCGGCTAGCCTTGGTGGCGCTTAGGTGTTGTTGCCTTGATTTGCATGCCTTTTCTCCGGATTTTAATCCCGTTGTACGTGTGACATAAAATCAACTTTAAATTTATTTTAGAATTAATTTAGGGCAAAATTAAAATAAAACAAGTCCAACTTAATTAAATTCAATTTTAATGGTGCACAAGCCTAAATCATCCAAAATTACTTTTGAAACAATATAAGTCTTTCTTGATGCTTTAAAGTTGAAGCGCTACACCCATAATTAATTTAACCAAAATGCAAATTAATAATGAGTTTTGACAAAACAGGGAGTTGGAAAAGTAAACCCTTTCAGCCAATGTAAAATTCCCAACAATAACTTTTGTAAAATTGAATCAAAATCCAAAAATTAGTTTTGAACTTTAAGGACATAAATCAACAGAAAAATGATTAAATCCAAAAATTAGTTTAACATGGAATTTAGCAATCAAATTTCCAACCAAATAAACAATTAAAGATTGAATCTTTGAAATTTTAGGGGCTTCAAAATTGCAAGTTCACCATAAATATTCACGCTTAAAGCAATTTGTTTGCAATAATGTGAAAAATTCAAGTTTATGTGAAAAGTGAACACACCAAATTAAGCACCAATTATGACTTCATAAACATGCTTAATGAGGTTTATAATTTCAGTAGATTAGGGATGAAACATACATTTAATCTACCTTCAACATGCAATAATAAACGAAAAACCCCTTGAAAAACATATTTCTGGGTGGATTTTGGCTTCTAGACAACCCTAAAAGTATCGGAAACGATTTATAATATCCATTCAACCTAAAAATCACTATTTTTGAGTCGAAATCTGGGTTCGTTAGCCAAAATAAAAAAAAATACGAGATTAAAAAAAATTAAAACGAGTTTCTAATCCAATAAGAAAGCACAACAAGAAATTTAAATCCATTTTAAATCACCTTAATTAATTATAAGTCACAATAATTAAAGTGAGCGCGACTCTGATACCGCTGTTGGATTTCGTAGAGTCCGACTCTACGCGGAAGGGAAACCCACCCAAGACCCGCACACTAATTAAACAACATTTAAGAGAGAGAAGAAAAGACATTCTTACCCTTGGCGCGTGCTTCGCTGGAATCCCGAGCTCTTACTTGAACCTCGCAAATGCGAAGGTCACCGGCGGCTCGTACCCACGAACCCGACCAGAACGTTCCAAGTCCCGAAGGTTAGTCGGGACCAGACCAATAAAAACTAGAGTTTTACGAACTTCAGGTTTCTCACTTTTCTAAGGAGATGCCTTTTTAGTTCCACTCAAGTGTTCTTCCCAAATCCCAAAACCTTGGTATTTATAGGGAATTGAACCTTGAATTCCCACTCTCAATCAATGAGGGAGATTTGCAATTTTCCCATTTTATTTTAATTAAAACAAAAATAAAATTGCAACTCAATCAATAAGTTAAATGTGGCAAAAGGAGGAAGAGAAATTAGGTGACAACCATTTCCAAGGGGGGGGGGGGGGGACCATAGCCTTGCAACCCAAGGAAAAGCCCACCACCCTTGGTCCCCACTAGCAAACCGGCATTCCCCTCCATGTGGCTTGCTGGCAGCCTGCCTTGGCTTCCAAGGTTGCCAGCTGGTGCTTGGTGCTGCTTGGTGCGTTGTGCTGGGCGCTACAATGCTAGGCACACGCACACACACGCACAGCCCAGCACGCTGCTGGCTGGCGCATGGTGCTGTGTGATGCTGAGCTAGGCACACGCACACACACGCACAGCACAGCTTGCAGCTGGCTGGCGCATGGTGTTGTGCAATGTTGCTAGCAAGGCTGCCAGAGCCTAGCATCACGCATAGCGTAGTACGCCTAACATGTTGCTATGCGATGGTGCGTGGCTGCGATGGCTAGGCGAGCAATGCTAGCCCATGCCTTACGCCAGCGCCTAGCATGCAACCAAGGCCTAGACTTGCAATGCTTGGGTGCATAGCGTGCTAGCACACACGCAAGGCTGCGATGCTTGCAGTGGCTAGCTAGCATGCATAGACCTAGCACGCCTAGCATGCTATGCTTTTGACTAGAATTGCGATGGGTCTTGCCTAGCCTAGCACTCACATGGCTAGGCCAATGTGAGGCTACGACTAGGCTCGAACTTGTAACTTGATTGATTTCGCGTCTCGTCGAGTTCTATATTCAACTCAAATTGCGACGCTTGGTCTCGACGCTCTAAGCTCGATATCCGAGGTCTTTGTTCGTAAACTCTGAAAACTTATCAAATCCTTCGGATTAACTCGTCGTCTTGGATCGATTGTTAGATTGGGTTCGACGCGTAGGGTTCAGTCAAGATTAAGCTGTAATATTAATTAAACATTAATATTAATGATCGGAAGCGGCCTCCACCTAGGCATTCCGATCACTTGACCTTACTGAAGAATTAGCTATCCAATAATGTTGAACCCTCTACCATAATAATACACTTGTTGGAAGGACACCATTCCTTTCACGTAAAGCTCCGCAAATGCGCAAGCCTTAAACAACTTTCACCCTCGAGACCTGACCCGAACGGCCCCTACCCTGAAGCTTAGTCTGTGCTAGACCAAAAGAACTTAGAGTATAAGAACTAAGGTTTTCTCTTCTTAGAGATCCCTTAAAGTTAACAACTCAAGTGCCCTTCCCCAATGCTAAATAATTGGTATTTATAGGGAAAGGTGTCCTTGAATTCCAATCTCCCATCAATGTGGGAGAGTTGGTAAAATGAGAAAAATAATGATTTGATTTTATTCTAAATTAAATTAAATATCCGGACAATTAGTAAACGACAAGTCGCATAAGAACAAGGAGGGTAGGTGGTAGGACCACCAGCCTTGGGGACCAAGGTAGGATGTCCGCCCACCACGCGCCAGAAGGTAGCAACTGCCTTGGGCAACAAGGCGTGCTGTGCTAGAAGCCTTGTGCTCCAAGGTGTGTTGTCGCTGGGCTTTGGCGCAAGGCCTGGCTGGTTGCCAGCCTTGCTGTTCGGCACATCCATCCCACGCACAGGCCAGCTTGCGCGCTGGACCTCGTCCTGGGTGGCTTTGCCGCTCGCAAGGCCTAACATACTAGCTAGGTCTCGCTGCCTCATCAAGCACCTGCTGCCAGACCCCAGGTAGCCCAACGATGCTTCAGTGCGTGCTGGTGCTAGCTTGCGTGCGACCACGCGCACCTGCCTTACATGCATGCTCGGCCAACAGGCCTAGCACGCACATGCATGCTTGGCTTGCGGCAAAGTTATGCATTGAAGTTGGTGCCCTATGCTAGCCTAGCCTTTGCATGCCCACGCCAATGTGAAACTATGGCTTAGTTTAAACTTTTCGCTTGCTTAATTTCTCTTCTCGTCGAATCCTAAATTCGACTGAACTTACGACGCTCGCTTTTGACGCTCTAAGCTCGATTTATCGTCCAAGTGATGCCTCCTACTCATTTTCATGATTTGAGATCTTCAACTTGACAACCTACCATCATCAAAGTTCAACAACGAAATATCCATTGAATAACTTCGTCATTATTGCCTTTATGGCAACAATGTTCTCAACATATACTTTAGCAGATTTCCTAATGATGCTTTGCTTGGATTTTACTCCAACTAGATCACAATGATTTGGATACCCTAATCATTTGTGATTATGGAAATTTATCTTAAATTTCCGCACAATATATGGACATAAGTTCATGTTGCCATTCTAAATCCACGACGCGTTTTAACCAAGTGTTTATAAATAGCTTCCTTGTTAAGGATCTGATCCTTGCTAAGGTTGTGTTCGCAACATCAATATTAAAATTATATTTGTTTCCATGCATTAAGAACTCATCCTTTTACTTAACCAAGTAATTTGGATGTTAGTGTTTATAATCAAAAGCATAGAGGTCATATGACAATTCCATATCGTAGCATACATGATGGATTCAATTGCTGAAAGATTCCCAATTTCATCCCATTCATGTGACCTTTTAGCTCATCCAATTTCACTGAGTCTTGCTATACTATTTTTACTATATGATACGGTTGAAAGTCTCTACTAGAGTCTTTCTTGTTTGACTTAGTATTTGCCTAGCTTGTACTTAGTTCAAACATTTACTTAGCTTCATACACATGGGTCGAAAGCCTTTTCAGGTCCTTCATGTTTAACACGGTAAATTCCTTTACTTGTTCAAACATTATATTAAGTCTATCCTATAGATCTTAATTCCCAGTATGTACTAAGTATCCCTTTTGGCTTGGTCCACCATTGAAAATTCTTTCAAATCTAAGCATTTAGCATTTGATAGTTATTTCACAACAAAGTTCGAAAACTTCTTGTTGGACCTTTAAAAAATTGACCTTTGCTCCCACTAAACTTCATATTTATAAGAATTTCTATGTTTCTCCATAAGCCAAACCTTTCTAACTTTATGAGAAAACACATTCCAGTTTCTACATGCAATGCTTTTCTCAATCCACCAATGGATTTCTTAAGATTGCTTTCACATCTAGCATTATTTAGAATTACATAACCCATACACAATATCCATAGTCTCTTCCAAAATCCCATTTTTAGAAAGGCAGTTTCGATATAAATTTTGCCATATCTCATATGCGCAATTTGCTAGAATAATCACGAAAAGACTTAAGTATTTCGGATAGGGAATAGATTTTATTAAATCAACGCCGTGAATTTAATTGTAACCTTTTCAACCAATCTAGTTATGAATGCATATACATTTCCATTTTTGTTAGTTTTCTCCTTGAAAACGTATTTGCAATTGATGAGTCTTTACCCTTCATGCAAATTAATTAAGTTCCAAACATGATTTTCAAACATGGAGTCTATTTCAGATTTTAGGGCCTCTAACAATTATTTGGAATTTGGATTTGTCGAAGCTAATTGATAAGTGGCATTTATGCCACTATTTAGATCCTCTAATTGCGGTATTTTTCTACGTTTGTCCCTTGTTTGTACCCCTTTTGCTCCGTTTCTCCCTTTATTATGTTTTTGTGCTTTTCCTCGTGTTTTGTAGGCTTTTGGAGTTGATTTTAATAGAATGAAGAGCTTGGAGAATTGGAGTTCATTTGAAGAGCTACAAAGGAAGTTAAGGAGCAAGCAAGCAAGGCCATACGGACAGCGCGGGTCGTGCTTTCAGAATGGCGCGGGCGCGCAAAACCAAGCGCGGGCGTGCCTAACATTGGGGTTGAAAATATTGAAGGAGGCAGAATGTAGGCGCGATTTGGGCGCGGCTTAGGCGCGGGCGCGCCTAAGATAGGCGCGGGCGCTCCTAAGATAGGCGCGGGCGCTCAAGGGCCTGAACTCCGAAACTAACCTTTGTTCACTCTTTTAGCCATAACTTTTTATCTATAAATTGGATTGAGGTGATTCAAGTTGCATTGGAAACTAGACTTAAAGAGCTTTCCAACGGTAGGTTGCACGCCCCCAGAAGCCTCCTAGAACAGAAGTTATTTCCGTTTGAAAACGAATGTTGCTGTCAGGCCAATCCCAGTGCGCGGCCGCGCAGGCCTCTATCGCGGGCGCGCACGAGCAGCTACGGGTCTTTTAAATGCTTCTTCCTCTCCTCTTTTTGAAAAAGTTTTGGTGGTGGGTTTCTTTGGGGGTTTTCTCTCTCCTCTTTGAGGGGTTAAACCCTAACATCTCTCCATCAATCTTCACATAAATTAGGCTTAGATTTAGTTTTAATCTTTGTTTTTATACTTTACAATGTAGATTAAGAGTAATTTAGGGTATTTTAGAGAGAGAAAGTGAAGAGCTTCAATGGTGGATTGAAGAAGATGAAGATGCAAAGTGACATTGTTTTGGATTCCTTTTCAATACTTCAACGAGCATTCTAAACTCTATCTCATTTATTGTTCTTTCTTAATTTCTTGCTTGATTAGAGTAGTTGTTTAGTTTAATTGCTTCTCTTTGTTCTTCTTGTTGGGTTTTGTGTTAGTTGTTCATGATTAGTGAGTAATTCCCTTTACTAAGGGATTGGTGATAGCATGTGGTGAATCTTGAATGTATTAGGCTAGACAAATGTTGGTTATATGTGATTAAATATACCTTGTAACCATGTTTTACTAATTACTCCATGTGAATGGCCAATCATGTGTTGTAATTGGGTGAATTGAACTAAGTTATGACGATAGTGTAACTTAGGGATATCCATTAGGTGATCGATTCTATGCAAAAACCTCAACTTTCACAGCTTATGACGATAGTATGAGCATGTGTTAAGTTGGGAAAGCCTTTGACCCCGATAGGTGGTTAGATGGTATTGTTGGTATTACCTTATATGAGATATTTGGTTTGCATGTAAACTCATTTCCATTGCCTAACTTTATTGAAGATCATTGTCATGTTTGACCCTCTCCCTTGGTGTTAGTTTAACTTAATATAAATCTCATTTTTGTTTATGGTTCTATCCATCCTATCTCTTTGACCTAGCTTAATTGGTGGTGGTGTTGATAGTGTTTATGTCGTCTCCGTGGTTCGACCCTCTACTTACCACTAAACTTGTTTAGTGTAGGTGTAGGTTTATAAATATTGTTTGGTTGAGGGTAGTTAGTCCAACGACCTAATTATCCTTCACCAAAATGGCGCCGTTGCCGGGGACGGCTTCCATTATTGTTGTATTACCTTATTGAGTCTAGGTCTTTGCGAATATTTTCTTTTCTTTTTGTTTATTTTTTTTGTTTAAAAAAAAAAGGGAAAAAAAAAGGGGAAATTCCAAAAATATTTGAGCTTTCTTATTTGGTTGCTATTCACCTTCCAAAATGCAACTAAATGAGTTTGTTCCCTCTTTTTCTTTTTCTTATTTTAATTTTTCTTTTGATTCTTTTGATTTTTCTTTTCCCCCTCCCCTCAAGCATAGAGTTTCTTTCAACTTTGTGCTTGCTTGTCATATGAGCATCGTATATGCTCTATTTCTTGAAATGTTTTCCGATGCGTATGACAAGCTTTTGCGTTCTTTGTCCGGTTATTTACTAATAAGGTCAATCTTGGACCTTAAACAAGACTTTCTCGGGAAGTAACCCGTGTTTATATTGCTTTTACTTTTCTTTTATATCTTTTAATTTTGTTTTCCTCTTGTTTATCTTTGTATATAGGTACTTGATGTCTATACTTTTGCGCATGACCTTGGACCGAGAACCATAAGAAGTAGCAAACCAAGGAATATTTTTAAATGGAAGTTGAAGCATCAAAGAAGAGCAATTTAATGGAAATGAGGAAAATGACTTAATTTGCGGGTTTCTACACCCACCTAACATTTTGGTTCACTCTTTCCATCTCCTCTCTTTTGTTGCTTTACCCTTTTATTTTCATATGGTTTGAAAGCTAAATGTTTGTGGTTTTGTTGTTTCCTTCTTCCCTTTCTTGGTCTCTTGATTGCTTGATTTACCCCCCATACATACCAAGGTTTATTTTTGACTTTGGTTATTCTATATTTGGATGGCCATGAGTGCCTTATTGACTTGACTTTTGGTATGCATGGCTTTGTCGTTGATCATGCTCTCTTCTAGCGCAATTTGTATATACATTCTCAAGTTGTTCTCGTTTTGTGAATATTTGTTTGTATAGCGTATTTTCCTTTGAAAACAAGGCAAGTTTGCATATGTGTTTTGATCCGTTCTTGTTTTGGTCTTACTACTTTGAACTTGTGTCCTTGAATGTTTTCCTTCCTAATTGGTAATGGTATGCACGGTTTGAGAGTGTTTTGGGTTGAGTTAAACATATTTTAATGCTAAGGTAGCGGTTTTAAGAACTTTGGGATACTTGTAGCCTTAATCCATGGTTGTGGTAAGACGGTGTCGCTCTCCATAGTGGATATGAACCCCTTAGGTCGGTAATTGCTATACAAATCCCGTGTGAGGTTTATTTGTTCTAGCCTTCATCAACTTTGTTGAGTGGCATATTTGGATCCTTGGTTATGCATTTTTCAATCCAGAGTTTGACTTCTATCTACCCGAGATCATGACCGAACCCTTTAAGGGAGGACATAGGCATTTTTCATTTTCTTATCCTTCTTTTTGTTTTGTTACAAAATTAGTTTTCTTTTAAATTTGCCCCTCTTGCTAACCCGTTGAGCCTATTTCCCTTTCTTGATTTTGAGCCACATTACAAACCGAATGACCTTTTGTTCCCCTAAACCTTTTGTTTATGTGAAGCATGTTGGTTTGAGAATTGTTTTGTGTTGATTTTGAACGCAAATGAGAAAGTTGTAGTTCTTTGGTCAAGCAAGTGAGTAAACTGTGATTCTATTCAGTGAAATAAGAGCAAATGCTTATGAAAAGCCGTCCTTACTCAAATAAGGTAAGGACCAAAAAAAAAACAAAAAACCTTCATATCCCTCGTGTTAAAAAAAAAAAAAAAAAAAAAAAAAACCTTCATATCCCTCGTGTTTGAGCATTGAGGACAATGCTCCGTTCAAGTGTGGGGGAGTCCTGTTTCTTAGTCTTGTAAGTGTGTGTTTATTGAATAAGTGTGGGGGAATACCACCAAATTTTTAAAATTTTCAAAATTTTTCCCACCTTACACCCCAAGCATACCCTTACAACCAATAAAAGACCTTTAGATCCTATAGAGTTTAGTCTTTATCGATGGAGGAAGATAGTTGTCAAGCTTATAGAGAGACAGTGCATAGCCAAGACGTAGGGATAACCTTCTCATCGTTTTCATTTCTTTATCTTTTTCCGGTTCCTTCGAGGAACCATGAGAAGCCCACCTAATGGTTGACTTGAAGCTAGTGGAGAGAACGCGGCTAGCTAGTTTGGGATGAAAGGTGAATTGTACGGCTCTTAGTTCTCTATGCTTAGCTTAGTCTATGTTTCTTTCAACCCTAAACATCTTGGAACGTGCATACCCTTATTTGTTTAGAAAGTTGTGCATTCATTGGTGCTTGTTTCGTTCCAAAAAGTCCACCAAGAACGTCTTGTTTTTGTGTTTATTTTATTTGTCTATGCATTGCCTTGTTTGTGTTGCTTTATGTGTAGAGTTATGGGTTAAACTCTTTGGAAACCCTTACGAGAGCACACTCGTCCTCAAAGGCGACTTTGAGGTTTAAATGGCTTGTTGTTTACGCTAAAAACAACCGTGATTCCTACGAAAGTGAGTTAGTGTATATTCTTTTTCACCCCTCTCCTTTTAGTGTTATTAGATCCTTTTTCTTTCTTTTTGTTTCTGCTTTTGTTCTTGCTTGAGGACAAGCAAGAGGCAAGTGTGGGGGAATTTGATAAGTGGCATTTATGCCACTATTTAGATCCTCTAATTGCGGTATTTTTCTACGTTTGTCCCTTGTTTGTACCCCTTTTGCTCCGTTTCTCCCTTTATTATGTTTTTGTGCTTTTCCTCGTGTTTTGTAGGCTTTTGGAGTTGATTTTAATAGAATGAAGAGCTTGGAGAATTGGAGTTCATTTGAAGAGCTACAAAGGAAGTTAAGGAGCAAGCAAGCAAGGCCATACGGACAGCGCGGGTCGTGCTTTCAGAATGGCGCGGGCGCGCCAAACCAAGCGCGGGCGTGCCTAACATTGGGGTTGAAAATATTGAAGGAGGCAGAATGTAGGCGCGATTTGGGCGCGGCTTAGGCGCGGGCGCGCCTAAGATAGGCGCGGGCGCTCCTAAGATAGGCGCGGGCGCTCAAGGGCCTGAACTCCGAAACTAACCTTTGTTCACTCTTTTAGCCATAACTTTTTATCTACAAATTGGATTGAGGTGATTCAAGTTGCATTGGAAACTAGACTTAAAGAGCTTTCCAACGGTAGGTTGCACGCCCCCAGAAGCCTCCTAGAACAGAAGTTATTTCCGTTTGAAAACGAATGTTGCTGTCAGGCCAATCCCAGTGCGCGGCCGCGCAGGCCTCTATCGCGGGCGCGCACGAGCAGCTACGGGTCTTTTAAATGCTTCTTCCTCTCCTCTTTTTGAAAAAGTTTTGGTGGTGGGTTTCTTTGGGGGTTTTCTCTCTCCTCTTTGAGGGGTTAAACCCTAACATCTCTCCATCAATCTTCACATAAATTAGGCTTAGATTTAGTTTTAATCTTTGTTTTTATACTTTACAATGTAGATTAAGAGTAATTTAGGGTATTTTAGAGAGAGAAAGTGAAGAGCTTCAATGGTGGATTGAAGAAGATGAAGATGCAAAGTGACATTGTTTTGGATTCCTTTTCAATACTTCAACGAGCATTCTAAACTCTATCTCATTTATTGTTCTTTCTTAATTTCTTGTTTGATTAGAGTAGTTGTTTAGTTTAATTGCTTCTCTTTGTTCTTCTTGTTGGGTTTTGTGTTAGTTGTTCATGATTAGTGAGTAATTCCCTTTACTAAGGGATTGGTGATAGCATGTGGTGAATCTTGAATGTATTAGGCTAGACAAATGTTGGTTATATGTGATTAAATATACCTTGTAACCATGTTTTACTAATTACTCCATGTGAATGGCCAATCATGTGTTGTAATTGGGTGGATTGAACTAAGTTATGACGATAGTGTAACTTAGGGATATCCATTAGGTGATCGATTCTATGCAAAAACCTCAACTTTCACAGCTTATGACGATAGTATGAGCATGTGTTAAGTTGGGAAAGCCTTTGACCCCGATAGGTGGTTAGATGGTATTGTTGGTATTACCTTATATGAGATATTTGGTTTGCATGTAAACTCATTTCCATTGCCTAACTTTATTGAAGATCATTGTCATGTTTGACCCTCTCCCTTGGTGTTAGTTTAACTTAATATAAATCTCATTTTTGTTTATGGTTCTATCCATCCTATCTCTTTGACCTAGCTTAATTGGTGGTGGTGTTGATAGTGTTTATGTCGTCTCCGTGGTTCGACCCTCTACTTACCACTAAACTTGTTTAGTGTAGGTGTAGGTTTATAAATATTGTTTGGTTGAGGGTAGTTAGTCCAACGACCTAATTATCCTTCACCACTAATCTACAAGACACTATTCCCTTACCATCCAATATTAAATAGTATACTTGTAAGTCTTAGGTTTATTTCTAACTTAATAGAAATTTATAGGATTCAATCCATGCCTTTGGTGAATTCTATACCTATATAGGGTAAATGCATCAAACACTGAGTTTCAAGGTGCTTTTAAAGCCCTTTTATTGTATTGATCTTACTCCAACACTTCCAAAGTTTTGTAAGTACTGAATTCTCATTTGAGGTACTTGTAAAGTCCTTTGAGTATTCTTGATCAATCATTCTCATGAAGCCCTTCTGAAGTCTTCCGAGATTCTCAGTTTTAGTTTGTTGCTAATCTCGATAGTCCTCGAGTTCATTTTCCTCCCTCTTGTCGTTTTAGAAATCTGTTACTTTCCAGAAAGACACCACTTAGAGCAACAAAAACTAAATTCTCATTTAGGTTTTGGAAGTAATGCCCGTAGTCTCACTTGAATGCTTACAAAGAGACATCTATATTTTCTTTGGGTAAAAGTTCGTTGTGAAACAAAGAATTAGCTTACACTTGAGCTACCTAGCTCCAACTGAGCCACTTATCTCCCACTGATCCAATGAGCTCCCACTGATGCTAAGAGCCCTAGACATATGTTTGAAAAGACGTTAGAAACTATGTCTATCCATAACTGAATATGGTGTCCTTTCTTTGCTTCGACATTTTATTTAGTGTAACTTAAGTCATTTGTGCAAATCAATAAGAACTTTATAGGAAGGGATGTGATCAATCATCATTCGAGTCATTTCCAAAAGGAATCGAGGTCTCCGTCAAGACATACTATATTCTTTATGGAGCTAAATATGAAATTCCAATTTCATAACTTTGATATGATCACTCTTGGCTCAAGCAAACATCGCTCGATCTGATCTAGACGTTTTGATATCTTTCCAAGTCGATTCTACACTTCACTTAACTTTTGAGCTACTCAAGATCCAGTTTATTCACATTTGATGAATATAGTTATATTCTTTCAAATTCTTGTGAAAACGTTGAAGTAATTCTCTTTAGCTTTCGTAGTCAATTATTAGGTTTCGTAGTGTCTAACACTACGCATAATGAAACCCTCCCAAAATCTGCACACATATTAAAGTAACTAACCATTCATATTAATTAGAAATCACATAATTTATTAACAAAGACGATCATACCCTTAATGTGTGCTTCGCTGCTTTTAAAGTTCGAACTTGAAGCGTAAAGCTCCGTAAATGCGTAAGCCTCCAACAACTCTCACCCTCGAGACTTGAACCGAACAGCCCTTACCCTAAAGCTTAGTCGAGGCTAGACCAAAAAAACTTGGAGTATTAGAACCAAGGTTTTCTCTTCTTAGAGATCCTTTAAAGTTCACAACTCAAGTGCCCTTTCCCAATGCCAATTTCCCATTAATGTGGGAGAGTTGGTAAAATGAGAAAAATAATGATTTAATTAAATTTTAAATTAAGTTAAATATCCGTACAATTAGTAAACGACAAGTGGCACAAGAACAAGGAGGGTTGGTGGGAGGACCACCAAGACTTGGGCAATTAGGCGTGATGTGCTAGTAGCCTTATGATCCAAGATGTGTTGTCGCTGGGCTTTGGCGCAAGGCCTGGCTGGTTGCCAGCCTTGATTTGCGGCACATCCAACCCACGTAAAGGCCAGCTTGTGCGCTGGGCCTCGTGTTGGGCGGCTTTGCTGCTCGCATGACCTAGCATGCTAGCTAGGCCTCGCTGACCCAAAAGGCACCTGCTACAAGACCTTTGCTAGCACAGCGATGCTTCGGTGCGTGCTGGTGCTAGCTTGCGTGCGACCAGGCGCACCAGCTCGCAAGCATGCTCAGCTAGCAAGCCTAGCTTGCACATGCATCCTTGGCATGCGGCATAGCCATGCATTACGGTTAGTGCTCTATGCTAGCCTAGCCTTCACATGGCTAGGCGAATGCAAAACTACAGCTTAGTTTAAACTTGTCATTTGCTTGATTTCTCGTCTCGTCGAATCCTAAAATCGACTCGACTTACAACGCTCGATTTTGAAGCTCTAAGCTCAATATCCGACTTCTTTGTTCGAAATACTCTAATGACTCATTTAATCCTTCAGATTGATTTGTCGTTTTGAATTAATATTCAGTCAAGATCACGCTGTAACATCAATTATGAATTAATATTACTGATCGGAAGCAGCCCAAAGCTAGGCATTCTGATCAGTTGACCTTACTGAATAATTAGCTTTCTAATAATTCTGAATTCTTTATCGGAACAATACACTTGTTTGAAGGACACCATTCCTTTTAATCTCCCACCTGTCCTTCTGGACATGTGCACTATTAGTGTATAGCATATTTCCTTTGTCACTTAATATCTCTTCATGAACTATAAGGTAAGATTCTTCGTAATCCTTATTACGTCCAGAAGTGTTTCTCGATTTCCGAGCTCGATTGTCAATAAGCAGGTGATTTCTTGAATCCATCTGAGCACGATCATGCATTTTCACATTCTTGCTCTTCGAGAGGTCTTGTAAACAAAAAAGACAAGTTCCCTATTGTCAATAGGGGGTCATTTAATGTCTTCCATTGTTAGCTTCCCTTACTAAGAGGACCTAGACGCCCCACTAAAGCCCTTATAATCCCCTTTTACGGCAGACGTTTGACAACATCAACGCGGACTAGTACTCAAACAAGAGAACTAACAATACTCATGGTCGAGGAAATAGGTTCTGATAGCCATAATGAGTAATATACTTATGACGATTGTTAAATCTCTTAAAGTATTCTCATTGGTCGATTCGGCATAGTTCCAAACTGATACCTATGCAAATGATTTATGACAATTTTGTCCTTGTCGCACAAGAAACGGTACTATAAATCATACTTGTCCAACTTTCTAATGACCTTGATTAGGGATAATTTTGATATGATATTCAATGTTCACTTAATAGGTGTTTCTTTATCCAAGACATGGCCTTGATACACTATTTTTAATATCGTCAAATTGCATGGACTCATTATTTAATTCTAAACCACAATTTAATATTTTGTGGAATTTACTAGTAAAAGTTTTATTCCACTATGAAACTTTTCAACGTTTCATCTTATGATATATGGTTTTCCCCAAATGTGTTAAGAGTAATACTCTTGACAAAACATTTATAGAAATCATGCCCATATGTAAAATGCTTGATTTCTTTTATGCAATTGTGAAGGTTGTGGTTCACTTATTGCATAGGTTTAGTTATGATTACTTTGCAAAACTTAGCATCTTCATTATCAAAATCTCTCATAATAAGAGGATAAGATTTGAGAGTGTTATGGATTATATGCAATTTAGGATTTATCGTCCAAGTGATGCCTCCCACTCATTTTCATGATTTGAGATCTTCAACTTGACAACCTACCATCATCGAAGTTCAACAACGAACTATCCATTGAATAACTTCCTCATTATTACCTTTAGGAAACAATGTTCTCAACATATACTTTATCTGATTTCCTAATGATGCTTTGCTTAGATTTTACTCCAACTAGCTCACAATTACTTGAACACCCTAATCATTTGTGAATATGGAAATTTTACATTAAATTTTCGCACAATATACATGGAAATAAGTTCATGTTTCCATTCTCGAGCCACAACGCGTTTTAACCTCGTGCCTATAAATGACTTCCTTATTAAGGATCTAATCCTTGCTAAGGTTGTGCTCGCAACATACATATTCAAAATATTTGTTACCATACATCAAGAACTCATCCTTTTACTTAACCAAGTAATTTGGATGTTCTTAATTAAAATCAAACAATCTACTTCTTAGATTCAAGTCGATTGGGGGTATTTTATGCTTGTCATGATCTAAGCATACAAGTCATGTGACGATTCCATATCGTAACATACATGATGGATTCAATTGCTGAAATATTCCTAATTTCATCCTATTAATGTGACTTTTGGTTGATCCTGTTTCACTAAGTCAGGCTAAAATGTTTGATATATGATACGGTTGAAAGTCTCTACTAGAGTCTTTCTTGTTTGAATTAGTATTTTCCTAACTTGTACATAGTTCAAACATTTACTTAGTTTTATACATATGCGTCGAAAGCCTTTTTAGGTCCTTCATGTTTAATACGGTAAATTCTTTTACTTGTTCAAACATTTTATTAAGTCTATCCAATAGATCTTAATTCCCACTATGTACTAAGTACCACCTTTAAATTGGTCCATCATTGAAAATTCTTTCAATCTAAGAATTTAGCATTGGATAGTTATTTCACAACAGAATTCGTAAACTTCTTGTTGGACCTTTAATTAATTGACTTTTGCTCCCGCTAAACTTTTTATTTATAAGAATTTCTATATTTCTCCATAAGCAAAACCTTTTCTAAGTTTATGAGAAAACACATTCCAATTCCTACATGCAATGCTTCTCTCAATCCACCAATGGATTTCTTAATATTGCTTTCACATCTAGCATTATTTAGAAATACAAAACCCTAACACAATATCCATAGTCTTTTCCAAAATCCCATTGTTAGAAAGGCGGTTTCGATATCTATTTTGCCATATTTCATATGCGCAATTTGCTAGAATAATCACGAAAAGACTTAAGTCATCCGATTAGTGAATACGTTTTATTATCAACGCTGTGAATCTAATTGTAACCTTATCAACCAATCTAGCTATGAATGCCTATACAATTCCGTATTTGTTAGTTTTATCCTTGAAAACTTATTTGCATTTGATGAGTCTTTACCCTTCATGCAAATTAATCAAGTTGCAAACATGATTTAAAACATGGAGGCTTTTTCAGATTTTTTGGCCTTTAACCATTATTCGGAAATTGGATTTGTCAAAGCTAATCTACAAGACACCATTTCCTCACAATCTAATAGTAAATGGTATACTTGTAATTCGTAGGTTTATTTCTAACTTAATAGAAATTTATAGATTCAATCCAAGCCTTTGGTGAATTCTATACCTATATGGGGTAATTGCATCAAACAATGAGTTTCAAGGTGCTTTTAAAGCCGTTTGATTATATTGATCTTACTCCGACACTTTGAAAGTTTTGTGAATACTGAATTCTCATTAAAGACACTTGTAAAGTATTCTTGATCAATAATTCTCATGAAGCCCTTCTAAAGTCTTCCAAAATTCTCAGTTTTAGTTTGTTGCTAATCTTGATAGTCATCGTGTTCATTTTCTCCCACTTTTCATTTTGGAAATGTGTTACTTTCTAGAAAGACACCACTTAAACAAAAAAATACTATGTTCTCAATAAGGTTGTGGAAGTAACGCCCGTAGTCTCACTTGAATGCTTACAAAGAGACATGTATATTGTCTTTGGGTAAAACTTCATTGTGAAACAAACAGTTAGCTCGCACTTGAGCTACCTAGCTCCCACTGAGCCACTTAGCTCCCACTGAGCCAATGAGCTCCCACTGAGGCTAAGAGCCCGAGACATATATTTGAAAAGACGTTAGAAACTATTTCTATCCATTACTGAATATGACATCCTTTCTTAGCTTCAACATTTTATTTAGTGTAACTTTAGTCATTTGTGCAAATCTATAAGAACTTTGTAGGAAGGGATGTAGGGTTTCGTAGTGACCCGAAACTACGCGGAAGGAAACCCACCAAGACCCGCCCCTTAATTAAAGCAATTAAACAAGCATAACAAACTTAATCAAAAAGATTAAGGACAAGAATTATACCTTTGACGCGTGCTTCGCTCCTAAAGAGCTCTTACTTCAAAATCCCGAAAAGACGAGATCTCCGACGGATCGTACCCTCGACCCGACCCGAGCGTCTTAAGTTTTGAAGGTTAGTCAAGACCCGGACAAAATAACTATGAGTTATACGAATCAAAGGTTTACTCTTTTCTTAAAGTTGACTTTTTAATTCCACTCAAGGTTGTCTCAAGTCCCAATACCAAGCTTGGTATTTATAGGGAAATGATCCCTTGGTTTTTTCATCCTCCACCAATGTGGGAGAATGTATTTTGCTAATTAATTTATTTCTAAAATAAATTATTGAACAAAACTAATCACAATGCAACAAGTGTCAAATAGAGAGAGAAGGTTAGGTGAGGACCATGAACCTTGGAGGGGGGACCATTGCCTTGATCCCCAAGGCAATGGTCTAAGCTAATTGGTCCCAACCCCTTCAAACCGCCACATACAAGGGGCATGCTGGGTTGATGCCAGCTAGCACGCCAGCTAGCATGGCACTGGCCAGCCCAGCCAGCTAGCATGGTGCTGCCCAGCAGCCTCGCATGCCTGGTGCTAGGCCATGCTAGGCGCTAGTGCTGGCCAGTGCTAGGCGCTGCTGCTGGCAGCCTAGCAATGCCTACCGCACCACACATCTCTCTCTTGCACCGCGTCGCTAGCGCAGCCAGCATGCATGCTGCTAGCGAGCCACGCATGCTGGCCGCACTGACTCTCGCATCATGCGCACACGCCTCATGCCCCACACGCACTGGCTGGTCGCATATGTGCAAGCCTTGCACCTCGCATCATGCACCAGCCATGCGCTACCACCACGCACACGCACATGCATGCGTGGTGCTGCTGCTAGCACCCTAGACGGCCTTTGCACGCACACGCACCAGCCCACACGCATCAGTGCGGCTGTTGTGCGAGGGTAGTGTGCGAGGCACACACGTACACACACGCATGCCCCTGGTAGTGTGATGGTGCTTGTGCTTGGTGCCAGGCCTTGCAATGGTGCCTAGCAAGGCCTGTGCGCTGCGATAGGGCACCACATGCACCAAGGCACCACGCTATCATGCTTGCTAGCTGATATGGGCTGCCTGGTGCCTGTGTGGCCTGCGATGGCTGCCATGCGCACCTAGGCACCCATGCTAGCTTGCGATGGGCTACTAGGGTGCGCCTAGGCTGCGATGGTGCCTAGCACACCATGGTGCGCCTAGCACACACATGGTGCACTTAGGAATGCTATGAGCTAGCCTAGCCTAGCTACGGCTACGCTCATACTTGTTGCTTGTGATTTTGCGACGCTCGGCATCGACGCCCTAGGCTTGATTTCCGACGTCTGTATTCGTAAAACTCTGTCGACTCATTAAATACTTTCGGATTAATTCGACGTCTCGGATCGGAGATTCAATTGGGTTTGACCCGAAGGGTTCAATTGAGATTAAGCTGTAATATCAATTGTACCTCGATATTACTGATTGGAAGCGGCCTCCACCTAGGCGTTCCGATCACTTGACCTTACTAAAGAATTAGCTCTGTAATAATTCTGAACCCTCTATCGGAATAATACACTTGTTGGAAGGACACCATTCCTTTAAATCTCCCACTTGTCCTTCCGGACAAGTGTGCATATTGTGTATAGCTTATTTCCTTTGCCACTTAATGTTTCTTCGTGAACTATAAGGTAAGATTCTTTGTCATCCTTATTACGTTCAGAAGTGTTTCTCGATCTCCGAGTTTGGCTGTCAATAAGCAGATGATTTCTAAAATCCATCTGAGCATGGCCATGCATTTTACAGTCTCACTCTTCGAGCGGCCTTTTAAACAACAAAAAATTTTCCCTATTGTTAGGGGGACAATCCCAGTCTTGTATTGTAAGTTCTTCTTACTAAGAGGACATAGACTCCCGAGTGTTCCCGTTATGATTCCCAGTTACGCCAGACGTTTGGAAACATCAAAGAGCCTAGTACTCAAACAAGAAAACTTCACAGTACTCATGGTCTGAGGAAATAAGTTCCGATAGCCATAACGAGAAATGTACTTATGACAAAATTTAAATTTTCTTAAATTATTCTCTTAGGTCTTATCTAGTACATGTCTAAACCGTACCTGTGCAAATTATTTATGACTGTCACGTCCTCGCAGCACAAGAAACGGTGCTGTAAATCATACTACACACTAATCTATGGCGGTCATCAATCGTCCATCTGTTAGATGACCTCGATTAGGGATACTTTTCGATTTAATATTCAATGTTCACTTAACAAGTGTTTCTTTATCCAAGACATGGTATTGATACCCTGTTTTGAATATTTCAATAAATCGAATGGACTCATTTTAATTCTTAACCACAATTAAATAGTAATGGAGTGAATGATAATTTTACACAAAAATTAATTACTCCATTAATGAATGGTTTTAGTACAGTGTCTTACATTAAATCAACCTTGTTTAATTAAAACACTTGTACAGGGAATATCAAAGCCAATCTCCTATGTGCTTGATTCCCATTGCCTCAACGTGTTTGTTGTGTTTCACTTGAAGCAAAGGTTTAGTCAAAGGATCGGCTACATTATCATCCGTGTCGATCTTACAAATTCTGATTTCACCTTCGGATTTCCATTCACTTATCATGTGAAATCGCCTTTGCACGTGTTTGACCTTCTGGTGTTCTCTCAGCTCCCTGGCCTGAGCGATAGCTTCATTATTATCACAATAAAGGTCTATCGGTCCCTTGATTGAAGTTACAACACCAAGTTCACTGATGAACTTGCGAATCCAAACAGCTTCCTTGGCTGCTTCCGAAGCAGCCAAGTACTCGGCTTTAGTTGTAGAGTCTGCAGTGGTGCTCCGCTTGGCACTCTTCCAGCTGAACGCACCTCCATTCAGATAGAATACATACCCCGACTGTGACTTGAAGTCGTCTCTGTCAGTCTGGAAGCTAGCGTCGGTGTAACCTTGAACAACCAGTTCTTTGTGGCCTCCATACACCAGGAATTTATCCTAGTTCCTTTTTAGGTACTTAAGGATGTTTTTGGCCGCAGTCCAATGCGCCTCTCCTAGGTTCGATTGATATCGACTCGTTGCACTCAGGGCATACGATACATCTGGCCTTGTACATATCATGGCATACATGATCGATCGATTAGCGAAGCATATGGGATCTGATTCATTCTTTCTCGCTCAACAGGTGTCTGTGGACACTGTTTCTTGCTGAGAGTTATGCCATGGGACATGGGTAAATGCCCTCTTTTGGCATTTTCCATGTTGAATCGAGCCAGTACCTTATCAATGTAATTACTCTGGCTTAATCCAATCATCCTCCTAATTCTATCCATGTAGATCTTGATGCCCAATATGTACTATGCCTCTCCTAAGTCCTTCATTGAAAAGCATTTTCCCAACTAGCCCTTTACGGACTCCAATAATTTTGTGCTGTTTCCAATGAGTAGTATGTCATCTACATACAGGACTAGAAATGCAATATCACTCCCACTGACATTCTTGTATACAAGACTCATCTGGATTCTTGATAAAACCAAACTTGTTGATGGCTTCATCAAATCGCAGATTCCAACTCCTGCTGGCTTGCTTTAGTCCATAAATGGACTTCTTCAGCTTGAAAACCTTTCCAGCGTTGCCTGGATCGACAAAACCTTCTGGCTGTGTCATATACACAGTTTCTTCCAAAATCCCATTAAGGAAGGCGGTTTTGACATCCATTTGCCATATTTCGTAATCGTAATATGCAGCAATCGCTAGGATAATCCGGACGGACTTTAGCATTGCAACTGGTGAAAAATTTTCATCATAGTCAATCCCGTGGACTTGTCTATAACCTTTTTCCACCACTCTAGCTTTGTATACCGATACATTTCCATTTTTGTCTGTCTTCACTTTGAAGATCCATTTGTAACCAATGGGTGTATAACCCTCGGGAAAATTCACCAAGTCCCAGACTTGATTTTCAGACATGGAGTCCATCTCGGATTTCATGGCCTCTTGCCATTTTGCAGAGTCGGGGCTCGTCATAGCTTGCTTGTATGTCGCCGGCTCATCACCATCCATAACTAGGATGTCCTGATCATCAGTTAAGACAATACCGAGGTATCTGTTTGGTTGAGATCTTTGCCGTTGCGACCTATGTAGGGTAATCGGTTGAGCATTTACATTGTATGTTTGACTCTGACCAATCTTCTCAGATGCTTCCAAAGTATCTAGATTGTCAGTTTTGTCAGGTTGACATTGTTACTCGTCCTCTCGAACTTCGTCGAGTTCGATTTTTCTCCCACTTGTCATTTTGGAAAGGTGATCCTTCTCCAAAAAGACACTATCACGAGCAACAAACACTCTGTTCTCGGATTTATTGTAGAAGTAATACCCTTTGGTTTCTTTAGGATATCCCACAAAGAAACACTTATCCGATTTGGGGTGAAGTTTGTCCGGAATTAATCGCTTGACATATGCTTCGCATCCCCAAATCTTGAGAAAAGACAACCTAGGAGGTTTCTTAGTCCATAATTCATATGGAGTCTTTTCAACAGCTTTTCACGGAGCTCTATTCAGTGTTAGTGCTGCTGTTTGTAGCGCATGTCCCCAAAACGAGATAGGGAGTTCACTAAGACCCATCATTGACAGAACCATGTCTAACAAGGTCCGATTCCTCCGTTCGGACACTCCGTTCCATTGAGGAGTTCCAGGAGGTGTCAACTCTGAAAGAATGCCACATTCTTTCAAGTGATCGTCGAATTCATGGCTCAAATATTCGCCACCTCGATCCGATCGAAGTGCTTTAATTTTCTTACCAAGTTGATTTTCAACCTCTTTCTGAAATTCTTTGAACTTTTCAAAGGATTCAGATTTATTCGACATTAAGTAGATATAGCCATATCTACTATAATCGTCGGTGAAGGTGATGAAATATCGGTAACCTTGCCTTGCGAGTGTGCTCATAGGTCCACATACATCCGTGTGTATTAGACCTAATAAGTCACTTTCCCTTTCTCCCAACTTGGAGAATGGTTGTTTGATCATCTTGCCTAATAAGCATCCTTCGTAATTTTCAAACGACTCTAAGTCGAATGAGTCAAGAACACCTTCTTGAAGAAGTTTCTTGATGCGTTTGATGTTAATGTGGCCAAGACGACAATGCCACAAGTAGGTTTGATTCGAGTCGATGGTCTTAGCCCTTTTGGCAGTATTCTCGATGTTATAGACCTGTTTGTCTAGTGACAACACATAAAGACCATTTTCTGAATGTGCCTTTCCATATAAAACATTATCAAAATATATAAAACAACTATTGTTTTTTATTCCAAATTTGAATCCTTTGGCATCCAACGCCGATATTGAAATAATGTTTTTGGTCACTCTAGGAATATGATAACAATTTTCAAGTTCTAGAACAAGCCCAGTGGGCAAAGACAAACTGAGAGTTCCAACGGAGACGGCAAACATCCTTGCTCCGTTGCCGACCCAAAGCTCAACCTCTCCCTTCTCTAGCCTTCTACTTATCCTTAGTCCCTGAGCATTAGAACAAAGGTGTGAGCCACATCCGGTATCTAATACCCATGATGTTTTGCTAGCGAAGTTTAAGTCTATAACGAAAATACCTAATGAAGAAGCAACGTTGCCGTTGTTCTTATCTTCATTGAATTTGAGGCAGTCCCTTTTCCAATGTCCCTTCTTCTTGAAGTAGAAACATTCGGAATCAGACTTAGAAGAAGCTGCCTTCTTGTCCTTGTTGCCCTTGGCAAACTTTGTCTTAGGCGGGAATTTCTTCTTTTTCCCTTTAAAGCTCTTCTTGTTTCCCGCACGTTTAAACGGCTTGCCCTTCCTCACCATGAGCATATCATGCTTGCCCTCATCCTTGAGGGTTTGCTCGGCTTGCTTCAACATACCATGAAGCTCAGTGAGGGTTTCTCCATACTATGCATGTTATAGTTCATCTTCAACTGATCATAGCCTTTATGAAGGGAGTGGAGAATGATGTCAATTGCCATTTCAGTTGAATACCCAGTATCGAGCCTTTCCATGTTTTCAAATAATCCAATCATTTTGGGAACATGCGGGCTGAATGGCTCTCCTTTCTTGAGCTTGCTCACAAGGATCTGCCTGTGGGTTTCGAACCTTTCAGTTCGGGCCTGTTCTTGGAACATATTCTGAAGCTCAGAAATGATCTCAAAAGTTGTCTCCTTTTCAAAGAAAGTCTTTTGAAGGTCCAGAGACATTGTGGCCAACATGATGCATTTGACATCCCGATTGGCATGCCATCGGTTAAGGGCTGCCTGAGTGACGTCCTCATTGGGAGCGTCGGGCATTTCCTCATCAAGGACGTATTCCTTTTGCTCCTGCATTAGTACAATGCGGATATTTCTTTGCCAATCAAGAAAGTTTGGCCCGCTCAACTTCTCCTTGCCGAGAATATAGCGCAAAGAGAATTGGTTGTTGTTTGTGTTACTTGCAGACATGATTTCTACAATTGAAAGAATTTGAAGTGAAAAACCCATTCATACATCAATAAGTTGAAATTTAAAGCGTTCATGCACTTATTCATACTTATTGAACATTTTATCCACGCATCTTAAGATTGTCCCTTATGGGCGAGAATAAAATGGTCAAGCATGCTTTGGCTTGTCTTAACCATTAAATATCTTAAGGTAAGCAATCCAATTGCTAATAGCTCCAAGCTACTCTCGGTTTGATAAAATTTCGCATCTAATGCATACTTGACATTTTATCTCTTTTTCCACGACATATAAGGACTCCTTACTGATATCGTTGAGCTTAACCAAGACAACTTGTATACCTAGTATACCTTACGTTCCTAGGGAAGTAGTGATGCCTCGCTTTGGCGTAATCCATCACGTACGCGCATTAGTTCGGTAAGTGTTGTTCTTCGAATGGCAAATTTTAGCTCAATATTATTAAGGAACCTAGGGTTTCTATGTTGGTTGATTTAAGTGAACTTAACTAATCATCGCAACATCATAGAAATTCTAGACATGTATCTAGCAAACATATATAATAACAATATATATATATATATATATAAGGCATAAAATAGATGCATTTGGCAACTAGCATGACCCCTTGAAATCTTCAATTTCCATGGGTCTTCATCTTGGCTCGTCTTCCTCGAAAGGTCGTCTTGAGACTTCTTGGCCAAAATGAAATAAAAGAAGCTAGCTAGAACGACTAAGATTAATCTAAATAGTACAAAAACACTTAACGGTTCGCAGACCGTATTTAGATTTACAAAAATACATAACGGAACGAAGTCCGTATTTTCTATCCTAGTCGGGCCCCACTAGTTGCCATTTTCAAACAACCTGTTTTGAAAGCAATTTTTCATTCACCCGTTCACTATTTGTGAACGGCCCATACAATTTTACGAAATACATAAACACGCAAAACTAGTAACTAACTTAGGTCGTTAATCCAATTAACGCGCCTAATTAAAACTAGTCAAAGTGGTTTAATCCATTATTTCTAAACGCAAAATGCTAACGCATTCAATTAAGCTCCCACTAAATTCCGCATCCGTACTTAATTAATCCAATTAATTAAGTCGGCATAACCCATAATTTGTAAAAATTTTGCAAAATCGAAAATCGAGGTTCTTAGCCACGTTAAAACAAATAATTAAAATTATTAACACGGGAAAAATCGCAAAATCATAGCTCAACGTTAAGCAAAAAAGGGGCATCATCCAATGATGTTTGGCGCACCATGGCTGCTAGGCAGCCCATGGCCCCTGCGCCATGGTGCGTGGTGCTGGCAGCTAGCAGGTGCGCCTAGCACAGCCTGCCTAGCTTGCTAGCACCAGCAGCATGCTACGCATGCTTGCTGGCACAAGCATCAGGGGCTGGCTGGCTGGCTGGGGCTTGCTGCCTCGCTGCCCAGCAGCCGCACAAGCGTACCAGCAGCCTAAGGCCCCTGCGCGCCAGCACATGCACCACACAGTAGCCCCTCCACGCCACATAGCTACGCACCAAGCGATGCATAGCCATACGCGCACCACAGGCAGCCTACATGTGGGCTGCTAGGCAGCCCGGCTAGCCTTGGTGACGCTTGCGGTTTTGCATCGTGTTGCGTGCATTTTACTCGGAATGTAATTCCGATTTGTGTGCGACAATAATCAATTCTAAATCAAATTTTAGAATTAATTTTGAGGGAAAAATAAAATAAAACAAATGTTAAGTCTAACTTAAACAATTTATTTTAATTGGTGCACAAGCCTAAATTTTATCCAAAATTTCAATTTTGAACAAAATTAGGTCAAACATTATGCTTAAAATAAAATGAGCTATGTCCAAAATTAATCATGCCAATATGCAAATTAATCATGGATTTGACAAAAGGGAGTTGGAAAAATAAATTAATCATCCAATGATAAATTTTTTTTTAACTTGCATACTTGTGTAAAATACCAAGATTACATCTTCCAATATGAAGATTAATCAAATTTTACTCACAAGTAATTGAACTTAATGGATCTTAATCAACCAAAACATGAAAAAATCCAAACTTTGTTCAACATGGAATTTAGGGTTAGGGTTCCAATCATTTAAACACTTAAAGATTAGAACTTTAACATTACTTGGGAACTTAAAATACAAAATCACAACAAGTTTTCACACCTTATTGCAATTTATTTGCAAAATTGTGAAAAACAAGTTTATGTGATTACTTGGTATATCAACTTAAGCACTAATAAACACTCCATTATTATGCTCAAGGATATTTTAAAACCAGTATATTAGTGATGCAAAATGTGCATTTAATCTAACCTTGTAATGCTTGCATTAATCAAGGCTTAAAAAGAATTAAAACTTTCGTTGAAAAACGAAAAACCCCAGAAAAATTGGGTTTCTGGTTCGAATTTGGCTTTTGGACATCCCTAAAAGACCTGAAACAGTTCCAGAATGTCGATTCCACCCAAAAATCACTATTTTTAAGCCAAACTCTGGGTTCGACTGCCAAATCGATAATAAATTCGAGTTTTAAAATAATTAAAACGAGCATCTAATCTAATTAGATGAACATGAACCAGAAAAAAATTTCTTTAAAACACCTTAATTAAACAGTAATTGCAAAAATTAAAAGGAGCGTGGCTCCGATACCGCTGTAGGGTTTCGTAGTGACCCGACACTACGCGGAAGGAAACCCACCAAGACCCGCCCCTTAATTAAAGCAATTAAACAAGCATAACAAACTTAATCAAAAAGATTAAGGACAAGAATTATACCTTTGACGCGTGCTTCGCTCCTAAATAGCTCTTACTTCAAAATCCCGAAAAGACGAGATCTCCGACGAATCGTACCCTCGACCCGACCCGAGCGTCCTAAGTCTTGAAGGTTAGTCAAGACCCGGACAAAATAACTATGAGTTTTACGAATCAAAGGTTTACTCTTTTCTTAGAGGTGCCTTTTTAATTCCACTCAAGGTTGTCTCAAATCCCAATACCAAGCTTGGTATTTATAGGGAAATGATCCCTTGGTTTTTTCATCCTCCACCAATGTGGGAGAATGTATTTTGCTAATTAATTTATTTCTAAAATAAATTATTAAACAAAACTAATCACAATGCAACAAGTGTCAAATAGAGAGAGAAGGTTAGGTGAGGACCATGAACCTTGGAGGGGGGACCATTGCCTTGATCCCCAAGGCAATGGTCTAAGCTAATTGGTCCCAACCCCTTCATACCGCCACATACAAGGGGCATGCTGGGCTGCTGCCAGCTAGCACGCCAGCTAGCATGGCACTGGCCAGCCCAGCCAGCTAGCATGGTGCTGCCAGCAGCCTCGCATGCCTGGTGCTAGGCCATGCTAGGCGCTAGTGCTTGCCAGTGCTAGGCGCTGCTGCTGGCAGCCTAGCAATGCCTACCGCACCACACATCTCTCTCTTGCATCGCGTCGCTAGCACAACCAGCATGCGTGCTGCTAGCGAGCCACACATGCTGGTCGCACTGACTCTCGCATCATGCGCACACGCCTCATGCCCCACACGCACTGGCTGGTCGCATATGTGCAAGCCTTGCACCTCACATCACGCACCAGCCATGCGCCATCCACCACGGACACGCACATGCATGCGTGGTGCTGCTACTAGCACCCTAGCCAGCCTTTGCACGCACACACACCAGCCCACACGCATTAGTGCGGCTGCTGTGCGAGGGTAGTGTGCGAGGCTGCGAGGCACACACGCACACACGCGCATGCCCTTGGCAGTGCGATGGTGCTTGTGTGTGGTGCCAAGCCTTGTGATGGTGCCTAGCAAGGCCTGTGCGCTGCGATAGGGCACCACATGCACCCAGGCACCACGCTAGCATGCTTGCTAGCTGTTATGGGCTGCCTGGTGCCTGTGTGGCCTGCGATGGGTTGTTAGGGTGCGCCTAGGCTGCGATGGTGCGTAGCACACCATGGTGCGCCTAGCACACACATGGTGCACCTAGGCATGCTATGATCTAGCCTAGCCTAGCTACGGCTACGCTCATACTTGTTGCTTGTGATTTTGCGACGCTCGGCATCGACGCCCTAGGCTCAATTTTCGACGTCTGTATTCGTAAAACTCTGTCGACTCATTAAATCCTTTCGGATTAATTCAACGTCTCGGATCGGAGATTCGATTGGGTTCGACACGAAGGGTTCAGTTAAGATTAAGCTGTAATATCAATTGTACCTCGATATTACTGATCGGAAGTGGCCTCCACCTAGGCATTCCGATCACTTGACCTTACTGAAGAATTAGCTCTGTAATAATTCTGAACCCTCTATCGGAATAATGCACTTGTTGGAAGGACACCATTCCTTTCAAGGGATGTGATCCATCATCATTCGAGTCAGTTCCAAAAGGCATCGAGGTCTCCGTCAAGAGATACTATATTCTTTATGGAGCTTATTATGAAATTCCTATTTCATAATTTTGATATGATCAGTCTAAGCTCAATCAAACATCACTCGATCTAATCTAGATGTTTTGATATCTTGCCAAGTCGATTCTATACTTCATTGAACTTTTGAGCTACTCAAAATCCAGTTTTTTCACATTTGATGAATATAGTCATATTCTTTCAAATTCTTGTGAAAACGTTGAAGTAATGGAATTCTCTTTAGCTTTCGGAGTCAATTTTATTGGGTTTCGTAGTGTCCGACACTACGCATAATGAAACCCTCCCAAAATCCGCACACAAATTAAAGTAACTAACCATGCATATTAATTAACAATCACATAATTAATTAACAAAGAGAGAGAGAAAGATGATTTTACCCTTTATGCGTGCTTCGCTCCTTTTAAAGCTCGAAGTTGAAAGCGTAAAGCTCCACAAATGCACAAGCCTCCAACGGCTCTCACCCTCGAGACCTGACCCGAACGGCCCCTACCCTAAAGCTTAGTTGGGGCTATACCAAAAGAACTTGGAGTATTAGAACTAAGGTTTTCTCTTCTTAGAGATCCCTTAAAGTTCACAACTCAAGTGTTGTTTCCCAATGCTAAATTATTGGTATTTATAGGGAAAGGTGCCCTTGAATTTCAATCTCCTATTAATGTGGGAGAGTTAGTAAAATGAGAAAAATAATGATTTAATTTAATTCTAAATTAAATTAAATATCCGTGCAATTAGTAAACTACAAGTGGCATAAGAACAAGGAGGGTAGGTTGGAGGACCACCAAGCCTTGGGGAAAAAAAAGGTAGGCTGTCCGCTCACCACGCGCCAGCTGGCAGCAGCTGCCTTGGGCAACAACGCGTGCTGTGCTAGCAGCCTTGTGCTCCAAGGCGTGTTGTTGCTAGGCTTTGGTGCAAAGCCTGGCTGGTTGCCAACCTTGCTGTGCGGCACATCCAGCCCAGCACAGGCTAGCTTGCGCTTGGCCACGTGCTGGGCGGCTTTGTTGCTTGCATGGCCTAGCATGCTAGCTAAGCCTCGCTGCCCCATAAGGCAGCTGTTGCTAGACCCTGCTATCCTTGAGATGCTTTGGTGTGTGCGACCAGGCGCACCAGCCCCGCAACCATGCTCGGCCAGCAAGCCTAGCATGCTCATGCATGCTTGGCTTGCATCACTGCCATGCATTGCGGTTGGTGCCCTATGCTAGCCTAGCCTTCGCATAGCTAAGCCAATGTGAAGGTACGTCATAGCTTAAACTTGTCGTTTTCTTGATTTCTCATCTCGTCGAACCCTAAATTCGACTCGACTTATGACGCTCGGTTTTGACGCTCTAAGCTTGATATCCGACGTCTTTGTTCGAAATACTCTAATGACTCATTTAATCCTTCAGATTGATTCGTCGTTTCAGTTCGGTTACTCGATTGGGTGTCATCTGAAGGGTTTAATCAAGATTAACCTGTAACATTAATTATGAATTAATATTACTAATTAGAAGCAGCCTAAAGCTAAGCATTCCGATCACTTGACTTCACTGAATAATTACCTTTCTAATAATTCTGAATCCTCTATAGGAATAATACACTTGTTTGAAAACACCATTCCTTTCAATCTCCCACTAGTCCTTCTGGAAATCCATCTGAGCATGGCCCTGCATTTTCACAGTCTCACTCTTTGAGAGGCCTTGTAAACAATAAAAACAGGTTCCCTATTGTTAATAAGAGGACATTCCCAGTCTTGCATTGTTAGCCTCCTTTACTAAGAGGACCTAGCCGTCCGAGTGTTGCCGTTATAATCCACATTTACGGCAGACGTTTGACAACATCAAAACGGACTAGTACTTAAACAAGATAACTTACAATACTCGTGATCTAGGAAAGATGCTCGGATAGCTATAATGAGCAATATACTTATGACGATTGTCAAATATCTTAAAGTATTCTCATAGGTTGATCCGACATAGTTCCAAACTAATGCATGTGCAAATGATTTATGAAAATCTTGTCCTTGTAGCACAAGAAACGGTGCTATAAATCGTACTACACACTAATGTCACGTTGTCATTAGTCGTCCAACTTTCAAATGACCTCGATTAGGGATGATTTCGATGTGACATTCAATGTTCACTTAATAGGTGTTTCTTAATCCAATACATGGCCTTAGTACCCTATTTTGAATATTCAAATCGAATGGACTCATTATTTAATTCTAAACCACAATTAAATAGAAATGGAATAATATTTACAGAAATAATTAAATTACTCCAAAATGAATGGTTTTAACTGAAAGGAATGGTGTCCTTCCAACAAGTGTATTCTTCCGATAGAGGGTTCAGAATTATTACGGAGCTAATTCTTCAGTAAAGTCAAGTGATAAAAATGCCTAGGTGGAGGCCGCTTCCGATCAGTAATATCGAGGTACAATTGATATTACAGCTTGATCTTAACTGAACCCTTCGGGTCAAACCCAATCGAATCACCGATCCGAGACGACGAATTAATCCGAAAGGATTTAAATGAGTCGACAGAGTTTTACGAATACAGATCTTGGACATCGAGCCTAGGGCGTCGAGATCGAGCGTCGCAAAATCACAATCGACAAGTATGAGCGTAGTCGTAGCTAGGCTAGGCTAGCTCATCACAGTCACTAGGCGCGCCATAGCAGCCCTAGCATCATGCCTAGGCGCTATCGCAGCCTTAGCGTGATGGTTAGGCACCATGGCTGGCTATCGCTAGCACCAGGCACGCCAACACAGCCCTGGCATCATGCCTAGGAGCTATCGCAGCCCTAGCATGGCTGGGCACCATCGCAGCCCAGGCAGCATCACTTGGCGCACCATGCGTGCCCTAGGATGGCCTGGTGCCGTAGCGACCCTAGCACAATCCTGGACGCATGGGAAGACCACACGCACCAAGCACAGCTAGTGCTAGGCACTTGCGCATGCGTGGTGCATGGTGCTTGGGCGAGGCATGTGCGTGCATGGTGCATTGCCGAGGCTGATGCGTGTGGCTGTGCGAGTGTGTGTCGGGGGCTAGCAAGCTAGCAACGTCAAGCCAAGCATGCAAGGCTTGCTAGCACCACGCATGCTAGGCATTGCGTGCGAGAGGGCCTGATGCGTGGCGCGCATGGTGTGCGAGTGTGATGCATCTGGCTGGCGAAGCAAGAGGCCAGCATGCGTGGCTCGCTAGCAGCACGCATGCTGGGCCATGCGAGCATATGGTGCAGCGATGATGCGTGAGATGTTGGCACCAGCGCCAGCACGCACTAGCAAGGAACAGCGACAGCACGAGCAAGCACCAGCACTTCTTCTGGGCTTGTGCTAGCATGCTGGGCTAGCTGGCACAACCAGCTGGCGTGCTAGCTGGCAGCTGGCCAGCAGCCTTGGGTGATGCGATTTTGTGAGAGTGGGGACCAAGGCTTTGGGAAAGCCTTGGGGAGCAAGGCATTGGTCCCCCCACCTCTCTATGGTCCTCACCTAATGCTCTCTCTCCCTTTGACACTTGTCGAATTGTGATTGCATTTATTTATTAATTTATTTTAGAAACAAATTAATTATCAAATTGAACATTCTCCCACATTGGTTGGGGAATGAAATACAAGGGTTCATTTCCCTATAAATACCAAGCTTGGGTATTGGGAAATGAACAACCTTGAGTGGAATTAAAAAGGCAATTCTAAGAAAGAGTAAACCTTTGATTCGTGAAACTCATAGTTATTTTTGTCCGGGTCTTGACTAACCTTCAAGACTTAGGACGCTCTTGTCGGGTCGAGGGTACGATCTGTCGGAGATCTCGTCTTTTTGGGATTTTGAAGTAAGAGCTCTTTGGGAGCGAAGCACGCGTCAAAGGTATAATTCTTGTTCTTAATCTTGTTTGATTAAGTTAATTATGCTTGTTAATTGCTTTAATTAAGGGGCGTGTCTTGGTGGGTTTCCTTCCGCGTAGTGTCGGGTCACTTCAAAACCCTACAGCGGTATCGGAGCCACGCTCCTTTTAATTTTTGCAATTATTTTTAATTAAGGTGTTTTAAAAGAATTTAATTTTCTGGTTCATGTTCATGTAATTAGATTTATTGCTCGTTTTAATTAATTTTTAAAACTCGATTATATTTTCGATTTGGCCGTCGAACCCAGATTTTGGCTCAAAAATAGTGGTTTTTGGGTGGAATCGACATTCTGGAACTGTTTTTTCAGGGGTTTTTCGTTTTCCAACGAAAATTTTAATTCTTTTTTAAGCCTTAATTAATGCAAACATTACAAGGTTAGATTAAATGCACATTTGCATCACTAATCTACTGGTTTTAAAATATCCTTGAGCATAATAATGGAGTGTTTATTAGTGCTTAAGTTGATATACCAATTTTTCACATAAACTTGTTTTTCACAATTTTGCAAATAAATTGCAATAAAAGTGTGAAAACTTGTTGTGATTTAGTATTTTAAGTTCCCAAATAATGTTAAAGTTCTAATCTTTAAAGGTTTAAATGATTGTAACCCTGAATTCCATGTTGGACAAAGTTTGGATTTTTTCATGTTTTAGTTTATTAGGTCAAACTTTATGCTTAAAATAAAATGAGTTATGTCCAAAATTAATCTTGCCAATATGCAAATTAATAATGGATTTGACAAATGGGAGTTGAAAAAATAGATTAACCATCCAATGATAAAAATAGATTTCAAGAAGGTGTTCTTGACTCATTCAACTTAGAGTCATTTGAAAATTGCGAAGGATGCTTATTAGGCAAGATGATAAAACAACCATTCTCCAAGTTGGGAGAAAGGGCAAGTGACTTATTAGGTCTAATACACACGGATGTATGTGGACCAATGAGCACACCCGCAAGACAAGGTTACCGATATTTCATCACTTTCACCGACGATTAATGTGGATATGGCTATGTCTACTTAATGTCGAATAAATCTGAATCCTTTGAAAAGTTCAAAGAATTTCAGAAAGAAGTTGAAAATCAACTTGGCAAGAAAATTAAAGCACTTCGATCGGATCGAGGTGGCGAATATTTGAGCCATGAATTTGACGACTACTTGAAAGAAAATGGCATTCTTTCAGAGTTGACACCTCCTGGAACTCCTCAATGGAACGGAGTGTCCGAACGGAGAAATCGGACCTTGTTAGACATGGTTCGATCAATGATGGGTCTTAGTGAACTCCCTATCTCTTTCTGGGGAAATGCGCTACAAATTGCAGCACTAACACTGAATAGAGCTCTGTCAAAAGCTGTTGAAAAGACTCCATATGAATTATGGACTAAGAAACCTCCTAGGTTGTCTTTTCTTAAGATTTGGGGATGCGAAGCATATGTCAAGCGATTAATTTCGGACAAACTTCACCCCAAATCGGATAAGTGTTTCTTTGTAGGATATCCAAAAGAAACCAAAGGGTACTACTTCTACAATAAATCTGAGAAAAAAGTGTTTGTTGCTCGTGATGGTGTCTTTTTGGAGAAGGACCGCCTTTCCAAAATCACAAGTGGGAGGAAAATCGAACTCGACGAAGTTCGAGAGGACGAGCAACAATGTCAACCTGACAAAACTGACAATCTAGATACTTTGGAAGCATCTAAGAAGATTGATCAGAATCAAAGAGACAATGTAAATGCTCAACTGATTACCCTACGTAGGTCGCAACGGCGAAGATCTCAACCAGACATATACCTCGGTATCGTCTTAACTGATGATCAGGACATCCTAGTCATGGATGGTGATGAGCCGACGACATACAAACAAGCTATGACGAGCCCTGACTCTGCAAAATGGCAAGAGGCCATGAAATCCGAGATAGACTTCATGTCTGAAAATCAAGTCTGGGACTTGGTAGATTTGCCCGAGGGTTATACACCCATTGGTTGCAAATGGATCTTCAAAGTGAAGAATGAAAAGGATGGAAATGTATCAATATACAAAGCTAGACTGGTGGAAAAAGGTTATAGACAAGTCCGGATCATCCTAGCGGTTGTTGCATATTACGATTACATACTAATGAAGTCATTCGCAAGTTTTGTTTTATCAAGAATCCAGATGAGTCTTGTGTATACAAGAAGGTCAGTGGGAGTGATATTGCATTCCTAGTCCTGTATGTCGATGACATGCTTCTCATTGGAAACAACACAAAATTGTTGGAGTCCGTAAAGGGCTGGTTGGGAATGTGCTTTTCAATGAAGGACTTAGGAGAGGCACAGTACATATTGGGCATCAAGATCTACAGGGATAGATCTAAGAGGATGATTGGATTAAGCCAGAGTACTTACATTGATAAGGTACTGGCTCGATTTAACATGGAAAATGCCAAAATAGGGCATTTACCCATGTCCCATGGCATAACTCCCAGCAAGAAACAGTGTCCACAGACACCTGTTGAGCGAGAAAGAATGAATCAGATCCCATATGCTTCGCTAATCGGATCGATCATGTATGCCATGATATGTACAAGGCCAGATGTATTCCACGCGGCCAAGAACATCCTTAAGTACCTGAAAAGGAACAAAGATAAATTCTTGGTGTATGGAGGCCACAAAGAACTTGTTGTTGAAGGTTACACCAACGCTAGCTTCCAGACTAACAGAGAGGACTTCAACTCACAGTCGGGGTACATATTCTGTCTGAATGGAGGAGCGTTTAGCTGGAAGAGTGCCAAGTAGAGCACCACTGCAGACTGTACAACTGAAGCCGAGTACTTGGCCGCTTCAGAAGCTGCCAAGGAAGCTGTTTGGATTCGCAAGTTCATTAGCGAACTTAGTGTTGTACCCTCAATCAAGGGGCCGATAGACCTCTATTGTGATAATAATGGAGCTATCGCTCAGGCCAGGGAGCCAAGAGTACACCAGAAGGTCAAACACGTGCAAAGGCGATTTCACGTGATAATGGAATGGAAATCCGAAGGTGAAATCAGAATTTATAAGATTGGCACGGATGATAATGTAGCCGATCCTTTGACTAAACCGCTGCCTCAAGTGAAACACAACAAGAACATTGAGGCAATGGGAATCAAGCATGTTGGAGACTGGCTTTGAAATTCCCTGTACATGTGTTTTAATTAAATAGGATTTTAATGTAAGACACTGTATTAAAACCATTCATTAATGGAGTAATTAATTTTTGTGCAAAATTATCATTCACTCCATTACTATTTAATTATGGTTTAGAATTAAATAATGAGTCCATTCTAGATATGGATGGAGATGAGCCAGCGACATACAAACAAGCTATGACGAGTCCCGACTCTGCGAAATGCCAAGAGGCCATGAAATCCGAGATGGACTCTATGTTTGAAAATCAAGTCTGAGACTTGGTTTATTTGCCCGAAGGTTACAAACCTATCAGTGGCAAATGGATTTTCAAGTTGAAAACAGACAAAGATGGAAATGTATCTATATACAAAGCTAGACTGGTGGCTAAAGGTTACAGGCAAATTCACGGAGTTGATTATGATGAAACCTTTTCGCAAGTCGCAATGCATAAGTCCGTCCTGATTATCCTAGCAATTGCTGCATATTACGATTATGAAATATGGCATATGGATGTCAAAAGCACCTATCTTAATGGGATTTTGGATGAAACTGTGCATATGACACAGCCAGAAGGTTTTGTTGATCCGAGCAATGCTGGGAAGGTATGCAAGCTTAAGAAGTCCATTTATGGACTAAAGTAGGCAAGCAAAAGTTGGAATCTGCGATTCGGTGAAGCCATTAGTAAGTTTGGTTTTATCAAGAATCCAGATGAGTCTTGTGTTTACAAGAAGGTCAGTGGGAGTGACCTCACATTCCTAGTCTTATATGTCGATGACATCTTACTCATTGGAAACAGCACTAAACTGTTAAAGTCCATAAAGGGCTGGCTTGGTAAGTGCTTTTCAATGAAGGACTTGGGAGAGGCATTGTACATATTGTGCTTCAAGATCTATAGGGATAGATCTAAGAGGATGATTGGATTGAGCCAAAGTACTTATATTGATAAGGTGTTGGCACGATTCAACATGGAAGGGGCTAAGATAGGGCACCTACCCATGTCCTATGGCTTAACTCTCAGCAAGAAGCGGTGTCCACAAACACCTGATGAACAAGAGAGAATGAGTCAGATTCCATATTCTTTGCTTATTGGATCAATCATGTATGCCATGATATGTACTAGGACGGATGTGTCGTATGCCTTGAGTGCTACGAGCCGATACCAATTGTTTGGGGTAAAAAACAATATGCCACGTGGCCTAATAGCAAGCTGACACGTGGCAGCCCTTGAAAGGCCTAATGGGATCTAATCAGATGCTGACACGTGGCATTGTAACCCTAATGGGGGAGCAGATCTCCATCTGCTATAAATAGAGAAAACTCCTCATTTATTGTACATTCAGAAAACACTCATAAATACAAACCCAAAACCGAGCAATATTAATTGCGGAATCTCTCTGAATTAGAGAGAAAATCCATTTACTTTCCGCACTTTTATACATCCGCACTTTTATAAAAACCCACCCAACTAGAGTTTTGTTGTTTTGCAGGTAAAGACGGTAGGCGCGCATTCCCAGAATTGTAACTCTCCCGAGGGACTCCAAAAACCCCAAAATATTTGGCGTCGTCTATGGGGAGAGTACTTCTGAGATGGCATCCAATACTGTACCGCCTGGTGAGGGCAAACGGCCTACGGCCGAGCCTGAGGTCCATACGGACAAGGATAAAGATGACGACTATGAGGTCGACACCTATGTGGCCCCAGACGGGTCATTTCGAACAAGGCGCAACTGTTCCAAAGAAACAAGGGAACAGGGCGAAGACAAAGCTGGTCCTAGCAACCTAGCCGGCAAGCCTACTGGGCAACCCCAGGCGGCAGAGGGCAGAGCCCCCGTCACCAGAGACGAGCTCATGAAATTCATGACGAGTTTCAATGGGAAAATTTAAGACATAATCAAGATGTCAACTGGCTCAAACAAGGGTCAGTCGGCCAAGAAGCCTTCTCCGTCCGGGAAGAAGCACCTCAAAGACCGCGTGCCTACTCCTCACCCTAAACCAAAGGAGACGGATAGGCCCCTGATCGACCTCTCCAAACTTCGTTTCCCTGAATTAGGGTAAAGGAAGGCCATCCGGCAAGTTCGGCCGGATGGGTCAAAAAAGACTTACTCTGACGCCCAGATGTTCATCCATGAAAAGAGAAGTCAACAAATGTCTGAGTCTGCCTCAACATCGACGTTCCCAGACAGTTTCCGTAATACTTCAGTGAAGTATTCGGAGATAAATCGAGAGAGTCAGTCACACAGCATGTCCGCACGTACTGGCCCTCAAATCATCCAGCCGGTTCCGTATGTGCCCTAACAACCATACATATCGTATGGATCACCATACATGCATCCAGCCCTCTTAGGGAGTCCGGCGGCACAGCAGGTCCAGCCTATGGACTGGCAGCTCCGGCTGCTAAACCTTGGGGAACAGCCTTCGGCGTTCTCCAGCAAGATAACCAAGGCGGCTCAGCCGGCCAAGGTTAAGAATGTGTTGTTCGATACCTACGATGGTACCACCAAACTAGAAGACCACCTAATAGCTTACACCAACCTCATGCATCAACAATATTAAGACGCTTGCATACCTGTTTGCGTCCAACTTCTCCATGAACATCCCAGCCGAAAAGACAAGTCTCGACCTAGGGGCTATTCAGTAGGGAGACAAGGAGGGACTACGGTCCTACGTCAGGCGATTCAATCTGATGAGAATTCAGATTTAGGGGTTGTCTAAAGAAGTTGCATACACAGACTTCTTCTAGGGTCTGAAGGACGGGTCGACCTTTAAGTTCGACCTGGTCCGGAAGAGGGTTGCTACCCTCTAAGAGGCGCTAATGGAAGCCAAAGCCTATATACAGGCGACGGAGCTCTGTGCCATCAAGCACTCTTCGGAACCCAGGAGTTCCGACAAGAAAGAAAGCTGACCAAAAAAGAAGAGAGCAAGAAAAGAAAAGAAGTCTGGGCGGCGGATCGCTCTGGTCAGCCGTCCCAGAAGAAATAGAGAAAGTTGGAACCGTACGTCCCCAAGTATGAGTTCAACAAGGACTGCTCCTCCATCCTCATGGAGATCGAAGACCGGTTAACAATTGAAAAAGCGGCAGCAATGAAGAGTTCCATCAAGAACCGGGACAAGAGCAAGTACTGTCAGTTCCATGAGGATGTCGGCCATGACACCAATGGTTGCTATAGCCTTAGGCGGCAATTGGACCGTCTAGCTGATGAGGGGGCTTTGAAGTCCTACATGGTGAAGTCCAAGGGTCCTCCCAAAACCAACAATGGACAACTGTCGAAGAAGCCGGCTGTGAGCTCCAATACTGATGAAGAGCACATCTTCACCATAGCAGGCGGCTTCGCGAGCGGTGGTCCTACCATTCGGGGTACCAAGGATAACATCCGGAAGCTATCCAACCCAATGAATGAGGTCCAGGCGTCCAAAGACACCTTCCCTGAGGACTTCCTCTCTGAGAAGGATCGGGATATGGTTAGGTGGCCTCATGATGACCCAATTGTCATCGAATTCAAGGTTGCCAACCAACAAGTGGGCCGGATCCTCATCGATACTGGGAGCTCGTCTGACCTGATCAGCTATCAGTGCTTGGCAAAACTTAAGTACAAGCCTAGTAGTATGCACAAGGCTTCTCACCCCTTAATCGGCCTTGGGGGAACAGTAGTGCATCCGGTGGGGAGGATTAACCTACCCATCCGGCTAGGAGAGAAGGGGGAAGGACGGCACATGGTCGTCAAGTTCTTGGTGGTCGAGGAATAGACCGCCTAAATGGTCGTCAAGTAATTCTTTGTGAAAATTGGCAAAGTAACAAATGAGAGGAGGGAGTCTCCAATTTATAGGAGGGGGCAGAAGGCAAACCGTCACCTCCCCCTCCAATTAAAATTCGAAATTCAAATTTGGCAATAAAAAAAAAATTAAAAAAATGGAGGGAAGGAGATAAACCGTCACCTTCCCAGAATGTGACACGTGTCACAGGTGCCGCATGGCAAGCCACGTCACACCTGTGAGGGGCAAATATTTGGGGTAAACCCCCCCCCCCATGCCACGTGGCCCAATAGCAAGCTGACACGTGGCAGCCCTTGAAAGGCCCAATAGGATCCAATCGGATGCTAACACATGGCATTGTAACCCTAATGGGGGAGCAGATCTTCATCTGCTATAAAAAGAGGAAACTCCTCATTTATTGCACATTCAGAAAACACTCATAAATACAAACCCAAAAACCGAGCAATATTAATTGCGGAATCTCTCTAAATCAGAGAGAAAATCAATTTACTTTTCGCACTTTTATACATCCAGAGACATACTAACTTGATCGTCGGAGGCAGAACTCCACCTAACCGGAGTTTCGTTGTTTTGCAGGTACAGACGGTCGGCGCGCATTCCCAGAATTTAAACTCTCCCGAGGGACTCCAAAAACCCCGAAACACTAATCAGACCCAGGAGTGGCGCATTGGACTTCGGCCAAGTATATCCTTAAGTACCTAAAAAGGAACAAGGATAATTTTGTAGTCTACAGTGGCTGTAATGATTTGGTTGTTAAAGGTTATACTAACGCAAGCTTCCAAACTGACAGACGACTCCAAGTCGCAGTCAGGGTACATATTCTGCCTAAATGGAGGAGCGTTTAGTTGGAAGAGTACTAAGCAAAGCACCACTGCAGATTCTACAACTGAAGCCTTCAAAAGCAGCTAAGGAGGTAGTTTAGATTTGTAAGTTCATTAGTGAACCTGGTGTTGTACCCTCCATCCAGGGTTAAATAGACCTCTATTGTGACAACAATGGAGCTATTGCTCAAGCTAGGGAGCCAAGGGAACACTAGAAGGTCAAACATGTCAAGCGGCGATTTCACATGATAATAGAGTGGAATTCTGAGGGTGAAATCAGAATTTGTAAGATTGGAACGGACGACAATGTAGCCGATCCATTTATTAAACCTTTGCCTTAAGTGAAGCACAACAAGCACGTTGAGGCAATGGGGATCAAGCATGTTGGAGATTGGTTTGAATTCCCTGTATATATGTTTTAATTAAACTTGATGCCTTAATGTAAAACACTATGTTGAAGCATTCAATTTTGGAGCAATAAAATTTTCGGCAAATTTATTGTTACTCCATTTCTATTTAATTGTGGTTCAGAATTAAATAATGAGTCCATTCGATTAGTGAGAATATTCAAAATAGGGTATCAAGACCATGTCTTGGATAAAGAAACACCTGTTAAGTGAACATTGAATATTTTAATCGAAAATCATCCCTAATCAAGGTCATTTAAACGATGGACGATTAATGACCACTTGAGATTAGTGTGTAGTATGATTTATAACACTGTTTCTTGTGCTATAATGACATGATTGTCATAAATCATTTGCACATGTACTAGTTTGGTACTGTACCAGATCAACCTATGAGAATACTTTAAGAGATATATATCGTCATAAGTATATTGCTCATTATAGCTATCGGAACCTTTTGCCTCGACAATGAGTATTATAAGTTATCTTGTTTGAGTACTAGTCCGTTTTGATGTTGTCAAACGTCTACCGTAAATGGGGATTATAACGGCAACACTCGGGCGGCTAGGTCCTCTTTGTAAGGGAAGCTAACAATGCAAGACTAGGAATGCCTCCCTACTAACAATAGGGAATATGTATTTTTTGTTTACAAGGCCTCTCGAAGAGCGAGATTGTGAAAATGCATGGTCGTCCTCAGATGGATTTTAGAAATCATCTACTTATTAACATTCAAACTCTGGAATCAAGATACACTTTTGGACGTAATAAGGATGACGAAGAATCTTACCTTATACTTCATGAAGAGACATTAAGCGACATAGGAAAAGGGCTATAAACTAATTGCACACTTGTCCGGGAAGACAAGTGGGGGATTGAAAGGAATGGTGTCCTTCCAACAAGTGTATTATTCCGATAGAGGGTTCAGAATTATTAGAAAGCTAATTCTTCAGTGAGGTCAAGTGATCGGAATGCCTAGGTGGAGGCCGCTTCCAATCAGTAATATTAATGCATACTTAATATTACGGCTTAATTTTAACTAAACCTTTAAGGTCGCACCCCAATAGAATAACCGATCCGAATCGACGAATCAATCCGAAGGATTAGATGATTCATTAGATTATTACGAACAAAGACGTCGGATATCGACCTTAGATCGTCGGGACCGAGCGTCGTAAGTCGAGGCGAATTTAGGATTCGACGAGACGTGAAATCAAGCAAGCGACAAGTTTGAGCCTAGCCGTAGACTCGCATTGCGCTAGCCATGAAAGTGCTAGGCTAGGCGAGGTCCCAGCCTATGTGTGCCTAGCATCCCCTAGCACACGCACATCGCATGGCAGAAGCATCACAAGATGCGTGCATGCGTGTGTGTGGTGTGGATGTGCATGCATGGCCAGGCGTGCTAGCACAGCAGCGCTAGCCATCGCATCGTGCTAAGCATGGGCAAGCACAGCCCGTAAGCATCGCAAGCATGGTGCGTTGCGTGCTTGCTAGCATGTTAGGCCAAGCACCCAGCCCATCGCTAGCACACAGCATCGCAAGGGTGGGCCTTGCTAGCATGAAGCATCACACATGTTAGCAGCGTGCTGCGCATGCAAGTGATAGGATGTGTGTGCTTGCTAGTCAAGTTGGGCCAGACATCGCTGCACGTTTTGCTTGCGTGCCAGCGTAGGGGCACCAGGCAGCAGCACGCTATGCGTGCTAGGCATCGCATAGCAGCAGCCTAACACCTCACATAGCAGCGCATAGGCAATAACCAAGCATACGTGGCTTGCTAGCAGCACGCATGCATAGCCGTGCTGGCTGAATAGCCTAGCCTTGGTGCTAGGCGCAAGCTGGCAGCCTTGGCAGCCAGGTTAAGCTGCAAGCCAGCCATGTGGCATGGTCAGTCAGTCAAGGAGAAGACCAAATGGGTTGGTGCTTGGCTTGGGGAGCAAGGTGAGTTGGTCCCCCCTTGGTGGTCCTCTCCTACGTTTTCTCCCTCCTTATGCCACTTGTAGCATGTTGATTGAATTGCATTTTTATTTTGTTTTGATTAATATAAAATAGAGGAAAATGCAAATCTCCCACATTGATGGGAGAATGGAGATCAATTTTCCATTCCCTATAAATGTTTGGTTTCGTAGTGACCCACACTACGGGGAATGAAACCCGCCAAGACCCGCCCCCATAATAAATGCAATTAACAAGCAAAACATAATTTAAGGCATAAGAAAGGATAAAAGTTATACCTTTGATGCGTCCTTCGCTCGCAAATCGAGCTCTTACTTCGAAAGCTCAAGCGTCACGAGTGTGAACGCCTCCAATGGCTCGTACCCACGAACTCGACCCGAACGGTCCAAGTCCCGAAGGTTAGTCGGGACCCGACCAATAAAAACTTGGAGTTTTATGAACTTAGAGGTTTTCTCACCTAATGGGAGATGCCTTATTGAGTTATACTCAAGTGGATTCCCATATGCCCAACACTTGGGTATTTATAAGGGAATGCTACTTGATTTTCCATTCCCCCACCAATGTGGGAGAATTTGCATTTCAATCATAAAATGACAAGCAATAGATAATCAACAAGTGTCACATGGTGAGCAGAGGTTAGGTAAGGACCACAAGAGAATCCATTACACCTTGTTCCCCAAGCCAAAACACCATCCCTTGGTCCCCACACAAAAACCGCACCACCTTGCCACTTGGCTGGCTAACAGCATGCCTTGGCTGCCAAGGCAGCCACCTGGCGCTTAGCACCAAAGCTGGGCTGCCCATCCACCTAGCATGCAGCATGCGCACAGCTAGCAAATACATGCTGCTGTGTGCCGATGCTATGCTTAAGGTGTGGTGCTTGGTGCTACTCGCTGGTGCACATGCACTGCACAGCATGCCTAGCATGCTGCTCCTGGGTGCGTGGTGTTGCTATACGAGAGCACTCCCCAGCACAGGCTGCTGCACGCTTATGCTATGCGAGAGCAGTGCGTGCTGCTTGCTAGCACACACACACATAGCAAAGCATGCTTAGCACGCTGTTGGCTGGTGCGTGTTGCTTGCGATGCTGCGAAGCATTGTGTTGCTGCCATGCGAGGCCCAGCACGCATGGTGCGCAGCGATTCTTGGTCCAGCCAGCACGCATAGCCTCGCACATACGCATTGCTTGCGAGCAGTGCTAGGCTATGCCTAGCGACGTGCAGTGGCTAGCACGCATAGTCCTAACATGCCTAGCATGCTAGGCTTGCGGCTAGCATTGCGATGGGTCTTGCCTAGCCTAGCACTCGAATGGTTTGACCAATGCGATGCTATGGCTTGGCTTGTACTTATCATTTGCTTGATTTCATGTCTCGTCAAATTCTAAATTCGACTCGACAAACGACGCTCAATCTCGACGCTCTAAGCTCGATATCCAACGCATTTGTTCGTAAAACTCCGACGACTCATCAAAATCCTTTGGATTGATTCATCGTCTCGGATCGATTGTTTGATTGGGTTCGACCCGAAGGGTTCAGTCAAGATTAAGCTTTAATATTAATCGTACATTAATATTACTGATCGGAAGCGGCCTCCACCAAGACATTCCGATCACTTTACCTTACTGAAGAATTAGCTTTCCGATAATTCTGAACCCTCTATCAGAATAATACACTTGTTGGAAGGACACCATTCCTTTCAATATATACCCAAGTTTTTGGTTTTGGGAAGAACACTTGAGTGGAACTAAAAAGGCATCTCCTTAGTAAAGTGAGAAAACCTTAAGTTCATAGTACTCTAGTTTTTATTGGTCAAGTCTCGACTAACCTTCGGGACTAAGACCGTTTGGGTCGAGTCGAGGGTGCGAGCCATAGGAGGTCGTCGCACTTGCGAGGCTCGGGCTTAGAAGTAAGAGCTCGTGAATTGAGCGAACCACGCGTCAAGGGTAAGAATGTCTTTTCTCTTTCTCTCTTTTATGTTGTTAATTATGTGATTAAATATTTAGTTGCTTTAATTAGTGAGAGGGTCTTGGGTGGGTTTCTCTTCCGCGTAGCGTTAGACGCTACGAAACCCAACAACAAGCTGAGGTGGCTGCCCCCAAGACATAGGCATCATCGGCGGAGTCATCGTCGAATACACCGTAACAGAATGTAAGCCCTGGTCCAGAGGAGAAGTCACAGGCCTAAATGTAGGCTTTAAAGACTGAAAAGGTTGAGTCGGCTGTGGCTGCTGTCGCTGACGCTAAAAATGCCAGCGAGTCTCTAGGAATCGCCGGCGACTGCTAGACTCTCCCTTGCCCTAGCCTCCATGCCTCAGACGCGAGTGAGACCTCCGCTGCTCCTGAAAGAAAAAAATGAAGTTATGATCAGTGATTCAAAAAGCAAATACAAACATGAAAATATTCAAGTATAAACACACCTCATGGATGTGATCTAGACTACTCCAACAGCTCGCACCACGCCGCAACTTGATGATGCAGTACTTTAGAGCATCAATAATTCGTTGCATGCTCATTGCGTCCAGACGCTGAATTTGGAAGCAGAAACATCAAGTAAGTGACAAACAAGATCAAATAAAGTCAAAACATTAGTCGAAGAACTTACCGGCTTCATGTCCTCGGGACAGAACTCCTGCGCCTGTCTGTAGCCCTTCGGAACGTTAACAATATGCTCCTCGACCATACTAATCGACCCCGGATAGCGAACCGACTGGGATGGGATCTTAAGCCTTCTACTACAACGAGCAACCACCTAAAACATGATCGAATAATCAGGTTATTCGATGGTTTAAAAAGTTACTATAGTAAAAATGTATTTCCCAAAGATCAAACCTAAGGAAAACGTGGTGGCAGAGCCAAGAAAGGAAGCAGCTCCCGAGTATAGTCGGTGTCCATAGAAACAAGTTCTCACCAAGAGATCTGAAGACAACCTCCATTATGCACGAGTGCCTGCAGCATACGCGCGTGCAACATCGATAGAGGTGGAATCACCGGTACCACAAAACGATCAGTATTGTGTTACCGAGTCACTCACTCCCCCAAATACCAAACAGAGCACGTAGTGCTCAAGAAGACAACACGGCATGCCGAGATGTCCAAAGCCTCCAGAAGACCGTCAAGGTTGGCCCAGGGGCAGTATACAACCTTGATTGGAATTTGAAAAGAGAGAAAAAACAAGGTGAATGCCAAGACGCAGTTTCATGATGGGGGAAAGAAGATTAAACACTCGATCCTTACACTAACAGTGGAGGTACCCCGACGTAATAGCCCTCGACGTAAAGTACTCGTAGAACCACAGCTGTAACAAGAGTAATCTATGAGTTCGTGAGCCAAAGAAGTAAAATCAAAACACAAGAAAAGGGATTGTCACCTCTACAACCCTCCAAAGACTGCAGACTGTAACCGGGGTCTGGTCGTCTACCTGCCAACAACCCTGCCACATCGACAAAAGCAAATCAGCATACCCTAAGCTGGATCAATTAAAGGACCTAATCTAAGCAATCCTGGCCAAGGACAGCAAGTAGCGAAGAAGTGCACGAGAACTCTTCTTAGGAATAAAGAGTCCCAAACATAAGAATCAAGACGAAAATCCGCACACGCTGCTCAGGCGTCGTCCCTGCCATGTCAAGACCTCGAGCTAGAGTAGATACTAACTATAATCGCTGACTCCAATGACCGCTCCGAGGTAGCGGTTGGGCCCTAATAGCCTGTACAACGGGGCCTAACCAAGTCCCTACATCACTCGAAGACCAAGTAAGCTTAGGTCTCTGCTGAACGGCTCGATTTTTTAAGCGTAAGCCGCTGATGATGCTGAAGTCTAGGGGGGTCACAGTCATCTCCCCCCAAGAAAAGTGAAAGGTGCTGGTAGTATCCCAAAAATACTCCAACAGGGCTCAAACAATGGTCGAACAGCAACCTCGAGGGCTGCAAAACCCAGAAACCGCTGAGTAAAAGTCACTCAGACCGGTGGACTCCCACAAAGCACTAGTAGCAGGGTCCCTTGTGATACGATCGTGTAACTTGGGGATCAACTCTCCTGATCTCGAGTCGTGCACACCATCAACTAAACCAACAAGGGGACGGTGAGAAATGTGGTTTTCACGGTAGAAAACCAACTGGTTTGGGGTCCACTCAGGTAGTGTCTACCTACTTCTGCTGGTAGAAGCCCATGACTCGAGCTGTAAAACCTTATCCTCCTCCTCAGGTACTGAAGGAGTGTCCTCCCTGTAGGCTTGGCGCTGGCCGCGAGCAGAAACGTCTCTATCTCGTCGTCGAGGCATACTATTTGTTCCAGAAAAGAAATTAAAATCTAAATACTTAGCATCGTTTCCTAAGTTAATTAATCATTTGCTCAAGACAACTTAGGGGGCTACCTAAGGCTACATTTTCTGTTATACGCTAAAATTTTACCTCATGGCTAAAAATTAGCAAAATAATGGAGTCATTTCTAGTATCTAGTATCTCCATGACAAACTAATACTAAAGTTCTCCTAGCCGCATGATGCTATGTTCTCTATGACAATGTAGTACATGAACAAAAAAACAGAATATGTTTCAATTTGCACAAAAATAGCAGATCTGGATATCAAAGCATTTTCTACAAGATCTATAGCAATTATATTATCATTTCAAGTGCAAAACACAAGAGAAACATGAAGAACACCAAAAACGGTGCTCACGTACAAGGAGTGCCCAAAAATGGTGGTTTGTCCATTTCTTCATCAAATCAAGCAAACTTAGTCTCAAATTGCTCACAAACCGGTATACATTCATAAACAAGCAAAATCATAGCAAGAATTTCAACAAAAAGCATCAAAATTAAAAAAACCCCTAATTCGATTTTTAGGGTTACTCGCGCTATGAATTCATCAAGTTTTGGCCAAAATCAACATAAAAGATAGAAACTTACATGGATTCGAGTAGTGATTCGAGTAGCGATGCTAAAATGAGAAACTTTGCAAGAAATTTGAACAAATTTGGTGAAGATTTGAGTGAGAAATTGTTCGAAAACAGTAGTAGCAGTAGCGAAACACGAACAACGAAGAAAATGAAATGAAATGAAATGAAAAGCGGGCTTTGCCCGAACTTAAACTAAAATCCAATTTTCCATGTCACGACAATTTCGTCGAGTGATTGCAAAACTTGTTGTGTCACGGCAATTTGCCACATGACGCGGCAAATTCACGTGTCCTACAATTGTTCAGGGAATATTCCCCATGTTCTTTGACCAGTTTGAACGGTTTTCCACTATTATTTGGCAGTTATTTCTTCACCGAAAACTCGCGGGAAGTTCCAACTGATATTTAAATGGCATCAAAATTACCATTTTTCCCTCAGTAGATATTAATGTCATACTTTCATCATTTTAAGCACCTAATACAGTTGAATACACCACCCTAAAAGGGCTCACCAATCACCATCAGACATTTATCAAAAACCTAATGATCATCTCCCAAGGAGTGACGATTCACGTTGCAAGGTTCTCGAGACACAGAGACTTGTAAAATCTCATCATTAGACAAGTTTTGCCTGAGGCGTGGAAAATTGTCAATCGTTGCATACTTCTCAAGGCGTAGAAGTCGGCGATTTTGTCCCAAGGCGTGGACACTTGGTGTAATTCCCGAAGTATGGAATTTCACTTGTGAGATACTGAAGGCATAGGAGCTCATGATAGGGTTCCCGAGGCATAGAAGATCATCATTTAGTAGGCTGCTTGAGGCGTAGGAGTCTAGGACATGTTACCTAAGGAGTGAAAACTTGTCACCTTTCACTTGTGAGTTACTCGACGCGTAGGAGCTCACGATAGGGTTCCCGAGGCGTGAAAACTATCTCATATCAGTCTTCCCGAGGCACGGAAGATCATCATTTAGTAAGCTGCTTGAGGCGTAGGAGTCTACAACATGTTTCCCGGGGCGTGGAAGCTTGTCACCTTTTATCTAGTGGATCGATCAAGGCGTAGTGGTTCACAATAGAATTCCCGAGGCGTGGAAAATTATCATCCAGTGGATTTCTCGAGGCGTAGATAACTACCAAACGTGTTTGTAGCCATGCGCTGGTGTTAGATACGCATTCTATACCCTTACTCCTTTTTGGAACTAACGTTGTTTCTACAAGTATCGGCGTATGCAAAGTGATTTAGGATCGCAGAACGTCTTAAATCATTCACCGTCCCAATCGACTACTTTACTTATCGTTTTCGAAACTCGCGTTTTTACAAACTTAGTCAAAGTGAGGGCTTCTGGAGACATCTAAAAATGTCTCCCCAAAACCAAACCCAATGATGAACAACCTTTCACCGGTATTATTGGTTGGGTCGAGTTTTTAATCTTTGGAGCGCTTAAAACCCATATTCAATCCAACACATTTTACAAATTAGTCAACAGATCAGTCCAAATATTTAGTCAAAGCATAGTCAAACCCTGATATTAGCCCAAACCCCTTTTTAATTCATTTCAAATTTATTTATTAATTAAGTCCGATTAATAAATAGTAAAACCCTAATCTTGAAAAAGTCTGGAATACTGAAACGGCGTCTAATTATCACGTGCTTACATGTTAAACAAAAAGATAAAAATGAATTTGGACGGAATTCCAAAAAAGGGATTTGTCGTGTCACGGCAGAAATACCGCGGCATGGCAGTCTCTGCCATGTCACGGCAATTTCTGCCGCGACGCGGCAATTTTCTTGGGTTTTGTTTCGCGGCGCCATCATTTCTAGGGTTATGTACCTCATCCCTCACATTTTCTCTATAAATACGAGGCTAATTTCTCGGTTTCAAGGCATCAAATCCTTCTCTCTCTCTTATGCTCTAGCCTAAATACTTGCCTTCCCTATTCTTTCATAATACATTCCCTAAGAACTCCCCGGAGTTCGTACTTTACCCAAAGTTCTAAACTTAAACGAAGGCGTGAAAGGTAAAACTGTTTGAGGGTTTGGCCCCAAATCAACTCTACTTTAATTTAATTTAATTTCCATTATTTTTTATTATTTTCCTTAAAGTTACTAACACGTTTATTGTTTTATAGTTGCAAGAAAAAGCAATCAAAGTAAGGAATCATGTTCCTTTTCTTCCTGTTATATTTCTAACAGTTTTTGTTATGTTGTTCATATACTAACCATTGTTATTATGGTTAAATTGTTTCCAATGTTGATGTTTATTTTATGGTATTGATCACCATATTGCATGTTAAAGGAAATATGTAATTGAACATAACGCCTAATAAGATAATTTGGACGACCGGTTTAGGTTCCGTTTTAATCTTATTTCTTTAAATAAAGTGATCAGAATATTTAAGAATTATATGTTGCATTAACATTCTACCAATTTAGCTTAATATTAGTTTGGAGCAAATTGAATCTTTGTTTGTGTACTTTTGAGATCGCAGGAATTACTTTTCACAATAAGAATCGAGTATAGGCCAATACAGGTGAATGTGACTCCATGACTCACTTCGTACCATCATCCCCGATCCTCCTTTCGTGGTTTCGAACCATATGGAGTTAGTAATCTCATGGATTATGAATGGGGTGTTACCTTTATGGGTCAATCATTTTAGCCTATCGTTGTCCCTTATTCGTGGTTGCCTTAAATGTTCCTTTAACGGTTTACAAGTTTCTTAAAAACATGTTGGCAGCTCCCTACTTTGCTTTGTCCCTAATTGTACATGTCAATTCCCACTTCTTATGAGTGCCAAGCATATTCACAACATGCTTAAGTAGGCGCGCTTCGAATGACGCCTACAGTACTTGAAAAGGAATAGGGATAAATTCTGGTCTATGAAGGATGTAAGGACTTGGTTGTTGAAGGTTATACTAACGCGATCTTCCAAACACATAGAGATGAATTCAATTTTCAATCAGGATACATATTCTGTCTAAACACATATTACGTCAACAAGGATTTTACGAACATTAACGTCGGATTTGGAGCTTAAAGCGTCGAAGCCAAGTGTCGAACGTCAAGTCGATTCTAGAAAATCTACGAGACGAAAAATAAAGTCAAATAACATAAAGCCAAACATTAAAAGTCCTAGCCTCGCATCGGTCAAGCGATGCGAGGGCTAGGCGGTCTAGGTTGGCTAGCCAGGCTGCCTGCCGCAAAGCAAGGCTTGGCCGTAAGTGCAGCATGCATCGCATGCCATGGCTGGGCGAGCTTGGCCGAGCAGCCTTGCGGGCAAGCCTCACCAATAAGGTCAGCGGCCAGCAAGGCGTGCTAGGCCTCACTAGGAAGTGCAACACCCAGCGCTAGTAGCCCGAATTGCTTGCGGGCTTGCTGGCCGGGGCGGCTGCCTTGCAGGCCTGCTGGCAGGCCCAGCCGAGCCCCAGGCTGCCAGCATGGCACGCCTTGGTGCCCAAGGCTAGGCGCCAGCTGTCGGTTGCTTCTTCATTGGGTGCGGTTGGTGGAGTGATTACTTAGGGAGCAAGGGGAGTTGTACTGTGGTCCCCCCCTATGATCCTCACCTACTCTCTCCTTCATGTTAACACATGTTGTTTGATTATTTCTTAGCTTATTTAATTTAATTTAGAATTAAATTAATTGCTTATTTTCTCACTTTATCATTTCTCCCACATGGGAAGATGATTGCGGATTTGTTGAATGCTTTGCCTATAAATACCTACTTTGGGAGTTAGGAAATATACAATTTGAGTTAAAATTAGTAAGGCATCTCCCAAAAGCGTGAGTAAACCTTTAAGTTCGTAAAAATCAAGTTTTTGTTTAGTCTCGTCTAAGCTACGAGATAGGAACCTTGTTCGGGTGCGTGGGTGTGCGAAGTTGGCGGATCCGCGCATGTGTGTCTAGAGCTTTCCGGGGGTCATGCTCGAGTTCATGTGAAGCACGCTAGGAGGGTAAGAATGTCTTTTCCCTTCTTTCTCTCTCTCCCTCTTTATGTGTTTATCGCTTTATTAATTACATGGTTGTTAAATTAGTTAATTGTATTAATTATGCATGTGGCCGGGGCGGGTTTTTGTTCCGCACGGTGGTCGCTTACCGCAAAACCTAACAATAAATACCCTAGATCCTTTTATTTTAATTCACGTCACATTAATTGAAGTTATAATCTCGACCAAGGGAGAAGTTTTTACCATTCTTCATCAATCAACACCTCACCCGTTAAATTAACCTTCGACACACTTCCACCGACACGTTTCACCTTCCCAAAAACTTACCTCTATAAATGAAGCCAAGCCCTAACCACTGTTCCTCACCACCTCACTCTGTAAAATTCTCTTTACTTTTCACCGATTCATCTTCCTCACCCATGGAAATCTCTCCAAATTTGAAACCCTCACCTTAAAAAGATTCGCCTATGGATATTGAACATGAAACCACCGTAAAAGGCTTGATAGAAAAATCAAAGAATTTGCCTGCTGATCGAAAAGAATTGAAGAACCAAAGTGGGAGGAACTTGGCAAATCCATTCAGGGGGAAAAATCGCCAACAGTTAAGAAGATTGAAGTGAGCTCTAATTAGTTCATACTGGGGTACTACATCAATTTAAAATGGTGCAAAGCTTGTAAGTACTCTAAATTACTTGAAATTCTTGAAGCTCAAAATTGGATTAAGTTGTTTAGTGAATGATATGATAATGTGCTTGTGCATGCTCCTTTGAAAGAATTTTGTGCTACTTTTAAGAATGAAAATGGTGTGTGTTCAAGTAAGGTTAAAAATCGCAAAATTAGTTATATTGTGCAAAGCTTGTAACCACCTTGATTCTATGTTGATGCATTGCCTTGAAAACAACATTCCAATTAATTTTCTTTCCTTCATGATCAAACACTTCACTCACTAAATTACAAACCATTTGAAGGTTGGATATGCCAATTTGCTAATCACTTATATTGAGAGCTTTGGCATCTCTCTCACTAACCATGAGTACCTAAAGCTAAAAACAACTCATTATGTCTTACCCAAGACTCTTAAAAGCTGAAACTTGTATGTTGGTAATGGTGTCACTCAGTTTCTTCTTAAACCAAAACCCAAATCTCAGATAAAACAAGAAGAAACAGAGAAGCTGACTGAGGAGGAAGAGGTGGATAAGTGGCTGGAAGAAAAAGATGAGAATGAAGGAGGAATAGAAGAAAAAGAAAAAATAGAAAATAAAGAATAAAATTGAAGAAGCAGAAAAAGGAAAGAGTGTTAGAAAAAGAAAGAGTGTTAGATTGGCTGTGAAGCCTAGGGTGAAAGTTGAGCCACCTTCTTTTGTTGATTTTACTGAAGAGAAGGTACAAGTTAAGGGCGAACAGGGGACTATTGTTCTCTCCATTCTAGTAGGAACAGGTTTCACTACCTTTAGCTCTTCTAGTTCCTTTGAGGAACAGAAGGAGCTTAAGGAATCCGTCAAGAAGCTTTCAGACTCACAGCCAGCTTTCCTCCAAAGGATAGAGGCGGTGGTGGATGACCTTGCACAAGCCTCAAAATATATGGTCATTGAGCTCAAGTAGAGCACCACTGTTCTCTCTCAAGGATAGGAGAACTTGATGAAGAAGCTGGTGGATCTTATAGTGGAGGAGATTCTAAAGGAAGATGTTGGAGAAGTGCATCACTCCCCTGCACCAGTTGATGAAGCTTGACTCTCTGTTCGTTTGCCTAGCTTTTGAAAACTTTGAACTTTACACTTCCTCTGTATTAAAATAATTTTTATTTTTCTTGCTTTGGATCCGTAAACTTTAAACAGGGTGTTTGTTTTTGGACTTTGATGTTTGGAGGAACATCAACTTGCTTTGTGATGTTAATATATGCTTGCATGCTTTAGACTATTTGCGTACTATTTCTACCTATATGTTTGTGCTCTGTTCTATGATTTGGGTGCAAACCATCCTTGATGGTGCTGTGTTGAGCTGCATACAACTGAATTAATTTTGATGAAAGCCAAAAGGGGATTAAGAGGCAAACTCGATTGTTAACAAGTTCTCCAGCAAGCTTCATTGGTTATGGTATATGTTCTAATTCCCTTAAACTTTTATTCAAGTTTTTTTATTTTAGTACTTATTTAATATTTGGGATTTATTTTCGTTTTTTGATTTTAATCTCTGTAACAGAGTTTGCTTGAGTTTGTCATTCATCAACAATGGGGAGTATTATTGGCCCAAATGTTTTGATGATGACTTAAGCAAACTCATAAGCCTTAACTTTCTATTGAGTAATGTGGATGTCATGTTCCTAGTGGGATTGAGTTATGTTTAATGATGATCAAGAGGAGGAAGGAACATATAACAAGGTTTGAGGAAAACACATGAAGTTAAGGAGAGCAATGAAGAAAATCAAACAGCGAGTTCCATGAGGAAGGAACTAGAGCTTCAGAGTTGAAGTCTCAAAGAGAAGAACTAGAGGAGTCTAATTTATTTTTGTTTTAATTTATTTTACGCTTCTTGTGTTAATATTTAGCACGTTTATTTAATTAGGAGTTAAGTGAATTTTCATTTAATACGATAAGATTTATTTTTCATAATTTATTTGATATTTTATTTGAGTAATATTTTTAAGAAAATATATTTTTGGAATATATCTTTTAAAGAAAAGATTTTATGTTATTATTTTCTTAAGATTTGGAAAATGTGTTTTGGATAATCTTATTGAGCGCGTGTTAGCTAAGTCAAAGCTTGTTGAGAAGAGTGGGGAAGTGGAAAAATGATTTCGAGTAAAAATAGGAATTTGTTTCTGCTTGCTGCCCAAGTTTCCTTTAACTGCATGTTCCTAAAATTTGGGATGTTATGGCTAAGTGGGGCTAAAGCAACGGTGGAAGTGACTGTCTTACTCTTCAATGAATAGATTAATTTTTTAGTTGGGAAAAACACACTTGAGCATTACAATCTTTCTTGTTTTAAAAGAATCTAAATCCACTTGAGTTTTATAGTGTCTTTGAGCTTAATATTAGAGTTAATCTTGTGTTTCATTGGGGTGAGAATTTTGAGTGAACTCTAAGTGAGAATTGCTTTGAGTAAAGCAAAGAAAAAGAGAGAATTTGAGAGATCAACTGGTTGAGGGATCAGTTGAGTGGGGAACTCGAGTTTGTTGAGGAACTTGAGTTAGAGTTTAGTTTGTAATAGGTTGTTTAACTTTTTATAATTAAGAGTTGAGTTTTGAAATTCCTTGTGGTTGTGGTTTTTTTCTTGATTAGGGCTAAGAAGTTTTCCACGTAAAATGATCTCTCTTTACACTTTAAGTTCTCTTAAGTTGTATGTACGAATTCTGCGAAAATTAACCTAGTTCCTCTGCAGTACAATTTAGCTCCCCTCTTGCATTGTTCATTCGAGTCAACATTTATTAATAATATAATGTGTGTTACTGTTAAATTGTGACCCAAAATCTAGTATGGCTGACTTTTAATGCAGATTTCTCTCCAACTACAAGTAATTTTGAGGCGATTCAAGTTGGAGGTGATAGCTTGGTTCAAAAGATTTCCAACGTAAGGTTATACGCCCAATTTCGATCAGAAAAGAGAAAGTTATGGCCGTTTTACAAAGAACTGGCGATGTTGGAAATTTGCTGACGAGGTACTCGATGAAGCACTCCCGTGCCTAAAAGAGGCACACCCATGCCTAGTCGACATATTAGGTTTTTGGTCTGGTTTAAACTTAATATTTTTAGGGATAATTTCCTAAAATTATATCTTTTCTATGATAGCTATTTGAGTATACTCGGGGAACAATTTAGGGTTTTTTGTTAGGGTTTCCTTATGTTAAAAAGGACCCTTTAGTTGACCAATTAGATCATACCTTTTGAGCCATTAGATTTAGGACTCCTTGTGTTATTCTCTCGTTCTTTCTCCATTATAGTGAAGAAGCTCTCGAATCCCCCACCCATGGATTTATGTCTAATTTGACCGAACCACGTAAATCCTTGTGTTCTTTGTTTATTTTCTTTATTGCTTTTCTCGTTCTTATTTTTCATTGAATTGTTCCACATTAATCAAACACAATTATACCTTATTTCCTAACAAATTGGTATCTTGAGCCAGGTTTTAAGGTCTTAAGTTTTAGGTGTTTATAGATTAGTTTGATTAAATTATGCCAATGACATTCGACATTAATAAATTTTAAAGGTAATTGAATTTTGGCCTGTGGAAATTGAAGATGAAAACATCTTGGTTTAAAGTGGCTGTCACAAGGCTCTTGAAGGTGTATCCAAAAAGCATTCAAGCATGACAAAGGATACGTGGGAGGAGATCGATTTGAAGGCTCTTTCGGCAATTAAATTATGTCTCTCTGATGATGTTTTGAGAGAGGTTGCCAAGGAGACGACTGCTGCGGGTTTGTGGTTGAAGTTGGAGTCACTTTATATGACAAAGAGTGTGACCAACTGTCTACTTCTCAGATCTAGACTTCATGATCTTTGTTTAGTGGAAGGTAAGCCGCTTAAGTCTTATTTAGATGATTTTTTCTCTATTATATTGGATTTGCAAAACATTGATGTGGAGATCGAGGATGAGGATATTACTATTAGGTTGTTGTGTTCTTTACCATCTCTGTGTAAGCACTTTCAAGATACTTTATTGTATGGTAGAGATAATTTGAGTTTGGAGGATGTTAAGGATGCCTTAACCCAGAGAGAATATATAGACAATGAATTGGTTAATAAATCTAATAATCCGGCTCAAAATAATGCTTTGGTTGCTCATGGTGGTAATAAGAATTTTGGTAAAGGAAAAGTTTGTAACTATTGTCACGTGAAGGGTCACATTAAAGCCGAGTGTTGGAAATTGAAGAAGAATGAGGAGAAGTCTAATGAGGACAAATCCATAAATATGGATAACACCGATGATGATTATGATTATGCACTTTAGGGTTACGAGCTTCAGGGTTACGGTTTCTACGATCACTTCATGATAAGTGCCCCTTTGAGATCTCTTGGTGAAATGAGAAAGTGTGTGGATTTTGGTATGGAGTCTATGATAGATTGTTTTTGATATTTTGTTTGTAATAAATTAGCAATCTTGGCTAACCATTAGATTTTGTTCTAGTTATGCTATTTCTTATTTCAATTTTGGTATTTTTATGTTTTGTTAAGTACAATTGAAATTTAGAAATCCTTGGTATATTTTAATTTTCTAGAATTGCTTAAGTTTTTTTGGTTTGGATTTGAAATGAAGAAGGGTTTGAAGAGAGTTTGGTTAATTTTCATAAGCATGCTTGGCGTCGGGACATTATACTCTTAATTTAGGCCATGTGATGGTGTTGTGTACGGAATTTTGTGTTCGGAGACGCACCAGTTCACAAGTTATGGAAAATGTTTGTTTTTGTTGATTGCTTAATGTGAGTAGGCTTATGAAATTTTTTTTAAGGTGGAGGTTCTATGTTTTCTTATGAGCATTACTTCTTGGTTTTTTGGTTCAAGGTGGAATTACCTTGTTTTGGTTGATTTAAAGTTAAGGTGGAGATTTGTTAAATTGTGACTCGAAATCTTGTAGGGCTGAATTTTAATGCAGAAATCTCTCACATTACAAGTGATTTTAAGGCGATTCAAATTTGAGGTGATAGCTTGGTTCAAGAGCTTTCCAATGATAGGTCATATGCCCAAATCCGTTAAGAAACGAGAAACTTATGGTCGTTTTACGATGAACTGACGATGCTGGAAATTTGCTGACGAGGTACTCGATGAAGCACGCCCGTGCCTAAAAGAGGCACGCCCGTGCCTAGTCGACATTTCAGTTTTTTTGGTCTACTTTAAGCTTAATTGTTTTGAGTATATTTGGGGAACAATTTAGGGTTTTTTGTTATGGTTTCCTTATGTTATAAAAGGACCCTTTAGTTGATTAATTAGATCATACCTTTTGAGCCATTAGATTTAGTACTCCTTGTATTATTTTCTCGTTCTTTCTCTATTATAGTGAAGAAGCTCTCGAATCCCTCACCCGTGGATGTAGGTCTACTTTTACCGAATCACGTAAATCCTTGTGTTCTTTGTTTATCTTTTTTATTGCTTTTCTCGTTCTTATTTTTCATTGACTTATTTCGCATTAATTAAACGCAATTACACCCTTATTTCCTAACAGTTACGATAGGAGATATTTCATTTGTTTTTCAATTTTGTGAATTGCCAACAAATACATCTAGCATATTTATATATGACTGATTGGATGCTGCTTCCACCTCTTAGTCATTCTAAATTTGTAATAGTTGTATGTTTTAGTTTATACTGCTATATAAGAATATGTTAATTTTTTTAAAAAAAAACGCAAATAACTTTCATTTTAAAATGAATGAAAAACAAATGAATCAAGATGCATGTTAGCTTCACTGTTGGATTACGAACGCTGCCTTATTTCAATTTATGACCATGAATTGTTGAAGTTGGATACGCACACAAAACCATTAAATGCGATTTCAGACAACGAAATAATCAGTACATATTCGGTTGGATTCATGCATTTTACGACTTGAAATTGAATTGAAAACATGTGTTCATTCGTATCATACCTTGAACAGTACCATGCAGACACCGCAACTACATGTACTCGTGCATTTGTGTGGCTAACATTCTCGTTTTTAAATTTCTCTGCTTGTAGTTTCTTGGATTTTAATGATTAGATTATTAAAGATCGAGTACTCTATCCGTATTTAATAAATGTTACATTTTGACCAAATACGCATGTCGAGATACAATTTTGATCACTAATTTATCTAATTATATGTTCCTAAAATCTTAGGAAAATTGATATTATGATAGTATACATTACAACAAATCAAACAATGTATAATACAATAACATTTATTTATTATATATTAGTAAATTAATCATGTTAAAACCAATATATAAATAGTAAAAAAAAAATCAAAATGTAACACTTATTAAAACACGGAGAGAGTACTAGTATTCATGGGATTTTGACTCATTGTATAACATACAATTTTGACTCATTGTATAACATACAATTTTGACTCTTACTTCTTATCAATTTGGTTAGTTGACATTTACATGTAGTACTATCTACATACCTAATACATACTTTGTATATACACAAATTCTTATATGTGGCTGGCCACACCGTGTGGTCAATCATCATAGGGGTTACTTTGTTAGTATAATATGGTTTACTTCGTCAGTGTTAAATGGGTTACTTCATCAGCTTTACAGAGATTACTCGGTCAGTATTACAGAGGTTACTTGGTTAGTTTTATAGGGGTTACATTATTATTTTATAAGTGGTTATACGGTGCCACGTGTTACCATTAACAATTAACAATGATGCGACTCTATGTCATATTATCGTTATTCATTGAACAAAAATTAACAATTTTCAGTATTAATGTTTAAACTCATGACGTTAGGCTCATTATACTTTAGGGGGCGTTTGGTTCACGGAATATAGGTATGAGGTATGGGTTTAGAATGACTAAAACCCCTACCTATGTTTGGTTGTCAAAAATATGAATTTTAAACCAAATGATTAAACCGATTAGGTATGGGGTTTAAAAACCTTGGGGGGAGGTGGATTTGGCCCATTGTATTCCCTTAGTAATCAAATAAAAGGAGGGAATAGTGAGAGATTTCATTCTAGAATTGAACCAAACACATGGTATTAAGTATCAAATTCCGACCCGATACCACCTTAATCTCATTCCTGATGCCAAACTCATACCACTCTGCGAACCAAACGCCCCACTTAAACCAATATTTCAATGACACATCTTATGTCTATAATGTTTTTTTTAAAAAATTTAATCAAATTTAGAAACTTGAAGAATTTATGTTTAATTTTATGCATATATATTTAACAGCCTATAATAACAAAATTAATTTCATATCTTTTAATTCATCACACATACAACCTATAGCTATTTTAAATATGTATCCTAAATAATGTATTGAACTTTTTATGCTTTTTTTTATTTTATTTTATTTTTTATTGAACGAAATAAACTAATAATTTTAGGTTACTAGTTATTGGGTAATATATATTTTGATGTTCAATAATGATTGAAAAAAAATATATTTTAAATAGTACAAGTACTAAAATAAATGTAACTAATTTAATCTATATTTAATTATATTTCTTCACATTATTTTTATTATCAAAGCTCAGTTTCAATATACATATCAAGGCATTACCCGGGCAAAAAACTAGCTATTTGTCATTTATTAACATCGTGCTATTGAAATTTATTATGTCAATTATAGACCTATAATAGTAAATAATGTTGCTAATCATGCTGAAATTATAGAAATTTTCATTCATACCAACTAACTTTTGCTAGGGCATTGATGATAGACCAATATTACGTTTTATTTTTGTAGCAACTTAAATTAGCTATGTTATTTCTAACTTCCATCTAGATAATGGCAGCTAATGCTTTAATTATTTATAAGTACAAGATGTATAAATATTATACCTTGTTTGATCGATCATGCCTACATTGATCATTAACAACAATATGTAAAATTAAATGGTGACATTATTCAGCCCAAAAAATAAAAAGGTAATCTAGCTTAGCTTGATCTTATGAGACTGGTTGACATGCAACCGAAAAGTTCTCCATAAGTTCTTTAATAAATTACTTGAATTATTGATGCCTCTAATAATCCATCAATTATGATACTCACTAAAATAAATTTGTATCTAAATATGGTGTTTTTTTTTGTGTGGCTGGCTACACCGTGTAGCCGGGGTTACTTATATGGGTTACTTATTCAAGGGTTACTCAGTCGATTAAGGGTTACTATTCTTGGGTTACTTAGTCGGTTGGCGTGTTTTCGCTGGGGTTATTTATTTCGGGGTTACTTATTTAGTCGGTCAGGGGTTATTTATTCTAAATTTACTCAGTCGATTAGCGCGTTTTTTGTGTGAGAGTAACCTCTAGCTGTGCGAATAACCCCTAATTAAGTAACCCCTAAAATAATAACCCCGACTATACGGTATAACCAGCCACATATAAAATTTTGTGATATAAATATTCGCATTATCTTAATACAAGCAAAAAAATTTACGGACACTAACTTAACTTATATATTTATATTATAATATTGCTTTTGTTGGTACTGGTACCAACGGAAAAAGTATTTTGATACTTTGAAATCGAGGTAGGTGAGAAAATATGTTGGTTACCTTCTCAAGTACTGGTCCATCCACGTCCAAATTGTGTAAATGGACAGAAAGCTAAACCACCTACGTTACATTATATTCGACCGCATGCATACAAATTAAAATTAAAGTTGCAAATTCTTATCGGTCAATTCATGCACTGACTTACTGAGTTATTGGAAACCAAATTAAAGATGAATGCTTCTTTTGCATTTCATTTCTAATTACTAGTAGCTTTAATTGTACTTCGTATTTAAAAGTAAATTTGAAGTTATAAATATACGGAGCAATTTTGTTTTGAATTGTACTGTGAAATTACACTTTGAAATTTAAATCAACAATTGTAAAGTAGCTAGAGAATTTATGTACCCAATCCTATAAAAGGATGATCGTTAGTTCATTTTATGATTTTTGGGAAAAAAAAAAAAGGAAAAGAAAAAGAAAGGGTAGGAGGGGACCTTGAGAACGAAGGAGAGTGATGGATCTAATAAGACATTTCAACCATTAACTATCCTTTATTCCCAACTCATATTTCAATTTGCATTTTATGTGGTCTCTTATGTACATTTGGATTGTATTTTTCTTCATAATAATGACAATATTGTTGATTTTAATTTGTGAGAAAATGAATTTAAAAACATGTAACACAACTCATACGGAGTACAAGAGAACTTTTTTATATCACATAATGACTAAAGAGTCAAAATTTTAAAAGCGTGACAAATCAATTGAACATTTTACTCTAAATTGTGACATTATAATTTTACCTTATTGTTACATAAATTGTGACATTATCATGATAACCCTATCAATATTAAAACCATTAAAAAAACAAAGTTAGGACTTAGAAGTATATACTTATTGACTATTTAGGGGTTTCCAAGCTCCAAGAAAGGAAACCTTGATAATCAAAAACTAACCATATCCTAAAACAATTCTTAATCCTACACTACTAATTAATTCAAAATTACCGCCCACAGAATTTAGACATAACTTTTTTTATATTATGTCGGCAGAAAATATCCCTTAAACGTATATATCCTTTCATTAATCAAATAATTAATTACTCCATGCTAAAGCCTACCAAAAACAACCATCAACAACAATATAATGTTACCTTAACATAAATATTTGCTTTATATACCAATTTGCAGGAAAATTGCGGCTGCGGTGAATATTTAATTATATATAATAGAAAATAAGTATTAAAAATTGAGTAATTAATGACACAAAAGAAAGCCACCAATAGCTTTTGGTTATGGTATCTTGAGACACGCCCAGTATAATGGAGACAATAGATTAGCAAATAAAATACATTATCCAACTGCATTAATTATGATTAAAAAAAAGAAGATGCTTTTATTTTTAACTTAAAATAACCAAAACCCTTCTGTTAATTACCTTTTTTTAGCACATGATCACAGTTCATTGCACACTGTGCTAATAGCACATGAACTTATCAAATTGTTTCTGAATCAAAGGTTTGCAACAAATTATAGAATAATAAAGTAGTAATTATCACGCTAAGTGTTGAAATGCGATTGTTAATCATGATTAAGGTTATACTAATTATAATCCGAATTACAGCAAAGGTACCTAGTTAATTTATTTCAAACTAGCAAATTGTTAATCCCAAAAATTACTCCTATAACCCGTCAATGTAACAGTTAAAATTTGCTACTAATAGTTGAAATTACGAAACATTGAAAGGAAAGTTTGAGCAAGAAAATATACTCACGCAAAAATGAAAGAGCACGAAATTGAACAATGTATTAGGAGAATCGAATTTGATAAAAAGTGGCCGATTTTTTGCATGATTGTTGCATCAGAAATGGATATTCTCTTCCTAAGCCACGGCACTTGAGCTGTTTATGGAATGTCTCTAGCTCCTTTGGCGGCATTCGATGTCGTCATCTGTCGAAACAAATCAAATTTATTAGAGAATTATCTTAAACAAAGGCGTAATTAAGAAAAACCTAAATAAAAAAAAAAATGGTGAAATATTTCGTGTTAATTACCAAACTAATGTTGGCTTGAATCAGGGGACAAAGATGATGAGGATGCTCTATTATTAGACATAGAATTTGTACCACCATGTAATTCACCATGAAGTTGTGATGGGATGTAAAAACCCATGAATCCGTCGGATCCATGTCCGATGCTCGACATATCTTGAGGGTGGTGGTGGTGGTGGTGGGTGTGTTGGTGGTTATTATCCTCGAAAACTCGTACTAGTGAAGAGAAACTGGACTGAAGGGGACCCCGCTGAGAATAGGTTGAAGTCGTCATTGGGCCTTGCTGCAATGGTGAAGGATTGAATAACATTCCTCCCCTCCCTTCTCCACCAGCACTACCACCACTAGGCCAACCGAACATCCTAGCGAACCGGCCTAAATCTTGTTGTTGCTGTTGTGATTCTGGCCATCCACCTGTCCCAACATCAAATCCCATAGACGAACCTGACCCTTGGAAGAGACCCGAGTTGTGATTCGAATGTGTCTGCTGATGTTGGCCATTACGAACACCTTCCGGATCCTGAAGTGTGTGGAGAGACAGACAAAGATCTTCGTTGTTTTGGCTTCCACCTCTTGCAATGAACTCATGCTGATAATTCTGAAAACTAATTGAATTCTCACCAGATGTATTATTAGTAGGGAAAAAAGACTTCATACTATCTCCTAAAGATTGTGTATCAACACATTGTGGAGCATAAAATGACGACGATCCAGAATTATCACCCACAGTAAAATCCGTAGACCCTACATTCACATCAACACCGTTGGAAGGACCAGCTGTTGGATCCCAAGGTGGTAACTCGTCAAGCTTATCAATGGATGCCTTCGCCTTCTTGATGAGCCAGTCGACCGCCTTGCTAGGTCTGTCATAGCCAAGCCTATCTTGTACATCATAGAATTGGATGGCGGTGTGAGCGGAAAGACGGACTCTACGGTCTCTAGGACCCTTGGCAGTGAACACCTTGCTGTGTCGATCTTTGCGACCAGTAGCCCGGATGATATGACCTCCTTGAACTTGAACAATCTCACCTCCTGTTGTACTCTTTAGCCCCATTTTGCCCCTTTGCTTTGTAGTAGTGTAGGGTGTGTTTTGCAAATTGTTTTGTTGTTGAATTACATGACTAATTTCTTCTTGCTTTTGTTGGTTGTTAGATATTTGGTCTCTAAATCCCTGAAAATCCAGATTAAAGGATTTTGGGTATTTTTCAATTTTTCTTTTTTCACCCTCTAGAAAATCAGGTTTTGTTGAAGTAGCTAGGAAAAATTAAGAAATTAGGGAAAATAAAAAAGTGAGGAAAATTGGTGTATAAAAAAGCCAAAACTGTAAAACCTGGTTTCTGCTACAGCTACTGTTGTTGATGCTGATCCCAATGAAAAAAAAGGCATTAAACTCTTATCAGTTTTACACTTCCCAAATCAAGAAAATAAAAATAAAAAGGGAAAGAAAAAAGGAACAAAAAAAAAAAAAAGAGGCAGGTTTTATGTCAAAATTTGGAAACATGAGTTGTTAAGACAGAAGTCTTCAAAAAAAAAAAAAAAAAAAAATTAGTTGTTAAGACAGAAAGGGTGATTTTGGGTTTTTGAGATGGAGTTTCAGAGTTTGAGAATAGGTAGTAGGGAAGATAATAGGGGAGGGGCGGAAGAAAGAATGAAGGGTTTTGGAGGAAATAAAACTGTTGACGAGGGTTATATAGGGAGAGGGTGGTGGATGAGCTGAGGATGATTAGGAACAAGATTTGTGTGCACTAATTTGTGATTAGTTGGTAATATAATAAATTATTGAGAAATCATGAGTGCTACTTCTTTAGTTTAGATATTTTAATGTATGATTGTTATAATACTTTTGGGAATTATTTATTAACTTCGTTGTAACTTGGTAAGTTTTAAATTTTACGGAGCAGGACATAATTTATATAGTTCAGTTGTTTTTATCTCTGTAGTTTTGTTTGGTTTAGTTCGGTTTAGTAGTCACATGGTAGGTAAGTATGATTTAAATTATTTCAAGTAAATTCATAATCAACATTTGAATCATATTCAAGTGAATACATGATCAAATATTTCATTAATATTCAAGCATGTCAAATCCAATACTAGTCCCCTTAATAATGTCAAAAAAAAAAAAAATATATGTATATATATGTCATCTTATTTAACAAATTTCTCTTAATCATATAGGAATGAAATCCCTGTAGAGCCTACATAAGAAAATTAAGTGTTTTTTTTAACTTTCATCTAATTTGTGAAGCAAAGAAAACTAGAAGTACCTTATGCAATAATATACTAACACTATTATTAGCGATAAAGACACCCATGATGTCAAATTAAAGACATCTATGGAAAAAACAATGTGCCACAAGGTAAATTCCACATTAAATAAGTCTTTTATTACATTTACGTTATGTTCAATAATAATCCTGATTTAATATGATTTGGTCTAATTTTATTTTTCAAATTGAACAAACTTTGTTCTAATTTGTACATTAATCCATTAGATAAAAAATACACTAATAATTGAAACATTGTTAGATTCATATTAATGTTTACTTTCCAAATTTAAATTTTCAAAGTTGTTTCAATTATTAAATCAAATATTTTTAATGATAAAAGATGCAAAGTAAAAGATTTGGAAAGATAAGTTCATTTCTTGATAAGCAAGTATTCCTTTACATAAACTAAGGGCCCTTTTTTTTTAATAAAACTGTTAAATTGAACCAAACTAAAGTAAATTTAATTGAAACGATTTGAACTGAAGTGATATAAACTAAAATAAACTAAACTGAATTACATCACATTGCATTGCAGATAAGTTCAAAGAATAGAACCCAAGCTTTATCAAATATAGCCATAAGCTTCATCATGTATTCATTTTACATTTTATTTAGTTATCGCGTTTTAATTTTTGACACTGTAATGTTACATATTTTCCTCTTTCTCACAAGGATTGATGAATATATGTACGATCATACAGAGATGCTCAACTATATTATGTTTAATTAAGCAGTACAAGTAAGTAATTAATGTGACCAGGAAATGTGCCGAAGTGTTGGGTGATAATTAAAAAAAAATGATTAGATAAGCATGATAGATGAACAGTGTAGAAAAGGAGAATATATATGTGATGTATATATAAGATGGATCTTTTCCTTTCAACCAACTCAGACCCACACTCCAATATGCAGGCTTTGATAATGATCTCTAACAGCCTTTCTGAGCCTTATTTCTTATTTGTACTGTTGTATGTATCCTTTGAAAGCAAAATTTTATTTAATGAATACCCAAATTTAATTTTGGGGGGCGGAGCTTCACTACACATGGAAACGACAAATATCTTTTTAATGACACTTGCTTTTTAAGGTCCTTTGTATTCTAATATGCAGCTCTTACCTACTTGTGACTTGTGGGCGTTGTTTGTGGCTCTATATATCAACTACAGGAGAGAGTGAGGAATATCTCTCGTGGTTGGAGCTTCCCTTTCGATGCTATATAAATTTGGAACTTATGATCATCACTCGTTCTTGTGACTCTCTCAACACCAAAAATATATATCAACTACTGGAATAAGAAAAATTTCTTACTGAGATCTTTTTCACTATATTGTCAATGATAACTAATATCTCAATTAGAGGTGTCAAAACGAACTGATCCGATTTGATCCGAGAAATTCAAGATCTAAACCCGATATGTAACAGAATTGAAATCAACACGAATCTAATTTGACCCGATTTGAACTTAACCCGACACCAATTTGACCCGACCTGAACGCAATCTGAACCGAAATTGACCCGACAAATACCCGATTCAATCCAAACTGTTTTTGATCCGACTGATATTAACCCAACCCGATTTTAACTCGATTTTGAATTTGACTTGACATGATTTTAAACCAACCATAATTTTAAACCCAACCTATTATTTACCTTTTTTTTTTTTACTTAAACATATGTTAATGACACGATATGGAAAAACTACACGTGAATGACTTGATATCAACCTAAAAAAAAAAAAACTCAATAATTACTCTAGTTTTAAAAATGTTCTTATCTGAATATTAAATTTGGTCAACCAAAATTCAGCCAAACATGAAAAGTATCTGAATTAAAATTGACCGAATACTGAATCAACCTTAGTATTCAAGTCGAATTTAACAGAACTAAAATCAACTGAACCATAACCAACCCGATACAAAGTCATCAACCCGAAATTAACCCGATTAAACCCGTTTTGAACCCGATCCGAATTTATCCGAACCGAATATGAACTGATCTGAATTTGACTCGATTCAAACCTGATCTGGACCCGACATATCTTAATCTGAATTTGATCTGACCCGAAAGTGACCCGATCCGACCCGAGGCGGGTTAAAAGGGTAATTTTGAACCAAATATACCCGATCCAAACAGACTCGACCCAAATTCTATCCGGTTATCCAAATCGACACCTCTAATCTCAATAGTTGTTCTATAGGTAATGCAACGATTTTGAACATGTCATTACTTTAGATCCTGCTATTGCAACGACATGAATGAGTCATTGCATTAGCTTAGGTTGTCCTATAGCATGCACATCTAATTTTTAATTAATCAAACAAGATGGAATAATCTTTTGACTAATTTATTTTTGCCTTATATTAGATATATCTTATTTTTCAAGCTTTCTTTGCTATTTATTTTCAATTTTGTTTATCGAACATTATTTACAGCATTATTTTTAGCAATAGCATTTCTACCACATCATTTAAATCATCACCAAATCACATCTAATTTTTAATTAATCGAAATGATATTAAAATTAAGGAAAATTTGTATTTTACCATCCACAAAAACCCATTTTTCGAAATTATTACCAAATAAAAATATAATTTGAAATATCGCCCAAAAAAGACAAAAAAAATTCCACCAGCATTTAACACTTTCAGTTAAGAAAATTGTTAAATCTAACGTTTTATAGAAAGATAAAAGAAAATTCTTCGATTTTCGTGCCAAAAACATGATTTTTGGAGGTTTTGGCGCTCAGCTTTGTCAATTATATACGATTTAAGGCTAAAATTTACAAAAAATAATTGGAAATGCCTCTTTTTGTACTAAGAATATCGCGATTTGCTCAACATACAATGTGAGGCATTTTCCATAATTCTTTGAAAATTTTAGCCTCAAATCGAAATCAAATGGCAAAAAGACCCCCAAAATCTCTAAAGAGTATGTTTTTGGCACGAAAATCGATGAATATTTAATAACGTTAGATTTCACAAATTTTGTGGTAAAATCTAAATTTTTTGTCTTTTTTTGGATGGTATTTAAATTTTTTTTTTAGTGGTAAAATATTATAGGTGGGCTTTATAGGTGGTAAATTACAAATTTTTCTAAATTTAATAATAAAAACATGTAAAAATTAAAAAATTAAAGGAAGAAGCCAACATTAAATATGTTGAGGGTAATATCTCTTGATATAATTTCTCAATATCACATAATTATCTATTTAAATCATATATATGATATTTTTTTGGGGGTTTTTTTAAGTCCTGCGGGAGAGTTACAACACCAAGACTGACCTCTGGACACTTGTACCTGCAAAATAACGGAGACTCATGTGGGTGGGAGTTCCGCCTCCGACGATCAAGTTAGAACGTGTTCGGAAGTAAAGATGCGGAAAGTAAAAGGGATCAGGCTCCTCTCGGAAGGGGAGTGATCATCCGAGTGTCTGAGACAGTCTCGGAATCTGAGCCTTAGCTCTCAAGTAGCGCAATTAAAGCTGGAGTTAATGCTCAGCAATTAATGTACGCGTGTGTTTAAGGATTTCTGAATGCTGTTTCTCAGAGGGAATATCTCCCTTTTATAGGGTTTGGAAATATGTGCCCAGTACTAGGTTTTCAAATACCTATGACTGACTGGGCTTGCCAAGGTATTTGGGCCCTTAAAGACCACTTTCCCAGTTGGCAATCTACCTGCCACGTGTCGTGGCCTGGTTGGTCCACCTTGGACCTCTCACGAGGTGACACGTGGCGGGCTCTAGTTGGTCCACGTGGATGACACGTGGTAGAGTTTAATTGGTCCACGTGGCGGGAGAAATCTACTAATCATTTGCCCCTCATAGGGTGACGTGGCATGCCATGTGGCGCCTGTGACAGGTGTCACGCTATGATTGGCTAACGGTTTTTTACCTTTTTTTTTTTACCCTTGAAATTCTCCCCCTATAAATAGGGGGTGTCCAAATCATTTGGACATTCTAGAACTTTTTTTCAGGGGAAATTTTTGACTCAAAAGCTCTGACATTTTGGACAACTGTCGCTTGCTTTTGGACCGGCTGCTCAAACAGCCGCCCGTTTCTCAAGAACTTCAGTCTTCTTTTCTTAAAGGTAACCGCTTGCTTTATTTTGCATTTTCTCTTTGTTTCTCTTTCTTTTTTGAAAATGGTTTCCCAAAAGCACGCGGCACGGCCTAGGTTAGTAATCAGCTGGTCACCGGGGATGGCTGAATCTAGAACTAGGAGTGTCGACTGCCCCTTGCTGAATCACCCTTTGCGAACTGCCCCAAGTCCGACTGTCTATGTGTTTGTGCAGGACACCATGGCCAGAACAAAGAGAACCACAAGGGTGACAAATTTAGACGGCTCTTCCTTCTATGCGCCTATCAGTGAATTGTCTAACGTGCCGCCTGGTGCCCCAAGCACTCCCGTGATTTCATTTTAGGAGAATCAGGGGAGGAGGTTCAAAATGATATACCGGGCTTTGTTGATCTAGCCCACCAGGTGGACTCCTCATCCGAGAGCTCAGACAACGACTTTGAGCCAAGTACATCCAGCAAACTCTCGGATGAGTCTGAAGAGAGGCACTCTCGGCTAGAGACTGCGCAAGAGTCCCTCTCAGTAGAATTGGGAGCAGACTAGGCAGAGCCGTTTACCACCAACCGAGAGCAATATGCCGCCGACTATCATCATGTATCCGCAGGCAGGCGGGAAATGATGGCGGAAAAAATTGGGAGCTTCAGAGCTGACCATGTAATGGGGCAAGGGTATGTCCTATGCACGCCGGATGGCGAGGACACTGTAGTCTGGCCCGAGCAGTCCAGCTACGGGGACGCATGTTTTGGCTGCTATGAGGCGGCTATTAAGGCTGGCCTGATATTTCCTCTACATCCGGCTATAGAGAATATTTTGGACGGATACTGGCTAGGTGTCTGGCAACTAGCCCCAAACTCTTGGTTCAACATCTTGGGCTATGTTGCCGGCTGTGAAACGCATGAGGTAGAGCCAAGCTTTGAGGCATTCGCTCATATGCACTACCTTAGCCGAACCCAAAAGACAAGTGGGACCGACTGGTATCAGTTGTCTAGCCACACGGGCTATATGATGACTGTGGGGAAGGAGAACAAGTGGAAAGATTTGAGGAACACTTTCTACATCATCTCCAGCCCTGACACAGTCAGGACTAAAAAATTCAACCGGTGGAACAGGAACCAACCTTTCCTAATAGGCGGTTTTGAGCTGCCGCCTATTCCCTGTAAAGCAAAAGAGGAGATCCTTAATAGAGGTATCTTTAAAGTAGACATCCAGGCGAACCCCGAGACTGGGGCGAGGGAGTTCATTCCTCAAAATTATATTCCCAAGTATAACTGGTTATATGATGGGACATATCTGGCCACCTGTGGCCTTTGTGAAGAGATGTCGAGAGGTAGTTGACCGCCTGTTCAAGTGTCTTGTAAAACTTGATTTATTTTGTGTCAAACTAACTCCTTGATTCATCTTTTGCAGACAAAGCCATGGAAAAGCTCTCGGCCTCAAAGAAAGCTACTGCCCAGTATCGCTCGACCATCTTGGGCAAGCGATCAACTAAAGAGTCGCCTGCTGTGCAGACGCCCAAGGTGAACATTCAACTGAACAGACCTTAGTTAGCTTTTCTACCACCTGCTTCTTACTTATTGTGGTTATTTTGCAGGGCAACTTAGAAAAGCCTTCCTCCTCCTCCCATCCGGATCCTAAAGTTAGGAAACAGATGGATGGTAACATAACAACACCTGGGAGAGCCAGGAAACATGTGGTCTCAAGGCTAGGGAGCAACCCACCTCCAAAATCTCCAGCCGTCCCTGTTTGCAGTCGGCCTGGGAAGGAGAAGGACAAGCAGGCGGCTGCTGAAGGTATCAAAGACTTGTTTCCTTTCCCTTACCCTTTGAGGGCCAAATTCAATCAGCAGTCTTCTAGCACCTCTGAGGGCAATCGATCTATTGGCCGAATTCACACCAAGTACTTACAGGGTATTGATTGTGCAGGTCTCTCAAAGGCCGGATCTGGTTCAGATGGGCTAGGTCCATGCTGAGGGCCATCCCCGTCGAGGATAGGGAGACTGTTAAGGAAGTTGGCACCCTTAACCTGGAAGCGAACCTGGCTCTTTTAGCTGAGGTATACTTAGTTAAAAATTCTTTTTTGTTGTATAAATAATTGCCTGGTCGCTTGTAACTAACAACTGTTTTTTGGCCGAGTGCAGTTCTATGCTGCGAGTGTATGGTCTCCGCAAGCCCCTAAACGAAAAGAACAAAGAGGTAAAGGCTGCGAAGGCCCGGGCCGCCTCTGATTCTGACAAAGTTATGTTCCAGATTGCTCAAAATGAACTTCTGACTACTGACATACTGTATTGTTAGGCGGCTGCCAACTTGTAGGTCAAAGAGGACTTAGAGTCGGCCAAGAAGAGGATCTCTGAGCTGAAGTCGTCCATTAAAGACCTCAAGGCTGAGCTCGGGCCTCTTAGGGAGGCGGACCAAGAAGCAGTTGGCCTTCGCAGTAGGGTGGACAAGCTCAAGCTCTGCCTGCAGAACTAGAAGACTCAGCTTGCCAAGAAGTACCTCTCAAGGGCTGATGAAGAAAAGGAGGCCCTGGTTCAGGAAATGATGGACGACAACAGCGCCATCATGAAGATGACATGGGGGGCTCTCATCCCAGAGACCAGCTATGGGAACTGGGAGAATCAGTTTGCCGCCTCCTCCAAGGAATATAGTGAAAAAATCCTAAATCAAGCCCAAGAGGACAAGGGAGATGAGGGGGAGTCGTCTGATTCTACTTCAGGGGAGTCAGACCAGGAAGAGGAGGAGGGGGAGGTTAATGAAACAGAACAGCGGCCAACTGGTGACTAGAAGGATGCGGCTGCTGATGATAATGTACCCCCTCCGGCTGCTTAAGCTTCCCCTTATTAAATCAACTTTTCTTCGGCCTGCGTGCCGCATGCTTTGTATCATTACCCGACCAAAGGATCGGGGTTTTTTTGACAATTTTAACATTTTTGTCGGTCTTATGGCCGACTGTTTATATGAAACATCCGGCAGTTTTGCCGGATCTTCCAATTTTCACTTTGCTTTGAATTTTTGCATTTCATAATTTTTCCAAGTATAGCTTGCCTTTTTGTATGAATGCTTTGATTATTTTTCAAAATGCCGATTGTTTTGGTATACCGACTGTTCTTGCCCCTGGCCGGTTGTGCGCCAAGTTTTCTAAGGTTGATGGATTGACTTGAAAATCTTTGATACTTTAAAGAATATGGCTGATTTTTAGGTCAATCAATCACTATGGTGATTGCCCCAAACCAGGCGGACATACGTCCATTGTATAGACGGTCATACAGTCAGCATGATCCGGCTCTCGGCGTCAATATAGTTATTTAGACGAACCACTCTATGCCACTAAGTTTTGTACTTAGTTTTGTTAATAGTCCGTTTGTTTGGTACTTATACAGATTAGGCGCCAAACTAGATGCGTACTCGAAGCGGAAACCGCATGTTGGGTTATAGGCGATAGCTTCAACTATTTTGCTAACCTATATAGGAATAGTGGCCGAATGCCGACTGTTTATCAAAAGGACAGGCGGCTTCATTCGTACCGTTTAGGTTTCGTACCTTTAGGGTTAATCAGTCTCCGTCACTTGAACTTGAGTAAATAGAAGAAACAATCGGTTGTGGCCGCATGTTGTTTTTCCATTTGCTAAGATTGGTCTTAGCTTATTACCAAAATAACTACCAAGTTTAGAACTCAGCCTATGCCGACAGTATTGTCCTAAGCAATAGCAGGCGGTTTCTGACTTAGATTTTCACTGTTTACCGTTTGTTTGAAGTAAGCGATACTTTTATCTTCGTCTCATGTCAAACGACTGTGAGGTTGTCTTAGAGACATTCGGTAGGGTCGTTTAGGTTTATAGAGAAATGTGCCACCCAAATGGGAGATGCTCTCTGCGACGAATTCAATCGGATGGATGTCACCGGACGCCTGCTCAAGTTTGTGACAGACGTATTAGTTTACTTTTATTAGGATCATCCGAACATGGGCCTGAAGTTGATCATCCGGCCATAGGCCTCATTAGGTTGTTCAAAAAAGAACATAGTTGCTAAGTTGTCTAGACTTAGCATTTTTACTCATGTTAGAGTAGATGATTAAAAGAAATAAGGCCGATTGTGTATTGCACAGGCGGCTTGCCCCACTGAGGAGACTTGCAAAAAACTGAAAAATAAATTGCAAATTTTATTAATATGCTTCAATGTACAAATAATTTACAAATCTCAGAAGTAGTACTTTTTCAAGTTATCACGTTCCAAGTTCTGGCTAGCTGCATGCCGTCTGGTGTTTCTAGGCGGTATGTGCCGCCTCTAACTTCTTCATAGATTCGATAAGGGCCATCCCAATTAGGAGTCAGCTTTCCCTATTCGTTAGCCCTACCGACTGCTTCCAATTTTCAAAACACAAAGTCCCCTACTTTCAAAGGGCACTTGTGCACTCTTTTATTGTAAGCTCTCATCATTCTGAAACAGTAGATCTCATGACGCAAGGCCGCATTGCCCTGCGTTCTTGAAGTGAGACCAATGCTAGCCGCATGGCCTCCTAGTTAGCCTCTTCGTCATAAAGCATGACTCGAAGAGTCGGCTCATAGTGCTCAATAGGAAGAACAACCTTTGCCCCATAAACCATGATAAATAGAGTTTCACCAGACGCCCCTTTTTCAGTCGCCCTGATGGCCCACAAAACATGCGGTAGCTCGTCAGCCCATAGGCCATCAGCTCTTTCAATTTTCTTTTTGATGCCCTTAGAGATTAACTTATTGAAGGCTTCAACATGGCCGTTTGCTTGGGGGCAGCCGACTGATGCAAAACAGTGAGAGATCCCTTGGTCTCCCAACCAGTTCTTGAGAGCAGGCGTCTCAAATTGAGGACCATTGTCAAAGACCATAGACATGGGTACCCCATACCGGGTGATGACATTTCTCTAAATGAAGGAGATAACATCTTTTGTTTTAATGCCTTTGACTGCCTCCGCCTCTACCCATTAGGTGAAGTAGTCGATAGCAACCAAAATATACCTTTGTCCGCATGTAGCATGCGTATATGGACCCAGAATGTCCATGCCCTATTTGGCTAATGGTACTTGGCTATGAATAGCCGTCGGGTTAGTGGCCGGACGATGGATGAGCTTTCCAAACCTTTGGCACTTGTCACTTTTTTCACCATCTACATGGCGTCTGCTTCTAGGGTAGGCCAGAAGTAGCCTTGCCGCCTAACTCTCTTTCCTAGGGTCCTGCCGCCTATGTGGGAGGCGCAGAAGCTCGAGTACACGTCTTCTAGGACCTCTCGGCCCTTCTTTAAGGTTGGAGATAGCCTTTCTTAAAAAGCTCTCCATTGTGGATTTCAAAATCGGCCGCACGTTTTTTCATTGTGACCATCTCTGGGTAGGTATCCGGCAAGGTGCCGTCTGTTAAGTAAGCCCGGATGCCATCCATCCAGGTGGAGCTTCGATCTAGGATCCCAATGGGTTCTTCTTCGATGCTCCTTTTTTCCATCACTTCCCAGAAAACTGACCTTGGTGTGTCATAAGAGGCGGATGATGCCAATTTGGAGAGAGCATCCGTCTGGTTATTCTCAGACCTAGGTACTTGACTTAAATGAAATTCCTCAAGCGTCCCAACCTCTTCTTTGACCGCCTGTAAATACTTGATCATAGCCGGATGCGTGGCTTCATAATCACCATGGTATTGGCTAACAATCAATTATGAGTCAGAACAGGCGTCCACTTTCCTTGCCCTAGGCGCCTTACTCATGCGGATGCCGGCTAGTAAGGCTTCATATTCTGCCTCATTATTTGAGGCTTGGAACTTGAAAAGTAGTGCATACTCATACTTGTCTCCTATAGGAGACTGACATATGACGCCTGCACCACAATCGTTCAGGGTGGAGCTCCCGTCCACATATACCTTCCAGACTTGTTCAAAATTTTCTGGATCAGCCGGCCTAGTCATTTTAACAATGAAGTCAGCAAACGCTTTCCCCTTCACTGCTTTCCTTAGCTCAAAAGTTATTTCAAGGCTTTGAATCTCAATCGCCCATTTGATCATTCGGCCGGATGATTCCATGGTTGTCAGTGGCCACTTGATTGGCTGGTCAGTGTAGACCACGACCGGATGCGCCATGAAGTAAGGTTTCAACTTCTTGACTGCCATGAAGAGGGCAAGTCCAAATTTTTAAACCATGGGGTACCTCAGCTCTATATTCCGTAGAACATGACCGATGAAGTAGACTGGGAGCTGGGTGCCACCTTTTTCAACAAGGAGAACAACACTTAGCGCATGATCAGAGACAACTAGGTACATGTAAAACACTTCTTTTGGCAAAGGACTGACCGGCCTTGGTAGAGAGTGCAAGTGTTCCTTCAACTTTTGGAAGGCCGCCTCTACATCCACCCCCCATTCAAACATAGTCTTCTTCTTATTTGCTTGGAAGAAATAGAGGCAATTGTCGCCTAACCGACTGAGGAATCTCCCTAAAGCCGCCATACACCCTATTAATTTTAAAACTTCTTTTACAGTACGGGGAGACTGCATGTCTATGACCGCCTATATTTTTCCAAGGTTAGTCTCTATCCCTCTTTGATCAATCAGAAATCCGAGGAAATTCCCAGACTCAACACCAAATACACATTTCTTGGGATTGAGCATGACCTGGTGCCGCCTGAGTGTGGCGAATGTTTCTCGGAGGTCTGTAAGATGGTCCGTTTGTAATTTGGATTGGCTATCATATCATCAATGTACGCCTCCATATTCCTTCCAATTTGATTAATGAAGACTGTATTAATCATCTCTAGATGGTCACAGGCGCATTCTTCAAACCATACGACATCACAGTGTAACAGAATAACTCTAATCAGTAACGAATGCAGTTTTTTCTTGATCTTTTTTCCACAAGGGTATCTGGTGAAAGCCTGAATAGGCGTTCATAAAGCTTATCAAGGCATGGCCGGCTGCAGAATCGACCACACTGTCGATCTTTGGGAGAGGATAGCTATCCTTCGGACATGCCTTGTTGAGGTCTGTGTAGTCTACATACATGCGCCGAGTTCCGTTCGGCTTCTTTACACACACAATATTGGGAACCCAATCAAGGAAATAGCAATGCCGAATGAACCGAGCATCTAACAATTTTTTCACCTCGACGGCTGCCGCCTGGCTTCGTTCTTCTCCATGGTTCCTCTTCTTTTGCCTTACCGACTTCTTTTTTGGATCCACAACAAGCTTGTGGACGGCTAGATCCGGGCTGATGCCTGGCATCTCGTCCATCTCAAAGATAAAGATGTCTTTGAATTCTTTTAACAAGTTGTGCAATTCTGCACCAAGTTTAGCAAAAGCAGTCGTCCCCACCTTGACAGTTTGTTCAGGACGAGAGTGATCCAAAACGATTTCCATGTGCTCACTAGCCGGCTGGGGACGAAGTTCATCTGGCCTTTCACCGGTCAATGATTGCTATTGCTTGTATTTTTTCTCGACCACCATTTGGTTGGCCTTTCCCTTCTTGCCGGCTGCTTTGGCAGCAGGCGCGGCTTCCTTGATTTTCTCAAGGTCAGTAGTTTCTCCACTAGGGCCGGATGCGACCATAGTGGGTTTGACATCAGAGAGGTAACACTCATTGGCCATCTTTTGGTATCCCCAAAGGGAGCCGAGTGTTCCATCATCCTTCTTAAACATGAGGAGCATAAGAGAAGGAATGATAACATCCTTGGATTCATTCAAGGTGGGATGCCCCAAAATCATGTTATAGGCCGTCAGCTCTTCAACTACTAAGAACCGGACCACCATGTGGCATCCCTCCCCATTTTGGCCCAGACAAACGGGTAGGTCTATTCGACCTACATGATGTACCACACCACCTCCAAATCCTACTAAGGGATGAGAGACCTGGTGCATGTTCTCGGGCTTGTACCTGAGCTTGTACAGGCACTTGTGACTGATGAGATCAGACGAGCTCCCAGTATCAATGAGGATTTGGCCAACTCTTTGGTTGGCCACTTTGCATTCGATGACAACTGGGTCATCATGCGGCCTCCTGACTTTGCCCCTGTCATCCTCAGTAACTACAACTTCGGGGAAAGAGTCCTTGGAAGCCTGCCCCTTATCGACCGAGTTGACGTCGAGCCGTTTGATGTAGTTCTTGTTACCCCGGATCGTTGGGCCGCCTCCAGCAAAGCCGCCTGCTATTGTATAAATCGGAGTTTCATCAGTGTCCAAACTATTAGCAGAGTGAGGTTTCTTCTTAGACGACTGCCCAGGGTTAGTTTACAGGGTAACCTTGGACCTCAAAACATAAGACTTGTGAACTCTTTTATAAGCCAGACGGTCCAACAGCCGCTTGAGACTAAAGCATTCGTTGGTGTCATGGCTAATATCCACATGGTAGTGGCAATATTTATTTTTGTTCCGATTTTTGGTGGAACCTTTGATAGTAGCCGGCTTGTCAATGGAGACACGGTCCTTAATTTCCATGAGGATGGAGTGACAGTCTTTATTAAATTCGTAATTTAGGGAGTATGTTTTTGCTTCTCTCTTTTTCTTCTAGGACGGCTGTTCAGAAGTATCAGCCACCCAGACTTCTTTTCTTTTCTTTTCTTTCTTAGCCGGCTGTAATGGCTGACTCTCATTTTTGACAGACCTCTTTGAGTCCGACTGTTTACTAATGTTGCAGAGCTCGGTTGCCTGTATATTGGCATCCGCCTCCATCAGTGCTTCTTGGAGGGTAGCAATCCTCTTCCTTACAAGGTTGAACTTGAAGGTCGACCCATCTTTCAGACCTTTGAAAAAGTCTGTATAGGCCACCTCATCAGACAGTCCTTGAATCTGAATTTTCATCAGATTAAACCGCCTGATGTATGATCGTAGGCCTTCCTTCTCTCCCTGCTGTATAGCTCCCAGGTCAAGACTTGTTTTCTTCGCAGGGATGTTCATTGAAAAGTTGGACGCAAACAAGTATGCAAGCGTCCTGAAATTATTGATGCATCCGGCGGGCAGGTTGCCGAACCATTGCTGGGCGACGCCCTTCAATGTGGCTGGGAAGCATCTACACCATGCGACATCATCCAACCCTTGAAGATACATAAGGTTGGTGTATTCCATCAGGTGGTCTTCTGGGTTGGTGTATCGTCATAGGCACCTACCAGCACATTTTTCACCTTGACCGGCTCTCCGGCCTCAGTTATTTCCTTGGAGAACGCAGAGGGTTGTTCTCCAAGTCTTAGCAGTCGAAGATGTCAGTCCAAGGGTTGGACATTATGTGCCGCCAGCCCCCGAAGAGGGTCGGCTGCATGTAAGGTTGTCCATACGGCATGTACGGCTGGTGAGGCGCATACGGAGCCACACGGAGCATCTGAGGACTAGAGTGGGAAGACATGCCGCCTGTCTAGTTCTCTTGATTTGATTGTGAATACCTCATTGAGGTATTCTAAAAGCTGTTTTGCAAGTTCGACATTGAAACCGACTCTGGCAATTGCTTGTTCTTCTTCTGCTTGATTAACATCCGGGCATCAGAATAGGTTTTCTTTGAACCATGAGGATGTACATGCCGGATGGCCTTCCTCTTCCCTGGCTCAGGGAACCGAAGTCTTGCCAAATTTATCAAGGGCTTCTGTCCCTCCCTTGGTTTATGGTAAGGAGTGGCCTCTCGGTCTTTGACCGGCTTATTCCTCCCAAATGGGAGGCTTTTTGGCCGACTATTCCTTAGTAGGGACAACCGTCCGTTTATCGATCAGGTCCTTAATCTCCCCTTTGAAACTTGTCATGAGAGTCATGAGCTAGTTTCTGGTGATGGGGATGGAGCCTTTGGCCGCCTGAGGTTGACCGGCCGGCTGGCCGGATGGTTCGTTAGGCCCGCCTGTTCGATAGTCCGTTCCTTCCTTTCGAGGACGGATGCGCCGAGTTCTTAGGGACCTGTCAGGGGTCGTGTGTGTGTCGACCTCACAATCGTCATCTGTATCTTGGTCTATATAGACCTGGACATCAGTCATAGGCTGTTTCTCATTAAGAGGCGGTACAGTTTCTTGTGAAGTCATCTTAGAAGTACTCTCCCCACAGACGGCGTCAAATGTTTTGGGTTTTTTAGATGTCCTACGGGAGAGTTCCTACACCAAGACTGACCTCTGAACACCTGTACCTGCAAAACAACGGAGACTCCTGTGGGTGGGAGTTCCGCCTTCGACGATCAAGTTAGAACGTGTTCGGAAGTAAAGATGCGGAAAGTAAAGGGGATCAGGCTCCTCTCGGAAGGGAAGTGATCATCCGAGTGTCTAAGATAGTCTCGGAATTCGAGCCTTAGCTCTCAAGTAGGAGTTAATGCTCAGCAAGTAATGTACGCGTGTGTTTAAGGATTTCTGTATGCTGTTCCTCAGAGGGTATGGAAATATGTGCCCAGTACTAGGTTTTTAAATACCTAGGACTGACTAGGCTTGCCTAGGTATTTGGGCCCTTAAGGACCACTTTCCTAGTTGGCAATCTGCCTGCCATGTGTCGTGGCCTGATTAGTCCACCTTGGACCTATCACAAGGTGACACGTGTCGGGATCTGGTTGGTCCACGTGGATGACACGTGGTAGAGTTTAATTGGTCTACGTGGCGGGAGAAATCCCCTACTCAATATTATTGATCTGTAGGTATATATAATATCTTTATTTACGTAAGTATTGTCTTTATAGAGTTTGCTATTGTCTCCATTACTTAATTTAAAGCATTACGTTAATTATCTTTACTAACTGTATATCTAACATATATTATGTAATAGTTATCAATGCAATACAATTCAACCTTAAATTACAAAAGAATGACGGGATATAAAAGACATTGGCTATATAAAATTCAAACTAAACACAATCAAACAACGCTCGGCGGCAATTTTCGTGGGCTATGCAATCCATGGCACGACTTGAGTTATGCGAAAGCAGTTGGTACGTACAAGTTAGTAATTTGTTATGGGTGGTGGGTTGTGTTGTTTTGAGAGAAAGAGAGATAGATGAGAGAAAAATTATCGAATGTGGAATAATTGATGGACGACCAAACTCAATCAAAGAACTAGGTTTCTATAATTTCCCATAAATGTACTCCACATCTTTCAAAATCTATTTAAAAGAAAACATCAGAAAATGGATTGACCAATCGAGTTGTGTTTTACCCGCAAATTTATTAGTAAAACGAGTTCAGGTTTAATCGAAATTTGGGTCAAAAGAATTTACTCAAAACCCATGAAAAACGGTTCAAGCTAGGTTGGGTAAAAATTAACATGTCTAAGTACACATGATGCATATGAGGTTTACAACCTTAAGGCATGCATTTATCCATGTTCATGCTACGACTGCGCTAAGGGTAACAAAATGGTCCATGGTTAAGATGTTGATGTGTACAAAAATTGTTGGGTTTTATGGTGAGCGACCACCGTGTAGAACCAAAACCCGCCCCGGACCACATGCATAATTAATACAACTAACTAACAAGCATGAAAATAATAAAGCGATAAACACATAAAGAGGAGAGAGAGAAAGAAGGGAAGAGACATTCTTACCCTCATAGCGTGCTTCACACGAACTCGAGGACGACCCCCGGAAAGCTCTAGAGATGCATGATAAGGGAAGAAACACATCGTCAATTTGTCTATCCCTAAATCAAATACAATTTATAACACTCAACTAACCTAATACAAGTTTATGGCAAGAAGAGGGGTCGAACCACAGGGAGAAGCTAAGCACTACGATCACAACCATCAATTAAGCTATCTCGAAAAGGGGGAACGAAGTTGTCTAAGATATTAAAACTAAGAGCGAAATGAATTAGAAACAATGCAATGAAAACACTAAGGGAAATGGGTAGATGTAGGCTTCACTTGAACACACATAGTCGTGGAAACAAATCAATCATGAACTAAACATGCTTGAATATCGATATAAGGTCTAATCTAGCCACCTATCGGGGTAAATTGGCTTCTCCTAACATAGCCTCTATGTTATCACATTAGAACCATATACTGGAAGGTGAAATCAAGTAACAATCGATATAAATGAATCTAGCTAGCTCAACTATCGCATCACCTAGCATAAATTCACCCTCAATCAACTAGCAATGTGCACTTTGCAAGAAGATCGAAGAACATCAAGAAAATAAAGGCTTTAATCACAATTAACTTGAATTCCAAACCAAAGCATGAACAAATTCCAACTGCATCATCCCCATAACCTTAGCTAAAGGACTACCATTATACATGGTAATTAACAAGTTAATCATGAAATCAATAAGCAAAGGCATGATTAATGAGTAATCAACAAAACAAATGCAAACTAAAGCAAAATCAAATAGCAAGATAAAGAGAAAAGAGTAAGGAAATGTTCATTGAATGAAGTTGGAGGTCTAAAAAGAGGTTGATTAAGCTTCATCTTCAAAATCCAAGCTCAACAATGGAGAAATCCACACTTTCTCTCCTAAAAAGTTAAACTAAGGGTGTTTTTCTTTCTAAATTAGGGCTAATAAAACCAGAAAATTAAACTAATTTAATCTACCCAAAAACGATCTAAAAAGGGACTTAAATAGTCCGTACAAAGTCGGCTAAGATCGGGAAAAGGTCCGAACAAACTCTGGGTAGGTGCGATCACACATCTGGGTAGGTTCGATCGAACCTACCTGCTCCTTGTCTGGTCTAATTTTTGAGGTTCGACCCCTCTTGCAAAATCATTGAAAACTAGTTTGAAACTGCCGCATTTGCACCTTGGAAGTTCGGTCAAACTTTTGAAAAGTTTGACCACACCTTGGTTTGACCGAATCTATCAGAGGTTCGGCCACACCTCTTCTTGCACTTCATCATCTTGCTTCCTCTCCTTCCCTTTGCTCCTCTTGCCTTTATCCATGCTTCCAAGCTTGGCCAAGGGGCCTCCCACCGTGCTTAGGACGGCCATGGAACCTACAAAAGATAGCTAAAATCACGAGAGCAAGGGGATGATAAAATAATGCATAAAGATTATCAAAACAAGCGCAAATTAGCATACTTTTCCTCAACACATAAAGAACCCATAAAAGGAGAAATGAGGTAGAAAAGCCTAAGAAAATAGGAGGAAGGAGACCTAAACACTACTCCTAAGAGTGACATAAATGTCACTCATCGCGAATCCTCCTACTTCGCACACCCACACGCCCGAACAAGGTTCCTATCTCGTAGCTTAGACGAGACTAAACCAAAAACTTGAGTTTTACGAACTTAAAGGTTTTCTCACGCTTTTGGGAGATTCCTTATTGAGTTTAACTTAAATTGTGTAAATTCCCAACTCCCAAGGTTGGTATTTATAGGGAAAACATTCCCAAAAACCTCAATCATCTTTCCATGTGGGAGAATTGATAAAGTGAGAAATAAGTAATTAATTTAATTCAAAATTATATCAATTTAATTAAGAAAATCAATAAGCAAACAACAAGTGGCAACTTGAGAGAGAGGGTAGGTGAGGACCACAACTCCCCTTGCTCCCCAAAGAAACACAAACTCACCCACAGACCCATTAGTGCTGCGCCTGCTGGCGGGCTGCCATGGCCACCAAGGCTGCCGCGCTAGCGCCTGGTGCCTTGGCTTGGCATGCCAGCCAACCTACGCAACAGCAGGCCCGCACTAGTAAGCAATGTAGCATTGAAGGCTACTGCGCGCGCAAGGTCCAGCAAGCCTTGCTGGCTGTTGGCCTTACTTGTGGGGCTGGCGGCCTTTGCGGGATAATGATAGCATTCGAGTTGTGGCCTGCTCGTCTAGCGAGCATGCACATGCGGCTTCTGGGCTTGTAGCCTTGGCCTTGCATTAAGCTCGCATTTTTACTAGCCTTATCAGCTTAGCCCTCGTACCTGGAATCGACTCGACGCTCAATGCTTTAAGCTTGGAATCCGATGTCTGAGTTCGTAAAATCCTTGTCGACGTGTTTAATCCTTCGGATTAATTCATTGCCTTTGTTAGGTAACGCGATTGGGTGTGACCCGTAGGGTTCTGTCAAGAGCAATCTGTAAGATCAAATTATATATTAATCTTATTGATCGGAAGCAGCCTCTAGCTAGGCATTCTGATCGCTTGACTTCACTGAATAATTTACTTAGCTTATAATTCCGAACCCTCTATTGGAATAATACACTTTTTCGAAGGACACCATCCCTTTCAATGTCCTACTTGTCCGAAAGGAAAAGTAAGATGTTTGTGTATTGCCCTTTTCTTATGTCACTTAATGCCTCTTCATGAACTATAAGGTACGATTTATCGTCATCCCTATTGCGTCCAGAAGTGTTTCTCGAAATTCTGAGTTTGACTGTCAAGTACAAATGATTTCTAAAATCCATCTAAGCACAGCCTTGTAAACAACAAAGACATATTTCTTATTGTTAATATGAGGACACTCCCGGCCTGGCATTGTTAAGCTTCTCCTACTAAGAGGCCTAGCTGCTTGAGTGTTGCCTTTATAATCCCCTTGTACGGCTGATCGGGTGACAATAGGTCGTAGGTCTACTACCCTAGATCAAATTTACAATTTATAATCCTAACCTAACTCTATCAAGATCACACTAGATAGTGGCAAGCTAGGGTTGAACCACAAGGACTAAGTGTATTAATTTGAGGTAATTAGACTAGTAGGAAGGTTGTGAGATAGGGAGAGAAATATCTAAAACACTACTTAAAGTAATTAAAAAGATAATAGGGAAAGGGGAATCCAATTACATTAATTTATTCAATAACAAGTCGCAAATAGATGATCATGATCTCATTAGGAACGATTAACACACTCAACTCACTCCCGCGCAATTCAGCATGCTAATTATCCTACTATGCTAATTAACTCCCGTGCAACTAGCCTTGCAAAGGTATGGAAGAATCTAGACTCTCAATCAACTAACTTCCGCACAATTGATTGAAAGCAAAATTAAGAACCAAGAATCAATTAGCCAAAACGATTTTAGTCAATGTAAGCATCATCCGAACAAAATAATCAAGAATCAATTGCATACTAATCACAACCAATCACTCAATTCATCAACCTAACCTTCATCCATTTTGTTAAGGGGTAAAAATACCCCTGACAAGTGGTCCACTATTGATGCAACACGTGTCCCAATAGCATGCTGACACGTGTCAGCCTTACAGAGGCCCAAAGGGATCCAACCCTCTACTAACACGTGTCACCTTAACCCTAGAAGGGAAACTGATCCCCTTCCCTATAAATAGTGGAACCATCCTCATTTATTGGGCATACATTGAATACACATTCAATCCACACAAAAACCCGAGCAATCTTCATTACAGAATTCTCTCTGAATTAGAGAGAAGTATTTACATTCAACACTATACTCCTCATACACGTTCTAACTTGATCGTCAAAGGCGGAACTCCCTCGGGAGTCTCCGTTGTTTTGCAGGTACAGGCAGCCAGAGGTCAGTCTCGGTGTTGTAACTCTCCCGCAGGACACATCAAAAACCCCGAAACATTTGGCGCCGTTTGTAGGGAGAATACCACTGAGATGGCTTCACAGCAGTCTGTACCGCCTACTGATAGGAGGCGGCCTACACTCGAGGTCAAAGATCGAGTAACTCCTCCCTATCCTAAATGTCTAAGCCGGCTTAAACGTCAACCTATCCAGACAGCTTCTAGAATACCTCAATGAGGCATTCACAATCAAACCGAGGGGGTAGTCAGGCGACTTGGCCTTTTCTAGCCCTCAGATAATCCATTCGACACACTATGCGTTCCAGCAGCCATACACGCCGTGTGGATAGTCATGTACGCACCCGACCCCTTTTCAGGGGTCAGCGGCAAAAATGTCTGTTTGGACTAGCAGCTCCGTCTGCAAAAAGCCTTGGGGAACAACCTTGTGTGTTCTTAAAGAAATAACCTTCTGGTGTGAAAGCGCTAGACCGCCGAATAACGCAGGCGTCATCAAGCCAACTGTCAAGAACAGCAGGCACCATTAGGCCAAAGGTCTAGTGCTACAGGCACCATGAGGTCATACTTGCCCCATGCCTATATAGGCGGCATCATGCCACGAAGCAGCCTTTCAGGCAACCGGCATGCTCAAGCATGGTGGCCTATAAGCAGTAGCTAAGCCGACTAAAGGAAGTTGGTACTTTCAAGCCCAAATGTATACAGGCGGCCTCAATGCCGAGTCCAATGGGTCCGTCCATGCATGTGAGCAGGGGCTGCTAGATATACCATCGTCCGCAGGCTCCCTTGCAAGCATACCATACAACCGGCACCCTTTCTAAATGAGCATGCAGCTGCACTCAATAGGGGCAGCCGACATAATCTATGTCCAAGCATAAACATCAGCAACAGGCGGCATCATAAGCAGCCGACCTGCTCTAAACAAGCATTCAGCTGTGTATATGTGGGATAATCAACATGCAACTAGCATGACATCCAATGGGTACAACCGACATCCAGCGACTAAACAACCCAGCCGACATGGGCGCAAGAGTTGAGGGCTTGTTACCCCAAGCACCTACAACCGACATGGTATCAGCCTCTGAGCATCCGGCTAGGCGGCCAAGTACCACTGGCATCGTGAGGCCGACTGTCTAGTACAGGAGGCATTATAAGGCCGAGTGTCAAGTGCTACAAGCGGTATATGACCAACTGTCAAAGGTCAGCCGGCAAGCTTGCAAGCTATTCTTATTAATCATATCATTATTATGATTTTTTTTTAAAAAAAAAAAAAAAAAAAAAAAAAGAGAGAGAGGCTGGCTGCCTAACTTCCATATTATATATATTTATATACAATGATGGAACCACTATGTATATATTTATACTCATCACATGATTAGTGCATGGTAGCCATGCATTCTTGAGTGGTTTGTTGCGTTGAGCATATACAAGCGGCATTATTCCGCATGGGGAAAGCAACGCATGTGGTTCGCAAGCATGGTAGGCAGCACCAATGACGCATGAGTACTCGCATGGAATTTTGGCCGTCTAAATACCGAGCTTTGAATGCAAGCTAAATGGCTTGTTGCACCAAAAGCATGCAGCCGGAAATCTCTATGAGAGCTAAAGAAGTCAGCCGACAATATCCCAACCGGAACAAAGAAGACAACCGGCTGTAAGTGTGAGCAAGACAATGCACCTATTAGGCTAAGCATACGGCCGGCTCTTGGCATCGCACCCGGCTGTGTACACCTTGAATAAAGCAGCTTGCAATTGGCATCCTCAAGCATAAGCATCGCACCTTGCCGTGTGTGCTTCGTATAGAAGCCCATGCTCTATAAAATACAACCGGCTCTTGTGCTTCGTATATAGCACCGGTTTTCTATGTGCGAGCTAGGCCATGGGCAGTCCGAATGTAATGATACGAGCTAGGCCATTGTTCTTCGTCCGTCTTCTTCATTCTCCATTGCAATGGAAGTCCCCCCTTGCATGAGCACAACTCATGCGGCAAAGCACAATAAAGAGAAGCGATCTCCGTATGTGTGGCTTTGTTTGAAACACAATAAAGGTAGCAGCCGGCTACACCTAGTCAAGTGCAAAGGCCGCACCTTTGAAGCCGGCTGGGGTGTATGTATCCACGCCATGGCCAGTTCTAACCATGTAAACGGCACCCAAGCAAGCTCGGCTGTGGGTTTACGCAGCACCAAGAAAACAGCCGGCACCAGCCACCTCCTCCGGTTGTGTATATCAGCCATGCATGGGTTTTTGAGTTCTTAATAGAAAAGGGGTCAGCTGTCTTTAGCACCGGCTGTACAACATGCAAAAAAGTTCGGTTGGTATGAGTATGAGAGCAGCTAGCTTTGAGTGCAAGCAACATGATGCTCCTAGCAAAACTAAGCGTCTGGTTAGCTATAAATCTTACAATCGGCTGTCACCGGCTATGTGTATGCAAAGTCACAGCACACATTCTCATATATGGCAATGATTCCGTCGTATCGATACCTCATGCGGAAAATATAGAAACCGATTGTGCCTATATGGGTTTAAAACCGGTTGTGCATAGCCAAGTCATTTAACTAGTATGAGCATGAGAAAGCAGCGTATGACAAGGCAAACAGCATTCACAGTTTGTAGGTCTGAGTGTTCACTTGCGAGGTAGCATAGCAGCCGACCAACCATGCAACCGGCTTTGTACACATGCGAATGTTGTCGAGCATAGCTGGACAACACTCATACGGCCTTCAAGCCGACTGTGTATATGGGAAATGAGCTTTGTGATTTCCGTATGAGTTGCGTGGTTAAAGGCTGAATGAAAGAAAGCAACCAACCAGCTGCGATAGCAAGCAGTGCGATGCTCCTAGCAATGCCCAACCTCCGGCCAGCTCCAAACATCGCACTCGGCATGATTAACTCGGTTGTAGGTGTATGCAAGCTAAATATGCTCGACAACATTCGCTTGGTGCATGAGTAAGCCATGATCAAACGGCTAGATATGCATGAGCATTCTTGTTATTACCATTCTCAACACGCATGTGTTAGCATAATCATGTATAAGGGCTTCTTGATTATAATAATGATTTATCAAATCATTATTATGATTTATATAGTGGCTTGATTATAATAATGATTTATCAACTCATTATTATGATTGATATAATGGGTTGAATAAAATAATGATTTAGCAAATCATTATTGTTGATTGATATAATGCCTTGATAATAATAATAATTTATCAACATCATTATTATGATTAAAAAAAAGGACCAGCTGTATATATGCGAGATGAACCTTGAGATCGCCAGATGAATGGTGCATGTATGCATTACGCCATTGACACCGGTTGTGGGTACATCCTTGCTAAGCCGCCTGTATGTATGTGGTTTAAGCCATGATATGTTCGGTTGGGTGATACTTTTGGTACACCATGGAAACCGGCTGTGGGTACAATGATCAATGAGCAAGCGACCCCTCATGGCATTATCATAAGTCTTTAAAGCTGAGTATGTGAAACAACCAACCTTATCACGTGACGGCTTCGACTGTAAGCACAAGCGTCACTTCGAAATAAATCGAATTGGCCGCATGAATGGCCGTATGTATTTGGGTCAATGTAACCTCATGAGATGCTACGGGTAATGGCCGAGTGTGGGGCTGGACGCCTTTCTGCGTTGGTAGAGTTTGAAGTCTTGCCTCCTGTATAAAGTGTTGCCTCATGTATAAGTGTTGCCAGCATAAGTGCTGTTCATGAAGCTGAGCCACGGAAAAACTAGATGAGGTTCGCATGTGTCTCACCATTCCAACCGCCTGTGGTTGCATACTCTACAACGACATGATCATACTCCAATAAAACCGGTTGTATGTATATGGGTTGAACCCTAGCCAAATTGGGTTAAGGCATTGCCGCCTAGGTCAACCGTCTGGAGTAACTGATCGACTTTCTCCTGCTGACGTGGCTAGGCAACCTCTTTCATTTATAAAGCATCTTCAAGAAAAAAGGTAGAGATGGTGCCGCCTGGGTACCTCAACAATTTCTTGTTCTCTTTCCGTGTGTATGTTGACAACCCCCCGGCTCTTGAATTTGAATCTGAAACCAAGCGGCATGGTAGAATAACCGCCTGGTGTAGCCTAGTTAGCAGGAGGCATTCCCATAGAAAGCTGTCTGTATAAGCCGAGGGAAAATTCGTTTCTCAAGCTCAGTTGCTTGGCCTTTCACGGCTGCCTATTTCCATTTGAAGAGCTTGGTATTATGAATTAAGCCGGAGGCATCTCAATCTCCTCTAGCATATTGACAGACTCTCCATCGGGAGTTAATATTGGTTCAAGTCTCCCTCAAGAGCAGCATACCGACCGAAAAAGGTCTAAAAGTATGTTGAACAGGCTTAAAGTAGAACAATCGCCTGTGCAATGTGTAGGCGACAAAATTTAAATCAACTATCTGCTTTAACATGAGTGGATAAAGCTAAGTCTAAACAACTTAGCAGTTGTGTTGTTTCTTTTAAGAACAACCAAATTGAGGCTAATGGCCGGAATGATCAAGCGAAGGCCAATGGCCAGATGATCTTATTAAAATAAAACAATCTGTTTGCCCCAGCAGGCATCCGGCGACGCCCATTCGGGTGAACTGTCGAAGAGAACATCTCCCTTCCGGGTGGTACATTGTTCCAGCGATCAAGCGAAGGCCAATGGCTGGATGATCTTATTGAGGCCAATGGCCAGAATGATCAAGCGAAGGCCAATGGCCGAATGATCTTATGAAAATAAAACAATCCGTCTGCCCCATCATGCATCCGGCGACGCCCATTTGGGTGAAATCTTCGAAGAGAACATCTCCCTTCCGGGTGGTACATTGTTCTAGCGATCAAGCGAAGGCCAATGGTCGGATGATCCTATTAAGGCCAATGACCGGAATGATCAAGCGAAGGCCAATGGCCGGATGATCTTATTAAAATAAAACAATCCGTCTGCCCCAGCAGGCGTCCGGAGACGCCCATATGGGTGAATTCTTCGCAGAGAACATCTCTCTTCCGGGTGGTACATTGTTCTAGCGGTCATAACTCAAACGGGTTTAACCGGCTAAGGTTAAAGATACCTCACGGCTGTTTGAATGATCCATTGCAACCAAGATGGGACCGGTTTTCACTGTAAAATAGTACAACCGGTCTTTTCTGCAAAGCAGTACCCCCAGGCTTTACCTCAAGGTAACACAACTAGTACTCCCAGCAGAAAAATACAGCCGCCCTTACTACCAGATGGTACAAATGACATATGAAATCTTGGTCATGCCATAACCAGCTTTGCTTAAAAGCACCCTAAACGGTTATGCGCTTCAATGATCAATCGAAGGCCAATGGCCGGATGATCAAATTGAGGCCAATAGCCAAATAATATTTGTGTTAACCCCCGCTCGATGGTCGACAGTTCGCCTAATCTGGGGCTATCAGCATAGTGGGGAAAAAAGCAATAATAGTCGACATCTGTCTAGTTCAGCGGCTATCATTATTATGATTTGATTAACTCGGAAAATGTCATACCGTTCAAGGTATCAATTTTTCCAAGTCAATCAAATTTCTCCGTAATTGAACTAGACAAATGCCGACCATAGAGGCTCAAGGTTTCTCGTATTCTCCCTTGTTTTGCAGGTACAGGAAGCCGGAGGTCAGTCTCGGTGTTGTAACTCTCCCGCAGGACACATCAAAAACCCTGAAACACATTTCCCTAGAACAAAATCTAAGCAAACATAATGAATAAAAACATGGAAAAACAGGAAAAACTAGAATCAAAGCAAGAATCAAACAAGTAAACTAATTAACTAATCTAATCAACAATGAAATAAGCAAAAACAAGAATTAAAGAAAGCAATAAAGGTGAGAGAAAGTTAAAAAAGCTCATTGAATAGATGAGAAGAGAATCCACAACATTGCTTCTTCAAGCTCTCAAATCTCCATTGAAATCCAAGCTTTCTCTCTCTAAAACTACTCCTAAACTAGAGACATAAAATCCTAATCTAACCCTAATACTAATTAGAGGAGAGAGGAATTGTGAAACTTGTCTTAAGGAAGTCTAAGAAGTCCTCTTTTTATATTACAAGAAGAGAAAGAAAGAAATGTAGAGATTAAGCTTGAAAAAGTCCACGGTGGCCAGAGCCGCACCCGCGGCAAGGCTTCTTTGAGGCATCTCCAGAAAGTTGCAACACCTGGGAAGACTAGTGGGTCGCGCCCGCGGCAGCTGCGCAGCGTGGCAGTCTCTTGCAGATTCAAATGGTCATAACTTTTTTTTCTTGGAGGCCTATTGGGGTGTGCAACCTACTGTTAGAAAGATCTTCAAGTCTTGTTTCCAAATCAATTTGACTCGCCTTAATACAATGTGTAGATCAAAAGTTATGGCTGAAAGAGTGAACAAGACTTGGTTTAAGGCCTTCTATGAGCTTCAAGCTTTTTTGCCTCAAGCTTCTTTTCTTCTTTCCTAGCTTCAAGCTTCTTCTATTGAAATTTCTTGCCTTTTCTCGGTTCGTAAGCATCGAAGAAAACGTCAAGCACCTACACAAATAGACCAAGAGAAAAAAGAGTAAAAGAACACATAGAAAAACACGTAAGTCAAGCTTGAAACCGAGCAAAAACCATATTATTCACAACTATGGCCTAAAACCATAAACTAAGACAAAGATAACTAAAACATGACTAAAAGGAATAGAAATAACAAAGAAACACCGAAATAAACCTAAAACTAAGGGAGAAAAACGCCCTAAAATGTGTTATAAATGATGCCTATTGACGGGCGTTAGAACGGTCGCACATTCCACACTCAATCAAATAAATTTATAAATCCTAAACTAACCCCTAAACAAGTCTAGTGGTAAGTTCGGAGTCAAACCATAAGGAACGGTAATGCTAGATTGTTCTTAATCTAATGCCTATGCTATGCCGAAGTCGATTTACGGATAAAGGACACTACAACTACACTAATACACATATAAAAAACAAGGTATGACAAAGTCTACTAGGGGAAAACATCCACTTAGAACAATTAATAAGCTAATGAGAATCCATTTGATAATCAATCATGCAAAGAAAGAATTATAATGAGAATTAACTACACTCAAAAGTAATCTCTCAAATTCCTAGCCTAGATCCCTCATTGACTAGGTGCATAGAAGAAAATTACCCAAAATGCAATCAAATATATCAATTCTAATTCACAATCCCTTGTCAAACTAAAACCAATATGCAATTAAGTGTGCTATCATGGGAGATCAATCCAATCTAAAACAAACAACATGCCAACATCAATTCAATCAATTTAATCACACAATTATCATCAAATTTATCTCAAATAACTCAAATAATCATTACAAAGCCTCACTCAACACCTAGTAGAAGGGAAACTACTCAAGCATAATGAACGCAACTAAATAAAGCAATAAGAGAAGAGAAAGTAAGAAATGCTCATTGATATAAGGTGGAGATCTTCAAATTCCTCATTTGATTATCCAAAATCCATGAAAACCATTGTGCTCCTCACTTTCTCTCTCTAAAATTTTGAGAGTTTCTCTCTCTAAAACCTAAAACTAACCTAAAATCTATTCTAAACTGAAAAAATCCTTTTTCTTTAATGAGCAAAAAAAATCTATTTATACCCCTTACAAAATTGCTTAGGAAGCTCCGCAAAAAGTCAGCTGAAACGGGAAAAGGTCCGACCGAACTCTGGGTAGGTTCGGTCGGACTCAGGGTAGGTTCGGCCGAACTCAGGGTAGGTTCGGTCGAACCTCCCTGATCCTTATTTGGTCGAACTTTCCTGGTTCGACCCCTCCTGTAAACATGGTGAAAACTTGGTTGAAACTGCCTTGGAGGTTCGGTCGAACTTTTCGAAAGTTTGACCACACCTTGGTTCGACCGAACCTCTTAGAGGTTCGGAAACACCTCCTCTTGAACTTCCTCTTCTTGCTTCCTCTCCTTCCCTTTTGCTCCTCTTGTCTTTGTCCATGCCTCCATACTTGGCCAAGGGGCCTTCTACCGTGCTTAGGACCGCCATGGAAGCTGCAAAAGATAGCAAAGATCACGAGAGCATGGAGATGATAAAATTATGCATAAAGATTATCAAAACAAGCGCAAATAAGCATACTTTTCATCCATAAAAAAAAGGAAGCTATAAGAGGAGAAAAGAGGTAGAAAAACCTAAGAAAAACAGGAGAAAAGAGACCAATACACTACCCCTAAGGGCAACATAAATGTCACTCATCAAACACCCGCAAGCTTAACTTTTGCTCATCCTCGAGCAAAACAAAACAAACACAACGGAAAACGATGTATTTTTTTTTAAAAAAAAACAATAAAATAAAATAAAACTAGAAGAGAAAGAATATACACTAACTCACTTTCGTAGGAATCACGAATGCATTTAGCGCATGCATCAAGCACTTTAAACCCCATAGATCGCTCTAGAGGACGAGTATGCTCTCGTAAGGGTATCCTAAGAGTTTAAACCATAACTCTTGACAAAAATCAAGGCAAAGCAATAAACAAATAGATAAAATAAATTGAAGTAAAAGAGAGGTTACAAGCGTTCTTAAGTGGATTTTTACAATGGAACAAGCACTAAAGAATGTCAATCTTTCTAAAAAAAAATAAAGGTATGCACGTTCTAAGATGTCCAAGGTTGATTGAAACATAGCATATGCTAAGCATAGAGAACTAACGGAAACATATTCCACCTTTTGTTTCAACTAATCAAACCACAACCTCTCTACAAGTTTCAAATCCACTTTCAAGTTAGCTTCTCATGATTCCACGAAGGAACCGGAAAATAAGTAAGAAATTCAAAACATGAGAAGGTTACCCAACATCTTGGCTATGCAAACTCGCTCTATAGGCTTTATTCCTATTTCCTACCACCACTAAATGACTTAACCCTCTAGGATCAAAAGGACTTTCAAGGTTGTAATACACAGGCTAGGAGAGTAAAGGTGTGGAAAACTTTTGAAATTGGTGGTAAACCTACATGTGAAGCTCGGTGGAACTTTTTCCACAAGATCCAAACGAATCCAAAACAAAAGTACCAACTATGCTCATAAAATAAATTTCCCCCAAGCTTATTTAAAACAAACTAACAAAAATAGGGAAAAAAAAACAACTATAACAAAATCATTTTGTGCTTTTCATTCTTCTTTTACCTTTTTTTTTCGACATTTTTTTTTTAAAAAAAAAAAAAAAAAAAAGTCCTTGCCTCTTTAACTTTGGACGACTTTTTCTCAAAATGCATTTGCTTTTATGCACAAACTTATATACAACACATACTTGCTTTGCAAATAAACTCATAGTTCTAAACTTGCACCATAAACAATAAACAAGCTCGAAAACTAAATTGCTTCACAAAACTAAAGGTAGAAAGTGAAACCAAGGCTTCAAGGCTTGTATTGTGGCTAGAGAAAAGAAGGTATATGGCTCAAAAGGGCTAGCAAGAGGGGAAAATATAAACTAATCTCAAAAATAGAAAATATATCCTATAAAAAGAGAAATTCCTTTGTCATCCCCTAAAGTGGCACGGTTGCGATCTTGGGAGCGAAAAGTCAAGTTCTAGATACGAGAATGCAATAGCCAAGGATCCAAATATGCCGCTCAACAAAGTATTATGAAGGCTTGAACAATTTACCTCACTAGGGATAGCAATAACTAACTCTGTATTTCATATCCACCATAGAGAGCAACTCCATCTTACCACAAGCAAGTGAACTAGGGCTTCATGGTCTCAAAGTTCTTAACAACTACCTTAGCATATCATATCCTAGAGTCAACCTAACACATTCTCAAACCGTGCATACCTTTATAATTTAGGAATAAAGACATTCAAGAATACAAGTCCAAGCGTATTATGTCAAAAGTAAGAACAAAACAAAACACATTGCAAATTTGCCTTGATAGAAGCAAAATCTTTTTGGAATTTTCAAAATAAAGAAAATGGAAATGCATATACAAATGTGCATGGCATATATGAATCAAAATTCCACCAAACATGATAGAATACCCTCCCCCAAGCTTGAATGAGGCAACATGCTCAAACTTTAAACCAAAGAATCCATGGGAGGAGAAAAGAAAGTAAGTCATCCAACCAACCAACATATGTCCAACAAGTCACAAATCATTAGAGGAAGAGTAAGGAAGGATATTACCGGATATTAGGTGGGTATAATACCCGCAAATGACCCAATTAAACCTTCTTGAAGCCGACTACCTCTAAAATTGAATCTTGTTTTCCATGTGCTAGCAAAAGTGGAGTCAAACTTCCTTGATTCTTGATCCAAACCAATGCATAAGAGTATATTAAGTTATGTACCTAGCACCAAGCACACAAACATTTCCATGAGGCCGAAAACTATTCTAAAAATAAAAAAAATGAAAGCAATAAACACGGGTTACTTCCCGAGAAAGGATTGCTTAAGGTCCAAGCTTGACCGCTCTAGTAAATAATATTGCAAGGATCGTAAGAGCTTATCAAATGCACTACTACTCATTTCATAAGAAAGAAGGTAGGAAAATGACGGGAAGATATCGTGTAACAAGGATAGTGCACGCAAATGAGGAGAGAGATGCCAAGAAAAAGAAGAAGAAGAATCAAAACAAAATTCAACAAAAGAAGAAGAAGAAGAAGAAAAAGAAAAGGAAGGCAAACTCTCCTTAAAATGTTTTTTGGTGGAAAAATCACCCTTTTCCTCAATAATCGATGAGTGGGGAGCTTGAAGATCACAAATAGAAAGAGGGTCCCCAATAGGCTCTTTGAGAAAAGAAGGGAGTGACATAGGATAGGAGGGAACATGATCAAATTTTCTTGAAAATGGAATATGATGACGTGGGGGGATAGGAGAAATGGTCTCACAAATGATCTCATTTTCACCACCTTGCCTCTCATCACTAATAAGGGAATGAAAATTAATCATTGAATTCTCAAAAGAAGAACACTCGTGATCTACATCTCCCTTAAACAACCAATATCCAAGAGAAACAACCTCATCTTCCAATTCCCTATCACGACGATAAACAACATTTCCCTAAGAAATCTGAAAGCCTAATATCTCAAAACCATGCATGAATGGATGCAAATTCATCTCAAATTCATCTCTTTCCCATGAAGCATTCTCAATGAACTCACTCAAAATGTCATTATTTTTCATTTGAACCTCACAAAATAAATGGGACATAATGTCAAATGAGTCCAAATACTCATGAATAGAGGAATCACAAACATGCACTTGGTCAAAATAAGAAAGAGGGTTTTGATTCATAAAATCATCATTTAATTCACTCTCAACTCTCTTTCCTTCACTCAAAAGCTCATTGTTTTCTTCCTCACAATCTTTTGATTGCACAAAAACATCATCATCATCATCTTTAATACACACATGGGATTTGAAAGATTCAAGATCATGCAACAAAGATGACAATTGGCTTTCTAGCTCTTCCTTTCTCCTTATTACCTCCTCAATACGCTCTTCACTCCTATTCATCATCTCCAATTGACTTCTCATAGAATTTAAAAACAACTCCTTACTTGGCCCAAAAGTAGAATCAAGCTCAACACACCTAATAAGGGATTCTAAATAATCAATCGGACACTCACAGGATGAAGAAAATTGAGGGTTAAAAAGGGGAGAAGGATCACAACCAAGATTGTAAGCATCAACTTTAGAAGGATGAGTATAATCATCATCACGGGGAGAGGGGGCACAATCAAGCATATAAGATTCTTTATTGGGAGAAAAAGGTACATCACAAGAAGGCATGCTAAATAATGAAGAATAATGAAACACACCATGCTCATCAACATTGGAATGCACCTCATCATCATGAACAATAGGGGAAATAGAGTTGAAATCATTTGTTCTAGGTTCACTAATGAGATCATGTGACAAATCATGGGAATGCATGCTAACATTAGAAGAATCGACACATTGCACATCAATATTAGAAACATGATTACCCTTATTGTAAACATCCCTAGCAAACCATACATAAAAATCCCAAGCATCATCAGTTGATAATGCTTTAAATTCACCATTATACATGCTTTCAACAATATCCCTAGTTTGCTTATTCAAACCAAAAAAACAAATCTCAGAAGCCTCCCAAAGACTATAACAATTACGATCTACAAGTCCCTCAAGTCTATTGAAATAATCACAAAAGGCTCATTATCATATTGAGGAAATGAGAAACATGCCATTTTTTAATTTTTTCTAACAAAAACAATCAAACAAACAAAAAATAAGTAAACAAATAAAAAAAAGTATACACAAAGACCTAGACTCAAGCAATCAAAAACAATCAAGCATTGACATCGTTCCCCGGCAGCGGCGCCATTTTGACGGGCGTTAGAACGGTCGCACATTCCACACTCAATCAAATAAATTTATAAATCCTAAACTAACCCCTAAACAAGTCTAGTGGTAAGTTCGGAGTCAAACCATAAGGAACGGTAATGCTAGATTGTTCTTAATCTAATGCCTATGCTATGCCGAAGTCGATTTACGGATAAAGGACACTACAACTACACTAATACACATATAAAAAACAAGGTATGACAAAGTCTACTAGGGGAAAACATCCACTTAGAACAATTAAAAAGCTAATGAGAATCCATTTGATAATCAATCATGCAAAGAAAGAATTATAATGAGAATTAAATACACTCAAAAGTAATCTCTCAAATTCCTAGCCTAGATCCCTCATTAACTAGGTGCATAGAAGAAAATTACCCAAAATGCAATCAAATATATCAATTCTAATTCACAATCCCTTGTCAAACTAAAACCAATATGCAATTAAGTGTGCTATCATGGGAGATCAATCCAATCTAAAACAAACAACATGCCAACATCAATTCAATCAATTTAATCACACAATTATCATCAAATTTATCTCAAATAACTCAAATAATCATTACAAAGCCTCACTCAACACCTAGTAGAAGGGAAACTACTCAAGCATAATGAAAGCAACTAAATAAAACAATAAGAGAAGAGAAAGTAAGAAATGCTCATTGATATAAGGTGGAGATCTTCAAATTCCTCATTTGATTATCCAAAATCCATGAAAACCATTGTGCTCCTCACTTTCTCTCTCTAAAATTTTGAGAGTTTCTCTCTCTAAAACCTAAAACTAACCTAAAATCTATTCTAAACTGAAAAAATCCTTTTTCTTTAATGAGCAAAAAAAATCTATTTATACCCCTTACAAAATTGCTTAGGAAGCTCCGCAAAAAGTCAGCTGAAACGGGAAAAGGTCCGACCGAACTCTGGGTAGGTTCGGTCGGACTCAGGGTAGGTTCGGCCGAACTCAGGGTAGGTTCGGTCGAACCTCCCTGATCCTTGTTTGGTCGAACTTTCCTGGTTCGACCCCTCCTGTAAACATGCTGAAAACTTGGTTGAAACTGCCTTGGAGGTTCGGTCGAACTTTTCAAAAGTTTGACCACACCTTGGTTCGACCGAACCTCTTAGAGGTTCGGCCACACCTCCTCTTGAACTTCCTCTTCTTGCTTCCTCTCCTTCCCTTTTGCTCCTCTTGTCTTTGTCCATGCCTCCATACTTGGCCAAGGGGCCTCCTACCGTGCTTAGGACCGCCATGGAACCTGCAAAAGATAGCAAAGATCACGAGATCATGGGGATGATAAAATTATGCATAAAGATTATCAAAACAAGTGCAAATATGCATACTTTTCATCCATAAAAAAAAGGAAGCCATAAGAGGAGAAAAGAGGTAGAAAAACCTAAGAAAAACAGGAGAAAAGAGACCAATACACTACCCCTAAGGGTAACATAAATGTCACTCATCACCTATCAACGACCAATGTTTGACAACATCAATACGGACTAGAACTCAAATAAGGGAACTTACAATACTCATGGTTGAGGAAAGAGGTACCGATAGCCATAATGAGAAATATACTTATGACGATCTTGGCAAATGATTTACGACATTCATGTCCTTGTAGCATAAGAGGTATTCTCATAGGTTGATCCGGTATAGTTCTAAACTAAACCTTTGCAAATGATTTACGACATTCATGTCCTTGTAGCATAAGAAATAGTGCTATAAATCATACTGCACACTAATCTCACATGGTCATTAGTCGTCCGATTCTTCAAATGACCTTAATTAGGGATAATTTTGATATGATATTCAAAGGACTCATTATTTCATTTTAAACCACAATTAAATAGAAATGGAATAATAATTTGCAGAATTTAAAATTACTCCATAAACGAATGGTTAACTTATTGTTTTTACATTAACGTTTCCAAAACTCAATTAAAACACATGAATAAGGAAATTAGAGCCATTCTCCAACGTGTCTAATTCCCATTGCCTCAACGTGCTTGTTGTGCTTCACTTGAGGCAAAGGTTTAGTAATTAGATTAGTTACATACATTGTCGTCTGTTCCAACTTTGCAAATCTTGATTTCACCTTTGGTAGTCATTCCTTAATCATGTGAAATCGCCTCATGACATGTTTTACCTTCTAGTATTCCCTATGCTCTCTAGCCTGGGCAATAGCCCCATTGTTGTCACAATACAGGTCTATTGGTCCCTTGATTGAGGTGTTGGGTTTGGTTAAGATCTTGGCCGTTGCAACCTACGCAGGGTAATAGGTTGAGCATTTGCATTGTTAGTTTAACTCTGACCAATTTCATCAGCTGCTTCTAAAGCACTTTGATTGTCAGTTTTGTCACGTTGACTTTGTTGCTCGTCCTCTCGAACTTCGTCGAGTTCGATTTTCCTCCCACTTGTGATTTTGGAAAGGTGTTCCTTCTCCAAAAAGACACCATCACGAGCAACAAACACTTTGTTCTCGGATTAGTTGTAGAAGTATTACATATGGAGTCTTTTCGACAGCTTTTGACGTAACTCAGTTCATTTTTAGTGTCGTGGTTAGTAGTGCGTGTCCTCAGAAAGAGATAGGAAGTTCACTAAGACCCATCATAGATCGGACCATGTGTAACAAGGTTTGATTCCTCCGTTCAGACACTCCATTCCATTGTGGAGTTTCGGGAGGTGTCAATTCTGAGAGAATACCATGTTCTTTCAATTGATCGTCAAATTTGTGGCTCAAATACTCACTACCTCGATCCGATCGAAGTGCTTTGATTTTCTTTCCAAGTTAATTTTCCACTTCACTCTGAAACTCTTTGAATTTGTCAAAAGATTCATATTTGTTCGACATAAGGTAGACATAGCCATATCTACTATAGTTGTCGGTGAAGGTGATGAAATATCGATAACCTTGCCTTGTTGGTGTACTCATTGGTCCACATACATCCGTATGTATTAGACCTAACAAGTCACTAGCCCTTTCTCCCAACTTGTAAAATGGTTGCTTTATCATCTTGCCTAATAGAAATCCTTCGCAATTTTCAAACGACTCTAAGTCGAATGTGTGAAGAACACCTTCATGAGGAAGTCTCTTGATGCGTTTGATGTTAATGTGGCAAAGAAGACAACGCCATATGTAGGTTTGATTCGACTCAATGGTCTTAGCTCTTTTGGCGGTATCATCAACATTTGTCTAATCATATGTAAAATATTAAATTTTCATAGAACATGTAAGCAAGACATTTCAAAACAACCATTGTTATAGTCTTGTGATCAATGTAACCCGGTGTCCAACACCATAGATCAAAATATGTTCAAAAGCAAGATAAACTAGGATTAGTTAATTACAAGCCACAGACAAAAAGGTGCCTACAAGCACGACCGAAAGACCATCTTTATCGTCTGCTCGTAGTTGCACATCCACTTGTGAAGCCCTTCTCACTTGGTCCTTAAAAATGGAAATATAAAGTGAGTCAAACATGGTATCCAATACCTAAGAATAGCTTTATACACAAGTGTTAATGAAGATACCTGAGGTAGATGAAACATTCCTCTCCTTCTTATCCCTTTGGAAGATCTTGTGTTCCCTCTTGTAGTGGCCTTGTCCACTATAATAGAAGCATTGCATCTTCGCTTTGTTCTTGAACTCCTTCTTCTTTGCTTTCAAGGGCCATTTGGTTGCTCCATAGGAGGTGGATATGTGAAGCAGATGCACCACAACTCTTAAAGAGTGTGTCTCCTTTCCCGCAGCTATATGCTCCCTAAGTGCATCATAGCCCGAGTGGAGTGAAGCAAGCAAGATATGACCCACCATCTCACCCTCCAATGGGATTCTAAGAAGCTCCATGTGCTTGGAGAGCCTAGTCAATCTAGGCACATGAGGTCGGAGGGGCATACCGGGTCTCAATTTGGTATTGCAGACCCTTGACCAAAGCCGGTACCTCTCCTTACCAAGACAACCTTTTTTCGGTGGATTTATCTTCATGTTCGAGAGACACCTAGTCACATCAAACACGAGTCCCGTCATAGTTGCCATTGAGACTCTTGGTGACTCTTAAATTGATAACGTCCTCAAGTTCTTTGAGGAACATGTCCGGAAAAAATAAGGAGAGCTTTTCCTTCCATTCTTCCGGGATGGAATTAGCCATTTGCCGTGAGACTTTCTTGCAATAGGAAGACCATGCATCATGAGCCTCATCGCTCATGATTCCCTTAGAGAAGAAGGTTGGAATGGAATTATCAAGGATGTACTCCATGGAACAATTCCGAAGAGTTTTCTAGAGTTCCTCTTCCCATTCCTTGAAGTTGACCAAGTTAAGGCTAAAAGCCAACTTGTCGGGGAGTTCCGGGCACATAGAGTTGTTGTTTGAGTTATGTGCAGACATATTTCTACAATTGAAAGAATTTGAAATGGAAAACCATTTATAAACCAATAAGTTTGAAATTTAAAGCATACATGCAAATTTTCAATCCTATTGAGCGTTTTGTCCACTCATTAACATTAGTCCCTTTTAGCCGAGAATAAAACGATTCCAAGACCCCAAAAATCAAAAAGTGATTAAGCATGCTTTGGCTTGTCTTAACACTTAATATTTTAAGGTAAGCAATCCAATTGCTAATAACTCCAAACTACTCTTGGTTCGATAAAACGTCGCATCTAATGCTTCCATGACATTTCATCTCCATTTCCATGACATCTAAGGACTCCTTACTGATATCATTGAGCTTAACCAAGACCAACTTGTATACCTAGTATACCTTACGTTCCTAGGGAAGTAGTGATGCCTCGCTTTGGCGTAGCCCATCACTACGCGCATTAGCTCGATAAGTGTTGTTCATTAAATGCCAAACTTTAGCTCAATTTTATAGGGACCTAGGGTTTCTATGTTGGTTGATTTAAGTGAACTTAATTAATCATCGCAACATATGAAATCCTAAACATGCATCTATCATATCATTCAATCATATATAAACACAGTTATATATAAAACATAAGTAAAAGATGCATTTGTTAATTAGCATGATCCCTTGAGTCTTCAAATCTCCATGGGTCTTTGATGCAACTTCTTGGCTTGTCTTCTTAGAAACGTCGTCTTCAAGACACCTCCACCAACTATGAAACTACTAGTTACTATGACTAGGATTAATATAAATATTAAGTTACAAAAATACGCAACGGTACGCAGACTGTATTTAGATTTACAAATATACATAACGGATCGCAGTCCGTATTTACTATCCTAGTCAGGCCCCACTAGTTGTCATTTTCACAAAACCTGTGATACAATATTCATTCCATTCATCCATTCACAATTTGTGAATGGCCCATGCATTTTACAATGAAAAACAAGTAACAATGCATAACACGCGCATACTAGTAACTAACTTAGGTGGTTAATCTGATTAACGTGCCTAATTAAAAATAGTCAAAGTTATTTATCATTTTATGTGATTAAGACGCAATTAGTTCAAGTAATTAACGAAGCTCCCACTAAATTCCGTATCTAGCTCAATTAATCCAATTAATTAATCCGGTTAACCCATATTTTGTCAAATTATATTGTAAGTGCCGGAGGAACCGTGGCCTAGCCTTGTTAAAAGAAAAAATTAAATAAAATAATTAAAACCGGCCCAATTATTACAAAAATTATCCCACTAAATGGACGAGTGCCTAGCATCCAAGCCATGGGGCTAGGCTTTCTAGGTACCATGGCCCATGGCTGTGCGTGCTTGGGTGCTTGCGTGCCTGGCAAGCAGCGCACTTCACGCTTGCTGGCAAGCAGCCTCGCAGCATGCTACGCATGCTTGCTTTGGCAGCGGCATCTTCCAGCAACCACGCAGCACCACGCATCCTTGATGCATCAAGCATGCACATAGCGTGCACCTAGCCCGCGACACAGTAGCAGCACTTCGAGGCATGAGCACTTCCATGCGCACCTCGGCAGCCACATGTGGGCTGCGTAAGTAGCCCGGCTAGCCCTTGGTGGTGCTTGGGCGATTCTTGCCTCCATTTGCGTGCTTTTATCTCGGGATTTTTTTCCCGATATATGTGTGACATAAAATTGATTCTAAATTAATTTTAGAATCAACTTTGAGCAAGAATGAAAATATAACAAGTCTTAATTAAATAAATTCAATTTTAGTGCACAAACCAAGATTAATTCAAGAACCTTTCTTTAAATTAATTTAGGTTCATCTTGATGCTACAAAATTGAAGGGCTATACTCATAATTAATTAAACCAAACATAAATTAATAATGAGACTTGACAAAATTAAAGGGGTTGGAAAAATTAACCCTTTCATCTAATGAAAAATTTCCAACATTAACTTGTGAAAAATTGAAAAAATTACATCTTCCAATATGAGAATTAATTAAATTTAAATCACAAGTTTTGACATTTTAGGATTTAATCAACCAAAATGACTAAATCCAAAAATTAGTGCAACATGGAATATAGCAAGCAAAGTTCCTACCAAATAAACAATTAAAGGGATTTGATCTTTGACATTTTAAGGGCCTCTAAAATTATAAATTCACCATAAAAATTCACACTTGAAGCAATTTATTTACAAAAATGTAAAAATTTGAAGTTTATGTGAAAAATGAACTCACCAAATTAAGCACCAATTATGACTTCATAAACATGCTTCATATGGTTTATAATTGCAGTAGATTATTGATGCAACCATACATTTAATCTACCTTTAACATGCCATAATTAATCAAGGTTTAAAGATTTATAAATTTTCATCAAAAACAAAAAACCCTTCTAAAAACATGTTTTTGGGTTGTTTTTGGCTTCTGGACAGTTTTCAAAGAGGGTCAAAAATGATTTAGAACATCGATTGAACCAAAAACTCACTATTTTTGAGTCGAAATCTTGGTTCGTTGGCCAAAATTAGTATAAATACGAGATTAAAACTAATTAAAACGAGCTTCTAACCTAATTAGAAAGCAAAACCAGAATTTAAATCCATTTTAAATCACCTCAATTTATTATTAGTTACAATAATTAAAATGAGGGCGTCTCTGATACCGCTGTTGGGTTTCGTAATGTCCGACACTACGCGGAAGAGAAACCCGCCCAAGACCTGCCCACTAATTAAAGCAACTAAACATGCAATCATATAATTAAACAACAAAAGAGAGAGAAAGATAAATGACATTCTTACCCTCGACGCGTGCTTCGCTCACTTACGAGCTCTTACTTCAAAGCTGAAGCCTCGCAAGTGCGAAGGCCTTCGACGGCTCGCACCCTTGACCCGACCTGAGCGGTCTTTATCTTGAACGTTAGTCGGGACTTGACAAAAAGAAAAACTAGAGTATTACGAACTTAAAGGTTTTCTCACTTTCAAGGAGATGCCTTATTCAGTTCAACTCAAGTGATTTTTTTTCCAAACCCCAAACTTGGGTATTTATAGGGAAGGGATGCTTGATCTTCCATCTCCCACCAATGTGGGAGAATTGCATTTTCTCTCAGTTTATATTAATAAAATACAAATTAAAATGCAAAGCAATCAACAAGCTCCAAGTATCATATGGAGAGCAAGGGTTGTGAGGGCCACCAGGGGGGGGACCAAAACTCCTTGCTCCCCAAGCCAAACACCAAGACCGGTCCCCACAATTGACCGGTGCTCACCACACCACATGGCTGGCTGGCATCCTGCCTTGGCTGCCAAGGCTGCCTAGCTGGCGCCTAGCACCAAGGCTTAGCTACCCAGCCAGCTCGCACACGCATACGTGCAGCAAGCAGGCCACGTTGCGGGCTGCTACTGCGTTGCGCTGCGAGTGTGCAACTGCTAGCAAGGCCAAGCATTTTCTTATGGTTGGTGCTGCTATGCTAGCAAGCACACATGCCACAGCACACGCACGCTAGCACAATGCTTGCGATGCTTGTGCTAGCGATGATGCGGCTGGTGCTGCTATGCTAGTAAGCACGCATCGCCATAGCACATGCATGCTAGCACGCTGCTTGCAATGCTTGTGCAAGTAAAGCCTAGCAAGCACTTGCGTGTCGCTGGCCTTGCAATGCTGCGGGCTGTGTTGTGCGATGCCTAGCATGCTGCGATGGCTGGTGTTGCTATGCTAGCAAGCACGCACAGCCATGCACGCATAACCACAGCATACACATGCATGGCACGTAGCTTGCGATGCTCGTGCTATGCGTTGTGGGTGTGTTGGGCAATGCTACGCATGCTCGCACACATGTGGCTGGTGATCTCACCTAGCCTAGCACTCCCATGGCTAGGCCAATGCGATGCTACGTCTTGGCTTGTACTTGTTCCTTGCTTGATTCTACGTCTCGTTGATTTCTAAATTCGACTCCACTTACGACGCTCGGTTTCGACGCTCTAAGCTCGGCATCCGACGTCTTTGTTCGTAATACTCAAATGACTCATCTAATCCTTCAGATTGATTTGTCGTCTCGGGTCGATCATTCGATTAGGGTGCGACCCGAAGGGTTCTGTCAAGATTAAGCCGTAATATTAATTACCCATTAATATTACTGGTCGAAAGCGGCCTCCACCTAGGCATTCCGATCACTTGACCTCACTGAAGAATTAGCTTTCTAATAATTCCAAATCCTCTATCGGAATAATACACTTATTGGAAGGACATCATTCCAAATTCTTCGACGAACTTGCGAATCCAAATTGCCTCCTTAGCTCCCTCCGAAGCTGTTAAGTATTCGACTTTAGTTGTACAATCTGCGGTCGTGCTTTACTTAGCACTCTTCTAACTGTACACTCCTCCATTTATACAATGTGTCCTGATTGCGAATTGAAGTCGTCTTTATATATCTAGAAGCTCGCGTCGATATAACCTGCAACAACCAAGTCCTTACTTCCACCATAGACTAGAAATTTATCCTTGTTCCTTTCAGGTAATTCAGGATATTCTTGGCCGCAGTCCAATGCGCCTCTCCTGGATCTGATTAGTATCGACTTGTAGCACTCGATCGAGGCATACAATACATCTGGCCTTGTACATATCATGACATACGTGATCGATCTAGTAAGCGAAGAATATGGAATCTGATTCATTCTCTTTCACTAATTAGGTGTTTTCGGACACTATTTCTTGCTAAGAATTATTCCATGAGACATGGGTAGGTGGCATATCTTGGCTTTCACCATATGAAATCCAGCCAGTACCTTATCATTATAAGTACTTTGGATCGATCCAATCATCCTCTTAGGTCTATCCCGATAGATCTTAATGCCCAAAATGTACTATGCCTCTCCTAAGTCCTTCATTGAAAAACATTTTTCAAGCCAAGTCTTTACAGACTCCAGCATTGGAATGCATTATTGCATCCCTAATCTACAGTTATTTTAAATATCCTTAAGCATAATTATGGAGTTTTAATTAGTGCTTGACTTGATATGCCTTTTCACATAAACTTGTTTTTTCACAAATTTTGAAAATTAATTGCAAGAATGTGTGAATGTTTGATGTGAATGTGTAATTTTAAGTTCCCAAGTATGTTAAAGTTCTAATCTTTAAAGGTTTAAATGATTGAAACCCTAACCCTAAATTGCATATGGAACAAAGTTTTGATTTTTTCATTTTGGTTGATTAAAATCCTGGAAGTTCAAATACTTGTGAGTAAAATTTTGATTAATAATATTCTCTATTTACCAAAAAAAAAAAAAAAAAAAAAAAAAAATTGATGAATATTCATATTGGAAGATGTAATCTTGTTATTTTACACAAGTATAAAAGTTGGAAATTTTTTTATCATTAGATGGTTAATTTATTTTTCCAACTCCCATTTGTCAAATCCATTATTAATTTGCATATTGGCCAAAATTAATTATGGACATAGCTCATTTAATTTTAAGCATAAAGAAAGACCTAAATTTGTTCAAAAATAAAATTTTTGGATGATTAAGGCTTGTGCACCACTAAAATTAAATTTATTTAAGTTAGACTTATTTTATTTTAATTTTTTCCTCAAATTCATTCTAAATTAAAATTTAGAATTAATTTATGCCACACATAAATCGAGATCAAAATCCCGAGTAAAATGCACGCAAATCGATGCAAAACCGCAAGTAACATGTAGGCTGCCTATGGTGCGCGCATGGCTAAGCATCAATGTTGCTTGGTTGTGTGGCGAGGGGTTTCATGGTGCTGGGCTTAGGCAGTGGCATTGGTTGCTGGCTGCTTGGGGCTCTGCTGGGCAGCGTGGTAGCAAGCACCAGCCAGCCCCCACTTGCTGGCAGGCGCCAGCATGCGTGCAGGCATGCGTGGTGCTGGCCAGCGTAGTGTACTATGCTGGGCGCAGCATGCTAGCACCAGGCGCCAGCACAACCCTTGATGCTACTGGTACGTGTGTGGCGTAGGCTGCTAGCGAGCTTGTGATGCTGCTGGGCAGCGAGGCAGCAAGCCCCAGCTAGCCAGCCCACTGCTGCCTAGCAGCCATGGTGCGCAATGCACCATGCTTGGGTGAGGCTTCGTTGCTTAATTTTGAGCTATGCAATTTTGCGAAAATTTTGCCGGTTTAAATTATTTATGTAATTATTTTAACGAGGTTACACCTCGATTTTTCCAGCTTTTGCAAAATTTATGATTTTGACAAATTATGGGTTATGCCAACTTAATTAATCGGATTAATTAAGTATGGATGCCGAATTTAGTGGGAGCTTAGTTAATTACGTGAGCAATTTGCTGTTAGAAATAATGAATTAAACAACTTTGACTAGTTTTAATAAGGCGCGTTAATTGGATTAACCACCTAAGTTAGGTACTAGTTTTGCGTGTTTAATTATGTATTTCGTAATTTGCATGGGCCATTCAAAAATAGTGAATGGGTGAATGGAAGATTGTTTTCAAAACAGGTTATTGAAAATGGCAACTAGTGGGGCCCGACTAGGATAGAAAATACGGATTGCGATCCGTTATGTATTTTTGTAAATCTAAATACTTTAGATTAATCTTAGTCGTTCTAGCTAGTTATTTTATTTTGGTCAAGATGTCTCAAGACGATGTTTCGATGAAGACGAGCCAAGATGAAGACCCATGGAAATTGAAGATTTCAAGGGGTCATGCTAGTTGCCAAATGCATCTATTTTATGCTTTATATATATATATATTATTGTTATATATGAATGTTAGATGCATGTCTAGGATTTCTATATGTTGCGACGATTAGTTAAGTTCACTTAAATCAAACGAACATAGAAACCCTAGGTCCCTTAATAATATTGAGCTAAAATTTTCCGTTCCAAGAACAACACTTACCAAACTATGCGCGTATGTGATGGGCTACGCCAAAGCGAGGCATCACTACTTCCCTAGGAAGTAATGTATACTAGGTATACAAGTTTTCTTGGTTAAGCTCAACGATATCAGTAAGGAGTCCTTAGATGTCGTGGCAAAAGAGATAAAATGTCAAGGATGCATTAGATGCGACATTTTATCAAACCGAGAGTAGCTTGGACCTATTAGCAATTGGATTGCTTACCTTAAGATATTTAATGATTAAAACAAGCCAAAGCATGCTTAACCATTTCTTGATCTTTGGGGTGTCAGAATCATTTTATTCTCGCCTTAAAGGGGCAATTTTATAAATGCGTGGATAAGATTGAATATATGCATGAACGCTTTTAATTTTCAACTTATTGGTTTTATGAATGGTTTTTCATTTCAAATTCTTTCAATTATAGAACAATGTTTGTAAGTAACTCAAACAACAACCATGTGTGCCCGCTTCTCCCCGATAAGTTGTCTATCAAGCATAACTTAACAAAGCATGAAGAATGGGTAGAGGAACTCAGGAAAACTCTCCGGAGTTGTTCCAAGGAATATGTTCTGGATACTTCCCTCCCAACCCTCTGTACCAAGAAAGACTTGAGTGACGAAACTTATTGTGCATGGTCCAATGATTGCAAATTAGTGTCATAAGTCATGGCTTACTCCATCCCGGAAGAATGGTAAGAAAAACTTCCATTCTCTTTTCCGGACTTATTCCTTGGAGGACTAAGGGATGTTGTCGGTGTGAGATTCTCTAAGAGTTTCAACGAAAACAATGATGGACTCTTGTTTGAAGTGACTAGGTCACTTACAGACATGAATGTGAAGCCATCGGATCAAGGTTGTCTTGCGAAAAAGAGGTACCATCTTTGCTCTATAGTCTGCAACACCAAGTTGAGACCGGGTATGCCCCTCCGACCCCATGTGGCAAGAATGACTAGGCTCTTCAAGCACATGGAACTCCTTGGAATTCCATTAGAAGATGGAATGGCTGGTCATATTATGCTCACTTTACTCCACTCAGGATATGATGCACTAAGGGCATACATTTCTGAAAGAAAGGAATCACATTCTTTGAAGAATGTGGTGGAGCTACTTCACCGAGCCATCTCATTTAGAGCAACCAAAAGACCATCAAGAAGGAGGGATTTCAAGGTTAAGGCAAAGATGCGTTGCTTCTATTGTGGTGGGCAAGGCCACTTCAAGAGAGAATGAAAGCTCTTTCGAGAAGAGGAAGAGAGGAATGGAGCATCTGCCTCAGGTATCTTCCTAAACACTTGTGAATTAAGCTTATCATAGGTATTAGATACCAAGTATGACTCACTTTATGTTGCTTTTTCAGGGACTAAGTGAGAAGCTTATCAAGTGTTGGTGCATGGACAAGTAGACGATGAAGATGGTTTTTCGGTCGTGCTTGCATGCACTATTTTGTCTATGACATGTAATTAAACTAATCTTAGTTTTTCATCATGATTTGAACATACTATAACATACGGTGTTGGACAGCTAGTTATTTTGCATGTAAGACTTTGACAATAGTTGTTTCAAAATTGTCTTGCAAATATATGTTCAATGGAAATTGCATGTTTTACATATGATTAGACAGAAGTTGAAACCAATAACTAAGACATCTAAGAATTCAACTTCGTTAATCAACATTAGTAGATATGGCTATATCTACTTAATGTCGAATAAATCTGAATCTTTAGAGAAATTCAAAGAATTTTAGAAAGAAGTTGAAAATCAACTGGGCAAGAAAATTAAAGCACTTCGATCGGATCGAGGTGGCGAATATTTGAGCCATGAATTCGACGATCACTTGAAAGAAAATGGTATTCTTTCAGAGTTGACACCTCCTGGAACTCCTCAATGGATCAGAGTATCCGAACGGAGGAGTCGAACCTTGTTAGACATGGTTCGATCAATGATGGGTCTTAGTGAACTTCCTATCTTATTCTGGGGACATGCGCTACAAACCGCGGCACTAACACTGAACCGCGCTCCATCAAAAGCTGTTGAAAATTGATGAGGAATGAAATGTCGTCGTCAATACACCTTCCTATCAAATTAATCCTAGATTACCTAAATAAGTATAGAGGCAAGCAAGGGTCGAGATCCACGGAGAAACAGGAGATTGCAAAGCTAAGTGCTAACAATAGAGTTTTAAAAGGGGTGTATATGAATAAGAGTGGTGGAAAACAAGACAATAAATAAACTAAGGCACCCAAAATTACTCTAACAATTAACAAAGACTAAGAAGTATTAGAAACTATGAGATTAAAAACGCTAGGGGGATCGGGGAATATCAAACTTTGAGATTAAGAGCTAAACACATAGATAATCAAGGATTCACAACCAAGGGATCAAGGATCATACTTAACACAATTCATTCCTATGCAATTGATTAAGCAATGTATAAACTACGATCTATCCTAACATGATCACATCGGCGCATCAACTAGGACATGTAATAATATAATCAATGGTGCACAACATCAACCATATAACAATAAGCACAAGTTCACACAACAAGGTTTTGAATCCCAAAATCGAGTATTTAATCAAATAGCAACCAAGTTATCCATTCCCCTTCCCCTAGCTAAAAGTCTAGCCTAGGAGAGAGAAACTACTCATATCAACAATACCCAAAATATTAGCCATAATCAAAATCATAAACATAACTATCAATAATACTTGAAATATGAAAATAATCCAAAATAAAAGAGATTAAGATAGAAGGAGCTCACAAAGCTTCAACTTTGTATTGAAGTAAGAAAATGGGTTTTTGAACCTTCAATGGTGAACCATCAAAAATCCAATAAAATGCTCCAATATTGATTACAAGGATGATCAAAGCACTAATCTAGATTAAAGATTAAAGTTTGGATGATAAAAGACTAAGAATCTGAATTTTCTCTCTCTAAAAAACTTATACAAGCATCAATGGAGGCTATTCTCTCTCTAGAAATGTTCTAAGCATATTACCCTAAATGGAATAGCTGCCTTCATTCCCCTTTTTCAATCAGCTTTTAAGTGGGGAAATAAAAATACGGGCTGGGCTGACATCGTGCGCGCCCGCTACAGCTCTTTGCGCGCCCGTGCAAGATGATATGCGCGCCCTTTACTAGGATCTGCGCGCCCGCGAAATATGCTGCGCGCCCTCTACTGAGCGCGCTTGGCATCTACAGAAAGTTGCCATGTATCTTCAAGAGTTCAAGCTGATCTGCGCGCCCTCTCCAGGAATCATCGCGCCCGCGCAGGATGATGAACGCGCCTTCTACAGGGCGCGAGGCATCTACGAGGTATACATCCTGAGTTCGCCTTGAATGTGCGCCCTCTCCCTTAGGTTGCTCGCCCGCGCAGAGCGGGAGAGAGGGCTCTCCTGGGCGCGCAGACTGATTAGAAGCTCCTCACTTGATTTGCTCATGAAACCGGCTCTCGAAACTATCCTGAACTTTCTTCTACTTCACGTATCGATTGGTTTACCTGCAAAACACAGGAAAACAACCAAAAACAGTACAAAATGGTAAAGTAGAGGGGAAATACGAGGGAAATAGCATTGTTGTGCAATATACAGAGAAGCGCGGCAAAATAGGGCTAAACAAGCGATAAATGGAGGGAAATGGTAGGAAAAATGATCCCGAATAGTGGCATAAATGCCACTTATCAAATTCCCCCACACTTACCTCTTGCTTGTCCTCAAGCAAGATCACCACCCAAATTAGAAATAAAGGCAGACAACCAGGATTAAAAATAAAAGAAAGACACAAGAATATACACTATCTTTCGTAGGAATCACGGTTGTTTTTAGCGCAAACAACAATCCATTTAAACCTCAAAGTCTCCTATGAAGACGAGTATGCTCTCATGAAGGTTTCCAAAGATATTAACCCACAACTCTTGGCAAAATCCGAGGAGAAAAAGACAAATCAAACACTACAAAGATAAACATAATTCGGCATGGCTTAGAAAAAAAACAACATCAAATTTCAAGATGGACACTTGCTTTATTCGGGCTTAACCATGATAAACAACACCAAAGAATATTAGTCATTCTCAACTAAATGGTGCACGCACTTCTCAAGATTCTAAAGATTGCAAGAATCAAGTCTAAGCCAAGCATAGAGAACTAATGAGTCATCTTCCTCCCTAGTCCCCTCTAGAATGGTTTGCGTTCCCCCCACTAGCTTCAAATCATCCCCCTAGGTGGCTCCTCATGATTCCACGAAGGAACCGGAAAAAAGAATTACTTTGAGGAGGTAAAAGATCATCCCGACATCTCATCTATACATGCTCTTTCCATAAGGTTGAAAACCATCTCCCTTCACCGGTTAATGACCACGGACTTCTAAGGTCTAAGGGGCTTTACATGGGTTGTAATGACACGGCTTAAGGTAGAGGTCGGAAGAACAATTTGAAATAGTGGCGGTAATCCCTAAGTCAAGCAAGAGGAAGGGCAGCCCTCAAGGTAAAAATTCAAGACATAACCACAATTCAAACGAACATCCAAACATTTTGATTTCATTCGCATCACTAACTTTATTCAAGGATACATAAGATAGATCAATTTCTCATATCACTTTTTTCTCTTTTTCTCTCTCTCTCTCTCTTTTTTTTTTTTCAAAGCATAACACTTCCCAAATTTTCTTTCATGCTCAAATTTAGACTTTCATCTCAAGAATTCGCTCCAAACTAATTTCATCAAAGGTTCATGCTCATATCCACTACACTCTTCATACTAGCCTTACAAGCCCAGTGCTTCACTAACTAAAAGGGTTGGTAAAACATAGGTCGTTAAGCTTGTAATGGGGTTGAGACAAGAATGGGAAACATTAGGCTCAAATTTGTTGGCAAGGAGGTTGATGCAAAAGAGAAAATCAAATTTGTAACTAAATAAAATAAAATTTAAATGAAAATGAGAAATGATGCCCTTTTCCTCCCCAAAAGTCCAAGGTCACGATCTTGGGAGTTAATAATCAACACAAGGATTCAAACGTGCATAGATGAGGATCCTAAAAACGCCGCTCAACAAATTGATGAAGGCATGAACAAAATGAACCTCACTAGGGACGCGAAGAGTAAGCAACTACCAACTAGGGGGCGTCAAATCCACTATGAGGAGCAACTCCATCTTACCACAAACCGTGAACTAAGTGTTGAAATGCCATCACTAGTTCTTGCCTTTGCTACCTTGACTAAGACTCGACTAATTCAATCAACAACAATCTCGAAATGTGCATCTCATCACAAAGATAAGAACAAAGAAACAAGCATTCTAAGGTGCATCATCACGGAGATATAGTCCGAATGTAGTAAGCAAGTTCCAAAATACCACTATATCATCATGCCATAATTATGCTTATCACAAAATAAAAAAAAGGAAATGACACAAAAGAAAGGAGTAAAGAGGGTTCACATATGAGGCATAAAGATTCAAATAAATCCCAATCGACATACAAGTGATCATTCGGTATCAATACCAACGATCCCAGGTTCCTTGGAACCGCATGCAAACATCCTCGAACCATTCAACTCCTTCCTAGGCTAAGAAGAAAAAACTAAACACACCAAAAAGAAAAAGGAAGGGTCTCACCGAATGCCGCTTGAATTTAGAATACGCAACCATACCATACTCACCATCGGGTTTGAAATTTGAAGCACGGGTGAGTTGTTTTTGAAGTTCCTTCTTCAATCTGCATCAGTGAGACAAGGAAAACACACCAAAAAGAAAGAAAGAAAAGGAGCATAAACTATATACAAAGGATTAGATCTTCCCATCATAAACAACAAAAACAACAGGATATCAAATAAAAGCAGCGGAAATAGACAGCAAGCTAAGATTTCCCCCCACACTATAGTGATGCAAGCCCCTTATATACAAAAGAATCGACTCCTGACACTTATACCCCCCACACTTAGAAGGAGTAACGACCTCGTTGCTCCAAGACAAAATAAAGGAAGGGAAGTACAGGGGGAATAACCAAGAAAAACAGGGGGCTAGTGCCCACTAGGGCCAGCATCACCGGAGTCCGGCACTGTATCCCTGTAGGAGAAGCCGTCAGGTGGGCCGTGGGGATCCAAACCTCTAGTGTAGCTGGAGGCCAACCATAATGACCTCGGAAGAGGTCTTGTTGCCAAGTAGGCAACAGGTCGAATTAAAGGGGCATGGTTAGGGGTTGGGGGTGGGTGGGGTAAACATAGGGGTAATTGGGATCACCCCTATAATCACTACCACCCGGAAACCTATAATCGTAGGACCCGGATGCGTCAGGGAAATCATGGCGCACCCTATTTGGCTCGAAAGGTCCTTGCCAATAGGGGTAGGTAGGGGCGTTGTCACCCCCCCACGATGGCACTGGGCCATGCTGGGCAGGCCAATATGGATAATTGACCGGAGGCGTGACATCACCTCTATCTACATGCATATCATAAATAGACTACTGTTGGAGAAACATACCTTGCTGGGTTTCAAATAGGCTTTGAACACCCAACTGGAAGCTCCCCATTCGCTGCTCAAGGCTTTCCAAGCCTTGGCTTTCCAAGCCTTGGCTTTGGAAGAACTCCTGCTGCTGTTGCTGTTGGTGTTGATGTTGTTGTTATTGTTGTTGTTGTTGTTGTTTTTGTTCCACAATCTCCTCATCATCCTGCTCAAATACTAGACCCTCTCCTCGATCGGCTCTAGGAAGGACACCATTGTCCCTCCTAACCCAATAGATGTTTCTGGACTCCCTTTGGAAGGAGGTAAGATCCGGGTTTGGGAGAAAGCAACGGTGTGCATGAGACACCAACCAATCATAAACTCCCTCTCTAGGGGTGAAGGCAATGAATCCCACCCTTTAAAATTGATCAAGATTAAGAAAGATGTCACTGCTATTCCCAACCATATTGCAAGAGGGGAGGAGGTACCCATGCCCAAGCTTTAGGGCTAACCTTGTTACCATACTCCCACAAGCAATTTCGCCGGTCTTCTTCCCCTTGGCGATTGATAAGCAATTTTTGATGAAGAAGTAGCCCAGGTTCACTCTTCGGCCTAAGGTGGGCTGAGTAACGAACCACAGAGTGAGAATATCCTCCCTAGACATCTTCCCTAAATCCTGCTTGTTGAAAATAGCGTATCCAAGTATGCGGTGCAAGATTCTTAAGGCCGGGTGAGCAATCTCACTGGCTAAGGAGTAGCGGGTGTTGAACTCTTCTTTTCCCGTGATCCCCCTCCACCAATGTATTTCATTATAACCTTCGAAGGAGGAGTTCTCGGGAGCGACAAGGTTAGCATCTGGATTAAAGTCCAGGGCAATGTTGAGCTCTCTCAAGGATAGTGAATGAGATTTGTTGAAAAGAGGGAAGGTTACTCTAAAGTCGTCATCCCCCACAGCTTCACTAGAGAAAGTGGAAAAGAATTCAAGGGTTGGCTCAACGTAGGTGTTGAATGACGAGCTCACAAATGTACCCAAATTGAGGTTCTCAAAGAGTACCCAAATGTCTTCGTCGACACCCAAGCTTGTGGTGGTAGGACGGTGATAGTGCTTTGAGGGTCTACTTAAGCTTCCTCTCTTTCATTTTTTTGTAGTTGGCTTCGTGGTTGTTATTTTGGAAGGTAAGAGGGGGTAAAGTTGGTTGATTTTGTTGGGATTGGAAAGGTTGGGGTTCCGTCCCACTCTTTGATCATTTTCTATTGAATTTCAACATCTTTTCCCCAACCACTTCTCAAAAATTTATACCACAAAGAATTTCACACTAAAACACTGAAATTATCAACCCAAACCACAATTCAAAGAGTACCAACCCAAAAATTCAATCGCGCTATCAAGCGAAATCCTACAAAACAACAATTAGCACAATGAATACAACAACAACGTAACAAAGTTAGTCAATAGGCAAGGAGCTCATGAGATGTATACATCACCCAAACAATTCTCAAAATTCCCAAACTACTCACACTCATCATGAAATTCATGGCCAACAATTTACACATCATAAACCCACAAATACTTATATCTAAGAATTCACAATTCCCTAACTATTTTAAGAAAATCCCAAAAATTGCAAATCATCCACAAGTATTTCATTAGAATCACATATTTGCAAGAATACTCATATACATGTCAATATAATCATAAGAATTGCAAAATTATCACATGTATTTCAATTGAGTCAAAATTTCTCCCACAAACATCACAAATTCAAGACGTCTATCATGAATTCTATCAAAATGTAGTAGAAATTAGGCTTAGGGAGTTAGATATACCTTCTTGAAGATGAAAATTCGAACGAAAACTTCACCGAGGAGGCTAGCTTCGTGCAATGGGAGATTGGGGTTTTTGGGGTTTTCTTGAAATTTCTTTGGTGAGATTCAAGGGTTTTTGATGAGCAAAAGTGTGCAAAGAGAGGTTTTGGTGAGTGTTTGATGAATTTTGAGGGAGAATTGGGGAGGAAAGGTGAAGATTTTGAGGTATGATGGAGGTTAGTAATGGAGGTTAGGGTTTAGGAGAGAGAGAGAAGTGAGAGAATAAGAGTGAAAATGAAGATGAAAGAAGCATACCTAGTTTTCTAAACTGTAATTGTGCGCGCCCGCACAAATCCAACTGCGCACCCACGAACATATCCTGTGCGCCCGCGCAGACCTGTGTGAGAGCCCTCTCACGGGCGCGAATGCCTTCTACAGAAGCATTGGCCCTTTTTTTCAGAAAGTGCGCGCCCGCGCTAGGGACTCTATGCGTCCGCGCAGACCTCATGAGCGCCCTGTAGAGCCCTCTCAAGGCATCTACAGAAAACTCCCAAACTTCTTCGATTAAAAAGTTCTCTAACTCTACTAAAAATCCCTAACGCATAAAACTAAAATGTTTATCAAATATTATGACCCCATCAAAAGCATACAAAAGTTCAAGTTTAAAATGACAACATTCCTATATTACGGAATTGGCTTCGAGAGCTCCCATCCCGAGATCATCAAAAGCGCGTGAATGTCGTTAATTCTCTTTACTGTGCTCCTTCCTCGGGCCTACTTGACCTACAATAAAAACAACTATGGATTAGATCCAATCATAAAATCTAGTTACGAAAATCAAAAATTCAAAGAATAGAAGGGAGAAAGGGGCTTGGGTTGCCTCCCGAGAAGCGCTTCTTTTTAAGGTCATTAGCTTGACCATTGTTCCGATTCATTAAGGCTCAACAAGAGAAGGCTCGTAATCCATAGGATCAAGCCTAAGGCACTCAATACGACCAACTTCGTTCCCAGAATGATAAAGATTGATGCGGTGTCCATTAACCCAAAACTTGTGATCGCCCGCATCTAGCTCAAAGGACCTATAAGGAGTAACATTAGAAATCTTGAAAGGACTGGACCATTTGGATATCAGTTTTCCGGGGAAAAGACGAAGTCTAGAGTTGAAAAGTAGAACTTCATCTCCAACCTTGAATTCCTTGAACCTTATCCTTTGATCGTGCCACTTCTTTGTTTACTCCTTATAAAGCCTTGAATTCTCATATGCATCGAATTGAAGCTCCTCTAGTTCATGAAATTTCATTAACCTTTTCTTTCCGGCTTCCCCAAGGTCCATATTTAGCTCCTTGATGGCCCACCAAGCCTTATGTTCCAACTCTACCAGGAGATGGCAAGCCTTGCCATAAACCAACCGGTATGGAGTAGTTCCTATCGGAGCTTTGTACGCCGTTCTAAGCGCCCATAGAGTATCATCAAGTTTGAGGAACCAATCCTTTCGAGTCCGGTTCACCATCTTCTCAAGTAGGTTCTTGATCTCTCGGTTCGATACTTCAACTTGGCCTTGGGTTTGGGGATGATATGGGAGCCCTACTTTATGGGGGACATCATATTTCTTAAGGAAGGCTTCAAGTTGCTTCTTGGCAAAGTGCGATCCACCATCACTCTGTAGAGTCCGGGGCACCCCAAATCTTGGAAAGATGATCTTCCTTAGAAGCTTGAGGACTACTTTGTGGTCGTTGGTTGGCGATCGTATAGCCTCTATCCACTTGGTCACGTAGTCAACCGCAACCAATATATAAGCATTTCCACATGAGGACACGAATGGACCCATGAAATCAACCCCCCAAACATCAAACGGTTCAACTTCAAGGATACCCCATTGAGGCATTTCATCCCGTTTTGTGATGCCACCCGCTCTTTGGCACCTATCACACCTAGATATGTATCGTTGGGCATCACGATGCATGGTAGGCCACCATAGAAGGGATTGAGAGATTTTAGCCACAGTTTTAGTCACACCACCATGTCCTCCACACGGTAGTGAATGTCAATGTTCGAGCACACCCTCAATTTCATGGTCTGGGACACACCTCCGGAATATACCATCCCCACATTGTTTGAATAATAATGGGTCGTCCCAAAAATATCGCTTTACTTCTTTGAAAAACCTCTTCTTTTGCTGAGATGAGTATTGGTATGGGATAATTCCACTAGCTAGGTAATTTGAGAAATCCGCAAACCACGGACTAGGAGAAGAAGCGATAGCCATAAGGGTCTCAACACCCATCTCCTCATTTATCGGAACACTTTCAACATCATTATGAGGTAATCTAGACAAGTGATCAACAACATGGTTTTCGGCCCCCTTCTTATCTCTCATTTCAATATCAAAATCTTGAAGAAGGAGGACCCATCGTATTAGCCTAGGCTTTGCATCCTTCTTGTTCATTAAGTACCGAACCGCAGCATGGTCCGTGTACACTATCACTTTGGAGCAAACAAGATAGGGCCGAAACTTGTCCATAGCAAATACAATTGCAAGCATCTCCTTTTCTGTAGTAGTATAATTCTTTTGGGCATCATCCAAGGTTCTACTAGCATAGGAAATAACATGCAGCTTGCCTCTTGCTCTTTGACCTAATGTGGCTCTCACTGCGAAGTCACTACATCACACATTAGTTCAAATGGCAAGCTCCAATCTGGAGCTTGCACTACAGGAGAAGATGTGAGAGCTTCCTTGAGCTTGTTGAAGGCTCGAAGGCAACTCTCATCAAAACAAAAATCTTTATCCTTTGGAAGTAATCAGGTTAAAGGTTTAGATATAGTAGAGAAATCTTTGATAAACCTCTGATAAAAACCCGTGTGCCCCAAGAAAGCCCTTACTCCCGTAATGGAAGTAGGCGTGGGTAGCTTGGTTATTGCCGACACTTTAGCCGGATCAACTTCAATCCCATTTTTTGACACTTTATGGCCGAGGACAATCCCCTCCTCAACCATAAAATGGCATTTTTCCCAATTTAAAACAAGGCTCGTCTCTTGACATCGCTTCAAGAATTTTTCAAGGTTAAATAAACACTTGTCAAAAGAGGAGCCGCCTACACTAAAATCATCCATGAATACTTCAATTTCATTCTCCAACATTTCAGAGAAAATGGAGGTCATGCATCGTTGGAAGGTCGATAAGGCATTGCATAGGCCGAAGGGCATCCTTCGGTATGCCAATGTCCCATAAGGCAAGTGAAAGTGGTCTTCTCTTGATCCTTAGGGTGGATTGGGATTTGGAAAAATCCCGAGTATCCATCTAAGAAGCAATAGAAGGTATGATTTGATAACCTTTCCAACATTTGGTCAACGAAAGGGAGAGGGAAGTGATCTTTCTTTGTATTTTTATTCAACTTCCTATAATCAATGCACATTCTCCACCCGGTCACCGTTCGGGTGGAGATGTCCTCTCCCTTCTCATTCTTGAGTATGGTCATGCCACCTTTCTTAGGAACTATGTGAACCGGGATTACCCATTTGCTATCAGAGATAGCATAGATAATCCCCGCTTCACGTAGTTTCAAAATCTCCTTTTTTACTACCTCTTTAAGGTTAGGATTTAACCTTCTTTGAGGCTTAATGGTGGTGGCATCATCATTCTCAAGATGGATTCGATGCATGCACAACGAAGGACTAATACCCTTGATATCATCAATGCTATACCCTATCACACTTCTATATTTTCTCAAAACGTCAAGCAATTTTTCCAAATCAAGCCCATCAAGGGTAGCATTGACAATAACCGGGTAATCCCCTTCATTTCCAAGGTAAGCATATTTCAAAGAGGGGGGAAGGGGTTTGAGTTCTACCTTGGGAAGAGGCTTAGAACTCTCCTCCAATTTCTCCTCTTCTTGTGCTAGCTCATCATGCTTAGGATCGTTCTCTTCCTCTCTTTTGGCTTCTTCAATAGTCATGACAAACTCCTTTGCCTCGTGAGAGTAGTACTCTTCCTCGCATGTAAGAGCCTCAACCATTGGATCTTTAGGGCTCATCATAACCCTTCCCAAACGATTCAACTCCTCACCTACCATATCAACCCTATAACACTTCTCAACCATGGGGGTCTTGAGTAGCTTAGAGAATTCAAAAACAATCTTTTCATAGGCTACTTCACAAGTAATGGTATTATTTTTGCAATTAATGACGACCCCTAATGTCTTCAATGTTTCCCTTCCAAGAATCAAAGGAGTGTTCTCATCCTCCTCCATATCCATTACAACAAAATCACAAGATACATAGATGTGTCCCACTTGAATGGGGACATCTTCAATTTCTCCATAAGGCAACTTAACCGATCGGTCGGCTAGTTGAATGGTCTTCCTTGTGGGTATCATCTCGATATTCAATTGTTTAGCAATGGACAACGACATTAGGCTAACACTAGCCCCAAGGTCGACTAGAGCTCCTTTGGGCTCCATGTCGCCAATCTTGGCTGGCAATGTGAAACTTTCGGGATCTCTTTGCTTCTTTGGCATCTTATGTTGAACAAGCGCACTCACTTGATGTGGAAGTGTAATAAATTCATCCTTGAGCTTCCTTTTGTTTGATAGGATATCTTTGAGGAACTTCGCATAAGATGGCATTTGTGTCACCACTTCAAGGAAAGGTAGGTCGATGTGTAACCCTTTCATCACATCAAGAAACATTGCAAATTTGTCATTCAACCTTCGCTCCGCAACCCTCCCGGGATAAGGTACCGGATTATAATACTTGCTAGTGTCAATGGGGTCCTTACCCTTGGACTTCTTGTCTCCAACTTCTTTCTCAACATTTACCTCCTCATATCCCTTCTTATCTTCCCCTTCTTTCTCTACCTCCTCACTCCATTTTGGGCCTTCATAAGAAGCTCTCGATCTCAAGGTGATCGCCTTGCATGTGTCGGGTTGTATGAGGTTGTGAGATGGGTTTGTGATTGGTTGTCCGGGTAGTTTAGAAGAAGAGTTTAAGGAAGAATTTTCGCCCACTTGAGCTAATTGAGAATCAACCATCTTTTTGTGAGCCTTAAGCTCTTGGATTTGTTGATTCATGGCTTGGAGTTGTTGCAGAATTTGGGTTTGAGTAGAATCGGGTTGAGACACTTGCTCTTGACTCCTTTTAGTTGCTTGATTTTGATTTTAGTATTGGTGTTGGCTATTTTGTTGATGGTTCCTTGGGTAGTTTTCCTTTGGGTTTTGGTTTTGGTATTGGTTTTGGTATGTAGGGGGGTTTTGGTTTTGGTATTGTGGGTTGGAATTGTATGGTTGTTGAGCTTGTTGGTTCCATTGTTGGGGTTGGTTTGCAAATCCTGGTGGTGGTTGTCTCCAAGCTACTCCTCCACCACTTCCCCTATATCCATCTTGCCTTGTGTTGTAAGCCGCGACATGCTCCGGGCTCAAACCTCCACAATAAGATGTATCGTGATTTGTACCACCACAATTTTGACAAGAGAAAGAGTTAACTTGGGAGGATCTTGAACCACTATTGATATTTGTATTCAACTTTGCAAGCCCTTTTGTCAACGTCTCAATTTGATGTTGTAATTAATCAACCTTCTCCAACTCATACTTTCCACCCTTTCTAGGTGCATTCCTCCTTCTACTTCCCCAAGAATAGATCTTCACCACCTCTTCAATTGTTGCTTCAAATTGGTTTTGAGGGACTTTGATCAATTGTCCACCCGCCCCCGCGTCCAAGTTGGCTCTTGACATTGGCTCCAATCCATCGTAGAAGAACCTCATGAGTAAGCTTTGATTATATTCATGGTGAGGACATGCTTGCACCAACTCTTTAAACCTCTCCCAAGCTTCACTAAGGCTTTCCTCCGCCTCTTGTTCAAAAGATGCAATCTTCCTCCTCATGTCGGCGGTTTTCACTTCGGAAATGAACCTTTTCAAGAATGCTTGGACAATTTCCTTCCATGTTGTGAGAGAATTAGGCTTGACTTGCTTGAGCCACTTCTTTGCTCTCCCAGCAAGAGATTGTCGGAATAGGTGCATTCGGATGTACTCTTGAGAAACTTGGTTGGTTTGTATCATGGCACAAAGCTCAAGAAATCTATCAAGATGCTTAATGGGGTCTTCACTTGGAGAACCCGAAAATTGCTCCGCTTGTACCATTCTTTTATATTAAGGATGGATGGTGAAGTTAGTTTCCGTGGCGGGTAGCAATATCCCACTGTTGAGCTCATAATCCTCCGGATTACCGAACTCACGAAATAAAACGTCCGCTTGTTGCCCAGCCATTTCTTCGCCTTGAAAGTGTGAAGAGCAAGAATCACTCTCACTATCAAAAATGGCACCAAAACCTCTTCCTTCTTCTTGATAAAGTCTACGGAGTTGTCTCAAGGTACGGTCTATTTCGTGATCAATATAGTGAGAAGGTGGTCCTTGAGATCTCCTTTGCATCCACCAAAGCTAAGCAAAAGATTAGAAAGGACTAGCACTATCAAATGGACAAAAACAAAAGAAAATAAGACTCTAAAATAACACAAAAGCAAAACAAAATTGACCGTTTCCCTGGCAACGACGCCAAAATTTGATGAGGAATGAAATGTCGTCGTTAATACACCTTCCTATCAAATTAATCGTAGATTACCTTAATGAGTATAGAGGCAAGCAAGGGTCGAGATCCACGGAGAAACGGGAGATTGCAAAGCTAAGTGCTAACAATAGAGTTTTAAAAGGGGTGTATATGAATAAGAGTGGTGGAAAAAAAGACAACAAATAAACTAAGGCACCCAAAATTACTCTAACAATTAACAAAGACTAACAAGTATTAGAAACTATGAGATTAAAAACGCTAGGGGGATCGGGGAACATTAAACTTGGAGATTAAGAGCTAAACACATAGATAATCAGGGATTCACAACCAAGGGATCAAGGATCCTACTTAACACAATTCATTCCCATGCAATTGATTAAGCAATGAATAAACTACGATCTATCCTAATATGATCACTTCCGCGCATCAACTAGGACATGTAATAATATAGTCCATGGTGCACAACATCAACCATATAACAATAAGCACAAGTTCACACAACAAGGTTTTGAATCCCAAAATCGAGTATTTAATCACAAAGCAACCAAGTTATCCATTCCCCTTCCCCTAGCTAAAAGTCTAGCCTAGGAGAAAGAAACTACTCATATCAACAATACCCAAAATATTAGCCATAATCAAAATCATAACATAAATATCAATAATACTTGAAATATGAAAATAATCTAAAATAAAAGAGATTAAGATAGAAAGAGCTCACAAAGCTTCAACTTTGTATTGAATTAAGAAAATGGGTCTTTGAACCTTCAATGGTGAACCATCAAAAATCTAATAGAATGCTCCAATATTAATAACAAGGATGATCAAAGCACTAATCTAGATTAAAGATTAAAGTTTGGATGATAAAAGACTAAGAATCTGAATTTTCTCTCTCTAAAAACTTATACAAGCATCAATGGAGGCTATTCTCTCTCTAGAAATGTTCTAGGCATATTACCCTAAATGGAATAGCTGCCTTCATTCCCCTTTTTCAATCATCTTTTAAGTGGGGAAATAAAAATGTGGGCTGGGCTGACATCGTGCGCGCCCGCTACAGCTCTTTGTGCGCCCCCGCAGGATGATATGCGCGCCCTCTCCTAAGGTCTGCGCGCCCGCGAATTTCATTGTGCACGCCCTATACTAGGATCTGCGTGCCCGCAAAATATGCTGCGCGCCTTCTACTTAGCACGCTTAGCATTTACAGAAAGTTTCCTTGTATCTTCAAGAGTTCAAGCTGATCTGCGCACCTTCTCCAGGAATCATCGCGCCCGCGCAGGATGATGAGCGCGCCTTCTACAGGGCGCGAGGCATCTGCGAGGTATACATCCTGATTTTGCCTTGAATGCGCGCCCTCTCCCTTGTGTTGCGCGCCCGCGCAGAGCGGGAGAGTGGGCTCTCCTGGGCGCGCAGACTGATTAGAAGCTCCTCACTGGATTTGCTCATGAAACCGACTCTAGAAACTATCCCGAACTTTCTTCTACTTCACGTATCGATTGGTTTACCTGCAAAACACAGGAAAACACCCAAAAACAGTACAAAAAGGTAAAGTAGAGGGGAAGTACGAGGGAAATAGCATTGTTGTGCAATATACGGAGAAGCGCGGCAAAATAGGGCTAAACAAGCGATAAATGGAGGGAAATGGTAGGAAAAATGATCCCGAATAGTGGCATAAATGCCACTTATCAAAAAGACTCCATATGAATTATGGACTAAGACACCTCCTAGGTTGTCTTTTCTCAAGATTTGGATATGCGAAGCATATGTCAAGCGATTAATTTCGGACAAACTTCACCCCAAATCGGATAAGTGTTTCTTTGTGGGATATCAGAAAGAAAAAAAAGGGTATTACTTCTACAATAAATCCGAGAACAAAGTGTTTGTTGCTCGTGATGGTGTCTTTTTGGAGAAGGAACACCTTTCCAAAATGACAAGTGGGAGGAAAATCAAACTCGACAAAGTTCGAGAGGACGAGCAACAATGTCAACCTGATAAAACTGACAATCTAAGTGCTTTGGTCAGAATCAAACAGACAATGTAAATGCTCAACCTATTACCCTTCGTAGGTAGCAACGGCAAAGATCTCAACCAGACAAATACCTTGGTATTGTCTTAACCGATGATCAAGACATCCTAGTTACGGATGGAGATGAGCCAGCGACATACAAGCAAGCTATGACGAGCCCCGACTCTGCTAAATGGCAAAAGGCCATGAAATCCGAGATGGACTCCATGTCTGAAAATCAAGTCTGGGACTTGGTGAATTTGCCTGAGGGTTACACAGCCATTGCTTGCAAATGGATTTTCAAATTGAAGACAGACAAGGATGGAAATGTATCGATATACAAGGCTAGACTAGTGGAAAAAGGTTATAGGCAAGTCCACGGGATTGACTATGATGAAACCTTTTCACCAGTTGCAATGCTAAAGTCTGTCCGGATTATTCTAGCGATTGCTGCATATTACGATTATGAAATATGGCAGATGGATGTCAAAACCGCCTTCCTAAATGGGATTTTGGAAGAAACTGTGTACATAACACAGCCAGAAGGTTTTATCGATCCGAGCAACGCTAGAAAGGTTTGCAAGCTTAAGAAATCCATTTATGGACTAAAGCAAGCCAGTAGGAGTTGGAATCTGCGATTTGATGAAGCCATCAGCAAGTCGGTTTTATCAAGAATCCAGATGAATCTTGTGTATACAAGAAGGTTAGTGGGAGTGACATCGCATTCCTAGTCCTATATGTCGATGACATACTGCTCATTGGAAACAGCACAAAATTACTAGAGTCCGTAAAGGGCTGGTTGGGAAAGTACCAGGCCAGATGTCTCGTATGCCTTGAGTGCTACGAGCCGATACCAATCAAACCCAGGAGAGGCGCATCGGACTGCGGCTAAGAATATCCTGAAGTACCTGAAAAGGATCAAGGATAAATTCCTGGTTTATGGTGGCCATAAAGATCTGATTGGTGAAGGTTACACCGACGCTAGCTTCAAGACTGACAGAGACGACTTAAAGTCACAATTAGGGTACATATTTTGCCTAAATGGAGGAGCATTTAGCTGGAAGAGTGCCAAGAAGAGCACAAATGCAGACTCTACAACTGAAGCCAAGTACTTGGCTGCTTCGGAAGCTGCTCAGGAGGCTGTTTGGATTCGATGTTCATCAGTGAACTTGGTGTTGTACCCTCCATCAAGGGTCCGATAGTTCTCTACTGTGATGACAATGGAGCTATCGCTCAGGCCAGGGAGCCAAGAGAACACCAGAAGGTCCAACATGTCCAAAGGCGATTTCACATGATAAGGGAATTGAAATCCGAAGGTGAAATCAGAATTTGTAAGATCGGCACGGACGATAATGTGGCCGATCCTTTGACTAAACCTTTGCCTGAAGTGAAACACAACAAGCACGTTGAGGCAATGGGAATCAAGCACGTGGGAGACTGGCTTTGAAATTCCCTGTACATGTGTTTTAATTAAACTGGTTGTTTTAATGTAAGATACTGTATTGAAACCCTTCATTAATGGAGTAGTTAATTTTTGTGCAAAATTATCATTGAATCCATTGCTATTTGATTGTGGTTTAGAATTAAATAATGAGTCCATTCGATTTATGGAAATATTCAAAACGGGGTATTAAGACCATGTCTTGGATAAAGAAACACCTTTTAAGTGAACATTGAATATCTAAATCGAAAATTATCCCTAATCGAGGTCATCTAACTGATGGACGATTGATGACCACCAGAGATTAGTGTGTAGTATGATTTACAGCACCGCTTCTTGTGCTGCAAGGACATGATGGTCATAAATCATTTGCATAGGTGCCAGTTTAGAACTGCACTGGATCGGCCTTTGAGAGTACTTTAAGAGATTCAAAATTGTCATAAGTACATTTCTCGTTATAGCTATCAGAACTCGTTTCCTCGACCATGAGTATTGTGAAGTTTTCTTGTTTGAGAACTAGTCTCTTTGATGTTGCCTAACGTCTGCCGTAACTAGGGATCATAACGGGAACACTCAGGAGATTAGGTCCTTTTAGTAAGGGAAACTTACAATGCAAGTCTGGGAATGTCCCCCTATTAACAAATAGGGAATATGTCTTTGTTGTTTACAAGGCCGCTCGATGAGCAAGACTGTGAAAATACATGGCCGTGCTCAGATGGATTTTAGAAATCATCTATTTATTGACATTCGAACTCGGAGATCGAGAAACACTTCTGAACGCAATAAGGATGACGATGAATCTTACCTTATAGTTCACAAAGAGACATTAAGCGACATAGGAAATGGGCTATACACTATATGCACACTTGTCCGGAAGGACAAGTTGGAGATTGAAAGGAATGGTGTCCTTCCAACAAGTGTATTATTCTGAAAGAGGGTTCAGAATTATTACAGAGCTAATTCTTCGATAAGGTCAAGTGCTCAGAATGCCTAGGTGGAGGCCGCTTCCGATCAGTAATATTAATGTACAATTAATATTACAGCTTAATCTTAACTGAACCCTTCGGGTCGAACCCAATCGAACAACCGATCAGAGACGACGAATTAATCCGAAGGATTTAATGAGTCGACAAAGTTTTACGAATACAGACGTCGGATATCGAGCCTAGGGCGTCGAGACCGAGCATCGCAAAATCACAAGCGACAAGTATGAGCGTGGCCGTAGCTAGGCTAGGCTAGCTCATCGCAAGCCTAGGCGCACCATGGTGTGCTAGGTGAGGCATGACTGCCTGGGCGCTATCGCAGCCCTAGCTTCATGCTTAGGCGCTATCGCAGCCCTAGCATCATGCCTAGGTGCCATCGCATCCCTAGCATCATGCCTAGGCACCATCGAAGCCCTATCGCACCAAGCACAACACCCATGTGTGTGTGCATGTGCGTGGGCAATATCGCAGCACCCTAGCACAACGCACAACACCATCGCAGTGTTAAGCCCATGCGTGTGTGCGTGTGCGTGTGCACCATCGCCCAGCAGCCTAGCGAGCAGCACCAAGCCCAGCATGCGTGGCTTGCTAGCAGAACGCATGCGAGGCCTTGCGTGCGTTAGTGCGCTGGTTGGGCTATGCGTATGCTGGCCTGGCTGTGCTGGCTATGCGAGAGAGTGTGTGCGTGTGCGATGGAGAGAGAGGCAAGGGCCAGCACCAGTGCCAGCAGCTAGCAGAGCCTAGCACTGGCACGCAGTAGCAGCACAAGAATCGCCCAGCGCCAGCACGCATTGCCTGGCTAGGGATGCGAGGCTGCTGGCTTGGCTAGCTGGCAGTGCTAGCTGGCAGCAGCCCAGCAGCCCTTGCTTGAGGCGGTTTGTGGTGAGTGGGGACCAAAGGCTTGGAGCATGCCTTGGGGAGCAAGGCAATGGTTCCCCCCCAAAGGTTCATGGTCCTCACCTAACCCTCTCTCTCCCCTTGACTCTTGTTGCATTGTGATTGATTTGATTATTAATTTATTTTGGAATTAAATTACTTATCAAAATTATTCATTCTCCCACATTGGTTGGGAAATGAAGTTTAAGGGTTCATTTCCCTATAAATACCAAAGTTTGGGTATTTGGGAAAGAACAACCTTGAGTGGAATTAAAAGGCAACTCTTGATTTGAGTAAACCTTGATTCGTAAAACTCATAGTTTATTGGTCCGGGTCTCGACTAACCTTCGAGACTTAGGACGCTCGGGTCAGGTTCGAGGGTACGATCCCGTTGGAGACCTCGTTTTTTTGGGGTTCAAGTAAGAGCTCATAGTAGAGCGAAGCACGCGTCAAAGGTATAATCTTTTATCCTTAATTATGTTTTAATTATGTTTTGCTTGTTAATTGCATTTGTTATGGGGGCGGGTCTTTGCGGGTTTCTTTCTGCGTAGTGAGGGTCACTACGAAACCCAACACGACATATAAGTCTAGGAATGCGATTTTACTCCCACTGACCTTCTTGTAAACACAAGACTCATCTGGATTCTTGACAAAGCCAAACTTACTGATTGCTTCATCAATTCGCAGATTCCAACTCCCGCTAGCCTACTTTAATCCATAAATGGATTTATTAAGGCTTGCATACCTTCCCAGCAATATTTGGATTTAAAAAACCTATGGGCTATGTTATGTACATAGTTTCTTCCAATATCCCATTAAGGAAGGCGGTTTTGACATCCATTTGCCATATTTCATAATCGTAATATGCAACAATTGATAGGATGATCCGGACAGACTTAAGCATAGCGACTAGTGAAAAGGTTTCAACATAATCAACGCTATGAATTTTCCTATAACCTTTTGCCACTAATCTAGCTTTGTATACATATACATTTCCATCTCCGTTGGTTTTTAACTTGAAAATCCATTTGCCACTGATAGGTGTATATCCTTCGGGCAAATCAACCAAGTCCCAAACTTGATTTTCAAACATGGAGTCCATCTCGGATTTCATGGCCTCTAGCCATTTAACTGAGTTGGGACTCATCAGAGCTTGCATATATGTCGCTGGCTCATCATCATCCACAACAAGGATATATTAATTCTTGGTTGAGATCTTGGCCTTTGCAACCTACGCAGGGTGATAGGTTGAGCATTAACATTATCGGTTTGACTCAGACTTTTATCAACAGGTGCTTCCAAAGCCCTTTGATAGTCAAATTCCTTTTATTGCTCATCCTCTCGAACCTCATCAAGTTCGATTTTCCTCCCACTTGTCATTTTGGAAAGGTGCTCCTTTTCCCAAAAGACACCATCTCGAGTAACAGATACTTTATTCTCAGATTGATTGTAGAAGTAATACCCCTTTGTTTCTTTTGGATACCCCACAAAGAAACATTTGTTAGATTTTGGTGGAAACTTGTCAAACATGAGTCTCTTGGTATATGCTTCGCAACCCCAAATCTTAAGAAAAGATAACCGCAGAGGTCTCTTCGTCTGTAATTCATATGGAGTCTTTTTGACAGCTTTTCACGGAGCGCGGTTTAGTGTTAGTGTCGCAGTTTCAAGTGCATGTCCCCAAAAAGAAATAAGAAGATCGGTAAGACCCATCATGGATCGAACCATGTCTAACACAGTTCGGTTCCTCCTCTCAGACATTCCGTTCCATTGTGGAGTTCTGGGAGGCGTCAATTATGAGAGAATACCATGTTCTTTTAGATGATCGTTGAGTTTGTAGCTCAAATACTCGCCTCCTCAATCTGATCGAAGGGCTTTGATTTTCTTGCCAAGCTGATTTTCCACTTCACTCTAAAATTCTTTAAACTTTTCAAATGATACAAATTTGTGCGACATTAGGTAGACATATACATATCTACTATACTCGTTTGTGAAAGTGATGAAATGGCGATAACCAGTCCTTACGATCATGATCATTCGTCCACATACATCCGTGTGTATGAGACTTAATAAGTCATTTGCCCTTTCTCCCAACTTGGAGAAGGGTTGCTTTATCATCTTACCAAGTAAACATCCTTCGTAGTTTTTAAATGACTCTAAGTCAAATGAATCAAGAATGCCTTCGTTAAAAAGTTTCTTGATGTGTTAGGCGTTTATATGGCCTAGACGACAATGCCATAAGTAAGTTGAATTCGACCTATGGTCTTAACCCTTTTGGCGGTATTATCAACATTATAAACCGGTTTGTCTAAAGAAAGCACATTTGTAAATGTGTAATACCATAAACATATAATCAAGACATCCAAACAACCATTGTTATTGTCTTGAGATCAAAAAATACTTGGGGTCCAACGCCATACATCAAGATATGTTCAATGATAACCAAACAAATTATAAAACAAACGTAGTTCTATTACAAGCCAAAAGAAAAACATTGTGCCTACAAACTCAACGGAAAGATCATTTACATCGTCCGGTTGTAGCCGCACATTCACTTGTAAAGCCTCTCACATGATCCCTGAAACAAGAATATGAAGTGAGTCATATATGGTATCTAATACCTATGAATTGCATATTCCCAAGTGTTAGGTTATAATGAACATACTTGAGGTGGACGGAGCATTTCCCCTTTTAATCATCTTCTCGAAAGATCTTGCATTCTCTTTTGTAGTGGCCTTGTCCACTACAATAGGAGCATCGCATCTTCTCCTTCTTGAACTCTTTCTTCTTTATTGTCAAGGACATCTTGCTAGCCCCATAGGAGTCGGCCTTGCGGAGCACCTCCACCACCTCACTCAATGAGTGTGACTCCTTCCCGGCCACCTTATGCATCCTAAATGCATCGTAGCCCGAGTGGAGCGAGCTAAAAAAGATATAACCCGCCATCTCATCTTCTATCCGGATTCCAAAAATCTTCATGTGCTTAAAGTGCCTAGTCATTCTAAGCACATGAGGTTGGAGGGGCATATCGGGTCTAAGTTTGGTATTGTAGACCTTAGACCAAACTCAATACCTTTTCTTGACTCCAGAGGTTTAATTTTTATGTTCGTAAATGACCTAGTAAAGTTATAAACATTCAAATCTTGAGATTTGGATCTTAAGTTGTCAAGTCCTTAAGGCTATTAAGGAGTATGTCTGGAAAGTATGAGGTAAACCTCCTTTTCCAATCCTCCGAGAGGGAATTCCTCATCAAGTTTAGGACCTTGTCACAATCTGAGGACCAAGTAGCATGAGTCTCATCACTCATAAGCCCTTAGAGTAAAATCTTGGAATGGGAGTGTCCAAGATGTATTCCATGGAACTATTCCGTAGAGTCTTTCGGAGCTCCACCTCCCACTACTTAAAGTTCACCAAGTTTAAGCTGAAAGCCAACTTGTCAGGGAGTTCCGGGCACATGTTATTGTTTTTAATAGCAGACATTTTACTACAAATGAAAAGAATTTCTATGAATAACCATTCATAAGTTTGAAATTTAAAGCATACATGCAAATTTTCAATCTTATTTAGCGTTATCTAGACACTTAAAGTTTGTCCCATTTAGGCGAGAATAAAACGATTCCAAGATCCCAAAAATTAATAAGAGATTAAGCATGGTTTGGCTTGTCTTAACACTTTTTAGTTTAAGGTAAGAAATCTAATTTCTAATAGCTCTAAGCTATTCTTGGTTTGATAAATCGTTGCATCTAATGCTTTCTTGACGATCATGTCTTTTTACCACAACATCTAAGGATTTCTTATCGAAATCGTTGACTTTAACCAAAACTAACGTGTGTGCCTAATATACCTTACATTCCTATGAAAGTTGTAATTCCTTGCTTTGGCATAGCCCATTACCTACTTTCGAAGTTTTAGTAAGTGTCATAGGGTTTCTATGTTGGTTTGATTTTAGCTCAATTTTCTTTGGGACATAGGGTTTCTATGTTGGTTTGATTTTAGTGAACTTAACTAATCATTCAACACAAGAAATCCTAACACATGCATCTAATATCAAGATATATATAAACAATATAAACGATATGTATAAATGCATAGTGAACTAGCATGACCCCTTGAATTATTCTTGAAGCATCCAATCTTCAATCTTTATGGGCATCTTAGCATCTTTAGGCTCCATTTTCAAAGATACACCATCTTTAGACTTCACCATCAAGAATGCTAGAACTAGTGACTAGGAGTAACCTAAATGAGCTTAGTACAAATGGCACGCAGTCCGTATAGTATTTAGATTTACAAAAACAAATAACGGAACGTAGTCCGTATTTTGTCCTAGTCAGGTGATACTAGTCACTTTTTATAAAAACTTGTATAAGAAAATTTAAAATATTCCATTCACCCATTCACTTCTAAAGTGAATGGCCCCATGCAATTTTTACAAACAATACGACCAATAATACATGAGTTGCATCAAACAAGCGCGCACTAGTTACTAACTTAGGTCGTTAATCCGATTAACATACCTAATCAAAACTAGTCAAGCGTTTACCCAATTATGTAAACTAATGCAATAATAAGTGTTTCGGGGTTTTTAGAGTCCCTCGGGAGAGTTACAATTCCGGGAATAAGCGCCGACCGTCTGTACCTGCCAAACCATGAAACTTTGGTTGGGTGGAGTTCCGCCTCTAACGATCAAGTTAGAACGTCTCCGGATGTATAAATGTGCGAAAAGTAAATGGATTTTCTCTCTGATATAGAGAGAATTCTGCAATTAATATTGCTCGGTTTTTGTGTTGGTATTTATGAATGTGTAATAAATGAGGATTTTCTTCTATTAATAGTTAAAGAGGATCAGTTCCCCTATTAGGGTTATAGTGCCACGTGTCAGCATCCGATTGGATCCCATTGGGCCTCTCTGGGGATGACACGTGTTAGCATGCCATTGGGCCATGTGGCATAGGGTAATTTTACCCCAATCATTTACCCCTTTTAGGTGTGACGTGGCTTGCCACGTGGCAGCTATGACAGGTGTCACATTCTGGGAAGGTGAGAGTTCGTCTCCTTCCCTCCATTTTTTTTTTAATTCAAATTTTTGTTTTTTTGAATTCGAATTTCGTATTTGAGAGTGAGGGGGAGGTGACCGTTCGCCTTCTGCCTCTTTATATAAATAGGAACCCCTACCTTCATTTGCAACACTTTGCAAATTTTCACAAACTTCTTGAGAGAAAAAGCTCTGATACCGGCTGCCTTTGCATTTAACCATTTCCTTTCTTCACACTCATCCGGTCACCGTCTAAGTGCTCTCTGCTCAATTCTCTCAGGTATCGCCTGACTTTAGTAAATTTTCTTTTCTTGCTTTCAATAGACCCACAGGCGGTCTTTTATCGTCTGGGGCATCTTCAAGCCATTTTCTTAAAAAACGACTGACCACCCGTTTATTTTCTTTAGCATTCAAAACACACACATCCGGTCTCTACCGCCTGTGGTATCTTCAAGCCATATTTTGGAAGAACGGTTGGGTCTTCTGCAAGTTTCAATTGCTCTTCAAAGGGGTACGTCCGAGCAGTGTCTGGGGTATCTCCAAGCAACAATTCAGAGTTCCATCTACTAGCTTAAAGGAGTCAACCGCCTTCCAAGTTTTTTCACAACTTCAAGGTACCGTCTCTACCCCTTGCAACTTTTTTGAGTTTTTTCCGGTTGTATAGGTTGTTAGAGAATAATGGACTCACCCAACACACACACGACACGGTCTAGGGCAGTTGTCAACCGGTCACCGGACACGGCTGAATCTATGACTTGGGATGCCGTCTGGGGTGTTTGGACCACCCTTACTCTTCTGCGAATCCGACCGTCTCTGTTCATGTGCAGGACAGAATGGCTCGGACTAGGTGGACGGATGTAGACCCCGAGTACCAGTCAGGTGATTCAGCCGAAACTCCGATTGAGATCTTACACATGAACTGAGATGAGATCTTGAAGGAGATCCGAGAGCTCAGACGGTGAAGAGACCGTCCAACAGTCCAACTCCACTGAGTCAACAATGGAGCCGGATGCCCCTCAAGAGGACGAGGAGGCATACAATTAACCTTCAATAAATAATCCAACGGAGGCGCACATGAGCACTCGGGACGTGGTCACCTTAAACGTAACCCTTCCGGCATTTTTGGAGAAGCGCCCGGTAGGGGCCGGATGGGAGATTGTTGTGCCGCTTGTGGAGGCATCCGTCGTCTGGGATGACGACTTGGATCATGCTGATGATTACTTCGGCCGCTACGAGGCGGCATTCAAAGCCGTCCTCCGGTTCCCACTCCACAACACCATAAAGGCCATTCTAAGGGGTTATGACCTTGGCGTTTGGCAGCTCACACCCAACTCATGGTTGAATATTCTTGTGTATATCTCCGCTTGCGAAATGCAGGACATAACGCCTAGCTGGGAGGCGTTTGCACATATGCATTACCTCAGCCGTGCCCCAGGCGGCTGGAATGCGTGGTATACACTGACCACGCATCCAGAGTATATGATGACGCTAGAAAAACCGTCTAAGTGGAGCAGATGGAAGAGCAAATTTTACACGGTCTTTTTCCCTTCTCCGCAACAGAACCACCGGCTGCGTCGCTACATTAAACACCCGGCTCTCCTGGGAAACAATTGTGCCCTCCCAAAAATACCGGAGAGGGCCTGGGATCAAATAATGGAGACGGGTCTTTCCAAAAAGACCACCCTGCCTCTGGATGATGGGACACAAGTCATTGTCCTCAAATACTAGGTCCCTCATCCGGATTAGTTTAAAGACGAGGCGTTCCTTTCCGCCTGCGGTCTTAGCACTTTCTGGAGCAAACATACGTTGATTGCTAACCGGCATCTTATGCCGCCTGTATGATGTTTGAATGATTTCTAATTTTTATTTTTCTTCTTTGTAGAGAAAGGGCTTGAAATGATTCCTCCAGAGAAGACTCCTGCTAAGTCAGCCGCTATGATTAGGAAGGAACAACTCGAGAAAAAGAAGGCCCAACTGGCGGCCAAAGACGATGGGGTAAGCACCGGTTGATCTTTGTACCGTCTATTTGATTTGTAGCTCGTTTTGATGCTAACCGGTTGTGTTGTTTTCTTTTGTAGACGGGGAGTAAGAACGTTCCTCGTTTCCTAAGGCAAATGCTGAAGAGGCCGGGAGAGGATCCCTCGCAACCTTCTTCACAAAGGCGCAGGGTCCCGGCTGCCCCTGCCCCTGCCTTTGCCGAAAGACCGCCGGCTTCTGAGAGGCCTACTTCAGCAGGAGAAAGTCTGCAAGATCTAGGGTTGAGTTCAGGGCCGGCTTAGGCCAGAACTGGGGAGCCTGAGGTTCCCTCAAGCCAGGTGCTTGCTGTAGCATACGATTCCAATGCGGCTGGTGGTGATGTTACCCCTCAGCCTGAAAATCAAGGTAGTGCTCTCGCCTTTGATCCGCCGTTGCCGCTTGGGCCTGTTTGAGTCAAGTCCCAAGCTACCCAGTCAAGGGATTCTTCAGGCAGCCGACATAATATAGGTGCTGCATATGCTCAGTACTTAACAAATAAATATCATAATGCAGACAGTGGCGTCACAAGGATTTTCGAAGTGTGGGTTCGAAACTTCGAAAATTTGAAATCGTAATTAACAAAGGAATAAAAATATAATAATTAAATATTTAGTACATAAATAAGTTCAAACTATGGATTACAAATAGATTACACATAGAAAAAAAAAAGACTACAGAAGCATTCTTCGAGTCTTCATACTTTGGAAGCGTTCCAATACATCATCATCACTAACTCTTGAAAATAAATCTCTCTCAAGAAAAGTGACTAAATTATCATTCAATAGTTGATCACCCATACTATTTCGCAACTTATTTTTTATGTATGTCATTGATGAAAACACTCGTTCCACGCTTGCAGTTGCAACCGGAAGGATCAATGCTAGTCTTATAAGCAAGTAAACTAAGTTGTAAGTAGTATGGTTATTTATTTCAACAAGCATCATAGAAAGCTCATGAATGCCCTTCAAGTCTCCAAACCTTGCATATTGGCGCACCTCATTAATATAAAATTGAAGCTCATGACGAAGTGCAGTCATCGTCATATCATTAGTTGGAAACTCTTTGGGATACAACTCAGCAAGTCTCAAGAACTTTTGCATATCAAATCCCGCAAATGAATTGATCGGGTTTAAGCATGACACACAAATAAGTAACTCCATATTTTCTTCATCAAATCTACTATTGAGCTCTTGGAGTTGTAAATCAATGACACTTATAAACATTTCTACCCGAAATCGATGAAGATTTAAAACTTTGGCAAAGAAGCGTCTTGACCTTCCACGAGGAACATACATATCATCCATAAGAGGAACTTCTACATCATGTTTAACACAAAAACAAACCACAAGATGTAAAAAGTCTTCCCACCCATGGTCCCTCATTTGTTGTAATCCCTCCTTAGCCAATTTAACATATGTCATGGCATTACCAATATCTTGGTCCCCCTTTTGCAGAGCTTGACACAATTTATCAGTAATCCCAAATATTTCGGACATCAAATGTATCATAAATACAAGTTCAAATGATTCAAATGTAGACATGACAGTGATAGCCTTCACGCGATCATCCTTATAAATCTTTTTTTATCCAATCTTCTCAAGAACTTTAACAATAGTAGCATACAATGCGGTAACATTTGAAACAGTTTTGTAATGTGATCCCCACCTAGTATCACCAGGCCTACCTAAGCCATGTTCTTGGTTTAAACCTTGCCCACTTTCAATTTCTCCTAGTTCTAATGCTTGTAGAATATGATGAGATTGTATTTCTCTAATCATTTCCTTTCTCTTACAAGAAACACCAATAATATTAAACAAAATAGCAAGTTGATCAAACAACCAAATACAATCATCATTATCCTTCGCAACAACAACAAGGGTTAATTGAAGTTGGTGAGCAAAACAATGAATATAATAGGCTTGTTTTGTTTCATTCATGATCAAAGTCTTAAGGCCATTTATCTTCCCCCTCATATTACTAGCACCGTCATAACCTTGTCCACGAACTCTAGACAAACTCAATGAATATTCCATAAGCAAAGACTCAATTGCACTCTTTAGTGACAAAGCAGTAGTATCCTTAACATGTACAATTCCAAGAAACCTCTCATTTATCTTCCCTTTATTATTGACATAACGCAAGCAAAGAGCCATTTGTTCCTTTTGAGATACATCACTAGATTCATCAGCCAGTATTCCAAAATAGTCATCCCCAATATCATCAATAAGAAGTCTAGTGGTTTCTTTGGCACAACAATTAATAAGTTCTTTTTGAATTAGAGGACTAGTCATTCGATTATTTCCCGGGGCATTACCTAGAACAACCTTTGATACCTCACTATTATTTTCTGAAAACCATGTTAAGAGTGCAAGAAAATTACCCCTATTCCAAGATTCTTCACTTTCATTACGCCCACGACAAGCTAAACCTTGATTTAAAAGAAATCTAATACATTTCAATGAATAAGTCAAGGGAGATTTGTATTGTATTTTAGCTTCCTTAGAATAAGTCCAAAGAGATTCAGCAACTGATGTCTTTGGGTTGATAAACATACTATAGTTCTCATTAGCCTGATTATGGAAACTACCAAGACCACCCACATGAACATCAAATCTACCAGTCTTATTTCATCCTCTAAATCCCCCTTTAATAAAGGAATCATTAAACAACCAAAGAATAATCAACTTTATCATTGAACAAATAGCACACAAAACAAAAAGCCGCATCTTTCTCAACACTATATTCAAGCCACTCATATTTATCAAACCAAGTAACAATAAAACGGCGCATACCTCTAACTTTTCTTTGAGGAAAATTATGTGTGCGTGGATCACAACGTTTCTTTGTTATATAGCCTCTCCTTACGGCATCTCGATCATTAGGAGGATACTCCATAATTGGAATTCTTTTTCCAAGGTCATGTGGAAGAAGATCAACATCATAAATGCGAGTATCATCCGAGTCAGCAGCAGAATTTGGAACACTTGGACCTGTGTTCTTAGGAGGTGGAATTGTTGCAGCAATAGGAACCTCATCATCATTAGGTGACACATGTTCTTCTATTGGAGGATCCCTTGAACTAGGTGAAGAACAAGTTGAAGAATTTTGTGACTTCCCAGCACGTTTCCAAAATGACTCTAAACTCATGGTATATACTGCTGGTCTGCTACACACACATGATAAATGCAGAATGAAATCAATGAATGAATGATAAATCTAGAAGGCTAATTAAAACTATTGTAATTAAAGCTTACAGTCAATTAGTAAATGAAATCTAGAAGGAAGAAAACGAAAAAGCATATGAAATTATGAAAACCAGAAGGCAGAAAACGAAATACGGAAATAGCATATGAAATTCAACAATGTGACCAAAAAAAATCACCAAATTGAGAACTTGAGAAGTAAATTAGAAAATTAAAACCAAACTTCAGAAATTTACAAAAATCCCCAATTCGTAATGTATATTAGCAATTTAGCATATGAATTTCAAGTATTCAACGATTTAGCAAAAAAAATCCCCAAATTGAGAAGTAAATTACATTTGCAAAAAAAATCCCCAAATTCACTTACCTACATACACGGTGGGTGGTGGGTATGCTGCCCTGCTGGCTGCTTTGCAGTGGCGTCACCAGGCCGTGCTGCCGTTTTCTGCTTCTCCGGGAACTCGGGAAGAGAAGGAGGAAGAACGGGAAGAGAAGGAGGAAGAAGTTAGGGTTTTGCAATTTGGGGGAATGAGGAAGAGGAAAGCTGGGAACTTGGGAAGGTAAGCTCAGGAAAATGAGGAAAGAAAAAAAAAAAGTGTGAGTTACGGGTTTTGAACCTGATAAGTGTCATTTATGACACATATTAGGGCGTTTTTCTCCCTTAGTTTAGGTTTATTTCGGTGTTTCTTTGTTATTTATATTCCTTTTAGTCTTGTTTTAGTTATATTTTTCCTAGTTTATGGTTTTAGGCCTTAGTTGTGAATAATATGCTTTTTTGCTCAGCTTCTAGCTTGATTTGCATGTTTTTTTATGTGTTCTTTCACTCTTTTCTCTCTTGGTCTATTTGTGTAGGTGCTTGACGCTTTCTTTGATGCTTATGACATGAGAAAAGGCAATAAAGTGCAATAGAAGAAGGTTGAAGCTAAGAAAGAAGCTAAGAAGCTTGAGACAAGAAAGCTTGAAGCTCGTAGAAGGCCTTAAACCGAGTCTTGTTCACTCTTTCAGCCATACCTTTTGATCTACACATCGGATTGAGGCGTTTCAAATTGCGTTGGAAACAAGACTTGAAGTTCTTTCTAATGGTATGTCGCCCACCCTAAGAGGCTTCCTAGAAAAGAAGTTATGGCCGTTTGAATCTGCATAACGCTGCCAGGCTCCGCGGGCGCGGCCCATGGTGCCGCTGGTGCGGCTATCTGTGCCGCGGGTGCGGCCCTTTGCTTTCCCCAACTTTGCAATTATCTGGAGATGCCTTGCCAACGGTAGGTTGCACACCCCAAGAGGCTTCCTAGAACAGATGTTATGGCCGTTTGAATCTGCAAAACGCTGCCAGGCTCCGCGGGCGCGACCCATGGTGCCGCGGGCGCGGCTATCTGTGCCGCGGGTGCGGCTATTTCTGCCGCGGGCGCGACCCTCTGCTTTCCCCAACTTTGTAATATTCTGGAGATGCCTTGCCGCGGGCGCGACTATGGGTACCGCGGGCGCGGACATGCCCGCCGCGGGCGCGGGGTTCTGGGTCTTTTACGAGCTTAACATTTAGATTTCTTTCTTTCTCTTCTTGTAATATAAATAGAGTACTTCTTAGACTTCCTAAGGGGGGGAGTGTTTGGGGTCTTCTCTCCTCCTTGAGGGGATGAAACCCCTGTGCTTTCTCCATCATTTCACCACTTAGATTAGGGCTTAGATTTAGTTTTAATCTTTGTTTTGTAATTTAGTTTAAGAGTAGTTTAGAGAGAGAAAGTGAAGAGCTTCAATGGTGGATTGAGGAGGTTGAAGATGCAAATTGTGACATTGTTTTGGATTCCTTTTCAATACTTCAATGAGCATTCTAAACTCTATCTGAATTTTATTGCTTTCTTTACTTATTGCTTTCTTTGGTTTATTGAATGTTTAGAGTAGTAGATTATTTCAATAGTTCCTCTTTGTTGCTTTTCCCTTGTTCTTCATTGTTCTTGTTCTTAGTTTCTTCATTGTTTTTCTTTATTGGTTAATGTTAGTTGTTCATTTTAGTTTAGTTTGTGTTAGTTTCATTGTCATTTTGATTTAGTCATGTTAGTTTAGTTTCCTTGCTAGGGTTAGGGATGATTGTTGATTAATGTGCAAAATGAACACTTTATTGATGGTTTGATGGGGATAGTTGGTGTATTGAACTAAGAATGAAGGGCCTAATGCTTGGTGTCTTTTTAGCCGATCGATATCATGATTTAATCGCTATTATGCTAGTTGTGCGAGAGTGAGCTAGTTTAATAGAAGAATTTCGTTGCTTGGTTGACCACGACCTCATAGGCGGGGTTGAGAGTCTAATGGCCTAGTGTGTGCGAGAGTGACCTAGGTTGTTAGGCAATTCTCCAATTTCATCTACTTGACCGATTAGATAATCAATAGTGTTTGTTTGCGTTTGATTAGTGCTAGTATATCGGTGTGTATGGTTATTTCGTCATGATTTGGAAGTCCTCATTGAGGTGTGTTAATGCTTGCTTTCACTTTGGCTAATTGAATGCATGATTTAATTGCTACTCTATTTAGTTGCTTGGAAAAGAGTTATTTAGGTAGAAGAGAACCCCTTGAGTTGATCACGATGCTTGATTGTGTAGCGTGCTCGAGAGAGACCTAGATGATTAAGATTTGCCCCTTGCAAGTTATTGATAATGTCCATGTTCATTGCTATGCTTGTGCTTGTCACATTGATTGCCTTGATTCCCCTTCCCTACTGATTTTACCTCTTAGTTTCTCATTCCTTAGTTAGTTAGTTTTCCTCTTTATTTTTATCTACTCCCCATATCTTCTTGACCTAGCTTAGTTGGTGGTAGTGTGATGATAATTTAGCCGTCTCTGCGGATCGACCCTTACCATTAGACTTGTCTAGTGTAGGTTTAGGTATAAAAATATTGTTTGGTAGAGGGACAGTTAGTCCAACGACCTAACCAGTTCCGCTCTCACCAGAACCCACAAACTGTTGTGTGATGGGAGGTAAAAATAACCACTGGGCTAAAGATTTACTTGTGGCCATATATTACACAAATATTCTATTTAAACCTATTTCTATTTTTTTTTAAATAAAAAAGTTTTTAATTTTTTTCAAAAAATCAGTGGGTTCAATGAACCCACTTGAAACCACCCTAGTTCCGCCACTGGATGCAGATGCCTCTTCTCGTTGGTCGGATCTGCATAACTATGCCAAGAGAATGCTGAGGACCCTTAACCGATCTGAAATGGAGGTGGTACCGGGTGTCACCCAGGTCAACATTGAACGCATCAACTCACTGCTGGCTGAGGTAATTCACCGGTTGTGGTGCTTTTGTGCAATTTTGTTCATTGGCGGTTGTAGCATAACTGAGAAGCCAACTTCTTTCCGGTTGACTTTGTAGGTGATGTTGAGGGTTGATGGGATGAAGGTCCCCTTGCGGAAAAAGCAAGAGGAGGTAAGGGCTGCTGAAAGCCGGGAGATGAAACTAAAAGCCGGGAGATGAAACAGGAGGAGCTATTCAAGGAGCTCACGGCTGCTGATGATACATCCAACAAAAAAGCAGTCGACTTTGAACTCCAACTCAACAAACTTTAGGCTGACGTCAAAGCCTTGGGGGAGGCTGACAAGGAGAACACCGAGCTTGAAGGCGGAGGTCAACCGGCTGAAAAATGAGTTGGCCCAGACCCAAGCGGAGCACAAGGACAAGTTGGCGACTAAACAGGATCGGCTGGTCACCGAGAACGAGCGCGACAGCGATGAGCGCATGAAGATGGCCTGGTCCATGATCCATCCGGACACCGACTATGCCTTCTTCGACTTGAGTTACAAATACGGTACTGAAGTATTTGACGCTCAAGTTCTCGGGACCGAGAAGTCGGCTCCCTTTGAAGAATAGCAGACTCAAGAAGCCCCTTCTACCGACCAGGGTCAACCGTCACAATAGCAGCAACAGTAGCAGTAGCTCAATCTATTATAAGCATCTTGTCTACATCCGGCTTGCGTGCCGTGTATTTTCTATATCTTTCACTAGACATGGGTCCGACTGACATTTTTAACTATATATATATATGCCGACTGTGTCGATTTTGCCTTGATATTATTGCTTCAATATTTTGCAATTTTTGCCTCGTGAAAAAAACTGCCTTTTTTTTTGTAATTTGAATTGACACATGCGGTATGCCGGATGCATTGGCTAAGTAGGCAGCCATGTATACAAGCATCCGGACTAATAAATAGGCGGTTCTTGACCATTTTTAAAATAGAATTATTCCAAGTTGGATCTGCTGGCGGTGCCGGCTAAACCCAACCTAGATTACTCATTTAACCGTTTGTAGATTACCATTTGGGTATTTGGCAGTGCCATTAATTGGTATGCAGGGAGCCTGTTGCCGAACGTATGCATTTTAACCAATTGCGGATTAAATTAGAAGGATTTGACGTTGTTTATGGAATTTGTATCCGATTGTAGTGTTTTTTGGAAAAAGCCGGCTACAGACCAAGATTTAATTTATCGTCTGTATTGCCTTGAGGCAATGATGGTTGTATCTTAATTTTGATGGATCATTCGAACCACCATGAGTTATCTTTAACCTAGATGGTCGGTTAAAGCCGTTTGAGTTATGACCTATAGAATAATGTACCACCCGGAAGGGAGATGTTCTCTTCGACGAATTCACCCAAATGGGCGTTGCCGGATGCCTGCTCATGTTAGAGCAGACAGTTTATAATATGTTCGGCCATTTGCCTTGTCAATAGCTAAGTTTGATACTTAGCCTTCTACTAAGTTAGAGCAAACGGTTGCCCGGTAGTGCATTACACAGGCGGGACTTGGTAGTTGCCCGGTTGTGCATTGCACAGATGGGACTTAATACAAAAGATAATAAAAATAAAGTCCTTAGAAGTAGTACTTTTTCAAGTTATCTACATTCTAGGTTCTGGCTAGTTGCCTGCCGTCTGGAGTTTCCAAGTGGTAGGTACCGCCTCTAACCTCTTCAAAAATCCGGTAGGGGCCCTCCCAATTAGGAGTTAGCTTCTGATAAGTGGCATTTATGCCACTATTTAGATCCTCTAATTGCGGTATTTTTCTACGTTTGTCCCTTGTTTGTACCCCTTTTGCTCCGTTTCTCCCTTTATTATATTTTTGTGCTTTTTCTCGTGTTTTGTAGGCTTTTGGAGTTGATTTTAATAGAATAAAGAGCTTGGAGAATTGAAGTTCATTTGAAGAACTACAAAGGAAGTTAAGGAGCAAGCAAGCAAGGCCATACGGACAGCGCGGGTCGTGCTTTCAGAATGGCGCGGGCGCGCCAAACCAAGCGCGGGCGTGCCTAACATTGGGGTTGAAAATATTGAAGGAGGCAGAATGTAGGCGCGATTTGGGCGCGGCTTAGGCGCGGGCGCGCCTAAGATAGGCGCGGGCGCTCCTAAGATAGGCGCGGGCGCTCAAGGGCCTGAACTCCGAAACTAACCTTTGTTCACTCTTTTAGCCATAACTTTTTATCTACAAATTGGATTGAGGTGATTCAAATTGCATTGAAAACTAGACTTGAAGTTCTTTCCAAAGGTAGGTCGCACGCCCCCAGAAGCCTCCTAGAACAGAAGTTATTGCCGTTTGAAAAAGAATGTTGCTGTCAGGCCAATCCCAGTGCGCGGCCGCGCAGGCCTCTATCGCGGGCGCGCACGAGCAGCTGCGGGTCTTTTAAATGCTTCTTCCTCTCCTCTTTTTGGCCAAGTTTTTGGGGGTGGGTTTCTTGGGGGTTTTCTCTCTCCTCTTTGAGGGGTTAAACCCTAACATCTCTCCATCAATCTTCACATAAATTAGGCTTAGATTTAGTTTTAATCTTTGTTTTTATACTTTGCAATGTAGATTAAGAGTAATTTAGGGTATTTTAGAGAGAGAAAGTGAAGAGCTTCAATGGTGGATTGAAGAAGATGAAGATGCAAAGTGACATTGTTTTGGATTCCTTTTCAATACTTCAATGAGCATTCTAAACTCTATCTCATTTATTGTTCTTTCTTAATTTCTTGCTTGATTAGAGTAGTTGTTTAGTTTAATTGCTTCTCTTTGTTCTTCTTGTTGGGTTTTGTGTTAGTTGTTCATGATTAGTGAGTAATTCCCTTTACTAAGGGATTGGTGATAGCATGTGGTGAATCTTGAATGTATTAGGCTAGACAAATGTTGGTTATATGTGATTAAATATACCTTGTAACCATGTTTTACTAATTACTCCATGTGAATGGCCAATCATGTGTTGTAATTGGGTGGATTGAACTAAGTTATGACGATAGTGTAACTTAGGGATATCCATTAGGTGATCGATTCTATGCAAAAAACCTTAACTTTCACAGCTTATGACGATAGTATGAGCATGTGTTAAGTTGGGAAAGCCTTTGACCCCGATAGGTGGTTAGATGGTATTGTTGGTATTGCCTTATATGAGATATTTGGTTTGCATGTAAACTCATTTCCATTGCCTAACTTTATTGAAGATCATTGTCATGTTTGACCCTCTCCCTTGGTGTTAGTTTAACTTAATATAAATCTCATTTTTGTTTATTGTTCTATCCATCCTATCTCTTTGACCTAGCTTAATTGGTGGTGGTGTTGATAGTGTTTATGTCGTCTCCGTGGTTCGACCCTCTACTTACCACTAAACTTGTTTAGTGTAGGTGTAGGTTTATAAATATTGTTTGGTTGAGGGTAGTTAGTACAACGACCTAATTATCCTTCACCAAAATGGCGCCGTTGCCGGGGACGGCTTCCATTATTGTTGTATTACCTTATTGAGTCTAGGTCTTTGCGAATATTTTCTTTTCTTTTTTTTTATTTTTTGTTTAAAAAAAAGAAAAAAAAAAGGGGAAATTCCAAAAATATTTGAGCTTTCTTATTTGGTTGCTATTTGTTTTGCCTCATTGAGTCATGGATCAATTTGTCCAAAATGAAATGTCATGTCCTTCTTTGCCTCAATTTGAATATGAGCCCTTTTGGGTATACTTTAATAGGTTCGAAGACTTCTCTAATTACCTTGGTTGTACTTTAAGGGAGTCTTGTGAGATAATTTATTGGGGTTTGAATGAGTACACTGAGGGGGTGGTTGAAAACAAATTTAATGGTGAATTTCGAGCCACATCTTCGGATGAGGCTTGGGATTTCTATTTGTGGTTTGCTCGGGATAGCAATGAGCAAGATAATTATGATAATTGTCGTGATTTTTCTAACTCTTGCATAAACTCTAATGATGATTCTTATGTTCCCCATGATGATCCCTTGATGCATGATGGCAACCCTTCCCTTTTGTATGCTAATTGTAATGAGATGCATCCCAATGTTGATAATGTTCATGATATTTTTCAATGTTCATCAATTATGTGCATGAATTCCTATGATGCTTCACACACCCAAATTCTCAAATGCATAATTCTTCATCTTCCTTTCCTTTTTCATACACGATTCCTAATGAGTTCCCCTATGTGTCTAATGAGCCTTTTTGTAAGGGTAATTCAGTGGGGAGATCAAAGGAAGAAGAGTGTATGGAGATGCTTAAGGAGTTTATGAGAAAACAAGATGAAGAGAGGAATGAAAGGGAAGCTTGGATTAAAATGATGGAAAGTAAAATTTCCCAACTAGCCTCATCCCAAGAGGATGCCTTTCCTTCTTCTCCCTCCTCCCATTTGAGTGAGCCTAAGGGTAATCATTTGAGTGAGACAACTCATTTGGAATTTGAGAATGTGATTGAGGATGATGATTTTGAAAGTGATGGAGGGATTATGGATGGTGAGATTTTTCATGACTTCGTGGATACCAACCCCTCCACCCAATTTGAGCCTCAAAACTCTTCGCAACCCATTGACGATACAAAATTGATGCAATTAAACATTGATTTGAGGTTGCTTAGAGAAAAGTTTGGTTTAGGTGATGATGAGATACCGATGTTCATTCATGGTGACTTAGGGAATGTTAACAATGATGATCATGCTCTTGTTGAGAGTGAAATATCCCAATTGGTGATTGAGAATACATCGAAAATCTTTGAGGGTATTGAAGATGAGTTGGAAGAGAAAGCTTGTGATTCAATGCTAGGTGGTGTAATTGAGGTGGTGAGTGCGATCCCAATTCAAACCCCTTCAACTTACATCCCTTTTACAAGGAAGTTTAGCAATATTCCTTCTTTTCCCATCTCACTACCATATTTTCTCAAAAATAAACCAATTGAGGAGCCCCTTGCCTCTCTATACCACCATGGCCTTACTTTTGATTTCAATGATGAGCTTTCACCTTCCAAAATGCAACTAAATGAGTTTGTTCCCTTTTTTTCTTTTTCTTATTTTAATTTTTCTTTTGATTCTTTTGATTTTTCTTTTCCCCCTCCCCTCAAACATAGAGTTTCTTTCAACTTTGTGCTTGCTTGTCATATGAGCATCGTATATGCTCTATTTCTTGAAATGTTTTCCGATGCGTATGACAAGCTTTTGCGTTCTTTGTCCGGTTATTTACTAATAAGGTCAATCTTGGACCTTAAACAAGACTTTCTCGGGAAGTAACCCGTGTTTATATTGCTTTTACTTTTCTTTTATATCTTTTAATTTTGTTTTCCTCTTGTTTATCTTTGTATATAGGTACTTGATGTCTATACTTTTGCGCATGACCTTGGACCGAGAACCATAAGAAGTAGCAAACCAAGGAATATTTTTAAATGGAAGTTGAAGCATCAGAGAAGAGCAATTTAATGGAAATGAGGAAAATGACTTAATTTGCGGGTTTCTACACCCACCTAACATTTTGGTTCACTCTTTCCATCTCCTCTCTTTTGTTGCTTTACCCTTTTATTTTCATATGGTTTGAAAGCTAAATGTTTGTGGTTTTGTTGTTTCCTTCTTCCCTTTCTTGGTCTCTTGATTGCTTGATTTACCCCCCATACATACCAAGGTTTATTTTTGACTTTGGTTATTCTATATTTGGATGGCCATGAGTGCCTTATTGACTTGACTTTTGGTATGCATGGCTTGGTCGTTGATCATGCTCTCTTCTAGCGCAATTTGTATATACATTCTCAAGTTGTTCTCGTTTTGTGAATATTTGTTTGTATAGCGTATTTTCCTTTGAAAACAAGGCAAGTTTGCATATGTGTTTTGATCCGTTCTTGTTTTGGTCTTACTACTTTGAACTTGTGTCCTTGAATGTTTTCCTTCCTAATTGGTAATGGTATGCACGGTTTGAGAGTGTTTTGGGTTGAGTTAAACATATTTTAATGCTAAGGTAGCGGTTTTAAGAACTTTGGGATACTTGTAGCCTTAATCCATGGTTGTGGTAAGACGGTGTCGCTCTCCATGGTGGATATGAACCCTTAGGTCGGTAATTGCTATACAAATCCCGTGTGAGGTTTATTTGTTCTAGCCTTCATCAAATTTGTTGAGTGGCATATTTGGATCCTTGGTTATGCATTTTTCAATCCAGAGTTTGACTTCTATCTACCCGAGATCGTGACCGAACCCTTTAAGGGAGGAAATAGGCATTTTTCATTTTCTTATCCTTCTTTTTGTTTTGTTACAAAATTGGTTTTCTTTTAAATTTGCCCCTCTTTCTAACCCTTTGAGCCTATTTCCCTTTCTTGATTTTGAGCCACATTACAAACCGAATGACCTTTTGTTCCCCTAAACCTTTTGTTTATGTGAAGCATGTTGGTTTGAGAATTGTTTTGTGTTGATTTTGAACGCAAATGAGAAAGTTGTAGTTCTTTGGTCAAGCAAGTGAGTAAACTGTGTTTCTATTCAGTGAAATAAGAGAAAATGCTTATGAAAAGCCGTCCTTACTCAAATAAGGTAAGGACCAAAAAAAAAAAAAAAAAAAAAAAAACTTCATATCCCTCGTGTTTGAGCATTGAGGACAATGCTCCGTTCCAGTGTGGGGGAGTCCTGTTTCTTAGTCTTGTTAGTGTGTGTTTATTGAATAAGTGTGGGGGAATACCACCAAATTTTTAAATTTTTTAAAATTTTTCCCACCTTACACCCCAAGCATACCCTTACAACCAATAAAAGACCTTTAGATCCTATAGAGTTTAGTCTTTATCGATGGAGGAAGATAGTTGTCAAGCTTATAGAGAGAGAGTGCATAGCCAAGACGTCGGGATAACCTTCTCACCGTTTTCATTTCTTTATCTTTTTCCGGTTCCTTCGAGGAACCATGAGAAGCCCACCTAATGGTTGACTTGAAGCTAGTGGAGAGAACGCGGCTAGCTAGTTTGGGATGAAAGGTGAATTGTACGGCTCTTAGTTCTCTATGCTTAGCTTAGTCTATGTTTCTTTCAACCCTAAACATCTTGGAACGTGCATACCCTTATTTGTTTAGAAAGTTGTGCATTCATTGGTGCTTGTTTCGTTCCAAAAAGTCCACCAAGAACGTCTTGTTTTTGTGTTTATTTTATTTGTCTATGCATTGCCTTGTTTGTGTTGCTTTATGTGTAGAGTTATGGGTTAAACTCTTTGGAAACCCTTACGAGAGCACACTCGTCCTCAAAGGCGACTTTGAGGTTTAAATGGCTTGTTGTTTACGCTAAAAACAACCGTGATTCCTACGAAAGTGAGTTAGTGTATATTCTTTTTCACCCCTCTCCTTTTAGTGTTATTAGATCCTTTTTCTTTCTTTTTGTTTCTGCTTTTGTTCTTGCTTGAGGACAAGCAAGAGGCAAGTGTGGGGGAATTTGATAAGTGGCATTTATGCCACTATTTAGATCCTCTAATTGCGGTATTTTTCTACGTTTGTCCCTTGTTTGTACCCCTTTTGCTCCGTTTCTCCCTTTATTATGTTTTTGTGCTTTTCCTCGTGTTTTGTAGGATTTTGGAGTTGATTTTAATAGAATAAAGAGCTTGGAGAATTGGAGTTCATTTGAAGAGCTACAAAGGAAGTTAAGGAGCAAGCAAGCAAGGACATACGGACACCGCGGGTCGTGCTTTCAGAATGGCGCGGGCGCGCCAAACCAAGCGCGGGCGTGCCTAACATTGGGGTTGAAAATATTGAAGGAGGCAGAATGTAGGCGCGATTTGGGCGCGGCTTAGGCGCGGGCGCGCCTAAGATAGGCGCGGGCGCTCAAGGGCCTGAACTCCGAAACTAACCTTTGTTCACTCTTTTAGCCATAACTTTTTATCTATAAATTGGATTGAGGTGATTCAAATTGCATTGAAAACTAGACTTGAATTTCTTTCCAAAGGTAGGTCGCACGCCCCCAGAAGCCTCCTAGAACAGAAGTTATTGCCGTTTGAAAAAGAATGTTGCTGTCAGGCCAATCCCAGTGCGCGGCCGCGCAGGCCTCTATCGCGGGCGCGCACGAGCAGCTACGGGTCTTTTAAATGCTTCTTCCTCTCCTCTTTTTGGCCAAGTTTTTGGGGGTGGGTTTCTTGGGGGTTTTATCTCTCCTCTTTGAGGGGTTAAACCCTAACATCTCTCCATCAATCTTCACATAAATTAGGCTTAGATTTAGTTTTAATCTTTGTTTTTATACTTTGCAATGTAGATTAAGAGTAATTTAGGGTATTTTAGAGAGAGAAAGTGAAGAGCTTCAATGGTGGATTGAAGAAGATGAAGATGCAAAGTGACATTGTTTTGGATTCCTTTTCAATACTTCAATGAGCATTCTAAACTCTATCCCATTTATTGTTCTTTCTTAATTTCTTGCTTGATTAGAGTAGTTGTTTAGTTTAATTGCTTCTCTTTGTTCTTCTTGTTGGGTTTTGTGTTAGTTGTTCATGATTAGTGAGTAATTCCCTTTACTAAGGGATTGGTGATAGCATGTGGTGAATCTTGAATGTATTAGGCTAGACAAATGTTGGTTATATGTGATTAAATATACCTTGTAACCATGTTTTACTAATTACTCCATGTGAATGGCCAATCATGTGTTGTAATTGGGTGGATTGAACTAAGTTATGACGATAGTGTAACTTAGGGATATCCATTAGGTGATCGATTCTATGCAAAAACCTTAACTTTCATAGCTTATGACGATAGTATGAGCATGTGTTAAGTTGGGAAAGCCTTTGACCCCGATAGGTGGTTAGATGGTATTGTTGGTATTGCCTTATATGAGATATTTGGTTTGCATGTAAACTCATTTCCATTGCCTAACTTTATTGAAGATCATTGTCATGTTTGACCCTTTCCCTTGGTGTTAGTTTAACTTAATATAAATCTCATTTTTGTTTATTGTTCTATCCATCCTATCTCTTTGACCTAGCTTAATTGGTGGTGGTGTTGATAGTGTTTATGTCGTCTCCGTGGTTCGACCCTCTACTTACCACTAAACTTGTTTAGTGTAGGTGTAGGTTTATAAATATTGTTTGGTTGAGGGTAGTTAGTCCAACGACCTAATTATCCTTCACCAGCTTCCCTTGCTCATTTGCCCTACCGGTGGCCTCCATTTTTCGTAGCACAAAGTCCCCCACTTTCAAGGGTTGTTTGTGTACTCTTTTGTTGTAGGCCCTCGTCATTCTTAGACGGTATATCTCATGGCGCAAGGCAGCATTGCCCCTACGCTCCGAGAGTGAATCCAAAGATAGACGTGTTGGGTTTCGTAGCGTCCAACGCTACGCGAAATAGAAATCCGCCTAAGACCAACCCTGATAATTAAAGCAATAAAGCAGGCGTAAACATAATTAACAATAATTAAGAAAAGGGATAAAGAAGTAATACCCATGAAGCGTGCTTCACTCGCAAACCGAGCTCTTAATTTGAAGCTATTAAGCCTCACAAGCGTGACAACCTCCAACGGCTCGTACCCACGACCCGACCCGAACGATCTTCGCCTCGAGGGTTAGTCGAGACTTGACCAAGTATAAAACTATAATTTTACGAACTTAAAGGTTTTCTCAATAATAAGAGATGCCTATTTGAGTTCCACCCAAATGCCCAATAATGGGGTATTTATAGGGAATGGCAACTTGCATCCCCATTTCATGATCAATGTGGGATAGTTTCATTTTTCACCAATTTATTTAATTCCAATATAAATTATAAAACAATGCAATTACAAATCAACAAGTGGCATGAGGAGAGGAAAGGTTAGGTGAGGACCATAACCATAGGGGGGACCATTACAAATCAAGCATTGTTCCCCACCTCTCACAAACCGGCATCAAGCATAGTTGGGCTGGCAGCCAGCTAGCACACCAGCACGCACCAGCAAGCACAGCTAGCACGCACAGCCAGCATGCCTAGCACATGCGTGCCGCTAGCGAGCCACGCATGCTGCTGGCTGCTGGGAGCTGGGCGATGCCTGGCATGGTGCTTGCTCCTGCCACACGCAACGCAAAACATGCTTGCTTGTTGGTGCGTGGCGATAAGCCTAGGCACCAAGACGCTGCTACTGCTGGGTGAGGCTCCAAGCTCGCTGTGCTTGGTGCTGCCATGCGAAGGCATGCACGCAAGCACGTAGCTATGCGAAGGCATGCACTCACACGCACACACACACAACGCCTAGTGCTAGTGATGGTATGATGTGCGCCTAGCTGTGCAAGGCCTTGCGATAGCACATAGGCACACAAGCTCGCATGCTGCGGTGGTGCTGTGCCATGCGAAGGCACGCACACACGCAAGCACGCTGCTGCTTGGTGCTACCATGTTGGCCTAGTGCTGGCGATGGTGCGCCTAGTGCATGCTAGCCATGCATAGTGCATGCTAGCTCGAGCTAGCCTAGCGTCCACACGGCTAGGCCAATGCAATGCTACGGCTAAGCTCGAACTTGTTGCTTGTTGATTTTGCGACGCTCAGTCTCGACGCCCTTGGCTCGATATCCGACGTATGTGTTCGTCTGTTCGGATTGATTCGTCTGTTCGGATCAGCAATTCGTTTGGGTTCGACCCTAAGGGTTCAGTCAAGAAAAAGTTGTAATACTAATTGTTCATTAATATTACAGATCGGAAGCGACCTCCACCTAGGCATTCTGATCACTTGATCTCACTGAAGAATTATCTTCCTGATTATTCTGAACCCTCTATAAGAATAATAATACACTTGTTGGAAGGACACCATTCCTTTCAATCTCCCACTTGTCCTTCCGGTCAAGTGTGCATAAAATGTATAGCCCATTTCCTATGTCGCTTAATGTCTCTTCATGAACTATAAGGTAAGAATCTTCGTCATCCTTATTTCGTCCAGAAGTGTTTCTCGATCTCTGAGTTCGACTGTCAATAAGCAGATGATTTCTTAAATCCATCTGAGCACGACCATGCATTTTCACAGTCACACTCTTTAAGCGGTCTTGTAAACAACAAATACATATTCCCTATTGTTAATAGGGGACATTCCCAGTCTTGTACTGTAAGCTTCTCTTACTAAGATGACCTAATCTCCCGAGTGCTCCCGTTATAATTCCCTGAAAGGAATGGTGTCCTTCAAACAAGTGTATTATTCCGGTGGAGGGTTCAGAATTATTACAGAGCTAATTCTTCAGTAAGGTCAAGTGATCGGAATGCCTAGGTGGAGGCCGCTTCCGATCAGTAATATCGAGGTACAATTGATATTACAACTTAATCTTAACTGAACCCTTCCGGTCGAACCCAATCGAATCTCCGATCCGAGACGTCGAATTAATCCGAAAGGATTTAATGAGTCGACAGATTTTTACGAATACAGACGTCGGAAATCGAGCCTAGGGCGTCGATTCCGAGCGTCGCAAAATCACAAGCAACAAGTATGAGCGTAGCCGTAGCTAGGCTAGGCTAGCTCAAAGCATGCCTAGGTGCACCATGTGTGTGCTAGGCGCACCATGGTGTGCTAGGCACCATCGCAGCCTAGGCGCACCCTGGCAGCCCATCGCAAGCTAGCATGGGTGCCTAGGTGCGCATGGCAGCCATCGCAGGCCACACAGGCACCAGGCAGCCCATAGCAGCTAGCAGCATGCTAGCGTGGTGCCTGGGTGCATGTGGTGCCCTATCGCAGCGCACAGGCCTCGCTAGGCACCATCGCAAGGCCTGGCACCACGCACAAGCACCATCGCAATGCCAGGGGCATGCGTGTGTGTGTGTGTGTGTGCCTTGCAGCCTCGCACAGCAGCGGCGCTAATGCGTGTGGGTTGGTGGGTGTGCGTGCAATGGCTGGCTAGGTGCTAGGCAGCAGCACCACGCATGCATGTGCGTGTGCGCTTGCCTCGCACCAAGCACAAGCAGTGCTAGGCACTGGCTAGTGTGAGTGTCTCTATGTACGTGTTGGCTAGCAAAGTGTGGGCTGGCAATGCGCATGATGCGAGGGTCAGTGCGGCCAGCATGCGTGGCTCGCTAGCAGCACGCATGCTGGTTGTGCTAGCGATGCGATGCGATAGAGTACTAGGCAGCAGCAGCGCATGGCCAGCAGCATCAGCGCCCAGTAGCTCGCAGCGTGCTAGGGATGATGTGTGCTAGGCCTGTGCGTGCTAGCACTGCCTGCTAGCATACCAAGCTGGCTGGCTGCCCTTCCTTGGTGCTAGGCGCCAGCTGGCAGCCTTGGCAGCCAAGGCAGGCTGCCAGCCCAGCTGCCCATGTGGTGACGGTGTAGGTGAAGGGGTGGGGACCAATCTTGGGCAAGGCCTTGAGGAGCAAGGCAATGGTCCCCCCCCCCTACCCATTCATGGTCCTCACCTAACCTTCTCTCTCTATTAGACACTTCTTGCATTGTGATTAGTTTTGTTTAATAATTTATTTTAGAAATAAATTAATTAGAAAAATACATTTCCCTATAAATACCAAGCTTGGTATTAGGATTTGAGACAACCTTGAGTGGAATTAAAAAGGCAACTCTTGAAAAGAGTAAACCTTTGATTCGTAAAACTCATAGTTATTTTTTTCCGGGTCTTGACTAACCTTCAAGACTTAGGACGCTCGGGTCGGGTCGAGGGTACGATCCGTCGGAGATCTCGTCTTTTCGGGATTTTGAAGTAAGAGCTTTTTGGGAGCGAAGCACGCATCAAAGGTATAATTCTTGTCCTTAATCTTGTTTGATTAAGTTTATTATGCTTGTTTAATTGCTTTAATTAAGGGGCGGGTCTTGGTAGGTTTCCTTTCGCGTAGTGTCGGGTCACTATGAAACCCTACATCCCCAGTTACGGCGAACGTTTGACAACATCAAAGAGACTAGTACTCAAACAAGAGAACTTCACAATACTCATGGTCGAGGAAATAGTTTCCGATAGCTATAATGAGAAATGTACTTATGACGTTCTCATAGGTCAATCCGGTGCAGTTCCAAACTAGCACCTGTGCATATGATTTATGACTACTATCTCCTTGCAGCACAAGAAACGGTGCTGTAAATCATACTACACACTAATGTCTAGTGGTCATTAATCGTCCACCATTTAAATGACCTTGATTAGGGATAATTTTCGATTTAAATATTCAATGTTCACTTAACAGGTGTTTCTTAATCCAAGACATGGTCTTGATACCCTGTTTGGAATATTCTTAGAAATCGAATGGACTCATTATTTAATTCTAAACCAGAATTAAATAGCAATGGAGTGAATAGTAATTTTGCATGAAAAATTAATTACTCCATAAATGAATGGTTTCAATACAGTGTTTTACATTAAAACATCTATTTTAATTAAAACACATACAGGGAATTCAAAGCCAATCTCCAACGTGCTTGATTCCCATTGCCTCGACGTGTTTGTTGTGCTTCACTTGAGGTAGAGGTTTAGTCAAAGGATCGGCCACATTTTCATCCATTCCGATCTTACAAATTCTGATTTCACCTTCAGATTTCCATTCCCTTATCATGTGAAATCGCCTTTAGACATGTTTGACCTTCTGGTGCTCTCTGGCTTGAGCAATAGCTCCATTATTGTCACAATAGAGATCTATTGGACCCTTGGTGAAGGGTACAACACCAAGTTCACTGACGAACTTACAAATCCAAACTGCTTCCAAAGCTGCTAAGTATTCGGCTTCAATTGTAGAATCTGCAGTGGTGCTTTGCTTGGCACTCTTCCAACTAAACGCTCCTCCATTTAGGCAAAATATATACCCTGACTGTGACTTGAAGTCGTTTGTCAGTCTGGAAGCTAGCGTCGGTGTAACCATCAACAACCAAATCTTTGTGGCCGTCATAAACCAGGAATTTATCCTTGTTCCTTTTCGGGTACTTTAGGATATTCTTGGCCGCAGTCAAATGCGCCTCTCCTGGGTCTGATTGTTATCGGCTCGTAGCACTTAAAGCGTACGATACATCAGACCTTGTACATATCATGGCATACATGATTGATCCAATTAGCGAAGCATATGGAATCATTTTCTCCCGCTCAACAAGTGTCTTTGGACATTGTTTCTTGCTGAGAGTTATGCCATAGGACATGGGTAGGTGCCCTCTCTTGGCATTCTCCATGCTAAATCGTTCCAGTACTTTATCAATGTAAGTACTCTGGCTCAATCCAATCATCCTCTTAGATCTATCCCTATAGATCTTGATGCCCAATATGTACTATGCCTCTCCTAAGTCCTTCATTGAAAAACACTTTCCCAGCCAGCCCTTTACGGACTCTAATAATTTTGTGTTGTTTCCAATGAGCAATATGTCATCAACATATAGGACTAGGAATGCGATGTCACTCCCATTGACCTTATTGTAAAACCAAGACTCATCTGAATTCTTGATAAAACCAAACTTACTGATGGCATCATCAAATCGCAGATTCCAACTTCTTCTTACCTGCGTTAGTCCATAAATGGACTTCTAAAGCTTGCATACCTTTCCAACTTTGCTTGGATCAACAAAACCTTCCGGCTGTGTCATATACACAGTTTCTTCCAAAATCCCATTAAGGAAGGCGGTTTTGAAGTCCATTTTCCCTATTTTGTAATCGTAATATGCAACAATCGCTAGGATGATCCGGACGGAATTAAGCATGGCGAGTGGTGAAAAGGTTTCATCATAATCGATCCCGTGGATTTGCCTGTAACCTTTTACCACCAGTCTAGCTTTGTATACTGATACATTTCCATCTTTGTATGTTTTCAATTTGAAAATCCATTTGCAACCAATGGGTGTGTAACCTTCGGGCAAATTTACCAAGTCCCAGACTTGATTTTCAGACATGGAGTCCATCTCAAAAATTAAGGCCTCTTGCCATTTAGCAGAGTCGGGGCTCGTCATAGCTTGTTTGTATGTTGCTGGCTCATCTCCATCCATGACTAGGATGTTCTAATATTCGGTTAAGACAATACCAAGGTATCTATCTGGTTTAGATCTTGGTCGTTGCGACCTACGAAGGGTAATAGGCTGAGCATTTACATTGTCTGTTTGATTCTGACCAATCTTATCAACTGCTTCTAACACATTTTGATTGTCCGTTTTGTCAGGTTGACATTGTTGCTCGTCCTCTCGAACTTCATCGAGTTCGATTTTCCTCCCACTTGTCATTTTGGAAAGGTGTTCCTTCTCCAAAAAGACACCATCACGAGCAACAAACACTTTGTTCTCAGATTTATTATAGAAGTAATATGATAAATGTCATTTATGACACATACTAGGGCGTTTTTTCTCACTTAGTTTTAGGTTTATTTCGGTGTTTCTTTGTTATTTCTATTCCTTTTAGTCTTGTTTTAGTTATATTTTTCTTAGTCTATGGTTTTAGGCCTTAGTTGTGAGTAATATGCTTTTTGCTCGGTTTCTAGCTTGATTTGCATCATTTTCTATGTGTTCTTTCACTCTTTTCTCTCTTGGTCTATTTGTGTAGGTTCTTGACGCTTTCTTCGATGCTTATGACCCGAGAAAAGGCAAGAAAGTTCAATAGAAGAAGCTTGAAGCTAAGAAAGAAGCTAAAAACCTTGAGACAAGAAAGCTTGAAGCTCGTAGAAGGCCTTAAACCGAGTCTTGTTCACTATTTCAGCCATACCTTTTGATCTAAATATGGGATTGAGGCGATTCAAATTGCGTTGGAAACTAGACTTGAATTTCTTTCCAATGGTAGGTCGCCCACCCTAAGAGGCTTCCTAGAAAAGAAGTTATGGCCGTTTGAATCTGCATAACGCTACCAGGCTCCGCGGGCGCGGCCCATGGTGTCGCGGGTGCGGCTTTTTGTGCCGCGGGTGCGGCTTTCTGTGCCGCGGGTGCGGCCCTCTGCTTTCCCCAACTTTGCAATTATCTGGAGATGCCTTGCCGCAGGCGCGGCTCAGGGTACTGCAGGCGCGGACATGCCCGCCGCGGGCGCGGGGTTCTAGGTCTTTTACAAGCTTAATTTTCAAATTTCTTTCTTTCTCTTCTTGTAATATAAATAGAGGACTTCTTAGACTTCCTAAGGGGGGGAGTTATAGGAGTCTTCTCTCCTCTTTGAAGGGATGAAACCCCTTTGCTTTCTCCATCATTTAGTTTTAATCTTTGTTTTGTAATTTAGTTTAAGAGTAGTTTAGAGAGAGAAAATGAAGAGCTTCAATGGTGCATTGAGGAGGTTGAAGATGAAAAATGTGACATTGTTTTGGATTTCTTTACAATACTTCAATGAGCATTCTAAACTCTATCTCAATTTTATTGCTTTCTTTACTTATTGCTTTCTTTTGTTTATTGAATGTTTAGAGTAGTTGATTATTTCAATATTTCCTCTTTGTTGCTTTTCCCTTGTTCTTCATTGTTCTTGTTCTTAGTTTCTTCATTGTCCTTCTTTTTTGGTTAATGTTAGTTGTTCATTTTAGTTTAGTTTGTGTTAGTTTCATTGTCTTGTTGGTTTAGTCATGGTAGTTTAGTTTCCCTAGCTAGGGTTAGGGATGATTGTTGATTAATGTGCAAAATGAACACTTTATTGATGGTTTGATGGGAATTGTTGGTGTATTGAACTAAGAATGAAGGGTTTAATGCTTGAGGTCTTTTTAGCCAATCGATATCATGATTTAATCGCTATTATGCTAATTGTGCGAGAGTGAGCTAGTTTAATAGAAGAATTTCGTTGCTTGGTTAACCAAGACCTTATAGGCGGGGTTGAGAGTCTAATGTCCTAGCTTAGTGTGTGCGAGAGTGACCTAGGTTCTTAGGTAATTCTCCAATTTCATCTACTTGACCGATTAGATAATTAATAATGTTTGTTAGCGTTTTATTAGTGCTAGTCTATCGGTGTGTATGGTTATTTCTTGATAATTTGGAAGTGGTCATTGAGGTGTGTTAATGCTTGCTTTCACTTTGGCTAATCGAATGCATGATTTAATTGCTACCCTATTTAGTTTCTTGGAAAAGAGCTATTTTGGTAGAAGAGAACCCCTTGAGTTGATCACGAGCCTTTGGCCGGGATTGGGTGTTTAATTGTATAGCGTGCTCGGGAGAGACCTAGATGATTAAGAGTTGCCCCTTACATTTTATTGCGAATGTCCATGCTTATTGCTATGCTTGTGCGAATGTCCATTAATTATGCTTGATTCCCCTTTCCTAGTGACTTTATTTCTTAGGTTCTAATTCCGTAGTTAGTTAGCTATCATCTTTTGTTTTAATCCACCCCTCATATCTCCTTTGACCTAGCTTAGTTGGTGGTAGTGTTGACGATAGTTTAGCCATCTCTGCGGATCGACCCTTTACTTACCATTAGACTTGTCTAGTGTAGGTTTAGGTATAAAAATATTGTTTGGTAGAGGGATAGTTAGTCCAACGACCTTATCTAATCCGCTTTCACCATAATACCCCTTGGTTTCTTTTGGGTACCCCACAAAGAAACACTTGTCCGATTTTGGGTGAAGTTTGTTAGAAATTAATCTCTTAACATATGCTTCGCAACCCCAAATCCTTAGAAAAGACAACCTTGGAGGTTTCTTAGTCCATAAGTCATATGGAGTCTTTTCGACAGCTTTTGACGAAGCATGGTTCAATGTTAGTGCCGCAGTTAGTAACGCATGTCCTCAGAAAGAGATAAGAGCTTCACTAAGACCCATCATTGATCGAACCATGTCTAACAAGGTTCGATTTCTCCTTTCAGATACTCCGTTCCATTGAGGAGTTCCAGGAGGTGTCAGCTCTAAAAGAATACCATTTTCTTTCAAGTGATCGTCGAATTCATGGCTCAAATATTCGCCACCTCGATCCGATTGAAGTGCTTTTATCTTCTTGCTAAGTTGATTCTCAACTTCACTCTGATATTCTTTGAATTTCTCAAAGGATTCAGATTTATTCGACATAAGGTAGACATAACCGTTTAAGGTAAAAATACCCTTAGACACGTGGCCCAATCCCTTTGCGACACGTGTCCCTTGTACCCTAATTGAGGTACAGTTCTCCCTTACTATAAATAGTAAGGGTAGACCTCATTTATGGGGATCGCAATTTAATTCCAACCACACAAAAACAAACAAAAACCCAAACCGATTGAAAACGCTCTCGAATCGAGAAGCATTTATTGTTCTTATTCCACTTCGAAAAGATACTAATTTACTCTTCGGATTCGGAACTCCCACCCCCCCATCCGGAGTCTCCGTTACTTGTGCAGGTACAGGCGTAAGAAGTAAGTTTGCTAGGAAATTGTAACTCTCCTGAAGGACACATAAAAAACCCCAAACATCTGGCGCCGTCTGTGGGGAGAGTACTTTCTAGATGACATCTGAGCCTATACTACCTGGTAAAGGCAATCTTCCTACAGGGGGAGGTTGAGGTCCATTCGGACCAAGATACAGCCGATAACTATGAGTTGGAAGCCTACACTGCTGCAGATGGCTCTTTAAGGACCAATCACACCCGTTCCAAAGATAAGAGGGAACGGGAAGAGAACCAGGCGGCTCCTAGCAAACCAACTAAGGGGCCTCTTGGGTTAACCTCTACCGCTGGAGACTCCCCAGTCTCTAGAGACGAACTCTTGAATATGATGAAGAATTTCGAGGGGGAAATCAAGGGTTTCCTTGATAAGTCAGCTGGTCCTCGTAAGGGCCAAGCGGAAGAAAGGTATCATGGAAGAAAGACAATCAAGTCGGTAAAGGGAAGAGCTTCTACCCCTCACCCAAAACCAACGGTGCCAATCAGGCCCTTTGACCTTTCAAGACTTCGGGTTCCCGCGGAAGGGATCAAAAAACCTATTCGGCATATACAGCCGGATGGAACAAAAAAACTCTACTCCGATGCCCGATTACTCCTGGAAGACAAAAGAACTCACTTCTCTGACTCGGCATCAACGTCCACGTTCCATGACAGCTTTCATACAACTTCAGGGAGGCATTCACAAACCGGCAAAAGGAGTCGGACGCACGAAGAGTTTTCCGCGCGATTCGGTCCCCATGTCATTCAGCCGGCATTACATCCATACATGCCTTTTGGAACACCTTATCAGTAGACGACTCTCTTTGAAGGTCAGCCACCATCCGTCCAGCCCATGGACTGGCAGCTCCGTCTCCAAAGACTTGGGGAACAGCCAACGGCGTTCTCCAGGGAAATTACTGAGATGGCCAAGCCATCAAAAATTAAAAACATATTGGTAGGTGCCTATGATGGTACCTCCAACCCGGAAGATCACTTGATGGCATATACAAACCTGATGTATTTGCAGGGTTTGGACGATGCCTCATGGTGTAGATGCTTCACGGCCACGTTGAAAGGGATTGCTCAACGTTGGTTTGGTAACTTACCTTCCGGGTGCATCAATAACTTCAGGACGTTGGCGTACTGGTTTACGTCCAACTTCTCGATGAATATCCTTGCCAAAAAGACAAGCCTCGACCTAGGGGCAATACAGCAGGGAGAAAAGGAGGGACTTAGGTACTATGTCAGGCGGTTTAACCTGATGAGGATCCAAATCCATGGCCTTTCTGATGAGGTCGCCTACACAGACTTCTTCAACGGACTGAAAGGTGGGTCGGCATTTAAATTCGACTTAGTCAGGAAGAGGGTCTCCACCCTCCATGAGGCATTGATGAAAGCGAAAGCGTACATCCAGGCATTGGAGCTCTGCGCTATCAAGACACCGTCGGAGTACAAGCGTTCTGACAAGCGCGAGAGCCGGCCTACCCAGCCGGCCAAAAAGGAGGAAAAGAAAAGAAAGGAGGTCTGGGCGACAGACTCATCCGGACACCCCTCCCAAAAGAGAAAGAGATCCGTACGTCCCCAAGTACAAATTCTCCAAGGATTGCGCCTCCATTCTCAAGGAGGTAAAAGAGCCCTGTTAGCAGTCGGGACAAAAGCAAGTATTGCGATTTCCACGAAGAGATTGGTCACGACACTGAGGGTTGTTTTAGCCTCAGGCGACTTCTTGACCGCTTAGCTGACAAAGGGGCTCTAAAAACATATTTTCCCAAGTCAAAGAGTACTTCCAAACAAAATAAAGGGCCACAACCGAAGCAGGCGGCAAACCACTCAGACACAGATGAAGATACTATCTTCACAATAGCCGGAGGTCTTGCAGGCGGTGGTCCTACCATCCGGGGTACTAAAGACAATATTAGAAGATTGATCAACTCAGTGGATGATGGTCAGACGTCAAAGAGATCTTTTCCAGAGGTCCATATCTCCGAGAAAGATAGGGGAAATGTCAGGCGGCCCCATGATGACCCCATAGTCGTCGAGTGTAAAATTGCCAATCAGCGAGTTGGCCGTATACTGATTGACACGGGAAGCTCGTCCGACATTATAAGCTATCGGTGTTTGGAAAAGCTGAAGTACAAACCAAGCAACATGAATCAGGTTACCTACCCCCTAGTAGGTTTTGGGGGAGGATTTGTACATTCGGTGGGAATTATTGATCTACTCATCCGGTTTGGAGAGAAGGGTCCGGGCCGGCACATGGTCGTCAAGTTCCTTGTCGTTGAGGAACTGACGGCCTACAACTTGATCATTGGCCGACCTACCTTAAACATCTCCAAGGCCGTCATTATCCCTTCTCTAATGTTGAAAAAAATTGAGAGGGATGACGGCACAGTCGGTTCCTTGAGCGGGGACCAAAGGATGGCAAGGGAGTGTTACCTCTCGGACATCAAGCCAACTCTGACCGCAGACGGTCAAGACAATGTTGAAATACCTGCCCAAGCCGGCAAAAAGAGAAAGGCGGATCCACTAGAATCCGTCAAAACAAAGCAATAGAAATCACTATCAGGGGAGAGGTCAGACGACCTCCGGCCCCAGCCGGCTGGTGAGAGCATAGACATCATATTAGATGACAGTCGGCCAGACAGGACCGTCAAAATTGGGACGGCTGCTTTGAAGATATTAGGGGCAGACTTGCCATCTCTTCTCAAAGAATTCAACGATGTGTTTGCCTTTGAAGTGGAAGAAATGCCGGGTATAAGCCCAGACCTTGCTGTCCATAAACTCGTTGTGGATCCTAAAAAGAAGCCGATAAGGCAAAAGAAGAGGAATCATGGCGAGGAAAGATCTCAGGCGGCAGCAGCCGAGGTCAAGAAACTCTTAGATGCTGGGTATATTCGGCAATGCAACTATCTCGAGTGGGTAGCAAACGTAGTACTTGTAAAAAAGCCGAATGGTACCTGGCGGATGTGTGTAGATTACACAAATCTGAACAAGGCATGTCCAAAGGATAGTTATCCACTTCCATAGATCGACCACCAAGTCGATTCCACAGCCGGCCATGCTTTGATAAGTTTCATGGATGCCTACTCGGGCTTCCATCAGATACCCCTATGGAAGAAGGATCAGGAGAAAACAACATTCGTCACTAATCAGGGGTTGTATTGTTACACGTTGATGCCGTTTGGATTGAAAAATGCGCCTGCCGCCTTCCAACGTAGGATCAACTCTGTATTTTTTCACCAAATTGGAAGGAACGTGGAGGTGTACATTGATGATATGACTGTGAAATCCGAACTCCAGCCGGATCATCTAGCTGACCTCCGAGAAACCTTCACCACCCTCAGGCGGCATAGAGTCATGCATAATCCAAAAAAGTGCGTCTTTGGGGTTGAGTCTGGAAAGTTTCTCGGATTCTTGATTGATCAAAGGGGCATAGAAGCCAATCCGGAAAAGGTACAGGTGGCAATAGACATGAGGTCACCCCGTACGGTTTGAGAGGCTCAAAAGCTTACAGGTTGTCTGGCAGCATTGGGGAGATTCCTCAGCCGGTCAGGTGACAAGTGCCTTCATTTCTTCCAAGTAATCAAGAAAAGGCCGAGGTTTGAATGGGGTGAAGAGGCTGAGGCGGCGTTTCAACTCCTAAAATAGCACTTGCATTCCTTACCAAGGCTGGTGAGTCCCCTACCACAAGAGGCTCTCTACCTGTACTTGGCCGTCTGAGATCATTCTTTGAGTGTCGTTCTCCTTGCTGATAGAGACGGCAATCAGCTCCCGGTGTATTTCATAAGTCACGTACTTAGGAATGCTGAGCTCCGGTACCCCACAATTGAAAAATTTTGTTTTGCCTTGTACAAAGATGTCAAGCGGTTGAAACCCTACTTCTTGGCCCATCCGGTAACCGTCTACACCGACCAGCCCCTCAAAAGACCAATGACCACCATGGAGTCATTAGGCAGGATGATTAAATGGGCCGTTGAAATTCAAAGTCTCGAAATCTCCTTTGAACCCAGGCGGGCAATAAAGGGTCAGGCATTTGTTGATTTCGTTGTTGAAATGAAAAGACCATTACAGCCGGACAATACCGATCAAGTCTGGAAGGTATTCATAGATGGTAGTTCTACAATGGCAGGATGTGGGGCAGGCGTAATTTTTCATTCTCCGGAAGGGGATAAATTCGAGTATGCTCTCCGGTTCAAATTCCAAGCTTCAAATAATGAAGCAGAATACGAGGCTCTGTTAGCCGGTATCCGGATGTGTAAGGCAGCCGGGGCATGAAAGGTTGACGCCTTCTCTTATTCTCAACTAATCGTTAGCCAATACCATGGCGATTACGAAGCAACCCATCCGGTAATGATTAAGTATCTTCTGATAGTTAAGGAAGAGGCCGGGGCATTTGATGAGTTTAATCTAAGTCAAGTGCCAAGGTCCGAGAATAATCAGGCGGATGCATTGTAAAAACTTGCATCATCCGCCACATGTGATACGCCTAGGTCAGTCTTTTGGGAAGTCATGGAAAAGAAGAGCATAAAACATGACCCCATTGGAGTTCTAGATCGAAGCTCCACTTGGATGGACCCCATCCGGGAATACCTGGTACACGGCACCTTACCGGGTGCCTCATCAGAGGCATCTGCTCTTAAAAGACGAGCATTAAGCTTCGTAATGCACAAGGGTGAACTCTTCCAGAAGGGTTACCTACAACCGCTATTCAAATGTCAATGGTCTTTGACAATGGCCCCCAGTTTGAAAGAGGAAGAGAAATACTAGAAGATCTCCATCCCGGATTCTGTGGATCACACATTGGCGAAAAGACACTTGCCAAGAGGACCAGGCGGCAAGGATACTTTTGGCCTACCCTCGAGGCAGATGCATTAGATCTGGTAAAAAGATGTGACAAGTGCCAAAAGTTTGGCCGGCTGATCAGACAGCCGGCCACGGATTTAACAGCTATTCACAACCCTATTCCCTTTGCCACATGGGGCATGGACATTTTGGTGGCTGTTGATTACTTCACCAAGTGGGTTGAGGCCGAGGCAGTAAAGGGCATCAAAACTAAGGATGTCATTTCCTTCATCTGGAAGAATGTCATCACCCGGTTCGGTGTGCCAATGTCAATGGTCTTTGACAATGGCCCCCAGTTTGAAATGTCTGTCCTAAAGACTTGGCTGCAAGATCAAAGGATTTCCAATTATTTTGCATCCGTTGGCCGTCCCCAAGCAAACGGTCAGGTTGAAGCTTTTAACAAGCTCATCTCAGGCGACATAAAGAAAAAGATTGAAAAAGCAGGCGGTCTTTGGGCTGAGGAATTGACTCATGTTCTTTGGTCTATCAGAACTACTGAGAAAGGGGTCAACCGGTGAAACTCCATTTCTTATGGCATATGGCACAGAGGCGGTGCTTCACATTGAATTATATGAGCCAACACTTCGAATCATGTTATATGATGAAGAGGCAAATTGGGAATCCATGCGCCTGACTTTGGATACTCTTCCTGAAAGAAGGGGCAATGCCACCTTGCGTCATGAGATCTACCGTCTGCAGATGACGAGGGCCTACAACAAAAGGGTGCGTAAACGCCCCCTCAAAGCTTGAGGCAACCGGTAGGGCGAATGAACAACGAAAACTGACCCCAAACTGGGAAGGACCCTACCAGATATTTGAAGAAGTTAGAAATGGCACATACCGCTTGGAAACCCCAAACGGAATGCGGCTGCCTCATACCTGGAATGTAGATAACTTTAAAAAGTACTACTTCTAAGGATTTTATAATTTTTTGTGAATAGTATTGAAATGCGAAAGCATATAATTTCCATTCATACAATTGTATTTGCACCTGTCTAGTGCAAGAACACAGACGGAAAACACTTATTAAAACCACTGCTGCAAAAAGAGCAGTCATCCGGTGACACCCATCCGGGTGAATCACTGAAGAGAACAACTCCCTTCTGGGTGGAACATTTTTCTAGCGATCCAATAACTCAAACGGCATTTGTCTTAAAACAATCTTGCAGCCGTTAGAATTGATCCTTCGCATCTAGGATTCACCCGGCAAGGACCCAAAAGAGGTCCATCCGGAAAAATGAAATTCCTAATGGGTCACTGTAACCGGGTTTTAATTAAAAAACCACCCAAACGGTTTTACATCCCATCCTATATTTAATTGTACCAGCCGGAGCACGGTTAGATCATTCACTGATCACCCATCCGGCTGCCATGAAACGGCTGCCTGTTTACCGTTTGAGTAAACAGTTGGCCATTTCAGGGGTATTTTATTGTACCAGACGGGGCATGGTTAGATCATTCACTGATCACCCATCCGGGTGCAATGAAACGGCTGCCTGTTCACCGTTGGAGTAAACAGTTGGCCATTTCAGGGGCATTTTATTGTACCAGACGGGGCAAGGTTAGATCAGTCACTGATCACCCATCCGGCTGCCATGAAACGGATGCCTGTCTACTGTTGGGGTAAACAGTTAGCCATTTCAGGGGCATATTGTGGTATCGTTACTTCATCCGGCATATATAGAACAGCTGATTATGTTAACCAGATGCATAGTAAACACTTGTAAAAATGCATAAATATAAAAAAAAATGCTAATAATAGAGATAGCAAAACTGACTGTGTCGGTTAAATAGATTAATATTAATCTAATGGAAATGGTAGCCGGACCCCTGTTTGGGAAAGATATATCTAAAATACACGGCACGCAGGCCGGTAAAAAAAAGAAGAAGTTTATGGTTGCTGATGTTGCTGTTGCTCTTGCTGCTGAGGCTGCTCCAACTCTTGAGCTTGCCCAACCTGAGTCTTAGCCGTCTGCTCCTGCAGCTGTTGCGGCTGGTTTCCCATTGGCACCCCATCCGGCACTGACCCTAACCCCTTCTCAGACCACTCGTCGAAAGGAGGAGGGGTAGGAGTATCGAGTACTCGAGCTTCATAAACTTCAGAAGCATACAAGTAACGGAGGTTGAAATAGTCAAAGTGAGAGTCCGGATGGATGAGGCCCCAAGCCAGCTTCATGCGCTCCCCGCAGTCGGCTTCATTCTCTGCAATCAGGTGGCTGAGTTCCTCGTTCATCTCCTTTTTGTGGTCCGCCTGAATATTAGTGAGTTGGACCGTCAGCTGGCTGTTCTTCTAGCGGAGGTTGGCATTTTCCTTGTCAGCTCCTTCCAGAGCTCTAAGATCAGCCTGGAGGTTCTTGACCTTAAGTTCAAGTTCATCGACTCTCTTTTTGGCCTCATCCCCAGCCAGCACAGCCTCTTTCAGTAATTCCTCCTGTTGCAACTCCCTCTCTTTAGTTGCCAAATCAAATTTAATAGTGTGAAATTGACTAACGTCAATTAGGTCAAGGGCACGCTTCTTAGCGTCTCTTACCTTCTCTTGCTTTTTACGCAAGGGAACTCGGAGCCCGTCCACTCTAAGCATCACCTATGATAGCAGACGAAAAAAGAGTTAGAAATAATAATAATTACTACTCATCCGGCAAAAATAAAGCTTGAGACAAGCATAGGGCATTCGGGTTATTTACCTCAGCAAGAAGAGAGTTGATGCGATCCAGGTTAACCTGGTGTACAGCCGGCACCACCTCCTTTTCAGAACGGGTCAGAGTCTTGACCATTCTCTTGGCGTATTGGTTGTAGTCGGGACGGCTGGTAGAGTCATCTGCAAAGGAAGGGTTATCTGTCAGATACTGGGCATATGCGCCTCCTATATTCATGCGGCTGACAGAGGAGCCCCAGACTGGCTTGCTTGAGTTTTGACTCTCATATGCCCAAGCGGCAAGAGGGGGTCAAAGGCAGAGGTTTTACCTTGTTCAGGCTGTGGGGTGCCTTCCCCCCCAGCCGCATCTGAGCCAGATCCCATCCGGGTCTGGCCCGCCGAAGCACTCGGCGTTAGCAGCAGGCTCTTCCCACCAGTGGTTGGCCTGGAAGGTGCAGGCGTCCTCTTTAACGGACTAGCTGCCGGAGGTGGACCCGTTAGCTTTGGAGCTTTTATAGCCGGCTGGGGTATATCACCAGCCGGTCTTTTGTGCATGCTTGATAGTGATTTTGGCATGCCTTGGGTTCCACCCTGAAATTAGGCAAGACAAAGCAATCAGTTAGAAACAAAGGTAGCTCATCATATGTCATTCGGTAAGAAATGAAAGAAGTTTTACCCCAGCATTCTTGGCGGCCAGTGCCGCCTTCTTCCCTTCAACTTGTTTCTTTTTCAGCTCAATAGCCGAGAAGGCCGGTGTCTTTTCAGGAGGCACCATTCTTTTAGCTTTGTCTGCAAGAAGGGAAATTCGAGTTAGAACACGTGTACGCATAGGCAGGCGTCAGAATACCGGATGGGTTAGTGAATCTACTCTTTTTGAACATTGAACTGAGATTGCAAAGAGACAAAAAGGGCTCATCCCAGAACTATTCCGGGAGAGGTACCCAGAACTTTGGGACGATGATTTCACTATCGTCCTCCATCAGATGGGTCGTTTTGAGGAAGAGACCCTTCTCTATTATTTGGTCCCAGGCCTCAGACGGCACTTTCGGGAGCGCGCATTTTTTGCCCAGCAATGCCGGGTGCTTATTGTATCGCCGCAGCCGGCGATTTAGGGAAGTGGAAGGGGAAGAGACGACATAAAATTTGCTCTTCCAGTTTGTCCACTTTGATGGCTTCTCCAAAGTCATCATATATTCTTGGTTTGTGGTCAGGGTGTACCAGGCATTCCACCCACCCGGAGCCCGGCTGAGGTAATGCTTGTGTGCAAAGGCCTCCCAGCTGGGGTTTACCTCCTGCAGCTCACACGCGGCAATGTTCCCCAAAATATTGACCCAAGAATCAGGAGTCAATTTCCATATCCCAAGTCATACCCCATTAATATTTCCTTGATACAGGAGTGAAGGGGAACCAGAGGCCTGCTTTGAATGCCGCCTCATAACAGCCGAAAAAATCATCGGCATGATCTAAGTCGTCCGTCCAAACGACGGCTGCATCAACAGGCGGGACTCTTATTTCCCAGTCCTTCCCAACTGGTTTTGTTTTAAAAAGAAAGGCAGGAAGGGTTGCAGTTAGGGTGACCACGTCTCTCGCAGACATGGTCATGTCAGTCGGATCCCCCTTAGCCGAGCATTTTTAAGCCTCCTCACCAATAGGCTCGACCTCCAGTACGGGAGCTTTAAATTAAGACCAAGACCCAGACTCTTCTCCAGCAGATTCGTTGTCGGATTCTTCGGCGTTAGAATCAGAGTCTTCCAATATGCTGTCACCTGCTGTGCTTGGACCACCCGGGGAATCTTGACGAGTTTCTAGGGTTTCTTACAAATGAATTTCACCAGACGGTCCTGCCGTCTGGTCTTCGTTTGCGGGGCCAGCAGGATCTTCGGCTGCGTCATCGGACCTGTAATCCGGGTCAACTACCGTCCATCTTATCCGAGCCATTCTGTCCTGCACATGAACAGAGACGGTCGGATTCAAGGTAGGTGAAGGTTCGCCCAAATACCCCCAGACGACAGTCCCAGTCCTAGACTCAGTCGTCCCTGGTGACCGGCTGACCACAGTCGTAGGCTGTGCCGAGTGTATATTGGAAGGGTTCATATCCTATCTATGCAACTGGAAAATTAACTAAAAGAATTGAAAAGGGTACAGGCGGTACCTTTGAAGGTTGAGATTTGCTGAGATGGTGGCTTGAAACCTTCACAGGGGGAAGTCTCCGAATGTGTTTAAAGCTGAAATAAAGAAAAATAGATCACACGTATTTAATGGAAGCTCATTCAAAAGCCCCCCAAGCGGTGGAGTCCCGGATGAGGGTTAGCAGAGATGGAGTGGAAATTTCTCAAACAACCCCCATACGGATAAATACCGGATGGGGGCAATTTTGAATGACGTTTGAGAAAAAGCTAACGCTGCTCAAACGACCCCCATACAGTTAAATGCCGTATGGGGGCTATTTCTAAGTTTGATAAAAAGCCAAGGCTGCTCAAATGACCCCCATACGGTTAGATGCCGGATGGGGGCAATTTGAATGACGTTTGAGAAAAAGCTAAGGCCGCTCAAACGACCCCCATACGGTTAAATACCGTATGGGGGCTATTTGCAAGTTTGAGAAAAAGCCAAGGCTGCTCAAACAACCCCCATGCGGTTAGACGCCGGATGGGGGCTATTTGAATGATGATTGAGAAAAAGCCAAGGATGCTCAAACGACCCCCATACGGTTACATACCGCATGGAGGCAATTTGACTAACGTTTGAGAAGCTAAGGCTGCTCAAACGACCCCCATACGGTTAAATGCCGTATGGGGGCTATTTGTAAGTTTGAGAAAAAGCCAAGGCTGCTCAAACAACCCCCATACGGTTAGATGCCGGATGGGGGCTATTTGAGTGATGTTTGAGAAAAAGCCAAGGCTGCTCAAACGACCCCTATACGGTTAGATGCCGGATGGGGGCAATTTGAAATGAAGTTTGGGTAAGCCAAGGCTGCTCAAACAACCCCCATACGGTTAGATACTGGATGGGGGCTATTTGAATGATGTTTGAGAAAAAGCCAAGGCTGCTCAAACGACCCCCATACGGTTAGATGCCGGATGGGGGCAATTTGAAATGAAGTTTGGGTAAGCCAAGGCTGCTCAAACAACCCCCATACGGTTAGATGCCGGATGGGGGCTATTGGAATGATGTTTGAGAAAAAGCCAAGGCTGCTCAAACGACCCCCATACGGTTAGTTTCAGGATGGGGGCAATTTGAAATGAAGTTTGGGTAAGCCAAGGCTGCTAAAACAACCCCATACGGTTAGATGCCGGATGGGGGCTATTTGAATAATGTTTGAGAAAAAGCTAGACTGCTCAAACAACCCCCCATACGGTTAGACACCGGATGGGGGCTATTTGAATATTGTTTGAGCAAAAGCTGCTCAAATAACCCCCATACGGTTAGACGCCGGATGGGGGCTATTTGAACATTGTTTGAGAGCAAATACTGATCAAACAACCCCCATACGGCTAAAGGCCGGATGGGGTTACTTATAACTAGTTTGAGAAAGAGCAAAAGCTGCTCAAACAACCCCCATGCGGCAAAATACCGAATGAGGGTTATTTGCTTATTGTTTGAGTAAATACAAGTTGGCTCAAAGGGGCCCATGCGGCACAATGCCGGATGGGGGTATATTAGACCCAAAAAAAAAATATTCAAATTTGTTCTCAAACAGACCCCAGACGACAAAACGCCGGATGAGGGAGATTTTTGGACTTGTGCTTAGAAAGCAAGGACTGCTCGAGCCAGCCCCATGCGGCAAAATGCCGGATGAGGGTATTTTAAAATTCTAGAGAAATGTTTCAGATACCTCCGACGGGAAATCCCGAGTGAGGTAGGGGTAATTAAAAAAAAAAATTAGAAAAATATACCCAGGCGGCAAAATGCCGAGTGAGGTCCTTTATCTAGGGGAAAAAGAGAAAGGAAGCAGACGGTACCATACTAAATCCGCACTCAGCCGGTAGGCAGATGTCAAAGTTCTTGCGAAAACCGGATGCTCGAAAGTCTTGAAAGTAGCAGCTTTTCTCAGGAAATTTTTGAAAAATTTGAAGAAATAAAAAGTGTGGAGGAGAGAGGTAGCTGCCCTATTTATAGAAAGAGGCAAAAGGCAAATAGTCACCTTCTGCGCGAAAATTAGAAATTCAAAAAGAGGGGGGAAGTAGACGAACCGTCACTTACCCCATGCACCCTACGTATGTCACAGGTGACACATGGATTTGCCACATCACACCTGTGAGGGGCAGATGTTTAGGGTAAAAATACCCTTAGACACGTGGCCCAATAAAGGCTTGCCACGTGTCAATCTTTCAACGGTCAGCAAAGGCCCAATCCCTTTGCGACACGTGTCCCTTGTACCCTAATTGAGGTACAGTTCTCCCTTACTATAAATAGTAAGGGTAGACCTCATTTATAGGGATTGCAATTTAATTCCAACCACACAAAAACAAACAAAAACCCAAACCAATTGAAAACGCTCTCGAATCGAGAAGCATTTATTGTTCTAATCATATGTAAAAACATGCAATTTCCATTGAACTTATATAAACAAGACATTTTGAAACAACTATTGTCAAATTCTAACGATCAAAACGACTTAGTGTCCAATGCCATTGATCATAGTATGTTCAAAAGCATGATTAAACTAAGATTAGTTGAACTACAAGTTATAGACAAGATAAATGTGCCTACAAGCACGACCAAAATACCATCTTCTTCGTCTGCTCGTAGTTGCACATCCACTTGTCAAGCCCTCTAACTTGGTTCCTAAAAAAGGAACCGTAAAGTGAGTCATATTTGGTATCCAATACCTATGAATAGCTTTAAACACAAGTGTAAAGTGTTAATGAAGATACCTGAGGAAGATGCCACATTCCTCTCTTCCTCCTCTCGGAAGAGCTTGCATTCCCTCTTGTAGTGGCCTTGCCCACCACAATAGAAGCATCGCATCTTTGCCTTGGCCTTCTTGAACTCCCTTCTCCTTGCTCTCAAGGGCCTCTCGGTCACTCCATAGGCGGTGGCTCGGCTAAGTAGTTGCACCACCTCCATTAAAGAGTGTGTCTCCTTTCCCGCTGCTATATGCACTCTAAGTGAATCATAGCCCGAGTGGAGCAAAGCAAGCAAGATATGCCCCGCCATCACATCCTCTAATGAGATTCCGAGAAGCTGTATGTGTTTGAAGAGCCTAGTCATTCTAAGCACATGAGGTCGGAAGGGCATGCCGGGTCTCAATTTGGCATTGTGGACCTTTGTCCAAAGTCGACGCCTTTCCTTAGCAAGACAACCCACATTTGGTGGCTTTATCTTCATGTTTGAGAGTGACCTAGTCAAATCAAACATGAGTCCATCATAGTTTCCATTGTCACTCTTGGTGACTCTTACATTGACAACATCCTCCAATGATTTGAGGAAAATATCCGGTAGATAGAAGGATCGCTTTTCCTTCCATTCTTCCGGGATGGAATTAGCCATAAGTCGTGAGACTTTCTTGCAATCGGAGGACCATTTTTCATGAGCCTCATAGGTCATGATCCCCTTAGAGAAGAAGCTTGGAATGGGAGTTTCAAGAGTGTACTCCAAGGAACAATTCCGAAGAATTTTCCTGAGTTCCTCCTCCCACTCCTTGAAGTTGACCAAGTTAAGGCAGAAGGCCAAATTATCAGGGAGTTCCGGGCACATAGAATTGTTGTTAGAGTTACTTGCAGACATGTTTCTACAATTGAAAGAATTTGAAATGAAAAACCATTCATAAACCAATAAGTTTGAAATTTAAAAGCGTCATGGAAATTTTCAATCTTATTGAGCATTTTATCCACGCATTAATAATTTTTCCCTTTTGAAGAGAATAAAATGATTCCGAGATCCCAAAAATCAGAAAGTGATTAAGCATGCTTTGGCTTGTCTTAACACTTAATATTTTAAGGTAAGCAATCCAATTGCTAATAGCTCTAAGCTACTCTCAGTTTGATAAAACGTCGCATCTAATGCATTCTTGACATTTTATCTCTTTTGCCACGACATCTAAGGACTCTTTACTGATATCGTTGAGCTTAACCAAGACCAACTCGTATACCTAGTATACCTTACGTTCCTAGGGAAGTAGTGATGCCTTGCTTTGGCGTAGCCCATCACGTACGCGCATTAGTTCGATAAGTGTTGTTCTTGGAACGACAAATTTTAGCTTAATATTTTAAGGGACCTAAGGTTTCTATGTTGGTTGATTTAAGTGAACTTAACTAATCATCGCAACATTTGAAATCCTAGACATGCATCTAACATTCAAATGTATATAAGCACAATAATATATACAAAGCATAAAATTAGATGCATTAGACAACTAGCATGACCCCTTGAAATCTTCAAATCTTCAAGGGTCTTCATCTTGGCTCGTCTTCATCGAAACGCCGTCTTGAGACATCTTTGCCAAAATAAAGTTACTAGCTACTACGACTAGGATTAATCTAAATATTAAGGTACAAAAATACTCAACGGTACGCAGACCGTATTTAGATTTACAAAAATACGTAACGGAACGCAGTCTCTATTTTCTATCCTAATCGGGCCCCACTAGTTGCCATTTTCACGAAACCTGTGAAACAAGCTTTTTCATTCACCCATTCACTATATGTGAATGGCCCGTGCATTTTACGATGAAAAACAAGTAAAATTGCACAACACGCAAAAACTGGTAACTAACTTAGGTTGTTAATCAGATTAACATGCCTAATTAAAACAAGTCAAAGTTGTTTAACATATTATGTTTATTAAAGCGCAATTTGTTCACGAAAGGTTCATAAGCTCCCGCTAAATTCCGCATCCAACTTAGTTAATCTAATTAATTAAGCCCGTTAACCAAAATTTTGTCAAAATTAAAATTTTGCAAGGGCCGGAAAAATATCGAGGTCTAACATCGTTAAAAATTTTAAATAAAATTAAAACGGCAAAATTTTGCAAAAGACGATAGCCCAAAATCAAGAAAAATAGCCCACCAACAAAATGCGAGGGTCGCGCACCATGGCTGCTAGGCAGCCCATGCGTTGCGAGTGGTGCTGGTGAAAGGAATGGTGTCCTTCAAGCAAGTGTATTATTCTGATAGAGGGTTCGGAATTATTACAGAGCTAATTTTTCAGTAAGGTCAAGTGATCTGAATGCCTAGGTGGAGGCTGCTTCCATTCAGTAATATTAAGGTACAATTAATATTACAGCTTAATCTTAACTAAACCCTTCGGGTCGAACCGAGCGTTGGAAAATCACAAGCAACAAGTACGAGCATAGCCGTAGCATCACATTGGCCTAGCCATGTGAGTGCTAGGCTAGGCTAGTTCATCGCAAGCCTAGGCGCACCATGTGTGTGCTAGGCGCGCCATGCGTGCTAGGCGCGCCATGCGTGCTAGGCGCACAAGGCAGCACCATCGCTAACACTAGATGCTTGTGTGTGTGCGTGCCTCGCATGGCAGCACCATCGCAGCAGCGTGCTTGCGTGTGTGCGTGCCTTTGCATGGCACAGCATGACCGCAGCATGCGTGCTTGCATGCCTAGTTGCTATCGCAAGCCCTCGCACAACCTACGCATAGCAAAACACCATCGCATGGCTAGGCCTGTGCGTGTGTGCGTGTGCGTGCATGCCATCGCAGCGAGCAGCATGCTAGCAGCGTTGCTCAGCAGCACCATGCCTTCGCATAGATGCGTGCTTGTGTGCGTGCCTTTGCATAGCAGCACCAAGCACAGTGAGCTAGGAGCAGCGCTAGGCAGCAAGCAGCAAGCAGTGAGGGCCTCGCCCAGCGCCCAGCACCTAGCATCATGTGTGGCTTGCTAGCTGGCTGCCAGCCCAGCAGTCCTTGAAGCCGGTTTAAGAAAGGTGGGAACCAATGCTTGGAGAAATACGTTGGGGAGCAAGGTAATGGTCTCCCCCATTTGTTTTGGTCCTCACCTAACCAAATCTCTCCTCTTGACACTTGTTGCCTTGTGATTGCGTTTGCTAAATATTTTATTTTAGAATTAAATAAATTAATGCATTAGCACATGATCCCACATTGATCATGAAATGGGATTCAAGTCCCCATTTTCTACGAAACCCTAGAGCTGGCTGCTAGCAAGCTCGCCTAGCATAGCATGCTTGCTAGCTAGCACCAGCAGCACGCTACGCATGCTACGCATGCTAGCTGCTCACTGGCCCTGGCAATAGTGGGCTGGTTGGCTGGGACTTGCTGCCTCGCTGCCCAGCAGCACACACAAGCACTCAGTAGCCTAAGGCCCGCGCATCCAGCCATTTCCCGCAACAGCACCCCTCGCCACACATTGCACAGCAGCACCCCGAGGCTAAAACACCCTTTGTGCGCACCTAAGGTAGCCACATATGGGCTACTAGGCAGCCCGGCTAGCCTTGGTGACGCTTGGGTTTTTTGCCTCGATTTGCGTGTCGTTTCTCGGGATTTTAATCCCAATTTACGTGTGACATAAAATTAATCCAAAATTTATTTTCAAATCAATTTAGGGAAAAATAAAATTAAAATAAGTCGAACTTAATTAAATTCAATTTTAATGGTGCACAAGCCTAAATCATCCAAAATTATCCTTTTGAAATAATTTAGGTCTTCTTTGTTGCTTTAAAGTTGAATGGCTACACCCAAAATTAAATTGACAAATATGCAAATTAATAATGAGTTTTGACAAAATACGGAGTTGGAAAATAGAACCAATCATCCAATGAAAAATTTTCCAACTTTTAACTTGTGTAAAATAATAAAATTACATCTTCCAATATGAAGATTAATCAAGATTTGATCACAAGCACTTGAACTTTAAGGACTTTAATCAACACGAAATGATTAAATCAAGAATTAGTTCAACTATGGAATCTAAAATCAAAGTTTCAACCATTTAAACACACAAAGATTGGATCTTTAATATACAAGGAACTTAATATTTCACATTCACAATAAACATACATTCACACTTTAATGCAATTTTTTTGCATGATTGTGAAATAACAAGTTTATGTAAAAAATTGAACATACCAGCTTAAGCACACATTATGACTTCATAACCATGCATAAAAGGGTTTATAATTGCAGTAGATTAGTGATGCAACCATACATTTAATCTACCCCTGACATGCATAAATTTATCAAGGCATAAAGATTTATAAATTTTCATCAAAAACGAAAAATCCCTCAAAAAACATATTTCAGGGTGGATTTTGGCTTCTGGACAAATTGGAAGGGTCAGACACGATTTAGAACATTAATTCCACCCAAAAATCACTATTTTTGAGTCGAAATCTGGGTTCGACAACCACAATAAGAAAAATTAATTAAAACGAGCTTCTAATCCAATTAAAAAGCACAACCAGAAATTTAAATCAATTTTAAATCACCTTAATTATTTATAAATTACAATAATTAAAAAGAGCGCGGCTCCGATACCGCTGTTGGGTTTCGTAGTGTCCAACATACGCGGAAGAGAAAACCGCCCAACACCCGCCCCAATAATTAAATCAATAAAGCATGCATAAACATAATTAAACAATAATTAAGAAAAGGGATAAAGAAGTAATACCCTTGAAGCGTGCTTCGCTCGCAAACCGAGCTCTTACTTCGAAGCTATTAAGCCTCACAAGCGTGACGGCCTCCAACGACTCGTACCCATAACCCAACCCGAACGATCTTCGCCTCGAGGGTTAGTCGAGACTTGACCAAGTATAAAACTAGATTTTTACGAACTGAAAGGTTTTCTCAATAATAAGAGACGCCTTTTTGAGTTCCACTCAAGTTGTTTCCCAAATGCCCAATAATGGGGTATTTGTAGGGAATGTCAACTTCCATCCCCATTTCATGATCAATGTGGGGTAGTTGCATTTTTCACTAATTTATTTAATTCCAAAATAAATTATAAAACAATGCAATTACAAATCAACAAATGGCATGAGGAGAGGAGAGGAGAGGTTAGGTAAGGACCATAACCATGGGGGGGACCATTGCCTTGCTCCCCAAGGCTTTGCTCCAAGCATTGGTCCCCACCTCTCACAAACCGGCGTCAAGCATAGCTGGGCTGGCAGCCAGCTAGCACGCCAGCACGCACCAGCCAGCACAGCTAGCACGCATAGCCAGCACGCCTAGCACATGCGTGCCGCTAGCGAGCCACGCATGCTGCTGGCTGCTAGCCGCTGGACGATGCCTGACATGGTGCTGGCTCCTGCCACACGCACACACGCACAACATGCTTGCTAGCTGGTGCATGGCGATCGGCCTAGGCACCAAGGCGCTGCTGCTGTTGGGCGAGGCTCCTAGCTCACTGTGCTTGGTGCTGCCATGCGAAGGCACGCACGCAAGCACGCAACTATGCGAAGGCATGCACTCACACGCACACACGCACAGCGCCTAGTGCTAGAGATGGTGTGTTGTTCGCCTAGCTGTGCGAGGCCTTGCGATAGCACATAGGCACGCAAGCTCACATGCTGCGGTGGTGTTGTGCCATGCGAAGGCACGCACACACGGAAGCACGCTGCTGCTGCTTGGTGCTGCTGTGTGCACCTAGTGCTAGCGATGGTGCGCCTAGCACACATGGTTTGTCTAGGCTTGCGCCTAGCCATGCATAGTGCATGCTAGCTCGAGCTAGCCTAGCGTCTACATGTCTAGGCCAATGCGATGCTACGGCTACGCTCGAACTTGTTTCTTGTTGATTTTGCGACGCTTGGTCTCGACGCCCTAGGCTCGATATCCGACGTCTATGTTCGTAATAATCTAGTGACTCATCAAATACTTTGGATTGATTCGTTTGTTCGGATCGGCAGTTCGTTTGGGTTCGACCCGAAGGGTTCAGTCAAGACAAAGCTGTAATACTAATTGTTCATTAATATTACATATCAGAAGTGGCCTCCACCCAGGCATTCCGATAACTTGATCTCACTGAAGAATTAGCTTCCTGATAATTCTGAACCCTCTACTAGAATAATACACTTGTTGGAAGGACACCATTCCTTTCAAGACGCATGGCCTCCTAATTTACCTCTTCATCATAGAGCATGATTCGGAGTGTTGGCTCATAAAGCTCAATTGGCAGGACGGCTTCAGTGTCGTATGTTATGAGAAATAGGGTTTCACTGATTGCCCCTTTTTTAGTTGTTCTGATGGAACATAGGACATGAGGCAACTCATCCGCCCATAGACCACCAGCCCTTTCAATCTTCTTCTTAATGCCGTCTGAGATAAGCTTGTTGAAGGCTTCAACTAAGCCGTTTGCTTGCGGGCGGCCAACTGATGCAAAGCAATGTGAGATCCCTTGATCTCCCAACCAGCTCTTGAGGGTAGGCGTTTCAAACTAAGGGCCATTGTCAAAGACCATAGACATAGGAACCCCAAACCGGGTGATGATGTTTCTCCAGATGGAGGAGATGACATCCTTTGTCTTAATGCCCTTGACCGCCTCTTCCTCAACCCATTTGGTGAAGTAATCTACAGCCACCAGGATGTACCTCCGCGCGCCTGTGGATGGCGTATACGGACCTAAGATGTCCATGCCCCATTTTACAAATGGAACCGGGCTATAAATAGCCGTCAGGTCAGTGGCCGGACGGTGTATGAGCCGGCCAAATCTTTGACACTTGTCACATTTCCTCACCATTTCCATGGCGTCTCCCTTAAGAGTGGGCCAAAAGTAACCTTGCCGCCTGGCCCTTTTTGCTAGAGTTATGCCGCCTATATGTGATGCACAAAAGCCCGAGTGCAGATCCTCTAGAACCTCTTTTCCCCTTTCAGGGGTAACACACTTCAGCAACGGCTGGAGGTAACCCATTTTGAAGAGCTCTCCCTTCTAGATTTTAAAATTTGAGGCTCGCTTTTTCAGCACAGCTGCTTCTGAAGGGGCATCCGGCAAAGTACCGTCTGCCTGATAATCCCGGATGACATCCATCTAGGTAGAGCTTCGGTCAAGAACTCCAATGGGATCACGTTCAATGCTTCTTTTTTCCATGACTTCCCAGAAGACTGACCTAGGCACTGACAATAATTACTCTTGTCTCGACCGTTGATGGGGCTCTTCATTGCTGCCGGTTTTTCAAGAGTCAACCAGTCTTTGATCTCCATGAGGATAGAGGAGCAGTCCTTGTTGAACTCGTACTTGGGGATGTACGGCTTCAACTCTCTCTTTTTCTTATAAGACAGCTGACCAAAATGGTCCGCCGCCCAAACTTCTTTTCTTTTCTTGCTTTTTTCTTTTTTGGCCGGCTAAGCAGACCGGCTCTCTTTCCTGTCGGACCTTTTAGGCTCTAACGAGTTCTTGATGGCATAAAGCTCCGTCGCCTATATGTAGTCTTCGGCTTCCATCAATGCCTCTTGGAGGGTAGCAACCCTTTTGCGAACCAGGTCGAACTTAAAGGTCGACCCGTCCTTCAGACCGTTGAAGAAGTCGGTATAGGCAACTTCGTCAGATAGCCCTTGAATCTGAATTCTCATTAAATTGAACTGCCTGACATAGGACCGTAGTCCCTCCTTGTCTCCCATCTAAATAGCCCCTATGTCGAGACTTGTCTTTTTGGCAGGGAAGTTCATGGAGAAGTTGGACGCAAACAGGTATGCAAGCGTCTTGAAGTTGTTGATGCATCCGACAGGCATATTACCAAACCATCGTTGGGTTATGCCCTTCAACGTTGCCGGATGCATCGGCACCAGGCGGCGTCTTCCAACCCCTATAGGTACATGAGGTTGGTGTAAGCCATGAGGTGGTGTTCCGGGTTGGTGGTACCATCATAGGTACCGACCAACACATTCTTAACCTTGGCCGGCCGAGCCCCCTCGGTTATGTCCCTGGAGAACGCCGACGGCTGTTCCCCAAGGTTTAGTAGCCAGAGTTGCCAGTCCATAGGCTAGACCTGTTGTGCTGCCAGACCCCCAAAGAGGGCCGGCTGCATGTATGGTGATCCATACGACATGTATGGCTGTTGGGCACATACGGAGCCGGTTGGATAATTTGAGGGTCAATACGTGCGGACATGCCGCGTGACTGACTCTCTCAGTTTGTCACCGAATACTTCATTGAAGTATTGCGGAAACTGTCTGGGTAAGTCGACGTTGAGGCCGATTCAGACATTTGTTGACTTCTCTTAACCTGGATGAACATCCGGGCGTTAGAGTAAGTCTATTTTGACCCATCCGGCTGAACTTTCCTAATGGCCTTCCTTTGCCCTGATTTAGGGAAACGAAGTCTGGAAAGGTCGATCAGGGGCCCATCCGCCCCCTTTGGTTTAGGGTGAGGAGTAGACACCCGATCTTTGATGTGCTTCTTCCAGGAGGGAGAAGGCTTCTTGGCCGACTCACCCTTGTTGGAGCCAGTTGACTTCTTTATTATGTCCTTGGTTTCCCCTTTGAAACTCGTCATGAATTTCATGAGCTCGTCTCTAGTGACGGGATTTGTACCCTCCGCCGCCTGGGGTTGCCCAATAGGCTTGTCGGCTGGGTTGTTTGGACCAGCTTTGTCTTTGCCCCGTTTCCTTGTTTCTTTGGAATGGGTGCGCCTAGTTCGGAATGACCCGTCTAGGGCCACATAGGTGTGAACCTCAAAGTCGTCACCACTATCCTGGTCCGTATGGACCTCAGGTTCGGCCGTAAGCCGTTTGCCCTCACCAAGCGGTACAGAATCGGATGTCATCTTGGAACTACTCTCCCCACAGACAGCGCCAAATGTTTCGGGGTTTTCTGGAGTCCCTCGGGAGAGTTACAATTCCGGGAATGTACGCCGACCGTCTAAGGCTGCATAACCACGAAACTCCGGTTGGGTGGAGTTCCGCCTTCGACGATCAAGTTAAAACGTCTCCAAATGCATAAATGTGCGGAAAGTAAATGGATTTTCTCTCTCATTCAGAGAGAATTCTGCAATTAATATTGCTTGGTTTTTTTGTTTGTATTTATGAATTTGTAATAAATGAGGATTTTCCTCTATTTATCGTCGAAGAGGATCAGTTCCCCTATTAGGGTTATAGTGCCACGTGTCAGCATTCAATTGTATCCCATTGGGCCTCTCAGCATGCCATTGGGCCACGTGGCATAAGGTAATTTTACCCCAAACAATAAGCATAATTAAAGCTTAACGAGCTTATAACAAATTAATGAAGCTTCCACTAAACCCACACATCCATTTTAATTAAATTAATCTAAAAGCACATAAAGTCGAATAATGTAAAATTTTTATGCAATTATGTCAATAAAATCCAAGGCCCAGCCCTGTTTTTAAACTAAATACGCAAAACGCAAGCTTAGGTCCTAGGCTCCCAAGCCGTGGGCTGGGTGTTGCTAGGCTACCTAACCGAGCAGCCTTGCTACGCGCTTGGGTTGGGTGCTGCCTAGCAGCCCTAGCGCCGCACTTGTTGGCCTCGACAACCGCACAGCATGCTACTGGGCTGGCTGGTGCTTGCGCGATAGGCCTGCTAGCAGGCTTTGCTAGGCAGCCATGCCTTTGCGGCACGCACATGGCAGCCCTCAACCCTGCTCTTGCTCGAGCATACACCGCACACACTCGCACATGGTGAGGTGCTCTCGACAACAACATTTATGTGGGATACGTAAGCAGCCTTGCTAGTCAAGGCATCTCTTTGAGGCTTCCATGCCTCAAATTTTGTACAAATTCCGGAATTTTAATTTCGGAAAAATTGTGTGAGCTTAATTAATTCCAAAATAAATTTAGAATTAGCATTTGAACAATTTTGAATTAATTTTTAAGTCCAACTTAAATAATCCAAGTTTAGTGCAATAACCAAAATTAATTCCAATTACCATTCATTAATAATTTTAGGTTGCTTTGATGAAATAAAAATTTAAGGACATGCAACAAAATTAAATTAACTCATCCAATGATTTAAATTAAATATATATTTGACAAAATAAGTTGAATGAATTAATTAATCGTCCAATGAAAATAATTTATTCAACCAACATCATACATGTTTGAATATTTTAACCGTTCAATGAAGAAAAATATTTAAGCATAAATGTGAACATTCATGATTTTAATCAGTTTCCAAAATTATTAAAACTCAAAATAAGTTCACTTTTGGATTTTAGCAAGTCAAGATCCAATCAATAAATCATTAAAGATTCAATATTTGTCTATTTTAAGGGTTCATAAATCACATTTAATATAAACTAATTGTATTTCAAGCAATCTAATTGCAAATAACAATTTTCACGTTTAAGTGAAAATTAGAGCATTCCAAATTAAGCATCCAAATGCTGTCCAAAACATGCTTAATTAGGAATATAATTGCAAGAGATTAATGTCATAATCAATCACATAATGCAATAATTATATGTCATAATTAATCAAGTTTTAAAACCCTCGAAAAATCAAAGTTTTAGGCAGATTTTGGCCTCTACAAACCGTTTTTTAACCATATGGTGGGTAAAGGTTGGTAATCTAGGTTTTTAAATCCATTTTAAATCACCATAATTAGTTTTCAGTTGTATAAATAAAATGCATGAGGCTCGAGATACCGCTGTTGGGTTTAGAGTGAGCGATCACCGTGCGGAACCAAAACCCGCCCAGACCACATGCATAATTAATAAAGCGATAAACACATAAAGAGGGAGAGAGAGAATGAAGGGAAAAGACATTCTTACCCTCGTAGCGCGCTTCACACGAACTCGAGTACACGGACCCCGGAAAGCTCTAGACACGACGCGCAAATCCTCCTACTTCGCACACCCACGCGCTCGACAAGGTTCCTATCTCGTAGTATAGACAAGACTACACCAAAAACTTGAGTTTTACGAACTTAAATGTTTTCCCACGCTTTTGGGAGATGCCTTATTTAGTTTTAACTTAAATTGTGTAAATTCCCAACTCCCAAGGTTGGTATTTACAGGGAAAGCATTCCCAAAAACCTCAATCATCTTTCCATGTGGGAGAATTGATAAAGTGAGAAAATAAGCAATTAATTTAATTCTAAATTATATTAATTAAGCAAATCAATAAGCAAACATCAAGTGGCAACTTGAGAGAGATGGTATGTGAGGACCACAAGGGGAGGACCACAACTCGCCTTGGTCCCCTAGCAAACACACACTCACCAACCAGCCTAATAGTGCCACGCTAGCTGGCGGTCTGCCATGGCCACCAAGGTTGCCGTGTTAGAGCCTGGTGCCTTGGCTAGTCCTGCCAGCCGACCTACACAACAACAGACCTGCACCGGCAAGCCATGCAGCATTGTGTGATGTTGTGCGGTGGCGCTGTTATAACGCGTAAGGCGCAGCAAGACTTGCTAGATGCTGGCCTTGCATGCGGGGCTGTCAGCCTTTGAGGGCTGATGCTAGCCTTGCTAGCATGCGAGTTGTTGCCTGCTCGTCCAGCCAGCACACACATGCGGCTGCTGGGCTTATGCCACGGCCTTGCATCAGGCTATCATTTTTTCTAGCCTTATTAGCCTAGCCCTCATATGACTAGGCAAATACGAGGCAACGGCTATTTGACGTGTTGTTTGACATATTTCTTGTCTTGTCGATTCCTAGAATCGACTCAGTGTTCGACACACTTTGACACACTATGCTCGGAATCCGATGTCTGAGTTCGTAAAAATCCTTGTCGACGTATATAATTCTTCTGATTAATTCGTCGCCTTTGTTTGATTACGCGATTGGGTGTGACCCGTAGGGTTCAGTCAAGAGCAAGCTGTAAGATCAATTATTTATTAATCATACTGATCGGAAGCGGCCTCCAGCTAGGCATTTTGTTCACTTGACTTTATTGAATAATTAGCTTTCCTACTTAATTTCAAACCCTCTATTGAAATAATACACTTAGCTTATTCGAAGGACACCATTTTCAAAAACATCTTGGCATTTTGAGGTTGATTGCAAACAGACATCTCTATGATCTTGTGCTAAGGGGACAAAGTTAGATCCATGGTTTAGTAGGTTTTGTACTACGTACAATAATGAGCAATATGCCAAGAGAATAAAATTGAGGTTGTATAGCCTAAGCCTCCAAGGGCTAACAACATACATAAAACACATACTTGTATGGTAAATTTGGTTTGCTTACATCAACATGGTTTAGGTGATCACACCAAGTGTTGATGCAAGATGCATGTGAGACAATGTCAATTAATTTGAAAATACAAGTCGACAATCTTTTCAAGTCACATTCACTCATTTCTACTAGGCATCAATCATCCAAATTGATGGTTGATTAAGAATTGAGTTGTCAAATTGTAGGGGTCAAGGAATTAGCCAACCAACAAGTTTTTAATTGTGTTAACATGTTAGGAAATGTGTTGGAATTTGTGAACTTCACATTTTACAATTAGGAAAAGGGGAAAAACTAGTTAGTCACCAACAAGTATTTAAAGGAGCTTATACACCGTTAATGGTTCTTATACATAAGTTAAAAAAAGGTAACCATGAGTCAATCCATCAAGGTTACTTGCTGCAATAATTCATGAGATTATTGACTCCATAGGGTCTCAAAGCATTTAAAATTCGAGGATGATGGTATGAAATAGAGCCTAGAGGTTGATTCCACACATGTTTAAAGAGATATATGGTTTGTGAAAGGAATGGTGTCCTTCGAACAAGTGTATTATTCCGATAGAGGGTTCGGAACTAATTAGGAAAACTAATTATTTAGTGAGGTCAAGTGATCGGAATGCCTAGATAGGGGCTGCTTCTGATGAGTAATATTAATGTATATTTAATATTACAGCTTAATCTTGACCGAGCCCTTCGCGTCACACCAAATCGTGTAGCCAAACCGAAGCCAAGAATTAATCCAAAGGCTTCAATGAGTCAATAGAGATTTTATGAACTAAGACGTCGGATTTCGAGCTTAGAGCGTCGAAGCTAAGCGTCGAAAGTCGAGTCGAATTTAGGAATCGACTAGACGGAAAAATCTGTAAAACAACAAGTCAACGTGCACGAAAATCGTTGCACTCAGGGCATACGATACATCTGGCCATGTACATATCATGGCATACATGATCGATCCGATCAGCGAAGCATATGGGATCCGATTCATTCTTTCTCGCTCAACAGGTGTTTGTGGACACTATTTCTTGCTGAGAGTTATGCCACGGGACATGGGTAAATGCCCTCTCTTGGAATCCTCCATGTTGAATCGAGCCAATACCTTATCAATGTAAGTACTCTGGCTCAATCCAATCATCCTCTTAGATCTATCCCCGTAGATCTTGATGCCCAATATGTACTGTGCCTCTCCTAAGTCCTTCATTGAAAAGCACTTTCCTAACCAGACCTTTACAGACTCCATTAATTATGTGTTGTTTCCAATGAGAAGTATGTCATCAACATACAGGACTAGGAATGCAATATCACTCCCACTAACCTTCTTGTATACACAAGATTCATCTGGATTCTTGATAAAAACAAACTTGCTAATGGCTTCATCAAATCGCAGATTCCAACTTTTGCTGGCTTGCTTCAGTTCATAACTGGAATTCTTCAGCTTGCAAACCTTTCCAGTGTTGCCTGGATTGACAAAACCTTCTGGATGTGTCATATACACAGTTTCTTCCAAAATTCCTTTTAGGAAGGCGGTTTTGACATCCATTTGCCATATTTCATAATCGTAATATGCAGCAATCACTAGGATGATCCGGAAGGATTTTAGCATTGTAACTGGTGAAAAAGTTTCATCATAGTCAATCCCGTGGATTTGTCTATAACCTTTTGCCACCAGTCTAGCTTTGTATATTGATACATTTCCATCCTTGTTTGTCTTCACTTTGAAGATCCATTTGCAACAAATGGGTGTATAACCCTCGGGCAAATTCACCAAGTCCTAGACTTGGTTTTCAGACATGGAGTCCATCTCGGATCTCATGGCCCCTTGCCATTTTTCAAAGTCGGGGCTCATCATAGCTTGCTTGCATGTTGCTGGCTCATCACCATCCATGACTAGGATGTCCTGATCATCGGTTAAGACGATACCGAGGTATCTGTCTGGTTGAGATCTTTGCCGTTGCGACCTATGAAGGGTAATTGGTTGAGCATTTTCATTATCAGTTTGATTCTGACCAATCTTCTTCGATGCTTCCAAAGCATCTAGATTGTCAGTTTTATCAGGTTGACATTCTTGCTTGTCCTCTCGAACTTCATCGAGTTCGATTTTCCTCCCACTTGTCATTTTGGAAAGGTGATCCTTCTCCAAAAAGACACCATCATGAGTAACAAAGACTTTGCTCTCGGACTTATTGTAGAAGTAATACCCTTTGGTTTCTTTTGGGGTGAAGTTTGTCCGAAATTAATCGCTTGACATATGATTCGCATCCCCAAATCTTGAGAACAGACAACCTAGGAGGTTTCTTAGTCCATAATTCATATGGAGTCTTTTCAACAGCTTTTGACGGAGCTCTGTTTAGTGTTAGTGCTGCAGTTTGTAACGCATGTCCCCAAAAAGAGATAGGGAGTTCACTAAGACCCATCATTGTTCGAACCATGTCTAACAAGGTTCGGTTCCTACGTTCGGATACTCCGTTCCATTGAGGAGTTCCAGGAGGTGTCAACTCTGAAAGAATACCATTTTCTTTCAAGTGATCGTCGAATTCATGGCTCAAATATTCGCCACCTCGATCCGATCGAAGTGCTTTATTTTTCTTGCCAAGTTGATTTTCAACTTCTTTCTTAAATTCTTTGAATTTCTCAAAGGATTCAGATTTATTCGACATTAAGTAGATATAGCCATATCTACTAAAATCGTCGGTGAAAGTGATGAAATATCGGTAACCTTGTCTTGCGGATGTACTCATTGGTCCACATACATCCGTGTGTATTACACCTAATAAGTCACTTGCCCTTTCTCCCAACTTGGAGAATGGCTGTTTTATCATCTTGCCTAATAGGCATCCTTCGCAATTTTTAAGCGACTCTAAGTCGAATGAGTCAAGAAAACCTTCTTGAAGAAGTTTCTTGATGCGTTTGATGTTAATATGGCCAAGACGACAATGCCACAAGTAGGTTTGATTCGACTCGATGGTCTTAGTTCATTTGGTGTCAATCCTTTGTCTAATCATATGTAAAACATGCAATTTCCATTGAACATATATTTGCAAGACAATTTTGAAACAACTATTGTCATAGTCTTACATGCAAAATAACTAGGTGTCCAACACCAAGGATCATAGTATGTTCAAAAGCATGATGAAAAACTAAGATTAGTTTTAATTACATCTCAAAGACAAAATAGTGCATGCAAGCACGACCGAAAAACCATCTTCGTCGTCCACTTGTCCATGCACCAACACTTGATAAGCTTCTCACTTGGTCCTTAAAAAGGCAACATAAAGTGAGTCATACTTGGTATCTAATACCTATGATAAGCTTAATTCACAAGTGTTAAGGAAGATACCTGAGGTAGTCGGAATGTTCCCCTTTTCCTTGAAGAGAATGCATTCTCTCTTGTAGTGGCCTTGTATGCCACAATGGAAGCATCTTATCTTTGCCTTGACCTTCTTGAACTCCTTCTTCTTAGCTCTCAAGGGCCTTTTGGTCATTCCATAGGCGGTGGCTTGGCTAAGAAGTTGCACCACCTCCTTGAAGGAGCGTGTCTCCTTTCCCGCAGCTATATGCACTCTATGTGCATCATAGCCCGAGTGGAGTGAAGCAAGCAAGGTATGCCCCGCCAACTCATCCTCCAATGAAATTCCGAGAAGCTGCATGTGTTTAAAGAGTCTAGTCATTCCAAGCACATGAGGTCGGAGGGGCATGTCGGGTCTCAATTTGGCATTGTAGACTTTTGTCCAAAGCCTGCGCCTTTCCTTAGCAAGACATCCCACGTTGGGTGGCTTTATCCTCATGTTTGAGAGTGACGTAGTCAAGTCAAACACGAGGCCATCAAAGTTTCCATTGTCACTCTTGGTGACTCTTACATTGACAACGTCCTCAAGTGCTTTGAGGAACATGTCCGGGAGATAGGAGGTAAGACTTTCCTTCCAATCTTTCGGGATGGAATTTGCCATAAGTCGTGAGACCTTTTTGCAATTGGAAGACCATTCTTCATGAGCCTCATCGGTCATGATCCCTTTGGCAAAGAAGCATGGATTGGGAGTATCAAGAGTATACTCCAAGGAACAATTCCGGAGAGTTCTCCTGAGTTCCTCCTCCCATTCCTTGAAGTTTACCAAGTTTATGGAAAAGGCCAACTTTTCGGGGATTTTCGGGCACATTTGGTTGTTGTTACTTGCAGACATTGTTCTACAATTGAAAGAATTTGAAGTGAAAAACCATTCATAAATCAATAAGTTGAAATTTAAAACGTTTATGCATATTTTCAATCTTATTGAGCATTTTATCCACGCATTTATAAAATTGTCCCTTTTAAGCGAGAATAAAATGATTCCGAGATCCCAAAGATCAAGAAATGGTTAAGCATGCTTTGGCTTGTCTTAATCATTAAATATCTTAAGGCAAGCAATCCAATTGATAATAGCTCCAAGCTACTCTCGGTTTGATAAAATGTCGCATCTAATGCATCCTTGACATTTTATCTCTTTTGCCACGACATCTAAGGACTCCTTACTGATATCGTTGAGCTTAACCAAGACAACTTGTATACCTAGTATACCTTACGTTCCTAGGGAAGTAGTGATGTCTCGCTTTGGCGTAGTCCATCACGTACGCGCATTAGTTCGGTAAGTGTTGTTCTTGAAACGGCAAATTTAGCTCAATATTAATAAGGGACCTAGGGTTTCTATGTTGGTTGATTTAAGTGAACTTAACTAATCGTCGCAACATATAGAAATCCTAGACATGCATCTAGCAATCATATATAATAACAAAATATATAAAGCATAAAAATAGATGCACTTGGCAACTAGCATGACCCCTTGAAATCTTCAATTTCCATGGGTCTTCATCTTGGCTCGTCTTCATCGAAACGCCGTCTTGAGACATCTTGGCCAAAATAAAATAAACTATCTAGAACGACTAAGATTAATCTAATAGTACAAAAATACTTTACGGTTCGCAGACCGTATTTAGATTTACAAAAATACATAACGGAACGCAGTCCGTATTTTCTATCCTAGTCGGGCCCCACTAGTTGCCATTTTCAATAACCTGTTTTGAAAACAATCTTCCATTCACCCATTCACTATTTGTGAATGGCCCATGCAATTTTACGAAATACATAATTAAACACACAAAACTAGTAACTAACTTAGGTGGTTAATCCGATTAACGCGCCTAATTAAAACTAGTCAAAGTTGTTTAATCCATTATTTCTAAAAGCAAATTGCTCACGCAATTAATTAAGCTCCCACTAAATTCCGCATCCATACTTCATTAATCCGATTAATTAAGTCGGCATAATCCATAATTTGTCAAAATTAAAAATTGCAAAATCCGGAAAAAACCGAGGTCTAACCTCGTTAAAATAATTACATAAAAAATTAAAAAAAAGGGCAAAATTTTCGCAAAATTGTATAGCTCAAAATCAAGCAAAAATCCCACACAAGTGCTTGGTGGGTGCGCACTATGGCTGCTAGGCAGCCTATGCCTTGTGCTGTGGTGCGTGATGCTAGCATGCTGCGCCCAGCACAACAAGCCACGCTGCTAGCACCAGCAGCCTGCTATGCTGGCTAGCAAGCTGGCGCCTGCTAGCAAGTGGTGCGCTGGGCTGGTGCTTGCTGCCATGCTGCCCAGCAGCATCCCCTCGCAAGCCAGGCCCTTGCCACTGCTCCACGCACATCAGCCCCAAGCCTCCCCGCCACACAGCAGTGCACAACATCACCATGGCACACCCATGTGCGCACCATAGGCAGCCCGGCTAGCCTTGGTGGCGCTTGGGTGTTTTTGCCTTGATTTGCGTGCCATTTTTCGGAATTTAATTCCGATTTGTGTGTGACAAATTTAATTCTAAATTACATTTTAGAATTAATTTGAAGAAAAATAAATTAAAATAAAATAAGACTTAATAAACTTATTTTTTATTGGTTCACAAGCCTAATTTATCCAAAAAAAAATTATTTTTGAACAAAATTAGGTCTTTCTTTATGCTTAAAATAAAATGAGGTATGTCCATAATTAATCTTGCCAATATGCAAATTAATAATGGATTTGACAAATGGGAGTTGAAAAATAAACAAATCATCTAATTAAATTTTTTTCAACTTTCATACTTGTGTAAAATACCAAGATTATATCTTCCAATATGAAGATTAATCAAATTTTACTCACAAGTACTTGAACTTGTGGATTTTAATTAACCAAATATGAAAAATCCAAACTTTGTTCAATATGGAATTTAGGGTTAGGGTTCCAATCATTTAAACCTTTAAAGATTAGAACTTTAACATTATAGGAACTTAAAATTACAAGTTCACACCAAGCTTTCACATTTGATTGCAATTTATTTGCAAAATTTGTAAAAACAAGTTTATGAGAAAAATGGTATATCAACTTAAGCACTAATAAAAACTTCATTATTATGCATAAGGATATTTTTAAAACCAGTAGATTAGTGATGCAAATGTGCATTTAATCTAACCTTGTAATGATTGCATTAATCAAGGCTTAAAAAGAATTAAAATTTTCGTTGAAAAACAAAAAACCCCAAAAAAATGGATTTCTGTTTCGAATTTGGCTTCTGGACGTTCCTAGAAAGGGTTGAATTTGTTCCAGAATGTCGATTCCACCCAAAAATCACTATTTTTGAGCCAAAATCTGGGTTCGACAGCCAAATCGAGAATAAAACCGAGTTTTAAAAATAATTAAAAAGAGCATCTAATCTAATTAGAAGAACATGAACCAGAAAAATAAATTCTTTTAAAACACCTTAATTAATAAGTAATTGCAAAAATTAAAAGGAGCATGGCTCTGATACCTTTGTAGGGTTTTGTAGTGACCCAACACTACGCGGAAGGAAAACCCACAAGACCCGCCCCTTAATTAAAGCAATTAACAAGCATAATAAACATAATTAAGCAAGACTAAGAACAAGAATTATACCATTGTTGTGTGCTTCGCTCGCGAAGAGCTCTTACTTCAAAATCCCGAAACTACGAGATCTCCGACGGATCGTACCCTTGACTCGACCCGAGTGTCCCAAGTCTTGAAGGTTAGTCAAGACCCGGACAAACAAAACTATGAGTTATACGAATCAAAGGTTTACTCTAATTACAAGAGTTGCCTTTTTAATTCCACTCAAGGTTGTGTATTTCCCAATACCATGCCTTTGGTATTTATAGGGAAATGCACCCTTGAACATCATTTCCCAACCAATGTGGGAGAATGAATAATTTTGAAAATTAATTTATTTTCAAAATAAATAATTAATTCAATCACAATGCAACAAGTGTTAAAGGGAGAGAGAGGGTTAGGTGAGGACCATGAACCTTGGGGGGGACCATTGCCTTGCTCCCCACTCCCTCAAACCGCCTCAAGCATGCTGTGCTGGCAGCTTGCCATGATAGCCAGCCAACTAAGTCTGCCCAGCTGGCACGCCTCACCCAGCCTAGCACTTGCGTGCTGCTAGCGAGCCATGCCTTGTGCTGGGCGCTGGACGCTGCTGCCTGACTATCGCACACACACACACATGCACACGCACAACCAGGCTTGCTGTTGCGTAGTGCTGCTGCCTAGCATCCCCATCGCACGCACACACGCACCAGCCCCACGCATCATCGCTGCTGCTGCTTGCTAGCCAGCACGCACTGACACTCGTACACGCACACGCACAGGGCATTGCTTGGCATGCTGCTGTGCGAGACTGCGAGGCACACACGCACACACACGCAAGTCCTTGGCATTGCGATGGTGCTGTGCGTGGTGTCGTGCTTGCAATAGTGCCTGGCTGCGTGCTGCGATGATTCGATAGGCCTAGGCACAAGCACACGCACGCACGCAAGCCCTTGGCATTGCAATGGTGTTGTGCGTGGTGCTAGGCCTGCGATGGTGCCTGGGCACTCGCACACGCCCAGCGTGCTGCGATGCGAGGCAAGCACCCATGCTAGTACTTGGTGCTAGCGATGGTGCTGCCATGCTAGGCACGCACGCACGCCAGCACGTAGTGCCAGCGTTGGTGCGCCTGGTGCTTGCGATGGTCAACAATAATGCCTAGGCATCATGCTAGGGTTGCGATAGCGCCTAGGCATGATGCTAGGGCTGCGATGGTGCGCCTAGCACACCTAGTGTGCTTAGGCTTGCGCCTAGCCATGCTAGGTGCATGCTAGCTCAAACTAGACTAACATCCACATGGTTAGACCATTGTGGTGCTACGGCTAAGCTCGTAGGTTTCGCTTGTGATTTTACGATGCTCGGCCTCGACGCCCTAGGTTCGATATCCGACATCTGTATTCGTAAAACTATGTCGACTCATTAAATCCTTTTGGATTAATTCATCGTCTCGAATCGGTTGTTCGATTGGGTTCGACCCGAAGGGTTCAGTTAAGATTAAGCTGTAATATCAATAGTACCTCGATATTACTGATCGGAAGCGGCCTCCACCTAGGCATTTTGATCACTTGACCTTACTGAAGAATTAACTCTGAAATAATTCTGAACCCTCTATCGGAAGAGTACTCTTGTTGGAAGGACACCATTCCTTTTAATCTCCCACTTGTCCTTCCGGACAAGTGTGCATAGAGTGTATAGCCCATTTCCTATGTCGCTTAATGTCTCTTCGTGAACAATAAGGTAAGATTCATCGTCATCCTTATTACGTTCAGAAGTGTTTCTCGATCTCCGAGTTCAACTGTCAATAAGCAGATAATTTCTGAAATCCATCTGAGCATGGCCATGCATTTTCACAGTCTCGCTCTTCGAGAGGCCTTGTAAATAACAAAGTATTTTCCCTATTGTTAATAGGGGGACTATCCCTGTCTTGCATTGTAAGTTCCTCTTACTAAGAGGACTTAGTCTATTACATTACCACTGTAGGGTTTCGTAGTGACGCGACACTACGCGGAAGGAAACCCCCCAAGACCCGCCCCTTAATTAAAGCAATTAACAAGCATAATAAACTTAATCAAGCAAGACTAAGAACAAGAATTATACCTTTGTTGCGTGCTTCGCTCCCGATGAGCACTTACTTCAAAATCCCGAAACTACGAGATCTCCTACGGATCGTATCCTCGACCCGACCCGAGCGTCCCAAGTATTGATGGTTAGTCAAGACCCGGACAAACAAAACTATGAGTTTTACGAATCAAAGGTTTACTCTAATTTCAAGAGTAGGCTTTTTAATTCCACTCAAGGTTGTGTATTTCCTAATACCATGCCTTTGGTATTTATAGGGAAATGCACCCTTGAACTTCATTTCCCAACCAATGTGGGAGAATGAATAATTTTGATAATTAATTTATTTCCAAAATAAATTAATAATTAATTCAATCACAATGCAACAAGTGTCAAAGGGAGAGAGAGGGTTAGGTGAGGACCATGAACCTTGGGGGGGACCATTGCCTTGCTCCCCAAGGCATGCTCCAAGCTCATTGGCCCTCACTCCCTCAAACCGCCTCAAGCATGCTATTTTGGCAGCTTGCCATGCTGGCCACCCAACCTAGTCTGCCTAGCTGGCACGCATCACCCAGCCCAGCACTTGTGTGCTGCTAGCGAGCCACGCCTTGTGCTGGGCGTCGGACGCTGCTGCCTGACTATCGCACACACACGTACATGCACACGCACAGCCAGGCTTGTTGTTGCGTAGTGCTGCTGCCTAACATCCCCATCGCACGCACACACGCACCAGCCCCACGCATCATCGCTGCTGCTGATTGCTAGCCAGCACGCACTGGCACTCGTACACGCACACGCACAAGGCATTGCTTGGCATGCTACTGTGCGAGACTGCAAGGCACACACGCACACACACGCAAGCCCCTGGCATTGCGATGGTGCTGCGCGTGGTGCCATGTCTTGCGATGGTGCCTGGGCTGCGTGCTGCGATGATTCGATAGGCCTAGGCACAAGCACACGCACACATGCAAGCCCTTGGCATTGCGATGGTGCTGTGTGTGGTGTTAGGCCTACGATGGTGCCAGGGTACTCGCACACGCCCAGCGTACTGTGATGCAAGGCAAGCACCCATTCTAGTACTTGGTGCTAGCGATGGTGCTGTCATACTAGGCACGCACGCACGCCAACACCTGGTGCCAGTGATGGTGCGCCTGGTGCTTGCAATGGCCTGCTAGGTGCTCCTGGCGCGCCTAGTGCTTGCGATGGTCAGCGACAGTGCCTAGGCATCATGCTAGGGCTGCGATAGCGCCTAGGCATGATGTTAAGGCTACGATGGTGCACCTAGCACACCTAGTGTGCTTAGGCTTACGCCTAGCCATGCTAGGTGCATGCTAGCTCGAATTAGCCTATCATCCACATGGCTAGGCCAGTGTGGTGCTAGGGCTATGTTCTTACGTGTCGCTTTGTGATTTTGCGACGCTCGATCTCGACGCCCTAGGCTCGATATCCGATGTCATTGTTCGTCAAACTCCGACGACTCATTGAATCCTTCGGATTAATTCGTCGTCTCGAATCGGTTGTTCGATAGGGTTCGACCCGAAGGGTTCAGTTAAGATTAAGCTGTAATATCAATTGTACCTCGATATTACTGATCGGAAGCGGCCTCCACCAAGGCATTCCGATCACTTGATCTTACTGAAGAATTAACTCTGTAATAATTCTGAACCCTCTATCGGAAGAATACACTTGTTGGAAGGACACCATTCCTTGCACTATATGCATCATTTGATTTAATTTATGTTTTTCTAATTCTTTGTTGTGCCTATTTGCTGCCGAAGCTGTGGACCACATTACCACTGTTGGGTTACGTAGTGACCCTCACTACGCGGAATGAAACCCCTCAAGACCCGCCCCCATAATTAAAGCAACTAATACAAGCAAAACATAATTAAAACATAATTAAGATTAAGGATAAGAAATTTACCCTCGACGGGTGCTTCGCTCTTACAACGAGCTCTTACTTCAACCTCGATAATGCGAGGCCTCCAACGGGATCGTACCCTCGAACCCGACCCGATCGTCCTAAGCCTCGAAGGTTAGTCAAGGCCCGGAAAAAAGGTAAACTTGGAGTTTTACGAATTTCAAGGTATACTCAACAATGGAGTTTCCTTTACTATTCCACTCAAGTGTGTTCCATCCCAAATACCCAAGCTATGGTATTTATAGGGAAATGAACCCTTGATTTTCATTTCCCAACCAATGTGGGAGAATAAATAATATTGATAATTAATTTAATTCTAAATTAAATAAATAACCAAATTAATCATAATGCAACAAGTGTCAAGGGGAGACAGAGAGTTAAGTGAGGACCAAGAGTAGGTTGGGGGGGGGGACCATTGCCTTGCTCCCCAAGGCATTGCCCAAGGGTTGGTCCCCACCCCTCACAGAACCGGCATCAAGGGGCTGTTCCGCTGGCAGCCAACTAGCACGCCAACTAGCAGTGCCAGCAAGCCAGCCAGCTAGCACCAGCCCAGCCAACACAAGCATGATGCGTGTGGCTGTGCTAGGCAGTGCCTACGCTGCTGCTGCCTGCTAGGCGCTAGGCACTGCTACCAAGCTGTTGGCGCCTGCCTGCCACTTCCACTCGCACGCACATGCACATGCCCAGGCACCCGCATATGCATATGCATGCTTGGCTGCTGGGCACTGCTGCCTGGACATCGCGCACACACACGCACACCCTTGGTGGCTGGTGCATAGTGCTACTGGGCTGCTTAGCGTGGGCTAGCATTGTGCTGGCGCCTGGGCCACGCACATGCACATTGCGGAGCACAGCGTGCTGCTTGGTGCTGCCATGCAAAGGCAAGCACGCAAGCTAGCACGTATGATGTTGCGATGTTAGGCATGCACGCATGCCAGCACTCGGTGCTAGTGATGCTACAGCTATGCTCGAACTTGTTGCTTGTGATTTTGCGACGCTCGGCCTCGACGCCCTAGGCTCGATATCCGACGTCTGTGTTCGTAAAACTCTACAACTCATTAAATCCTTCGGATTAATTCGTCGTCTCGGATTGGTTGTTCGATTGGGTTCGACCCGAATGGTTCAGTTAAGACTAAGCTGTAATATTAATTATACCTTAATATTACTGATCGGAAACGGCCTCCACCTAGGCATTCAGATCACTTGACCTTACTGAATAATTAGCTCTGTAATAATTCTGAACCCTCTATCAGAATAATACACTTGTTGGAAGGACACCATTCCTTTCAATCTCCCACTTCTCCTTCCGGGCAAGTGTGCATATAATGTATAGCCCATTTCCTATGTCGCTTAATGTCTCTTTGTGAACTATAAGGTAAGATTCATCGTCATCCTTATTACGTTCAGAAGTGTTTCTCGATCTCCGAGTTCGACTGTCAATAAGCAGATGATTTCTAAAATCTATCTGAGCACGACCATGCATTTTCACAGTCTCGCTCTTCGAACGGCCTTGTAAACAACAAAGACATGTTCCCTATTGTTAATAGGGGGACATTCCTAGTCTTGCATTGTAAGTTTCTCTTACTAACAGGACCTAATCTCCTAAGTATTCCCGTTATGATCCCTAGTTACGGAAGACGTTAGGCAACATCAAAGAGACTTGTACTCAAACAAGAAAACTTCACAATACTCATGGTCGAGGAAATGAGTTCTGATAGCTATAATGAGAAACGTACTTATGACAATTTTTAATCTCTTAAAGTACTCTCATAGGTCGATCCAGTGCAGTCCCGAACTGGCACCTGTGCAAATGATTTATGACTATCATGTCCTTACAACACAAGAAATGGTGCTGTAAATCATACTACACACTAATCTCTGGTGGTCATCAATCGTCCATCATTTAGATGACCTCGATTAGGGATAATTTTCGATTTAAATATTCAATGTTCACTTAACTGGCGTTTCTTTATCCAAGACATAGTCTTGATACCCTGTTTTGAATATTTCCACAAATCGAATGGACTCATTATTTAATTCTAAACCACAATTAAATAGCAATGGAGTGAATGGTAAGTTTCCATGAAAATTAATTACTCCATAAATGAATGGTTTCAATACAGTGTCTTACAATAAAACATATAGTTTAATTAAATCACATGTACAGGAAATTTCAAAGCCAGTCTCCGACGTGCTTGATTCCCATTGCCTCAATGTGCTTTTTGTGTTTCAGTTGAGGCAGAGGTTTAGTCAAAGGTTCAGCCACATTTTCATTCGTGCCGATCTTGCATATTCTTATTTCACCTTCGGATTTCCATTCCCTTATCATGTGAAATCGCCTTTGGACATGTTTAACCTTCTGGTGTTCTATTGGCTCCCTGAGCGATAGCTCCATTGTTGTCACAGTAGAGATCTTTCGGACCCTTGATGGATGGTACAACACCAAGTTCACTGATGAACTTGCGAATCCAAACAGCCTCCTTAGCGGCTTCTGAAGCTGCCAAGTACTCGGCTTCAGTTGCAGAGTCTGCAGTGGTGCTCTTCTTGGCATTCTTCCAGCTAAACACTCCTCCATTCAGATAGAATATGTACCCTGACTGTGACTTGAAGTCGTCTGTGTCAGTCTAGAAGCTAGCGTCAGTGTAACCTTCAACAACCAAGTCTTTGTGGCCACCATATACCAGGAATTTATCCTTGTTCCTTTTCAGGTACTTCAGGATATTCTTGGCCGCAGTCCAATGCGCCTTTCCCGGGTCCGATTGGTATCGGCTCGTAGCACTCAAGGCATACGATACATCTGGCCTGGTACATATCATGGTATACATGATCGATCCAATTAGCGAAGCATATGGGATCTGATTCATTCTCTCTCGCTCAACATGTGTCCGTGGACACTGTTTCTTGCTGAGAGTTACGCCACAGGACATGGGTAATTTCCCTCTATTGGTATTCTCCATGTGGAATCGTGCCAGCACCTTATCAATGTATGTACTCTGGCTAAATCCAATCATCCTCTTAGATCTATCCCTGTAGACCTTGATGCCCAATATGTATTGTGCCTCTCCTATATCCTTCGTTGAAAAGCACTTTCCCAACCAGCCCTTTACGGACTCTAGTAATTTTGTGCTGTTTCCAATTACCAATATGTTATCGACATATAGGACTAGGAATGCGATGTCACTCCCACTGACCTTCTTGTAGAAACAAGATTCATTTGGATTCTTGATAAAACCAAACTTGCTTATAGCTTCATCAAATTGCAGATTCCAACTTCTACTTACCTGCTTCAGTTCATATATGGACTTCTTAAGCTTGCATACCTTTCCAGCGTTACTTGGATCAACAAAACCTTCTAGTTGTGTCATATACACAGTTTCTTCCAAAATCCAATTCAGGAAGGCGGTTTTGACATCCATCTGCCATATTTCATAATCGTAATAAGCAGCAATTGCTAGGATAATCCGGATAGACTTTAGCATTACACCTGGTGAAAAGGTTTCATCATAGTCAATCCCGTGGATTTGTCTATAACCTTTTTCCACCAGTCTAGCTTTGTAAATTGATACATTTTCATCTTTGTCTGTCTTCAATTTGAAGATCCATTTGCAACCAATGGGAGTGTAACCCTCGGGCAAATTCCTCAAGTCCCAGACTTGATTTTCAGACATGGAGTCCATCTTAGATTTCATGGCTTCTTGCCATTTAGCAGAGTCGGGGCTCGTCATAGCTGGCTTGTACGTCGCTGGCTCATCTCGATCCATAACTAGGATGTCTTGATCATCGGTTAAGACAATACCAAGGTATCTGTTTGGTTGAGATCTTTGCTGTTGCGACCTACGAAGGGTAATGGCTTGAGCATTTACATTGTCTGTTTGATTCTGACCAATATTCTCATCAGCTTCCAAAGCATTTATTATCAGGTTGACATTGTTGCTCGTCCTCTCGAACTTCGTCGTGTTCAATTTTTCCTCCCACTTGTCATTTTGGAAAGGTGTTCCTTCTCCAAAAACACACCATCACGAGCAACAAACACTTTGTTCTCGGATTTGTTGTAGAAGTAATACCCTTTGGTTTCTTTTAGATATCCCACAAAGAAACACTTGTCCGATTTGGGGTGAAGTTTGTCGGATATTAATCGTTTGACATATACTTCGCCATCCCCAAATCTTGAGAAAAGATAACCTAGGAGGTTTCTTAGTCCATAATTCATATGGAGTCTTTTCAACAGCTTTTGATGGAGCTCGGTTCAGTGTTAGTGCCACGGTTTGTAGCGCATGTCCCTAGAAAGAGATAGGAAGTTCACTAAGATCCATCATTGATCGAACCATGTCTAACAAGGTTCGATTCCTCCGTTCGGATACTCCGTTCCATTGAGGAGTTCCAGGAGGTGTCAACTCTGAAAGAATACCATTTTCTTTCAAGTGATCGTCGAATTCATGGCTCAAATATTCGCCACCTCGATCCGCTCGAAGTTATTTAATTTTCTTGCCAAGTTGATTTTCAACTTCTTTCTGAAATTCTTTAAATTTCTCAAAAGATTCAGATTATTTGACATTAAGTAGATATAGCCATATCTACTAAAATCGTCGGTGAAGGTGATAAAATATCGGTAACCTTGTCTTGCGGGTGTACTCGTCGGTCACCATACATCCGTGAGTATTAGACCTAATAAGTCACTTGCCCTTTCTCCGAACTTGGAGAATGGTTGTTTTATCATCTTGCCTAATAGACATCCTTTGCAATTTTCAAACGACTCCAAATCGAATGAGTCAAGAACACCTTCTTGTAGAAGTTTCTTGATGTGTTTGACGTTAATATGGCCAAGACGACAATGCCACAAGTAGGTTTGATTCGACTCGATCGTCTTAGCCTTTTTGGCGGTATCATCAATGTTATAGACTTGTTTTTCAAGAGAAAGCACATAAAGACCATTTTCTGAATTTGCCTTATCATATAAAACATTATCGAAATAAAATGAACAACTATTGTTCTTAATTCGAAATTCAAAACCTTTGGCGTCCCACGCCGAAATTGAAATAATGTTTTTGGTAACTCTAGGAACATGATAACAATTGTCAAGTTCTAAAATAAGCCCAGAGGGCAATGACAAACTGAGAGTTCCAACGGAGACGTCAGACATCCTTTCTCCATTGCCGACCCGAAGCTCGACCTCTCCCTTCTCTAGCCTCCTATTTATCCTTAGTCCCTAAGCATTGGAACAAAGGTGTGAGCCACATCCGGTATCTAATACCCATGATGTTTTTCTAGAGAAGTTTAAGTCTATAACAAAAATACCTGATGAAGAAGCAACGGTGTCGTTCTTCTTATCTTCCTTGAATTTGAGGCAGTCCCGTTTCCAATGTCGCTTCTTCTTGCAGTAGAAACATTCGAAATCGAATTTGGAAGAGGCTACCTTTTTGTCCTTGCTGCCCTTGGCAGTGTTTCACTTAGGCGGAAAATTTCTCTTTTTCCCTTTAAAGCTATTCTTCTTACTTGGACGTTTGAATGGCTTGCCCTTCCTCACCATGAGCATGTCATGCTTGCCCTCATCTTTGAGGGTTTCCTCGGCTTGCTTCAACATACCATGAAGCTCGGTGAGGGTTTTCTCCATGCTATGCATATTGTAGTTCATATTGAACTGATCATAGCCTTTTGTAGGGTTTCGTAGTGGCCCTCATTACGCGGAATGAAACCTGCCAAGACCCGCCCCCATAATAAATGCAATTAACAAGCAAAACATAATTTAAAGCATAAGAAAGGATAAAAGACTATACCTTTGACGCGTTCTTTCGCTCAACTATGAGCTCTTACTTGAACCCCGATAATGCGAGGCCTCCGACGGGATTGTACCCTCGAACCCGAACCGATCGTCTTGAGCCTCGAAGGTTAGTTGAGGCCCGGAAAAAATATAAACTTGGAGTTTTACGAATTCAAGGTTTACTCAATTATAGAGTTGCTTTTTCAATTCCACTCAAGTGTGTCCATTCCCAATACCAAAGCATGGTATTTATAGGGAAATGGAACCTTGATTTCCAATCTCCCACCAATGTGGGAGAGTTGGTAAATTTAACATTTTATTTAATTCTAAAATAAAATAAATAATTAAATCAATCACAACGCAACAAGTGGCGCAATTAGAGAGGGGTGAGTGAGGCCCAAGGTTTGGTGGGAGGGAACATAGCCTTGATCCCCAAGGCTTTGCCCAAGGTTGGTCCCCACCTCCTCACAAAATCAGCACCAAGGGTGCTGGGCTGGCAGCTAGCTAGCACGCCAGCTAGCGCTGCCAGCTAGCACCAGCCAGCATCCCCGCATCACCCCAGCCAGCATATGCGTGCTGAGCTGGGCGATGCTTGTGTTGTGCTGCTAGCTGCTATTTTAATTATTCTTATGCATAATTATGGAGTTTTAATTAGTGCTTGAGTTGATATGCTATTTGTCACACAAATTAATTTTTCACAATTATGCAAATAAATTGCATTAATGTGTGATTGTTTGATGTGAATGTCTAATTTTAAGTTCCCAAGTATGTTAAAGATCTAATCTTTAAAAGTTTAAATGATTCGAACTCTAACCCTAAATTCTATATTGAACAAAGTTTGGATTTTCATTTTGGTTGATTAAAATCCATGAAGTTCAAATACTTGTGAGTAAAATTTTGATTAATCTTCATATTGGAAGATGTAATCTTGGTATTTTACACAAGTATGAAAGTTGGAAAATTTTTATCATTAGATGGTTAATTTATTTTTTCCAACTCCCATTTGTCAAATTCATTATTAATTTGCATATTGGCTAAATTAATTATGGACATAGCTCATTCAATTTTAAGCATAAAGAAAGACCTAAAACTGTTTCAAAATAATTTTTTTAATGATTTAGGTTTATGCACCATTAAAATTGAATTTAATTAAGTTAGACTTATTTTATTTAAATTTTTCCTCAAATTGATTCTAAAATAAAATTTAGAATTAATTTATGCCGCACATAAATCGGGATCAAAATCCCGAGTAAAATGCACGCAAATCGATGTAAAATCGCAAGCTTCACCAAGGCTAGCCGAGCTGCCTAGCAACACACATGTAGGCTGCATATGGTGCGCGCATGGGCTGAGCATCAATGGTGCGTGGCTGTGTGGCGAGGGGTGCTAAGGCGCTGGGCTTGGGCAGTGGAATTGGCTGCTGGTTGCTTGGGATGCTGCTACGCAGCGTGGTAGCAAGCACCAGCCAGCCCCCCACTTGCTGGCAGGCGCTAGCATGGGAGCTAGCATGCGTAGCATGCACAGCAAGCAGCTGGTGCTGGCTAGCGTAGTGTGTTGTGCTGGGCGCAGCATGCTAGCACCAAGCGCCAACACAAGCCTTGATGCTACTGGTGCGTGTGTGGCGTAGGTTGCTGGCGTGCTTGTGCTACTACTGGGCAGCAAGGCAGCAAGCCCCAGCCAGCCAACCCACTGCTGCTTAGCAGCCATGGTGCGCAATGCACTATGCTTGGTTGTGGCTACGTTGCTTAATTTTTTGAGCTATGTAATTTTGTGAAAACTTTGTCGTTTTAAATAATTTATGTAATTATTTTAACGAGGTTAGACCTCGATTTTTCTGGCTTTTGCAAAAAATTTTGATTTTGACAAATTATGGGTTAAGCCAACTTAATTAATCGGATTGATTAAGTATGGATGCGGAATTTAGTGGGAGCTTAGTTCATCGCGTGAGCATTTTGCATTTTAGAAATAATGGATTAAACAACTTTGACTAGTTTTTATTAGGCGCGTTAATCTGATTAACCACCTAAGTTAGTTACTAGTTTTGCGTGTTTAATTATGTATTTCGTAATATGCATGGGCCATTCACAAATAGTCAATGGCTGAATGAAAGATTGTTTTCAAAACAGGTTTTGAGAAAAAGGCGACTAGTAGGACCCGACTAGGATAGAAAATACGGACTGCGTTCCGTTATGTATTTTTGTAAATCTAAATACGGTCTGCGAACTGTTAAGTATTTTTGTACTTTAGATTAATCTTAGTCGTAGTAGCTAGTTATTTTATTTTAGCAAAGATGTCTCACGACGGCGTTTCGATGAAGACGAGCCAAGATGAAGACCCTTGAAGATTTGAAGATTTCAAGGGGTCATGCTAGTTGCCAAATGCATCAATTTATGCTTTATATATATTATTGTTATATATGAATGTTAGATGCATGTCTAGGATTTTATATGTTGCGACGATTAGTTAAGTTCACTTAAATCAACCAACATAGAAACCCCAGGTCCCTTAATAATATTAAGCTAAAATTTGTCGTTCCTAGAACAACACTTACCGAACTAATGCGCGTATGTGATGGGCTACGCCAAAGCGAGGCATCACTACTTCCCTAGGAACGTAAGGTATATTAGGTATACAAGTTGTCTTGGTTAAGCTCAACGATATCAGTAAGGAGTCCTTAGATGTCGTGGCAAAAGAGATAAAATGTCAAGAATGCATTAGATGCGACATTTTATCAAACCGAGAGTAGCTTAGAGCTATTAGAAATTGGATTTCTTACCTTAAGATATTTAATGTTAAGACAAGACAAAGCATGCTTAACCATTTCTTGATCTTTGGGATCTCGGAATCATTTTATTCTCGCCCAAATTAAAAGGGACAAATTTATCAATGCGTGGATAAAATGCTCAATAAGATTGAAAATTTGCATGTACGCTTTTAAATTTCAAACGTATTGGTTTATGAATGGTTTTTTATTTCAAATTCTTTCATATGTAGAACAATGTCTGCAAGTAACTCAAACAACAACCAATTCTCTTTACGCTCAATTCCCGACAAGGAAAAGTTGAGCAGGCAAAACTTTCTTGATTGGCAAAGAAATCTGCGCATTATACTAATGCAAGAGCAAAAGAAATACGTCCTTGATGAGGAAATGCCCGACGCTCCAAATGAGGAGGTCACTCAGGCTGCCCTTAACCGATGGCAAAGTGTCAATCGGGATGTCAATGATCGGTGGACAATAGGTTGTTAGTTTACTATCCTAGATCAAAATTACAATTCATAACTCCTATCCTAACTCTATTATTTTTTGCTTTAGATAGCGGTAAGGTAGGGTCGATTCCCAAGGAAACGGGGGTTTAGCACAATTAATACGAAATTTAGGAGAAATTGCTAGTAACAAAAAGGGGGTATTTGGATTTGTGTTTGAAGAATTCTATGGAAAAACCAACTACTATAGAGCCTAGAATAAACTAGAAACAAGGGAAATAGATTAAGCACTCTTAAAAGCAAATAAATGGACAAGATTAGAGAGATAACAATGACAAAAGCACTAGGGAGAGGGGGATTCAATCATGAACAAGGAGTACTAATGAAAACCGAAGGGAAACTGATTCTAGCAGTATAAACTCTACCTAAGATAGTTCATTCTCATGCAACTACTCAAGCAAGTCGATGAAATCATTCACACCTAGATTAAATCATTCTCATGCATTCAATCAAGGGCTAGACTCTTGGGATTAGAGGTGCACACACTTACTCCAAGCATATTATAGCTCAAATCATCAACTCAAGAATAAATCCCAATCAATAATCAATATATAGTCAAATACACATGATTTTCACCCCCTTCCCTAGCTAAAAACCTAAGCTAGAAGGAAAGGAATAGCCATAACAACTAACATAAGCATGTATTCAATACCAACACAACCTAACATGATTCTAACTTGAAAGGAAATCAAAGAAACTAATAAAGCTTGAATATTTATGGAAATAAACTCAAGTAAGAACAATAAAACAAAGAAGATCAAAAACTAGAGAAACAAAAGTAAAGATTGATATTATAAAGATGAAAGATTACCAAATCATCAAAGTAGTAGCAACAATCTAGAAGAAAGCTTGAATATTTGATTACAAAGATTGATTCTTGAACACTAGTGTTTTCTCTCTCTAGAAACCATGAACTTCTCTCTCTACAAATGATTTTTGGGCCAATGGAATAGTGAATGCTTAGAAACTCAACCAAGAGACTGTTTATAGTCTTCTACCAAAAGGAAGAAAAAGGGCAAGGGAGAGGGCTCTCCCAACAGGCAGCCGCGCCCTCTCCAAGCTGGGTAAATAGCCTCGTCAAACCCAGAATGCCGCGCCCGCGGGGGAAATTGCCGCGCCCGCGGGGCTTCTCTGCCGTACTCGCGGGGTCAATGCCGCGCCCGCGGCCACTATGCTCCGCGCCCGCGGCTCGCCATCTCCACTTTCTTGTGCTGGCTTCAGGCTTTTCCTGTCCGCGCCCATGGCTTACAAGCCCGCGCCCGCGACCCATCAGAACAGCGCGCCCTCTCCATTTTGGCATCTCCACTCCCTTGGCAAGCTTCTTTGGAATCTCCACTCGAGCTATTAATTCGTGATTCGCACATGAGCGCTTGGAGCTGTCAAAACACATAAAAAGGAGGTAGAAACTAGAAGAAAAGACAAAAGGGGAGGAAAAATACGAGAGGGAGCTAAAGTGACTAAAATCAAGATAAAAGGGGTGAAAAGAGGCATAAGCAAGTGACAAATCCGGGGGAAATCGGTAGTGAAAGGGGTTGAAATGGTGGCATAAATGCCACACATCAAAATCCCCCACACTTGCCTCTTGCTTGTCCTCAAGCAAGACAAAGAAAGAAAGATAAATCAAACACCACAAAGACAAACATAATATGGCATGGTTTTGGGAAAAACAACATTAGAGATCAAAAAGACAAATGCTTTATTTGGACTCAACCATGTCAAAAACGTCAAAGAATATTAGCTATTCTCAACTACGTGATGCATGCACGCCTCAAAATGCTAGAGATTGCAAGAGTCAAGCCTCAACTAAGCATAGAGAACTAGTGAGTCATCTTCCGCCCTAATCCCCTCTAGAACGGTCCTCGTTCTCCCCACTAGCTTCAAATCGTCCCCCTAGATAGCTCCTCATGATTCCACGAAGGAACCGGAAAAAGATTCAATTTGAGGAGGTAAAAGATCATCCCGACATCTCAACTATGCACGTTCTTTCCATAGGGTTGAGAACCATCTCCCTCCACCGGTTGTTGACCACGCACTCTTAAAGTCAAAGGGGCTTCACAAGGGTTGTAATGACACGGCTTAAGGTATAGGTCGGGAGAAAAATTTGAAATAGTAGCGATAATTCCTAAGTGAAGCAAAAGGAAGGGAAATCTTTACATATTCAACTTTTTTTTTTCAAACTTCTTTACATATTCAACTCTAGAATTACAAACCAATTTCACAAATGATTCATGTTCACATTCATGACGCTCTTTCACACTCGCCTCGCAAAGCCATTGCTTCACTAACTAAAAGGGGTTGGTAAACATAGGTCGCTAGGCTTGTAATGAGGTTAAGACAAGAATGGGAAAACATTAGGCTCAAATTGGTTGGCAAGAGAGTTGATGCAAAGAGAAAAATCAAATTTGTAACTAAATAAAAGAGAAAATAAACAAAAATGAGAAATGGTGCCCTTTTCCTCCCTTAAAAGTCCAAGGTCACGATCTTGGGAGCTAATAGTCAACACAAGGATTCAAACATGCATAGTCGAGGATCCTAATACGCCGCTCAACAAATTGATGAAGGCATGAACAAGTGAACCTCACAAGGGATGAGAAAAGTAAGCAAATACCAACTAGGGGGCTTCAAATCCACTACAGGGGTCAACTCCATCTTACCACATCCCGTGAACTAGGGGTTCAAACGCCCTCACAAGTTCTTACCCTTGCTACCTTAACTAAGGCTCGTCTAATTCAATCAACAACAATCTCGAAATGTGCATCTCATCACATAGTTAAGAAAAAGGACAAACATTCAAGGATGCATCATCACGGAGATAGAATCCAAATGTAGCAAGCAAGTTCCAAAACACATCCATATCATCATGCCATAATTATGCTTATCACACAAAAGGAAGTAGAACAAAAGAAAGAGAGAATCAATAAGGTTCATATGAGAGGCTTAAAGATACAAATAAATCCCAATCGACATACAAGTGATCGTTCGATCTCAATACCAACTATCCCAGGTTCCTTGGAACCGCATGCAAACATCCTCGAACCATTCAACTCTTTCCTACGCTAAATCCTAAACTAAACACGACACGAGAAGAGAAAAGAAAAGTAAAGGAAAGATCTCACCAATGTCTCTTGAAAAAAAATAAAGCAACCAAGCATTTTACCGTGTCTCCACATGTCGCTTTCAATTTCTTCCAAGCTACAAAAGAGAGAAAAACAAAGAAAAACAAGGCAAGCACTACAAAGAAAAGAAAGTTAGTACTAGAGAGAGAGAAAAACCATGAACTTAATTCTTTGGGTATGACCTACTACCCAAACATCCCATCATTATGGGATCATCATCATCAAAACATTGTCATCATATCATCATCATCATAGAAACGGACATCATAGACACCAGACAACAACAACGCTACCAACGACACCTACACCCAAAACCCCTAAATAGTCCCTTGAGTCCTAGGTGCCTTCCCCCACACTCACCTCAAGCATTCCATAACACTCTCCTTTGACTCAAACACCCCCCCCCCCACACTAGAGTAAAGCATCGTCCTCGATGCGGCATGAGGACATGTAATAAAGAGGAGGGAAGACAAAGGGAGGGAACAAAAAGAACAAGGGGGAAACTAATGGCCACTAGAGCTGGCACCGTCGTTATCCGCGCTCCCACCGTCATAAGAGAAACCCGATGGGGGGCCATAGGGGTCCCAACCTCCGGAGTAGCCAGGTGGCCACCCATAATGACCTTTGAAGAGGTCAAGCTGGGACGCGGATAACTGGTCATATGGCTCGGGTTGGAAAAGGGGGTCGGGGTGAGAGGGATCGACATAGGGGTAGTTAGGATCACCCATGTAATCACTCCCACCCGAAACCCGATAATCATAATGACCGGATTCATCAGGGAAATCACGCCTAGGCACAGCAGGGTCCGAGGTCCCTTGCCAATATGGGTACGTAGGTTGGTTGTCACCCCCCCCCCCAGATGGCACAGGCCCTTGTTGGGCCGGCACATATGGGTAGTTGACCGGGGGAGTGACATCCCCTCTACGCACACTCAAATCATATAAAGCGTTGGTTTGGTAAGAGAGGTGTTGGTGGGAAGCAAGCATACCTTGCATGCCGAGTTGCATGCTTTCCATTTGGGCTCGCATTGACTCCATTTGTTGTTGGTAGTCGAGTTAATGATGTTGTTGTTGTTGCCTTGATCCTTGTTGTTGTTGTTGTTGGTGGTGGTGGAACTCATCCTCTGTGCCCTCATTGCTTTGGCCGGACCCTTCCCCCGTGACCATCCTCGCACTAGGAAGGACGCCTGAGTCCTTCTTTACCCACCATGGGTAATTGACTCCTTCCTTCGTGAAGGAAGTGAATTCCGGCTTGGGCAGGAAACAATGGTGCTCGTGGGAGACAAGTAAGCTCCAAGTCTTTCCTCGATCCTCGGTATCTGCGATGAATTTCATGGTTTTTAGCTGGTCGAGGTCGAGCCAAATATCACTCCCATCATTTTTCCCCACGGAGGTGCAAGATTCAAGCTTAGCCAAATGCCCCAGCTTCTCGGCTATCTGAGTGACCATCCCTCCAAAATGAATTTCACGCTTCCTTGTACCCGATAGGACACTTTCAATGCATTTGGTGAATAGAAACCCAAAGTTCATTCTTTGCCCAATTTCCGGCTGTGTAGCTAGCCATAATATCTGGATTTCCTCGGTTGTAATCTTCCCCAAGTCTTGTTTATTAAAGACCGTGTACCCAAGAATTCGATGCAGAAGTCTGATGGCTGGGTGCATGATCTGGTTGGCTAAAGAGTACTTTGATTTGAAGGCGTCCATTCTCGAAATGACCTTCCACTAGTGAAGGGGCTCATAAGCACGGAGGCTCGCATGCTTGGGGAAGAACATATCGGCATCGGGGTTGAAATCCAGTAGTTGGTTAAACTGGCGGAGGGTGAAGGTTTCTTTTTTCTTAAAGAGTTGGAAGGAGATGGAGAGATCATTATCTCCTGCGGAATGGGTTTCGAAGGATGCAAGAAACTTTAGGGTAGGCTCTTTGTAGGTTCGATATGCGCTTGACACAAAGGAACCAAGCCCGAGGTTGTTGAACAAGAACCAACAATCCTCATCGATGCCAAGCTTGGTGATGGTGGAGTGATGGTAATGCTTGGTTGGTCTCAACTTCCTGTTTAGGAGGTTGTCGTAGATGGGTTTGTGGTTTTTGTTGTGGAATTTGAGGGGTGTTAGAGGTGGTGGAGCGGTTTGGGATGTTGGTTCATTTTGTTGGGGGTTGGAGGAGGATGAACCTTGAAGTTCCTTCCCACTTTTTCTCTTCTTAGAGCCAAACACCATGATTATTTACTCAAATTTCAATCACCAAGAAATACTCCCAACAAATCACAACTATAAACACCCACAACAAACTTCCAAAACCAAGCAATCACCACAAAGAACACTTCCAAGTGACACCAAGAACAACCTACAACAATGCAATCTATACCAAGAGACAACTATAACCAACAACAACTCTAAAATCAATGATAATCAAGATAATAGATGAATACAAAATGGGAGTCCAAACATCAACAATTCCAACATGAAAAATCACAAACATGTAATTTTCTCAAACAACAGTATACTTCAAATTCAAAGGAAATATAGAGTAAGGGAGAAATTTATACCAACAATGAGCTCAATCAAGTACTCTTACTAGCCTTTGAAGAAGCAATGAATCCCACCTCCAAGAACTCCTTAATGGTGGAAGCAAATCCCACACAAGAGAAAGTACCGAAAATTTGGGGTTTTTGGGGGTGAAAAATCAGATTTTTGGTGACAAAAATTGTAGAAAACTAAGGGAATTGTTGAAATTTGATGGAATTTGATGATTTGGGAAGAGAAATTGAAGAGGAATGGGTTAGGGTTTGGAATGGAGTAAGGAGTAGAGAGAGAAAGGGGGAAAAACTGATATGGAATTTGTGTTAGATTTTCGGGCATATGGCTGGGATTAAACCAAATAATTCCCAGTTCTGAAGGGCCGGGCCCGCGGGTCTATAGGACGCGCTCGCGGCGTGCCCTGTCCGCGCCCGCGGGTTCGTATGTCGCGCCCGCATCTTTAGGGTTTCAGGTTTCTGGTTTTCTGAACTGCAGGATGCCGCGCCCGCGAGGTGGAACTGCGCGCCCGCAGAGGTGAATGTCCGCGCCCGCGGTGGTGTACGCCGCGCCCGCGGCTTTTTTTGTTCGCGCCCTCTCTCGGCATCTCTGAGCCATCTCCATTTCCTGGGGAAAAATTGAAATCCCCTGCCGCGCCCGCGGGCCTATGGGTCGCGCCCGCGGGGCCTTCTGTGCGCGCCTGCTCCAACTATCTCCCAGGCATCTCCACTTAGTCATGAAAACAGGAGGGGGGGCCTGCCGCGCCCGCGGGTGGCCTGTGCGCGCCCTCTCCAGGGTTCCTCCTAGGAATCTCAACCTTCTCTTCTTCCAAACTCCTTCTCCTCTCCAAACTCAACTTAATAGATCAAACACCCAAAGATCAAGGTATCTAATGAAAGAAAAAACACACACAATAAGAGATTGAAGAAAAATCATTCAAAAATAATCAAAGACAAAAAAAACACAAAATCAAAAGGGTTGAGAACTCGGGTTGCCTCCCGAGAAGCGCGTCTTTATAAGGTCATTAGCTTGACTATTCACATCATCTTCAAGAAAGTGACTTAGGATCCGGCGGATCGAGCCTCATGCACTCAATCATGCCAACTTGATTATTGCAATGGTAGAGCTTCAAACGGTTGCCGTTAACCATGAACTTGTTCCCATTCTCTTTTAACTCAAAAGACCCATAAGGAGTTGTTTTCGAAATTGTGAAAGGCCCCGACCATTTTGACTTAAGCTTTCCGAGAAACAAACGGAGCCTAGAATTGAATAACAACACCTTGTCCCCAACCTTAAAGCTCTTGTTCCTTATATGTTGGTCGTGCCACCTCTTGGTCCTCTCCTTGTAGAGTCTTGAGTTCTCATAGGCATCATAGCGGAGCTCCTAAAGTTCATTGAGCTTAAGTAGCCTCTTCTCCCCCGCCAAGGTCATATCCATATTGAGCTCTTTGATCGCCCACCAAGCTTTGTACTCTAACTCAACCGGCAAATGACAAGCTTTTCCATAGACCAATCAGTAAGGAGTAGTACCAATCGGGGACTTGTAAGCCGTCCTTAGAGCCCAAAGCGTATCATCAAGCTTGAGAGACCAATCTTTTCTAGACTTGTTAACCATCCTCTCAAGAAGGTTCTTGATCTCCCTATTTGATACCTCCACTTGTCCTTGAGTTTGGGGATGGTATGGAAGGCCAATTTTATGATGAACCCCATATCGTTTGAGGAGAGCTTCAAGTTGTTTCTTGGCGAAGTGAGAACCACCATCACTAATAAGAAATCTTGGAACCCCGAATCTTGGGAAGATGATCTTTTTTAGAAGCTTGAGCACAACCTTGTGGTCATTGGTGGGCGAGGGTATAGCTTCAATCCACTTGGTCACATAGTCCACCGCCACCAATATATAGAGATTGCCACAAGAAGAAACAAAAGGCCCCATAAAGTCGACCCCCCATACATCAAAGGGTTCAACCTCCAAAATATTTTGTTGAGGCATTTCATCACGCTTGGTTATGCCCCCACTCCTTTGGCACTTATCACATCTAGCTATGAATTTGTGGGCATCCTTGTGCGTTGTTGGCCACCAAAGAAGAGATTGAGAAATTTTGGCCACGGTCTTTTCTACTCCTCCATGCCCACCACATGGCAATGAGTGACAATGCTCAAGAACCCCTTTGATCTCATGATCTGGAACACATTTTCTAAAAAGCCCATCTCCACATTGCTTGAATAAATAAGGGTCGTTCCAAAAATACCTCCTCACTTCCTTGAAAAACTTTTTATTTTGTTGAGAAGGGAATTCTTGGGGAACGACACCACATGCTAGGTAATTGGCAATGTCCGCATACCAAGGGCTTGATGTTGATGCAATGGCCATAAGAGCCTCAAAACCCACTTCTTCATTGATAGGCATGTCTTCTTTAGTCTCAAAAGGAAGTCTCGATAGATGATCCGCTACATAATTTTCCGTTCCCTTTTTGTCCCTCATCTCCATGTCAAAGTCTTGGAGAGAAAGAACCCAGCGAATGAGACGCGGTTTTGCTTCCTTTTTGGTCATAAGGTAGCGGACCGCTATGTGATCCGTGTAGACTATCACCTTTGAGCATATGAGGTAAGACCGGAACTTATCCATGGCAAAGACAACCGCTTGCATTTCCTTCTCCGTTGTGGTATAATTCTTTTGAGCTTCGTCGAGCATTCTACTTGCGTAGTAGATGACACAAGATCTTCCTTCTTTCTTTTGCCCAAGTACGACACCTACTGCAAAATCACTTGCATCGCACATTAGCTCAAAAGGCAAGCTCCAATCCGGAGCTTGCACAATAGGAGAGGAGATGAGGGCTTCCTTGAGCTTTTGGAATGCCTCAAGGCAAGCCTCATCAAAATTGAACACAACATCCTTTTTTAGTAACTCGGTTAAGGGTTTGGCGATAAATGAAATTTTTTTGATAAACCTCCGGTAAAAACCGACATGCCCAAGAAAAGCTCTCACTCCCGTGACGGAGGTAGGAGGGGGCAACTTAGCAATCACCGAAACCTTAGCCGAGTATACTTCAATGCCCTTTTTTGATACTTTATGGCCTAGAACAATACCTTCCTCGACCATAAAATGGTATTTTTCCTAATTCAACATTAAACTCGTCTCTTGACACCTTTCCAAAACTTTTTCAAGGTTAATAAGACATGTGTCAAAAGACGATCCACCAACACTAAAATCATCCATAAAAACTTCAATTTCATTCTCAAGCATTTCAGAAAAAATGGAAGTCATGCATCGTTGGAAAGTTGAGGGAGCATTGCATAACCCGAATGGCATTCTTCGGATGCAAATGTCCCATATGGACACGTAAAAGTAGTTTTCTCTTGATCATTTGGATGGATAGGAATTTGGAAAAAGCCGGAATATCCATCCAAAAAGCAAAAGAAAGCATGATGGGAGATTCTTTCCAACATTTGATCCATGAAGGGGAGAGGAAAATGATCTTTCTTAGTGTTCTTGTTCAACTTCCTATAATCAATGCACATCCTCCACCCGGTGACCGTCCGGGTGGAGATTTCCTCTCCTCCTTCTCCCTTGAAAATGGTCATTCCACCCTTTTTGGGAACCACGTGAACCGGGCTAACCCACTTGCTATCGGAGATATCATAGATTATACCCGCCTCACGCAATTTTAGAATTTCTTTCTTGACAACCTCTTGGAGGTTGGGGTTCAACCTCCTTTGAGGCTCAATGGAGGTGGATTGATCATCCTCAAGGTGAATACGATGCATGCATAAAGAAGGGCTAATACCCTTGATGTCATCAATGCTATACCCTATCACATTTCTATATTTTCTCAAAACAACAATCAATTTTTCCAAATCAAGACCATTAAGGGAAGCCTTAACAGTAATAGGGTATTCCCCTTCATTTCAAAGGTAAGCATATTTCAAAGAAGGGGGAAGGGGTTTGAGTTCTACCTTGGGAGGAGGCTTAGAACTCTCCTCCAATTTTTCCTCCTCATGTTCTAGCTCATCATGCTTAGTATCACTCTCTTCCTCCTCTTTGGCTTCTTCAATGGCCATAGCAAATTCCTTTGCTTCTTGGGAGAAGTAATCTTCCTCACATGTGAGAGCTTCAACCATTGGATCTTGAGGACTCATGATAACCCTTCCCAAACGATCTAGCTCTTCATTAACAACATCAACCCTATAGCACTTCTCAACCATGGGGGTCTTGAGTAGCTTAGAGAATTCAAAGACAATTTTTTCATCGGCTATCTCACATGTAATGGTATTGTTCTTGCAATTGATTACCGCCCCCAAGGTTTTAAGAGCTTCACGGCCCAAAATCAAAGGTGTATCCACATCTTCTTCCATATCCATAACTACAAAGTCACATGGCACATAGATATGCCTAACTTGAATAGGGACATCTTCAAGCTCACCACAAGGTAGCTTCACCGAACGATCGGCCAATTGAATGGTTGAGAAGTGCGCTCACTTGATGGGGAAGAGTGATAAGCTCATCATTGAGCTTCCTTTTGTTGGTGAGAATGTCTTTCAATAACTTGGAGTATGAGGGCATTTGTGTGACAACCTCAATGAAAAGGAGGTTAATGTGTAAGTTTTTCATCACACTTAGAAACTTTGCAAATTTATCGTTCAATTTTCTCTCCGCAAGCCGACCGGGAAAAGGAACCGATCCATCATGGTTTCTAGCGTCACTAGAAGTTCAGGATGTCACCACATCCTTAGTCTTCTTTTTCTCCATACTCTTCTCTTTCTCATCAACCTTCTCTTCTTCAACTTTTTTATCTTCACTCATCTTCTCTTCTCCTTCCTTCTTTTCCTTACCATCCTCTTCCTTGGGACCCTCATAAGATGTACCCGATCTCAATGTGATTGCCTTGCAAGAGTCAGGTTTCACAATATTGGAAGGGTTGGTTTGTGATTGTCCGGGAAAAGTGGAAGATGAGTTGAAAGGAACCCTCTCGGCCAATTGTGCTAGTTGTGAATCAACCATCTTGTTATGAGCCTTGACTTCTTGCATTTTTTGATTCATGGCTTGAAGTTGTCGAAGAATTTGAGTTTGAGTTGAATCGGGTTGAGATGCTTGCTCTTGACTTCTTTGAGTTGCTTGGGTTTGATTTTGGTATTGGTGTTGATAATTGTGTTTGTTGTTTCTTGGGTAGTTTCCTCTTTGATTTTGGGTTTGAAATGGAGGTGGGTTTTTATATTGGGTGTTGGAGTTGTATGGTTGTTGAGCTTGTTGATTCCATTGTTGAGGTTAAGTTGCAAATCCAGGTGGTGGTTGTCTCCAGGCTACTCCTCCACCATTTCCCCGATACCCTTCTTGCCTTGTGTTGTATGCCGCTACATGCTTCGGGCTTAACCCGCCACAATAGGATGTATCGTGGTTGGTGCCACCACAATTTTGACAAGAGAAAGAGTTGACTTGGGAGGAGCTTGAACCACTAGCAACACTTGTATTCAACTTGGCAAGCCCTTTTGTCAACATCTCAATTTGATGTTGCAATTGATCGACCTTCTGTAACTCATACTTCCCACCTTTCTTTGGCGCATTCCTCCTTCTTCCTCCCCAAGAGTAGTTTTTAACTACCTCTTCGATTGTTGCTTCAACTTGATTTTGAGGGACTTTGATCAATTGTCCACCCGCCCCCGCATCCAAATTAGCTCGAGACATCGGTTCCAAACCATCATAGAAGAACCTCATGAGTAAGCTTTGATTGTACTCATGGTGAGGACATGCTTGCACCAACTCTTTAAACCTCTCCCAAGCTTCACTAAGGCTTTCCTCCGCCTCTTGTTCAAAAGATGCTATCTTCCTCCTCATCTCGGCGGTTTTCTATTCGGAGATGAACCTTTTCAAGAATGCTTGGACAATTTCTCTCCATGTTGTGAGAGAATTAGGCTTGACTTGCTTGAGCCATTTCTTTGCTCTCCCCGCAAGAGATTGCCAAAATAGGTGCATCCGAAAGTATTCTTGAGAAACTTGGTTGGTTTGTATCATGGCACAAAGTTCGAGGAACCTATCAAGGTGCTCAATGGGGTCTTCACTTGGCGAACCCAAGAATTGCTCCGCTTGAACCATTCGAGTGTATTGAGGATGGATGGTGAAGTTAGTTTCAGTGACGGGTAACAATATCCCACCGGTGAGCTCATAATCCTCCGGATTACCGAACTCACGAAATAAAACATCCGCTTGTTGTCCTGCCATTTCGTCACTTTGGGAATGTGAGGAACAAGAATCATTCTCACTATCAAAGATTGCACCAAAACCTCGTCCCTCTTCTTGATAGAGTCTACGAACTTGTCTCAAGGTTCGGTCGATTTCGTGATCAAGGTTGTGAGTAGGTGGTCCTTGAGATCTTCTTTGCATTCACCAAAGCTAAACAAACAATTAGCAATGACTAGAAAGTGGAAAAAGAACTAAACAAAAAGCAACAAAATCCACAAATCACGCAAATAAATGTGCAAAACTAGCCGTCCCCCCGGCAACGGCGCCAAAATTTTGATCGGTGGACAATAGGTTGTTAGTTTACTATCCTAGATCAAAATTACAATTTATAACTCCTATCCTAACTCTATTAATTTTTTCTTTAGATAGCGGTAAGGTAGGGTCGATTCCCAAGGAAACGGGGGTTTAGCACAATTAATACGAAATTTAGGAGAAATTGCTAGTAACAAAAAGAGGGTATTTGGATTTGTGTTTGAAGAATTCTATGGACAAACCAACTACTATAGAGCCTAGAATAAACTAGAAACAAGGGAAATAGATTAAGCACTCTTAAATGCAAATCAGTGGACAAGATTAGAGAGATAACAATGACAAAAGCACTAGGGAGAGGGGGATTCAATCATGAACAAGGAGTACTAATGAAAACCGAAGGGAAACCGATTCTAGGAGTATAAACTCTACCTAAGATAGTTCATTCTCATGCAACTACTCAAGCAAGTCGATGAAATCATTCACACCTAGATTAAATCATTCTCATGCATTCAATCAAGGGTTAGACTCTTGGGATTAGAGGTGCACACACTAACTCCAAGCATATTATAGCTCAAATCATCAACTCAAGAATAAATCCCAATCAATAATCAATAGGTAGTCAAATCACTACACGAAACCAACAAATTGGCAACGGTTCAAACCCCCCCAAAGGCAACGGTTTTGAACCGTTGAGTATTTGAGGGTTGCCAAATCCCAAAAAAATTGGCAACGGTTCAAAACCGTTGCCAACTCAAGCAATTGGCAACGGTTAACCGTTGCCATTGACAATGCCGCATTTTTTTTTTAAAAGTAATTGGCAACGGTTAACCGTTGCCAATTGCTTGAGTTGGCAACGGTTAACCGTTGCCAAAGCCAATGGCGCGCTTTTTTTTTTATTTTAAAACATTGGCAACGGTTAACCGTTGCCAATGACCTGTATTGTATTTTTTTTTTTGGCTGCACTAATATTGACCTATTTTTTTTTTTTTGCTGTAATATTATTATTAATAATAATAATTATTATTATATTAATAATAATAATAATTATTAATATTATAATATTAATAATAATAATTATTATTATTATTATTATTATATATGATAATAGTAACAATAATTAGTAACATTAATAACAAAACATAAATAATTAATAATAACAATCGCAAGAGATGATATAATAAATTAGAAAAATGTTTCATGTATAGTACATATTTATACATCTAAGGCTAGGATTGATGAAGAGATGATATAGTACATAAATGTATGACGATATTTACAAATTAAATGTGATGTAGGTCGCCAACATCTCACGAATTACATGGAGTTCCTCGCTCGTGTACGGAAGTCCCATTTCCCCCTTCCAAAACTTAGAATACACAAAACGTGAGTTAGTAGAAGTGAAATAATAATAATTGGGGTTAGTTATAGGTGACTAATGCTTGAAATTACAAGAAAAGAGCAAGTAAGAGGTTTTGGGACGCAATTTCAACCAAAATGGCTCAAGTAAGGCCATTTTGGCTACTAGGATGCCTATTTTCTATATTTCCTGTCTATTGAACTCATAACTAGTTAAAACATGTCATTATCACTTAGTTATAGGTGACTAATGCGAGAGATTACAAGAAAAGTGCAAGTAAGAGGTTTTGGGACGCAATTTCAACCAAAATGGCTCAAGTAAGGCCGTTTTGGCTACTAGGATGCCTATTTTCTATATTTCCTGTCTATTGAACTCATAACTAGTTAAAACATGTCATTATCAATTTTTTATAAGTGACTAATGCTTGATATTAGAAGAAAAGAGCAAGTAAGAGGTTTTGGGACGCAATTTCAACCAAAATGGCTCTAGTAAGGCCATTTTGTCTACTAGGATGCCTATTTTCTATATTTCCTGTCTATTGAACTCATAACTAGTTAAAAAATGTCAATATCACTTAGTTATAGGTGACTAATGCTTGAGATTACAAGAAAAGAGCAAGTAAGAGGTTTTGGGACGCTATTTCAACCAAAATGGCTCAAGTAAGGCCGTTTTGGCTACTACGATGCCTATTTTCAATATTTCCTGTCTATTGAATACATAACTAGTTAAAACATATCATTATCACTTAGTTATAGGTGACTAATGTTTTAAATTACAAGAAAAGAGAAAGTAAGAGGTTTTGGGACGCAATTTCAACCAAAATGGCTCAAGAAAGGCCGTTTTGGCTATTAGGATGCCTATTTTCTATATTTCATGTCTATTAAACTCATAAATAGTTAAAACATGTCATTATCACTTAGTTATAGGTGACTAATGCTTGAGATTACAAGAAAAGAGCAAGTAAGAGGTTTTGGGACGCAATTTCAACCAAAATGGCTTAAGGAAGGCCGTTTTGGCTACTAGGATGCCTTTTTTCTATATTTCCTGTCTATTGAACTCATAACTAGTTAAAACATTTCATTATCACTTAGTTATAGGTGACTAATTCTTGAGATTACAAGAAAAGAGCAAGTAAGAGGTTTTGGGACGCAATTTCAACCAAAATGGCTCAAGGAAGGCCGTTTTGGCTACTAGGATGCCTTTTTTCTATATTTCCTGTCTATTGAACTCATAAATAGTTAAAACATGTCATTATCACTTAGTTATAGGTGACTAATTCTTGAGATTACAAGAAAAGTGCAAGTAAGAGGTTTTGGGACGTAATTTCAACCAAAATGGCTCAAGTAAGGCCGTTTTGGCTACTAGGATGCCTATTTTCTATATTTCCTGTCTATTGAACTCATAACTAGTTAAAACATGTCATTATCGATTTGTTATAAGTGACTAATACTTGATATTACAAGAAAAGAGCAAATAAGAGGTTTTGGGACGCAATTTCAACCAAAATGGCTCTAGTAAGGCCATTTTGGCTAATAGGATGCCTATTTTCTATATTCATTGTCTATTGAACTCATAACTAGTTAAAACATGTCATTATCACTTAGTTATAGGTGACTAATTCTTGAGATTACAAGAAAAGAGCAAGTAAGAGGTTTTGGGACGCAATTTCAACCAAAATGGCTCAAGTAAGGCCGTTTTGGCTACTAGGATGCCTATTTTCAATATTTCCTGTCTATTGAACTCGTAACTAGTTAAAAAATATCATTATCACTTAGTTATAGGTGACTAATGCTTGAGATTACAAGAAAAGATCAAGTAAGAGGTTTTGGGACGCAATTTCAACCAAAATGGCTCAAGTAAGGCCATTTTGGCTACTAGGATGCCTTTTTCTATATTTCCTGTCTATTGAACTCATAACTAGTTAAAACATGTCATTATCACTTAGTTATAGGTGACTAATTCTTGCGATTACAAGAAAAGAGCAAGTAAGAGGTTTTGGGACGCTATTTCAACCAAAATGGCTCAAGGAAGGCCGTTTTGGCTACTAGGATGCCTTTTTCTATATTTCCTGTCTATTGAACTCATAACTAGTTAAAAAATTTCATTATCACTTAATTATAGGTGACTAATTCTTGAGATTACAAGAAAAGAGCAAGTAAGAGGTGTTGGGACGCAATTTCAACCAAAATGGCTCAAGGAAGGCCATTTTGGCTACTAAGATGCCTTTTTCTATATTTCCTGTCTATTGAACTCATAACTAGTTAAAACATGTCATTATCACTTAGTTATAGGTGACTAATTCTTGAGATTACAAGAAAAGAGCAAGTAAGAGGTTTTGGGACGCAATTTCAACCAAAATGGCTCAAGTAAGGCCGTTTTGGCTACTAGGATGCCTATTTTCTATATTTCCTGTTTATTGAACTCATAACTAGTTAAAACATGTCATAATCGATTTTTTATAGGTGACTAATGCTTGATATTAAAAAAAGAAAAGAGCAAGTAAGAGGTTTTGGGACGCAATTTCAACCAAAATGGCTCAAGTAAGGCCGTTTTGGCTACTAGGATGCCTATTTTCTATATTTACTGTCTATTGAACTCATAACTAGTTAAAACATATCATTATCACTTATTTATAGGTGACTAATGCTTTAGATTACAAGAAAAGAGCAAGTAAGAGGTTTTGGGACGCAATTTCAACCAAAATGGCTCAAGTAAGGCCATTTTGGCTATTAGGATGCCTATTTTCTATATTTTCTGTCTATTGAACTCATAACTAGTTAAAAAATGTCATTATCACTTAGTTATAGGTGACTAATGCTTGAGATTACAAGAAAAGAGCAAGTAAGAGGTTTTGGGATGCAATTTCAACTAAAATGGCTCAAGTAAGGCCATTTTGGCTACTAGGATGCCTATTTTTTATATTTCCTGTCTATTGAACTCATAAATAGTTAAAACATGTCATTATCACTTATTTATAGGTGACTAATGCTTGAGATTACAAGAAAAGAGCAAGTAAGAGGTTTTGGGACGCAATTTCAACCAAAACGGCTCAAGTAAGGCCATTTTGGCTACTAGGATGCCTTTTTTCTATATTTCCTGTCTATTGAACTCATAACTAGTTAAAAAATGTCATTATCACTTAGTTATAGGTGACTAATTCTTGATATTACAAGAAAAGAGCAAGTAAGAGGTTTTGGGACGCAATTTCAACCAAAATGGCTCAAGGAAGGCCGTTTTGGCTACTAAGATGCCTTTTTTCTATATTTCCTGTCTATTGAACTCATAACTAGTTAAAACATGTCATTATCACTTATTTATAGGTGAATAATGTTTGAGATTTCAAGAAAAGTGCAAGTAAGAGGTTTAGGGACGCAATTTCAACCAAAATGGCTCAAGTAAGGCCATTTTGGTACTAGGATGCCTTTTTTCTATATTTCCTGTCTATTGAACTCATAACTAGTTAAAACATGTCATTATCACTTAGTTATAGGTGACTAATTCTTGAGATTGCAAGAAAAGAGCAAGTAAGAGGTTTTGGGACGCAATTTCAACCAAAATGGCTCAAGTAAGGCCGTTTTGGCTACTAGGATGCCGATTATCTATATTTCCTGTCTATTGAACTCATAACTATTTAAAACATGTCATTATTGATTTGTTATAGGTGAAAAATGCTTGATATTACAAGAAAAGAGCAAGTAAGAGGTTTTGGGACGCAATTTCAACCAAAATGGCTCTAGTAAGGCAATTTTGGCTACTAGGATGCCTATTTTTTATATTTCCTGCCTATTGAACTCATAAATAGTTAAAACATGTCATTATCACTTGTTTATAGATGACTAATGCTTTAGATTACAAGAAAAGAGCAAGTAAGAGGTTTTGGGACGCAATTTCAACCAAAATGGCTCAAGTAAGGCCATTTTGGCTACTAGGATGCCTATTTTCTATATTTCCTGTCTATTGAACTCATAACTAGTTAAAACATGTCATTATCACTTAGTTATAGGTGACTAATGCTTGAGATTACAAGAAAAGAGCAAGTAAGAGGTTTTGGGATGCAATTTCAACTAAAATGGCTCAAGTAAGGCCATTTTGGCTACTAGGATGCCTATTTTTTATATTTCCTGTCTATTGAACTCATAAATAGTTAAAAAATGTCATTATCACTTTTTTATAGGTGACTAATGCTTGAGATTACAAGAAAAGAGCAAGTAAGAGGTTTTGGGACGCAATTTCAACCAAAATGGCTCAAGTAAGGCCATTTTGGCTACTAGGATGCCTTTTTCTATATTTCCTGTCTGTTGAACTCATAACTAGTTAAAACATGTCATTATCACTTAGTTATAGGTGACTAATTCTTGAGATTACAAGAAAAGAGCAAGTAAGAGGTTTTGGGACGCTATTTCAACCAAAATGGCTCAAGGAAGGCCGTTTTGGCTACTAGGATGCCTTTTTCTATATTTCCTGTCTATTGAACTCATAACTAGTTAAAAAATTTCATTATCACTTAATTATAGGTGACTAATTCTTGAGATTACAAGAAAACAGCAAGTAAGAGGTGTTAGGACGCAATTTCAACCAAAATGGCTCAAGGAAGGCCGTTTTGGCTACTAAGATGCCTTTTTCTATATTTCCTGTCTATTGAACTCATAACTAGTTAAAACATGTCATTATCACTTAGTTATAGGTGACTAATTTTTGAGATTACAAGAAAAGAGCAAGTAAGAGGTTTTGGGACGCAATTTCAACCAAAATGGCTCAAGTAAGGCCGTTTTGGCTACTAGGATGCCTATTTTCTATATTTCCTGTCTATTGAACTCATAACTAGTTAAAACATGTAATTATCACTTAGTTATAGGTGACTAATGCTTGAGATTACAAGAAAAGAGCAAGTAAGAGGTTTTGGGACGCAATTTCAACCAAAATGGCTCAAGTAAGGCCATTTTGGCTATTAGGATGCCTATTTTTTATATTTCCTGTCTATTGAACTCATAAATAGTTAAAAAATGTCATTATCACTTTTTTATAGGTGACTAATGCTTGAGATTACAAGAAAAGAGCAAGTAAGAGGTTTTGGGACGCAATTTCAACCAAAATGGCTCAAGTAAGGCCATTTTGGCTACTAGGATGCCTTTTTCTATATTTCCTGTCTATTGAACTCATAACTAGTTAAAACATGTCATTATCACTTAGTTATAGGTGACTAATTCTTGAGATTACAAGAAAAGAGCAAGTAAGAGGTTTTGGGACGCTATTTCAACCAAAATGGCTCAAGGAAGGCCGTTTTGGCTACTAGGATGCCTTTTTCTATATTTCCTGTCTATTGAACTCATAACTAGTTAAAAAATTTCATTATCACTTAATTATAGGTGACTAATTCTTGAGATTACAAGAAAAGAGCAAGTAAGAGGTGTTAGGACGCAATTTCAACCAAAATGGCTCAAGGAAGGCCGTTTTGGCTACTAAGATGCCTTTTTCTATATTTCCTGTCTATTGAACTCATAACTAGTTAAAACATGTCATTATCACTTAGTTATAGGTGACTAATTCTTGAGATTACAAGAAAAGAGCAAGTAAGAGGTTTTGGGACGCAATTTCAACCAAAATGGCTCTAGTAAGGCAATTTTGGCTACTAGGATGCCTATTTTTTATATTTCCTGCCTATTGAACTCATAACTAGTTAAAACATGTCATTATCACTTGTTTATAAATGACTAATGCTTTACATTACAAGAAAAGAGCAAGTAAGAGGTTTTGGGACGCAATTTCAACCAAAATGGCTCAAGTAAGGCCATTTTGGCTACTAGGATGCCTATTTTCTATATTTCCTGTCTATTGAACTCATAACTAGTTAAAACATGTCATTATCACTTAGTTATAGGTGACTAATGCTTGAGATTACAAGAAAAGAGCAAGTAAGAGGTTTTGGGATGCAATTTCAACTAAAATGGCTCAAGTAAGGCCATTTTGGCTACTAGGATGCCTATTTTTTATATTTCCTGTCTATTGAACTCATAAATAGTTAAAAAATGTCATTATCACTTTTTTATAGGTGACTAATGCTTGAGATTACAAGAAAAGAGCAAGTAAGAGGTTTTGGGACGCAATTTCAACCAAAATGGCTCAAGTAAGGCCATTTTGGCTACTAGGATGCCTTTTTCTATATTTCCTTTCTATTGAACTCATAACTAGTTAAAACATGTCATTATCACTTATTTATAGGTGACTAATTCTTGAGATTACAAGAAAAGAGCAAGTAAGAGGTTTTGGGACGCTATTTCAACCAAAATGGCTCAAGGAAGGCCGTTTTGGCTACTAGGATGCCTTTTTCTATATTTCCTGTCTATTGAAATCATAACTAGTTAAAAAATTTCATTATCACTTAATTATAGGTGACTAATTCTTGAGATTACAAGAAAAGAGCAAGTAAGAGGTGTTAGGACGCAATTTCAACCAAAATGGCTCAAGGAAGGCCGTTTTGGCTACTAAGATGCCTTTTTCTATATTTCCTGTCTATTGAACTCATAACTAGTTAAAACATGTCATTATCACTTAGTTATAGGTGACTAATTTTAGAGATTACAAGAAAAGAGCAAGTAAGAGGTTTTGGGACGCAATTTCAACCAAAATGGCTCAAGTAAGGCCGTTTTGGCTACTAGGATGCCTATTTTCTATATTTCCTGTCTATTGAACTCATAACTAGTTAAAAAATGTAATTATCACTTAGTTATATGTGACTAATGCTTGAGATTACAAGAAAAGAGCAAGTAAGAGGTTTTGGGACGCAATTTCAACCAAAATGGCTCAAGGAAGGATGTTTTGGCTACTAGGATGCCTTTTTCTATATTTCCTGTCTATTGAACTCATAACTAGTTAAAACATGTCATTATCACTTAGTTATAGCTGACTAATTCTTGAGATTACAAGAAAAGAGCAAGTAAGAGGTTTTGGGATGCAATTTCAACCAAAATGGCTCAAGGAAGGCCGTTTTGGCTACTAGGATGCCTTTTTTCTATATTTCCTGTCTATTGAACTCATAACTAGTTAAAACATGTCATTATCACTTAGTTATAGGTGACTAATTCTTGATATTACAAGAAAAGTGCAAGTAAGAGGTTTTGGGACGCAATTTCAACCAAAATGGCTCAAGTAAGGCCGTTTTGGCTACTAGGATGCCTATTTTCTATATTTCCTGTCTATTGAACTCATAACTAGTTAAAACATGTCATTATAGATTTTTTATAGGTGACTAATGCTTGATATTACAAGAAAAGAGCAAGTAAGAGGTTTTGGGACGCAATTTCAACCAAAATGGCTCTAGTAAGGCCATTTTGGCTATTAGGATGCCTATTTTCTATATTTCCTGTCTATTGAACTCATAACTAGTTAAAACATGTCATTATCACTTAGTTATAGGTGACTAATTCTTGAGATTACAAGAAAAGAGCTAGTAAGAGGTTTTGGGACGCAATTTCACCAAAATCGCTCAAGTAAGGCCATTTTGGCTACTAGGATGCCTATTTTTTATATTTCCCGCCTATTGAACTCATAACTAGTTAAAACATGCCATTATCACTTATTTAAAGGTGACTAATGCTTTAGATTACAAGAAAAGAGCAAGTAAGAGGTTTTGGGACGCAATTTCAACCAAAATGGCTCAAGTAAGGCCATTTTGGCTATTAGGATGCCTATTTTCTATATTTTCTGTCTATTGAAATCATAAATAGTTAAAACATGTCATTTTAATTTAGTTATAGGTGACTAATTCTTGAGATTACAAGAAAAGAGCAAGTAAGAGGTTTTGGGACGCAATTTCAACCAAAATGGCTCAAGGAAGGCCGTTTTGGCTACTAGGATGCCTTTTTTCTATATTTCATGTCTATTGAACTCATAACTAGTTAAAACATGTCATTACCACTTAGTTATAGGTAACTAATTCTTGAGATTACAAGAAAAGAGAAAGTAAGAGGTTTTGGGACGCAATTTAAACCAAAATGGCACAAGGAAGGCCGTTTTGGCTACTAAGGTGCCTTTTTCTATATTTCCTGTCTATTGAACTCATAACTAGTTAAAACATGTCATTATCACTTAGTTATAGGTGACTAATTCTTGAGATTACAAGAAAAGAGCAAGTAAGAAGTTTTGGGACGCAATTTCAACCAAAATGGCTCAAGTAAGGCCGTTTTGGCTACTAGGATGCCTATTTTCTATATTTCCTGTCTATTGAACTCATAACTAGTTAAAACATGTCATTATCTAATTTTTTATAGGTGACTAATGCTTGATATTACAAAAAGAAAAGAGCAAGTAAGAGGTTTTGGGACGCAATTTCAACCAAAATGGCTCAAGTAAGGCCGTTTTGGCTACTAGGATGCCTATTTTCTATATTTCCTGTCTATTGAACTCATAACTAGTTAAAATATATCATTATCACTTAGTTATAGGTAACTAAAGCTTGATATTACAAGAAAAGAGCAAGTAAGAGGTTTTGGGACGCAATTTCAACCAAAATGGCTCAAGTAAGGCCGTTTTGGCTACTATGATGCCTATTTTCTCTTTTTCCTGTCTATTGAATTCATAACTAGTTAAAACATGTAATTATCACTTAGTTATAGGTGACTAATGCTTGAGATTACAAGAAAAGAGTTAGTAACAGGTTTTGGGATGCAATTTCAACTAAAATGGCTCAAGTAAGGCCATTTTGGCTACTAGGATGCCTATTTTTTATATTTCCTGTCTATTGAATTTATAACTAGTTAAAACATGTCATTATCACTTATTTATAGGTGACTAATGCTAGAGATTACAAGAAAAGAGCAAGTAAGAGGTTTTGGGACGCAATTTCAACCAAAATGGCTCAAGTAAGGCCATTTTGGCTACTAGGATGCCTTTTTTCTATATTTCCTGTCTATTGAACTTTTAACTAGTTAAAAAATGTCATTATCACTTAGTTATAGGTGACTAATTCATGAGATTACAAGAAAAGAGCAAGTAAGAGGTTTTGGGACGCAATTTCAACCAAAATGGCTCAAGGAAGGCCGTTTTGGCTACTAGGATGCCTTTTTTCTATATTTCCTGTCTATTGAACTCATAACTAGTTAAAACATGTCATTATCACTTAGTTATAGGTTACTAATTCTTGAGATTACAAGGAAAGTGCAAGTAAGAGGTTTAGGGACGCAATTTCAACCAAAATGGCTCAAGTAAGGCCGTTTTGGCTACTAGGATGCCTATTTTATATATATCCTGTCTATTGAACTCATAACTAGTAAAAACATATCATTATCACTTAGTTATAGGTGACTAATTCTTGAGATTACAAGAAAAGTGCAAGTAAGAGGTTTAGGGACGCAATTTCAACCAAAATGGCTCAAGTCAGGCCGTTTTGGCTACTAGGATGCCTATTTTCTATATTTCCTGTCTATTGAACTCATAACTAGTAAAAAAATATCATTATCACTTAGTTATAGGTGACTAATGCTTGAGATTACAAGAAAAGATCATGTAAGAGGTTTTGGGACGCAATTTCAACCAAAATGGCTCAAGTAAGGCCGTTTTGGCTACTATGATGCCTATTTTCTCTTTTTCCTGTCTATTGAATTCATAACTAGTTAAAACATGTCATTATCACTTAGTTATAGGTGACTAATGCTTGAGATTACAAGAAAAGAGTAAGTAAGAGGTTTCGGGATGCAATTTCAACTAAAATGGCTCAAGTAAGGCCATTTTGGCTACTAGGATGCCTATTTTTTATATTTCCTGTCTATTGAATTCATAACTAGTTAAAACATGTCATTATCACTTATTTATAGGTGACTAATGCTAGAGATTACAAGAAAAGAGCAAGTAAGAGGTTTTGGGACGCAATTTCAACCAAAATGGCTCAAGTAAGGCCATTTTGGCTACTAGGATGCCTTTTTTCTATATTTCCTGTCTATTGAACTTTTAACTAGTTAAAAAATGTCATTATCACTTAGTTATAGGTGACTAATTCTTGAGATTACAAGAAAAGAGCAAGTAAGAGGTTTTGGGACGCAATTTCAACCAAAATGGCTCAAGGAAGGCCGTTTTGGCTACTAGGATTCCTTTTTCCTATATTTCCTGTCTATTGAACTCATAACTAGTTAAAACATGTCATTATCACTTAGTTATAGGTGACAAATTCTTGAGATTACAAGAAAAGTGCAAGTAAGAGGTTTAGGGACGCAATTTCAACCAAAATGGCTCAAGTAAGGCCGTTTTGGCTACTAGGATGCCTATTTTATATATTTCCTGTTTATTGAACTCATAACTAGTAAAAACATATCATTATCACTTATTTATAGGTGACTAATTCTTGATATTACAAGAAAAATGTACAAGTAAGAGGTTTAGGGACGCAATTTCAACCAAAATGGCTCAAGTAAGGCCGTTTTGGCTACTAGGATGCCTATTTTCTATATTTCCTGTCTATTGAACTCATAACTAGTTAAAACATGTCATTATAGATTTTTTATAGGTGACTAATGCTTGATATTACAAGAAAAGAGCAAGTAAGAGGTTTTGGGACGCAATTTCAACCAAAATGGCTCTAGTAAGGCCATTTTGGCTACTAGGATGCCTATTTTCTATATTTCCTGTCTATTGAACTCATAACTAGTTAAAACATGTCATTATCGATTTGTTATAGGTGACTAATGCTTGATATTACAAGAAAAGAGCAAGTAAGAGGTTTTGGGACGCAATTTCAACCAAAATGGCTCTAGTAAGGCCATTTTGGCTACTAGGATGCCTATTTTCTGTATTTCCTGTCTATTGAACTCATAACTAGTTAAAAAATATCATTATCACTTAGTTATAGGTAACTAATGCTTGATATTACAAGAAAAAAGCAAGTAAGAGGTTTTGGGACGCAATTTCAACCAAAATGGCTCAAGTAAGGCCGTTTTGGCTACTAGGATGCCTATTTTTTATATTTCCCGCCTATTGAACTCATAACTAGTTAAAACATGTCATTATCACTTATATATAGGTGACTAATGCTTTAGATTACAAGAAAAGAGCAAGTAAGAGGTTTTGGGACGCAATTTCAACCAAAATGGCTCAAGTAAGGCCATTTTGGCTATTAGGATGCCTATTTTCTATATTTTCTGTCTATTGAACTCATAACTAGTTAAAAAATGTCATTATCACTTAGTTATAGGTGACTATTGCTTGAGATTACAAGAAAAGAGCAAGTAAGAGGTTTTGGGACGCAATTTCAACCAAAATGGCTCAAGGAAGGCCGTTTTGGCTACTAGGATGCCTTTTTTTTATATTTCCTGTCTATTGAACTCATAACTAGTTAAAAAATGTCATTATCACTTAGTTATAGGTGACTAATTCTTGAGATTACAAGAAAAGAGCAAGTAAGAGGTTTTGGGACGCATTTTCAACCAAAATGGCACAAGGAAGGCCGTTTTGGCTACTAAGATGCCTTTTTCTATATTTCCTGTCTATTGAACTCATAACTAGTTAAAACATGTCATTATCACTTAGTTCTAGGTGACTAATGCTTTAGATTACAAGAAAAGAGCAAGTAAGAGGTTTTGGGACGCAATTTCAACCAAAATGGCTCAAGTAAGGTCGTTTTGGCTACTAGGATGCCTATTTTCTATATTTCCTGTCTATTGAACTCTTAACCAGTTAAAACATATCACTATCACTTAGTTATAGGTGAATAATGCTTGAGAGTACAAGAAAAGAGCAAGTAAGAGGTTTTGGGACGCAATTTCAACCAAAATGGCTCAAGTAAGGCCGTTGTGGCTACTAGGATGCCTATTTTCTATATTTCCTGTCTATTGAACTCATAACTAGTTAAAACATGTCATTATAAATTAGTTATAGGTGACTAATTCTTGAGATTATAAGAAATGAGCAAGTAAGAGGTTTTGGGACGCAATTTCAACCAAAATGGCATACCTCTTCAAGCTGACGTGTGTTTGTACAATGACTCATCACTATGTTATACATGAATCTCATCACGTATAGGCCACAGTCAACTCCATTTTCCTGTTGTGCGCACTAGCATGAGGAACAAAGCACATGAATCAAAATGCATAGCAAATAAGCAACATCTTAAGCATTGTACAGTAAGAAAATCACAACATCATGGGTGAATTACCTTGGGTGCTTTCCATGTAGCACCTCGAGGAGATCGAGGATTTGTCTTCTTCATGGTACTACAAAAAATCAAAGTAATAAGTTCAAATTTGACGTTTGTAATGAATACATATGAGTTCAGATATGACAATGAATAACAAGAAGTGAAACAAACTAGATGCTTACTTTTGCAGTATAAACCTCACGAGGCGCTTTCTTACTTGAGGTAACCGAGCAGAATCAAAGTAGAAGATTGTGTTACTGGAAACACAAATCACAAGTAGGGTTCAATGATAACTACACACGAGACAAACAAATCAATAGTTAGCCTGTTACAACAAATAAACTGGGAAAACAAATGAACTTGACTAGCATAATCAGACGTACTCCTCATAGTATGGGACAAATATAAACTTGTCTCCTGCACTCACTGATTGCCTGATACCCCGTTCAGCATAGTACAACACGTCAGCAGGGTTGCCTAAGATTCTAGCAGTGGACATCTGCTCAGGGCACAACCACCCAACTTGACAAGGAGATTCAAGCTCCCATATTTGCTCCTGGAGTGCTCTGCATGCATGATAACACAATGTTAATCGAAAACCAAACGATAAACACCACTAAACTGAATAACATAAATTGAGTACTAGTTGAATTACCTCATGGATATTTGAATGAGGGAAATGTTAAGCATTGCACCACTTAGAAATTCCTTCACATCTTCTTTGAATAGCCATGCCGTTGCATCATAATCGTAGTGGAACATTTCCTTAGGAAGTTGGATTTGGATGGGGCTGTCATTAGGCAACACGCAAACACGGTTGTGCAAATAAGCTAACTCCTGAGATAGCGATTGAAGCACCGTGTCTTCAACTAATGGAGTAGCTTGCGTAGCTGAACCTCGTGAAGGGCTCTTCATCGACGCCTTTCCACTCACTGAGCCATGTTCACTTCTGTTCTTTGGCCCCTCCACCCTATTCTTTGGCGTTTGGCTTTTCCTCGATGGCTAATAAGTATGATCACACAAATGGTTAGAAAAGATTTCCATCCAACTCTTGGGAATTAAGGATTAAAGCGTGAAATCTAAATCTTAACTACCTGGTTCATCAACTGTATCCAAGAAGATGGCCATTGCACAAAACTACCTTTTGCTGCCCAGAGTGTAGTGAACTCATCCTCCTCCACGGGCACATGTACTAAGAGGTCCTCGGACCCGGGAACCACAGAATGGATCCCGATAGAATAATGCTCAGGTAGAAGAGGTCGGCCATGGACCGTACCTTGTTCGGCCGGTTGTGCACTACCATAGGCAACAACATGCAAAGGTCCATCATATGATTCGCCCGGGTGAAGAAGTTCACAACGGGTCTCTTCCTGCACCAATTACGAAGATACTTCATTTACATATACATAACTAAGTATCTTAGGTGTAATATAGGAGTTAAATCAAGCATTAAGCTAAAATCACGAAAAATGAGCAAGTTAGAACTCATTTAGGGCATTTCGAGCCGTAAATACTGTAAATGAACCTAAAACTTGTGGAATTGCTTTTTTTAGGTCATTTCAAGCCATAAATATTCATAAATAAGTATCTTAGGTGTAATGTAGGAGTTAAATCAAGCATTGAGCTAAAATCACGAAAAATGGGCAAGTTAGAACTCATTTAGGCCATTTCGAGCGGTAAATACTGTAAATGAAACTAAAACTTGTGGAATTGCTTTTTTTAGGGCATTTCAAGCCATAAATATTCATAACTAAGTATCTTAGGTGTAATGTAGGAGTTAAATCAAGCATTGAGCTAAAATCATGAAAAATTGGGCAAGTTAGAACTCATTTAGGCCATTTCGAGCCGTAAATACTGTAAATGAACCTCAAACTTGTGAAATTGCTTTTTTAAGGTTGTTTCAAGCCATACATATTCATCACCAAGTATCTTAGGTGTAATGTAGGAAAAAAAAAACCAAAACGAGTGCAAAATCACGAAAAAAATAAAAACCCGAGCGCGAAGGGCAGCAGCTGCAGGCTGCACAGCTGCTTCACAGCTGCTGGCAGGCTGCACAGCTGCTGCGAGCCTGCACAGCACTGCACAGCTGCTGCATAGCTGCTGGCAGGCTGTTGTAGTGCTGCACAGCTGCTGCAGTGCTGCAGCCTCTCCAGCAGCCCCTCCGGCAGCCTCTCCTACCTTCTCCGCTTCCCAATGAGAAAGAAAAGGAGAAGGAGAAGGAGAAGGAAAAAGAGAAGGAGAAGGAGAAGAAAGAGAAGGAGGAGGAGGAGAAGGAGAAGGAGAAATAGAAGGAGAATGAGAAGAAAGAGAAGGAGGAGGAGGAGGAGGAGGAGGAGAAGGAGAAGAAGAAGGAGAAAAAGAAAGAGAAGGAGAAGAAAAAGAAGGAGGAACTCGACCATTTCACAGCCAACTTAACCATTTCACAACACAATCCAAAAACAAATATCATTATCCAAACAAGTAAGCACAAAATCACCTGTAGAATAGGAAAGTGATGAGGTGCCGGAGTATCAAGCCCCCTTGAGTTCGCATGTGAAGGAGTATCAATCTGCAGTAGTGTATTGATAGTGAAACATTAATTAGAACCATACCCACGTAACTCAGCATATCAAAACTTATAGAGTTGAATTCTAATCATTTACCTCCTGTTCTCCTTCTCTTCGTGGGTGGCTACTTGCGTCGGCCGGTGTTGTCGAGGAAAAGGGAAAGGTCGGCAAATTCATTTGCTTCGCCCATGCATTGAACTCTTTGCGCATCTCATTGCGCACTTGTTCTTTAATTGATGCCACTGTGGCATCGAAGTTCTGTGGCGAGTTCACACTTGCTCGGGATCTTCCAGATTTGGTATATTCGGGACCCATTACCTTCTCCCATCCTAGCAAGCTCCCCCTAGCACCTAATACCCGTCCTGGATGGTAGAGCTTTCCCATAGCCAATGTGAAGGGGTCCTTCTCTACCGTCGGGACGAGCTTGCCTTCAACAAGCTCTCCAGTGTACTCAAGCTGTAGCAAAAACAAAATGGCAACATGAAGTCAGTGTTTATATAAAGTGATATACATGCAAATCAATAAGTTAGTTCACTAGTTCATAGTTGCTTACTAGCTTATCTGTCATTTCTTTGGTTTTCGGAGCCTTGATGGACCATTTTCCGGTCTTCTTGTCCCGCGAATGCATAGAGAAAAAGAAATCCCCGGCACGACTCACCAAAGTACTGGTCGTGGAGTCAGACGGCGCTGTGGAGGACCCTAGAAGCGCAGTGGGGTATACTCCTTCACTCACACACGTATCCCTCCATTCATCATACGTCATTGCTCCCATATGAAGGTGGTATTGCTTTTGCAATGCATTCCTGGAATTCTGCTCCCTCATTTCCTACATAAAAAGATATATATGTTAGTTTCATTACTAATAAAAAAGACAATAAATTACAACACAATTTTCATTAGAGTTCTTTAAACTTACAATTTCTTCTTTTTTACATTTTTGATGAACGAAAGCCTCCCAATCATCCTTCGATATGCTAGGCCATATTTGCCAAGGGAGTTTCTCTTCATCGATGACATCATCATCACTGCCACCTCCTTTCTTGTTCTTTGGTTCCTCACAAGTTTCTTTGTGATAAATCGACGAACTAAGTTACACTTGAAGCTTCTGAATCTTGCCGCAAGTAAGGATTCAAACACCCTTCGCTTGGCGTACTCATTTGGAATGTTAAATAGACTCTGCAAGCACAAATAACAAACATTATTGGTTTGCCCATAACATAATAATAAATTGAAATTGTTTATAAATAATCACATCAAATCAAACTTACCCTGGTATCATTCCAAAACGTGTCAATCAAGCCTGTAGGTACGTCGCTCATACGAAGCGTAATGGGGATTTTGCGCGCACAAATCCCAACTTGACCAGCATACTGGCGACGCCATTTACCTGAGGGTTGCCCTACCCTGTCATACTCCAAGACCATAGGACCGACAGGTTTCTTGAAAGCTGTCGTCGGACCCCTCTGCTTTTTCTTCGCTGGTTCCTGCACCCCTGCTCCACTTTGATCCTCACGAAATGGCTCCACAATGGCATTATCGATTGGAGGCGCTTGCTCAGCTGCAATTTCAAAGTCATCTATCATTCTCTCCAATACATCTTGCGCCTGATCTTCTGGCTCACCCAAATCAGTTTCCTTGTTCACATCATACGGCTGGTCCCCATCATTAGATGAATCATCTGAGTTAGATTCAACATCCTCAACTTGAACACGGAATCGATCGTCCGCCATTAGATGTTAAAACCTGTCATTACAAACATAACACGTCATTAGCTGCTAAATTGTAAGGTAAACTTATAATCATATATAAATTCCTGAATTATAATACAAATAAACTCTGAAAATGGTGATGCAAGTTACTTTATTCATTTAAAAGAATATAAGAAAAATAGGCAAGTAATTCAAAAATTTCATTCATTTTCACCTAAAATGTGATTTTTTTTGTTCTTTCTACGCCTGCAATTCAAACGAACAGAAAATATACAGTACTTCAATCTAATATTCCTTCATCGTGGTCGGATCTCATGTAATTGGCTTGGTCGTCTATCTCATTTGGCACAGTAGGTCTAGGAACGGTGAAAGGTGCCGAGCCATCAAAGGCATCATATTCTTCCTCATCCTCGACATCTCCAACGCTAAGGATTCTTCTTTTGCCGGCTAGCACAATAGACCATTTTGAGTCGGCAGGGTCAGATACGTAAAACACCTACTTAGCTTGAGATGCAAGGATGAACGGTTCCACACTATCATTAAGGTTGCCAAGATCTACAAGAGTAAAGTCAACAAATTTGACGTTACGCCTGATATTATCAACCCACTTACACCGGAAAAGAGTAATCGTGAAGTCACAATAATCAAGCTCCCATATTTCTTGAATTCGACCGTAGTATGACAACTCTGCATCAACGGGCGATTTATCCTTAGCACTTGCAAACTCCCTTGATGATGTTACAACCGTTACACCACTGTTTTGGGTCGAGGACAATTTCAAATCTTGACGCCCAGTCCAAAATGTGTACCCATTTATGTCATATCCCTCAAATGAGCGAACATCATCCCTAGGACCATAAGCAAGCCACCTTACTGTAGCTGTGACACTCTCATCCATTCCACCCATCACTCGATCACGAAACCAACTCACAAACTTCTTATTGTGCAACTGCATCAGTGCCCTTTCACCTTTCGACGGAAACTCATCACACAAACTAGCCATGTGCTCGTCTAAATATGGGTGAACATCTGCAACATGGTGCAACACATATAGGTGTGCTTGTAAGAACTTCTCTCGATCAGGTGACATTCGTTTCGACCCGATTGTGCCATGACCATCAAGTCTACCTTCATGTCGAGAAGTAGGAATACCAATAGGTTCAGCAACGGCTATATAGTCGGCCACAAAATTACCAATCTCCTCGGCCACGGTCCCTTGAATCATACTTCCTTCCGGGTGAGCCCGATTCCTAACTTTATCTTGCAATGTACCCATGTGTCTTTCAAAAGGATAGCACCACCTCAAGAACACTGGACCGCAAAACTTAATCTCACGCACCAAATGAAGAATCAAATGCACCATTATGTCAAAAAATGAGGGCGGGAAGTACATCTCAAATTTGCACAAAGTCACAACCACATCCGCCTGTAAAGCATCAAGGGTACAAGGATCAAGCACTTTGCTACATATTGTATTGAAAAACGAATAGAGGCTTGTAATAGCTTCCCTCACGTGCTTTGGTAAAATACCACGTATTGTAATTGGTAGAAAAACTTGCATCAGAACATGACAATCATGGGATTTCATACTTGTCAGCTTCAATTCTCCATTTAAGGATACAAATCTTTTCATGTTAGATGTGTACCCTGATAGAACCTTAATGCCATACAGACTTTCACAAAACCTCCGTTTTTCTACCCTTGACAATGTGTAGCAAGCCGGAGGTAAATATGCCTTCCCCTCTTTGGCTTTTCCCACATTTTTCTTCTTCGACGCATCCGCAGCCTTTCCCTTTCCCTTGCTCTTCCCCTTTCCCTTTTTCGAACCCATTTCTTTTTCCTTTTCCTGTTCCTTTCCCTTACTAACCCTTTGCTGAACCCACAATCTGGACGCACCCCCATCTTTTCCAAATCTAAACGTGCACCCTTTCCGTCCTTTGTCTTGTTTTGAATATTCATCAGCGTTCCCACAAGAGCGTCACACACATTCTTCTCTATATGCATTACATCAAGACAGTGCCTAACGTCATGTTCTTTCCAGTACGGGAGCAACCAAAAGACTGATTCTTTTTTAAAGAGAACAACTGATTCCGCCGCTTTTTCAGATTTCCCAAATACTGTTCGTACACCCTTGACCCGAGCGTAAACCTCCTCACCAGTCAGTGGCCTAGGAGCAGTCCCCTCCTCCACCGTCCCATCGAAAGCCTTTTTCTGTCGACGGTACGGGTGATCGCGCCTGAGCAACCTTCTTGTCCTCAAATACACTTGTTTGAAAGAATGATCAAGGCGTCTGCTTGGCGTATCATCAATACAAATGGGACATGCCTTCTTCCCTTTATTCTTATACCCAGACAAGTTGCCATAAGCAGGAAAATCATTAACGGTCCACATAAGAGTTGCACGCAATGTGAACATCTCATTCTTATGAGCATCAAACACGGAAACCCCTTCGTCCCACATCTTTCTCAAATCATCAACCAATGGCGCAAGATACACATCAATGTCGTTGCCAGGTTGCCTTGGCCTCGATATCAAGAGTGAAAGCATTACATATTTCCGTTTCATGCACAACCAAGGAGGCAAATTGTAGATCACTAAAAGTACCGGCCATGTGCTGTGCTGGGTACTCAGAGTGCCAAATGGATTCATCCCGTCCGTGCACAAACCAAGCCTTAAATTTCTGACTTCATCACCAAATTCCCCAAACTTCATATCAAGGTTCTTCCATTGCGGGGAGTCGACTGGGTGCTTCAACATTCTGTTTTTCTTTCTTCCCTCTGCATGCCACCTCAAGTTTTTAGCGTCTTTTGGTAAAGAGAACAGACGCTTAAACCTAGGAATTATGGGAAGATACCACAACACCTTAGCAGGAGGTCCCTTCGTACCAGCATTGCAACTCTTGCGCTTGTAGCGCGACTTCTTGCATCTTGGACACTCCTCCAATTTTTCATATTCATTTCGGTAAAGAATACAATCATTAGGACATGCATGTATCTTCTTATACTCCAAACCAAATGGACACATGAGCTTCTTAGCGTAATAGTAAGACTTAGGAATTTCATTCCCATCTGGCAACATCACACTTAACACGCTCAACAAGGAAGTAAAACTACTGTCCGTCCACCCATGCTTCGACTTAATGTTAAAAAGAGTTAGCACGGCTGATAGTTTGGAGTATTTTTTGCACCCAGGATACAAAGGCTTTTTAGAAGCCTCCGATAATGACTCAAACACGTCACCTTCAAAACCACGCATCATCTCATCCACACCTTCATCCTCAACCTCATCCACGGGATCATCCTCAAATCCCTCCTCAGAACCATCATCATCAATATGTTCATCATTCTTGTATTCCTCGTCCCCACGGATATCATTGCTTCTATCATCATGCACATCATACCCAATAACATCCCCACTGTACTCTCCTTCTTCACCATGCCAAATCCACACATGATATTTAACCCTAAACCCACGACAAACTACATGATCTCTAATGATATCAACACTATTGACCACCTTCACATTATTACAATCAACACAAGGACAATAGAGGCACTCGAAACCCATTCTGCGCTGATAAGATGAAGCCGTCTAGCAGAACTCTTGAACCCCATTAAAGAATTCCAATGTATCACGTCTACCATACATCCATCCACGATCCCTCTCCATTAAGTAAATTGTCTCTAAACATGGCAAAATATTACGAATATTGTATAATTGCTACATCTATTATATATACAAATCAAATTCAAACACACAACATGCATATAACATTCATATATATACAAAAATGCATATATGCTTCCAAAGGTCCTTATCACTCCAACCTAACCCATCCTTGAACGTTTACTCTCACTAGTGAATGTATATCAGATTTCCAATTTTAAGGAAAATCCGGCAGCATTTTCCCCCAATTCTCCAAGTACATGACGTAGGTAATTACTTACCCGCATATGTACCCAGAGAACATGGTGATCGAGGAAATGCTAAGCCAAGATGTTCCTTAAAATCGAAAAAACTGACATACATTCACCACCTAAGTGAGAGTAAACGTTCAAGAACAGTCCCAACCGGGGACTATTTAAGACTTTCTCCTAATGAGAAAGCCTTGAACGGGTATCTAGGCATATGATGATACATGCAATCAATTAAAAACCACCACTTTAATCACACATCATGATAGAAGATGCACCAAAGTTATATCACACACCATCTCCACAAAATTGTGCAACCAAGAACTTATTTAAAGCACATAAAGTTATATATATATATACCTGAGTACCTATAAAGGCTCAACACTCTCAAATAGAAGGTCAATGCCAAGGTCTATGCTTCGCCCAAAAATTCCTAATAATCTTTTTCAGTGTAACCTATATAGAACACAAATGGAAAACCAGATTAAGGGAAAAGATAAGAATGATATTAGTGAGTAATGGAAGAACAAGGACAGTCAGAGTAAGATACTATACCAGGATGTTTTCCGCCCACTCTCCAAACTAATGATCTTACCCTAGAAGCCCTTGACACCCATTTCTTAGCCTGAAAGACGCATATATATAGTGAGAAGCAGCTCATAAAGAAAAGTATATTCAAACCCTAAACCCTAAACCCTAAACCCTAAACCCTAAACCCTAAACCCTAAACCCTAAACCCTAAACCCTTAACCCTAAACCCTAAACCCTAAACTGTCAACCCTAAACCCTAAACCCTAAACCCTAAACCCTAAACCCTAAACTCTAAACCCTAAACTCTAAACCCTAAACCCTAAACCCTAAACCCTAAACCCTAAACTCTCAACTTTGATCTCTTAAATAAAAAGGACTAAATCACCTATAAACAAAATAAAATTCTCAACTTTTTTAGTGATGATAAATAAAGTTCTCATAACAATTTAGAAATATAGGTAAATGTAGCTTGTCCTAAATACAATAACAACTGTTTTCTATCCATGTCTTTGGCTGAAATTCAGCAATGAAAGCAGCAATAAGGTTGAGAGCAGTTGGTGCATTGCTAAAATTTCATTCAATTCATTCGAAGCCAGTTTGACAGACACGGTATCATCACAAACATCTGTCAAATTATAGTAATAAGATACAAGGGTATATCATCTTTTCAATACCAAGGAACTTCTAACTATAAATAACTCTATTCAAGTTCCAACATCACAGACCCAATTCATGCTAACACAAAAGACCAATTCTTGACAAACCCTAGCAATTACAAGCAACTTGCATTGTCAATATTAACTAATTTAAAGACCAATTCTTCAAAAACCATAACAATGGAGGAGCGCTATTACGACTTACCTAGCAATGAGGAGCGCTATAACAATGGAGGAGCTGCTACATACTTCAATAATGGAGGAGCTGCTATATATGGAGGGAGGCAGAAGAGAAGACCTGAGTGCGTGCGTGCTTAAGGGGTGAAAGCAGAAGAACAGGGGAGTGCGTGCTTGAGGGAGGCAGAAGAACAGGGTAGTGCGTGCTTGAGGGAAGCAGAAGAACAACCCTTCAATGGAAGCTTCAATTCAATGGAGGAATGGTTTGAGGAGAGGAAGGCACGCGTTTTGGTGAAAGAAGAACGTTAGTGCACAGCTTGCTGTTTGTATTCAAAAAACCCGAAATTTTTTTTTTTAATTGGCAACGGTTAACCGTTGCCAATCTACCCCTTTTAATTTATTTTTTTTTAAAAAATTTTAACAATTGGCAACAGTTAACCGTTGCCAAATAAAACCAATTTTTTTTAAAATGGCGCTCACAGCAAGTTGGCAACGGTTTTCATGAACCGTTACCATAGGGGGGTTGCCTAATTCTTTTTTTCTACTAGTGAATACACATGATTTTCACCCCCTTCCCTAGCTAAAAAACTAAGCTAGAAGGAAAGGAATAGCCATAACAACTAACATAAGCATGTATTCAATACCAACACAACATAACATGATTCTAACTTGAAAGGAAATCAAAGAAACTAATAAAGCTTGAATATTTATGGAAATAAACTCAAGTAAGAACAATAAAACAAAGAAGATCAAAAACTAGAGAAACGAAAGTAAAGATTGATATTATAAAGATGAAAGATTACCAAATCATCAAAGTAGTAGCAACAATCTAGAAGAAAGCTTGAATATTTGATTACAAAGATTGATTCTTGAACACAAGTGTTTTCTCTCTCTAGAAACCATGAACTTCTCTCTCTACAAATGATTTTTGGGCCAATGGAATAGTGAATGCTTAGAAACTCAAGCAAGAGACTATTTATAGTCTTCTACCAAAAGGAAGAAAAAGGGCAAGGGAGAGGGCTTTCCCAACAGGCAGCCGCGCCCTCTCCAAGCTGGGTAAATAGCCTCGTCAAACCCAGAATGTCGCGCCCGCGGGGGAAAATGCCGCGCCCGCGGCCCCTATGCTCCGCGCCCGCGGCTCGCCATCTCCACTTTCTTCTGCTGGCTTCAGGCTTTTCCTGTCCGCGCCCGCGGCTTACAAGCCTGCGCCCGCGGCCCATCAGAACAGCGCATCCCCTCCATTTTGGCATCTCCACTCCCTTGGCAAGCTCCTTTGACATCTCCACTCGAGCTATTAATTCGTGATTCGCACATGAGCGCTGGGAGTTGTCAAAACACATAAAAAGGAGGTAAAAACTAGAAGAAAAGACAAAAGGGGAGGAAAAATACGAGAGGGAGCTAAAGTGACTAAAATCAAGATAAAAGGGGTGAAAAGAGGCATAAGCAAGTGACAAATCCAGGGGAAATCGGTAGTGAAAGGGGTTGAAATGGTGGCATAAATGCCACACATCAGTCAAATGCATCATGTTGGCCACCATGTCTCTGGACCTTCAAAAGACTTTCTTTGAAAAGGAGATGGCTTTTGAGATCATTTCTGAGTTTCAGAATATGTTTCTCTCTACAAATGATTTTTGGGCCAATGGAATAGTGAATGCTTAGAAACTCAAGCAAGAGACTATTTATAGTCTTCTACCAAAAGGAAGAAAAAGGGCAAGGGAGAGGGCTTTCCCAACAGGCAGCCGCGCCCTCTCCAAGCTGGGTAAATAGCCTCGTCAAACCCAGAATGCCGCGCCCGCGGGGGAAAATGCCGCGCCCGCAGGGCCAATGTCGCGCCCGCGGCCCCTATGCTCCGCGCCCGAAGCCCCTATGCTCCGCGCCCGCGGCCCCTATGCTCCGCGCCCGCGGCTCGCCATCTCCACTTTCTTCTGCTGGCTTCAGGCTTTTCCTGTCCGCGCCCGCGGCTTACAAGCCTACGCCCGGGGCCCATCAGAACAGCGCGCCCTCTCCATTTTGGCATCTCCACTCCCTTGGCAAGCTCCTTTGGCATCTCCACTCGAGCTATTAATTCGTGATTCGCACATGAGCGCTGGGAGTTGACAAAACACATAAAAAGGAGGTAAAAACTAGAAGAAAAGACAAAAGGGGAGGAAAAATACGAGAGGGAGCTAAAGTGACTAAAATCAAGATAAAAGGGGTGAAAAGAGGCATAAGCAAGTGACAAATCCGGGGGAAATCGGTAGTGAAAGGGGTTGAAATGGTGGCATAAATGCCACACATCAGTCAAATGCATCATGTTGGCCACCATGTCTCCGGACCTTCAAAAGACTTTCTTTGAAAAGGAGACGGCTTTTGAGATCATTTCTGAGTTTCAAAATATGTTTCAAGAGCTGGCCCGAACTGAAAGGTTCGAAACCTACAAGCAGATCCTTGAGAGCAAGCTCAAGAAAGGAGAGCTAGTCAGCCCGCATGTCCTCAAAATGATTGGATTATTTGAGAACATGGAAAGGCTTAATGCTGGGTATTCAACCAAGATGGCAATTGACATCATTCTCCACTCGCTTCACAAAGGCTATGATCAGTTCAAGATGAACTATAATATGCATAGCATGGAGAAAACCATCACCGAGCTTCATGGAATGTTGAAGCAAGTCGAGCAAACCCTCAAGGATGAGGGCAAGCATGACAAGCTCATGGTGAGGAAGGGCAAGCCATTCAAATGTCCGGGCAAGAAGAAGAGCTTTAAAGGGAAAAAGAGAAATTTTCCGCCTAAGTCAAACACTACCAAGGGCAGCAAGGAAAAAAAGGTAGCCTCTTCCAAATCCGATTCCGAATGTTTCTACTGCAAGAAGAACGGACATCGGAAACGGGACTGCCTCAAATTCAAGGAAGATAAAAAGAACGGCACCGTTGCTTCTTCATCAGGTATTTTTGTTATAGACTTAAACTTTGCTAGCAAAACATCATGGGTATTAGATACCGGATGTGGCTCACACCTTTGTTCTAATGCTCAGGGACTATTGATAGATAGGAGGCTAGAGAAGGGAGAGGTCGAGCTTCAGGTCGGCAATGGAGCAAGAATATTTGCCGTCTCCGTTGGAACTCTCAGTTTGTCATTGCCCTCTGGGCTTATTTTAGAACTTGACAATTGTTATCATGTTCCTAGAGTTACCAAAAATATTATTTCAATATCGGCGTTAGACGCCAAAGGTTTTGAATTTCGAATTAAGAACAATAGTTGTTCATTTTATTTCGATAATGTTTTATATGGTAAAGCATATTCAGAAAATGATCTTTATGTGCTTTCTCTTGACAAACAAGTCTATAACATTGATGATACCGCCAAAAAGGCTAAGACCATCGAGTCGAATCAAACCTACTTGTGGCATTGTCGTCTTGGCCATATTAACGTCAAACGCATCAAGAAACTTCTACAAGAAGGTGTTCTTGACTCATTCGACTTGGAGTCGTTTGAAAATTTCGAAGGATGTCTATTAGGCAAGATGATAAAACAACCATTCTCCAAGTTGGGAGAAAGGGCAAGTGACTTATTAGGTCTAATACACACGGATGTATGTGGACCAATGAGTACACCCGCAAGACAAGGTTACCGATATTTCATCACCTTCACCTACGATTATAGTAGATATGGCTATATCTACTTAATGTCGAATAAATCTGAATCTTTTGAGAAATTCAAAGAATTTCAAAAAGAAGTTGAAAATCAACTTGGAAAGAAAATTAAGCACTTCGATCGGATTGAGGTGGCAAATATTTGAGCCATGAATTCGACGATCACTTGAAAGAAAATGGTATTCTTTCGGAGTTGACACCTCCTGGAACTCCTCAATGGAACGGAGTATCCGAACGGAGGAATCGAACATTGTTAGACATGGTTTGATCAATGATGGGTCTTTGTGAACTTCCTATCTCATTCTGGGGACATGCGCTACAAACCGCGGCACTAACACTTAACCGAGCTCCGTCAAAAGCAGTTGAAAAGACTCCATATGAATTATGGACTAAGAAACCTCCTAGGTTGTCTTTTCTTAAGATTTGGGGATGCGAAGCATATGTCAAACCATTAATTTCCGACAAACTTCACCCTCAATCGGATAAGTGTTTCTTTGTGGGATACCCAAAAGAAACCAAAGGATATTACTTCAACAATAAATCTGCGAACAAAGTGTTTGTTGCTCGTGATGGTGTCTTTTTGGAGAAGGAACACCTTTCTAAAATGACAAGCGGGAGGAAAATCGAACTCGACGAAGTTCGAGAGGACGAGCAACAATGTCAATCTGATAAAACTTACAATATAAGTGCTTTGGAAGCAACTGAGAAGATTGGTCAGAATCAAACAGACAATGTAAATGCTCAACCCATTACCCTTCGTATGTCGCAACGGTAAAGATCTCAATCAGACAGATACCTTGGTATTATCTGAACCGATGATCAAGACATCCTAATTATGGATTGAGATGAGCCAGCGACATACAAGCAAGCTATGACGAGCCCCGACTCTGCTAAATGGCAAGAGGCCATGAAATCCGAGATAGATTCCATGTCTGAAAATCAAGTTTGGGACTTGGTGAATTTGCCCGAGGGTTACACACCCATTGGTTGCAAAAAGATCTTCAAATTGAAGACAGACAAGGATGCAAATGTATCAATATACAAAGCTAGACTGGTGGAAAAAGGTTATAGACAAATCCACGGGATTGACTATGATGAAACCTTTTCACCGGTTGCAATGCTAAAGTCTGTCCGGATTATCCTAGCGATTGCTGCATATTACGATTATGAAATATGGCAGATGGATGTCAAAACCGCGTTCCTAAATGGAATTTTGGAAGAAACTGTGTACATGACACAACCAAAAGGTTTTGTTGATCTAAGCAACGTTGGTAAGGTTTGGAAGCTTAAGAAGTCCATTTATGGACTAAAGCAAGCCAGCAGAAGTTGGAATCTGCGATTTGATGAAGCTATAAGCAAGTTTGATTTCATCAAGAATCCAGATGAATCTTGTGTATACAAGAAGGTCAGTGGGAGTGACATTCCTAGTGCTATATGTTGATGACATACTGTTCATTGGAAACAACACAAAATTACTAGAGTCCGTAAAGGGCTGGTTGGGAAAGTGTTTTTCAATTAAGGACTTAGGAGAGGCACAATACATATTGGGAATCAAGATCTACAGGGATAGATCTAAGAGGATAATTGGATTGAGCCAGAGTAATTACATTGATAAGGTACTGGCACGATTCCACATGGAGAATGCCAAGAGAGGGCATCTACCCATGTCCCAAGGCTTAACTCTCAGCAAGAAACAGTGTCCGCAGACACTTGTTGAGCGACAGAGAATGGATCAGATTCCATATGCTTCGCTAATTGGGTCGATCATGTATGCCATGATATGTACCTGGCCAGATGTACGTATACCTTGAGTGCAACGAGCCGATACCAATCAAACCCAGGAGAGGCGCATTAGACTGCGGCCAAGAATATCTTGAAGTACCTGAAAAGGAACAAGGATAAATTCTTGGTTTATGGTGGCCATAAAGACCTTGTTGTTGAAGGTTACACCGACGCTAGCTTCCAGACTGACAGAGACGACTTCAAGTCACAGTCAGGATACATATTTTGTCCGAATGGAGGAGCGTTTAGCTGGAAGAGTGCCAAGCAGAGCACCACTGCATATTCTACAACTAAAGCCGAATACTTAGCTGCTTTAGAAGCCGCTAAGGAGGCTGTTTGGATTCGCAAGTTCATCAGTGAACTTGGTGTTGTACCCTCCGTCAAGGGTCCGATAGATCTCTACTGTGACAACAATGCAGCTATCGCTCAGGCTAGAGAGCCAAGAGAGCACCAGAAGGTCAAACATGTCCAAAGGCGATTTCACATGATAAGGGAATGGAAATTCGAAGGTGAAATCAGAATTTTCAAGATCGGCACAGATGATAATGTGGCCGATCCTTTGACTAAACCTTTGCCTCAAGTGAAACACAACAAGCACATTGAGGCAATGGGAATCAAGCACGTTGGAGACTGGCTTTGAAACTCCCTATACATGTGTTTTAATTAAACTTAATGTTTTAATTTAAGACACTATATTGAAACCATTCATTTATAAAGTAATTAATTTCTAATGCAAAATTATTTTTCACTCCATTGCTATTTAATTGTGGTTTAGAATTAAATAATGAGTCCATTCGATTTATGGAAATATTCAAAACAGGGAATCAAGACCATGTCTTGGATAAAGAAACACTTGTTAAGTGAACATTGAATATTTAAATCGAAAATTATCCCTAATCGAGGTCATCTAAATGATGGACGATTGATGTGTAGGGTTTCGTAGTGATCCGACACTACAAGGAAGGAAACCCACCAAGACCCGCCCCTTAATTAAAACAATTAACAAGCATATTAAACTTAATCAAACAAGATTAAGAATAAGAATTATACCTTTGTCGCGTGCTTCGCTCCCAAAGAGCTCTTACTTCAAAATCCCGAAACACGAGATCTCCGACAGATCGTACCCTCGACCCGACCCAAGCGTCCTAAGTCTTGAAGGTTAGTCAAGACCCGAACAAAATAACTATGAGTTTTACGAATTAAAGGTTTACTCTTACTTAGATTTGCCTATTTAATTCCACTTAAGGTTGTTCATTTCCCAATACCCAAGCATGGTATTTATAGGGAAATGAACCCTAGGTTTTTCATCCTCCACCAATGTGGGAGTGTTGAAAATCAATAATTTATTTAATTTCCAAATTTAATAAATAATCAAGTTAATCATATTGCGACAAGTGGCATGTTCTCATGCAAGAGAGTGGTGGCCAAGGTTAGGTGGGGGACCATATGCCTTGCCCCCCAAGGCCTTGATTTGGTCCCCACAACCTTGCACAAAACCAGGTCAAGGGAGGCTAGCTGGCTGCCAGCTAGCGTGCCAGCTAGCACTGCCTTGCTGCCCAGCACCAAGCCAGCCAGCCAGTGCGTGCTGCTGCTGGGCTGGTGCTGGTGCTGGTGCTTGTGTGCTGGCGCTCGGCGCTGCTAGCACATAGTGCTGGCACTAGCCCCCTAGCAGCCCACGCACACTTTCCTTGCACGCCATTGCTAGCACAACCAACATGCGTGCTGCTAGCGAGCCACACATGCTGGCCCTTCCCTCGCATCATCCTACGCACCACGCACGCAGCACGCTACGCACCATGCACCACGCAACGCTCGCACACGCATCAGCCAGTGCCTAGCAATGCTATGCGTGGTGCGAGACACGCACACACATAGGTGCGCTGTGCTTGGTGCGTGGCCTGCGATGGTGCCTACACACGCAAGGCTAGTGCTACTTGCTAGCTCGCTGTGTTTGGTGCTGCCATGCGAAGGCACGCACACAAGCACACAACGCTGTGCTGCTGGGCGACGGTGCACACGCACACGCACACACTCATGTTCCTAGCACTACGATGGTGTTGTGCGTGGTGCTATGGTGCTGCGATAGCCTGCCATGCGCAACCAGGCACCCAAGCTAGCACGCTGCTAGCTGCGATGGGCTGCGTGGTGCTTGTGGCGCTTGCAATATCTTGCCATGCGCACCCAGGCTAGCACGCTGCTAGCTGCGATGGGCTGCCTGGGGCTTGTGGTGCTTTGCGATAGTGCGCCTAGCCATGCTAGGTGCATGCTAGCTCAAACCGGCCTAACATCCACATGGTCAGACCATTGTGGTGCTACGGCTACACTCGTACTTGTCGCTTGTGATTTTACGACGCTCGGTCTCGACGCCCTAGGCTCGATTTCCGACGTCTGTATTCGTAAAACCCTGCTGACTCATTAAAACCTTTCGGATTAATTCGTCATCTCAGATCGGTGGTTCGATTGGGTTCGACCCGAAGGGTTCAGATAAGATTAAGCTGTAACATCAATTGTACATTGATATTACTGATCGGAAGCGGCCTCCACCTAGGCATTCCGATCACTTGACCTTACTAAAGAATTAGCTCCGTAATAATTCTGAACCCTCTATCGGAAGAATACACTTGTTGGAAGGACACCATTCCTTTCATGATGACCACCAGAGATAGTGTGTAGTATGATTTACAGCACCTTTTCTTGTGCTCCAAGGACGTAATGGTCAAAAATCATTTACACAAGTGCCAGTTCGGAACTGCACTGGAAAAACCTATGAGAGTACTTTAAGAGATTTAAAATTTTCATAAGTACATTTCTCATTTTAGCTACCGGAACTCGTTTCCTCGACCATGAGTATTGTGAAGTTTTCTTGTTTGAGTACTAGTCTCTTTGATGTTGCCTAACGTCTGCGGTAACTAGGGATAATAATGGGAACACTCAGGAGATTAGGTCCTCTTAGTAAGAGAAACTTACAATGCAAGACTGGGAATGTCCCCCTATTAACAACAGGGAACATGTCTTTGTTGTTTACAAGGCCGCTCGAAGAAGGCGAGACTGTGAAAATGCATGGTCGTGCTCAGATGGATTTTGGAAATCATCTGCTTATTGACAGTCGAACTCGAAGATCGAGAAACACTTCTGAACGTAATAAGGATGACGATGAATCTTACCTTATAGTTCACGAAGAGACATTAAGCGACATAGGAAATGGGCTATACACTGTATGCACACTTGTCCGGAAGGACAAGACTTTGATTAAGTCTAGAATAGACGATGATCATAGTAGCCAAGGAAATAAACACGAGACTCATTGCGCAAAGTTCCATAAAGACAAGGAATCTTTCGGTGGTGTTGAGAATGTTGAAACTATCCTCAATTCGCAAAATGTTCAAGACGAGTAGCTACTAAGGCCAAAAAGATAGTGTTTGAACATAGTACACTAAAGAATCTAGATTGATCCTTTGCAGGTATAGAACGCTTTTACAAGTAAAGGCTGTCCTAGGTGACGTCATGTTTTATGAGAAGGTATCGGGTTTTAAAAGATTAAAAGAAGACGATACCTTCTCAATATGGCATCGGCGGTCTAAAGTCCCTCGATTTGTCATTGAAAGTTTTAGTCCATGATTTAAACTAAAGAAAAGATGATAAATAGGGGGGTTTTTCAGAATTCGTATCCTAACATAAATGATTGACATACGCTGCCAAAACAAAGATTCGATGACCACAAGATAGAAATACATGTCTCAGAACTGGAGGTGTGTATCCATATCTAGTGAGAGGGAAAAATCGACAACTCTCTCAGCAGTTTTGTCCACAATATGAAAACACGTATCTCAAGACTGGAGGCACGTGTCTAAATGGGGTGCAGCTTCAGTAGGGGCCGCTCTGTGTACAAGTGGTGGACGGACACCCTAACTATCCACTAAAGCAAGATCATTTTCAAGCTAGCCGTATTTGCATATTCGTCCAACAGGGGTAGTCAATGCCCCGATGGTCGGCGCGCTTTGTCAACTCGTTAAGCTAATGCCTTTAAAAAAAGGTTCTACCGTTTTTTATGAGGTAGATCACGTTGCTAGTGCAATTTTATGCAGAACGTATGCCATATAATTTTACGTTGTTTGTACGCCATACAATTTTACGCTATGTGTACATGGTATTTTTGTTTAGGGTAACGACAAAAATACTAAAACGTGGCATTTCTTAAAGGGCAGTACAGGAAAAATGTTAAGCTGTCTATGAGAGATTTTACATAAAGCACCACTACGTGATATTTTTCCATCATCTTCTGAGAAAATATCCAAAACATGTGCTTGGGAAGGCACAGAGCACGGTATGCATGCCGGATGATGCAAAATACTATCTGTAGAGAATATTTTAAACATCAACTTTGAGCCCTACTAGGATCATGCACTTAAGCATGGTGGCGTCCTAAGAGAAAGAATCTAGAGCAAAAGAGTCGCCAACAAGTTTTAGGAACTTGTAAACCGTCCACGGGTGTGAAGGTTACACCCCATTCATGATCACGGAGATCGCTAACTCCATAATGGTCCGGAACCATGATTGGATATTTGGGGATGATGGTACGATCCAACCTAAAAGAGATTGAACTCGCCCTAAATAGGCCTCTACTTAATTCTTATGATATTCATGTGCGATTTCCGATTAACATACATACAACAAGTTAATCCTAAACCTGTTTAATCTATATTGGTTGATATGATTATTAATGCACAAATAAATCTATTATTGGCGATCACTTGAATTAAAATCAAATTAGCCTAAATAAAATTATGAATTATTTTATTAGGCGTGATTTCAAGGACAAATTCCCTTTTAACCTGCAGGAGAAGGCGTGATCAAGCAATAACAATAATATCAAGCAACATAATATTGACACAACAAATCATCATCATCATACTAATATTCTGAAAGCATAATATTAGCATGATCCTAGGCAAGATACTAACATGATTAATAACAAATCCTAGCATGTCACTAAACAATAAAAATCAAAGCTTTATCCCTAACATGATACTAGAAAGCAACATGATATTAGAGATATTAAAATAACACCCTAAAATGTTACTAGGAATCATAAAGACATCCTAACATGATACTAGGAAAGTAATACTCTAAGCATGATTTCTATATTAAAAGACTAATTAAGTAATTAAATTACTCACTTTGAAGCCTTATACCTCTTTCTAACAAAATAATACACACGTTAGTAACTTCAAGAAAGATTATATCAAATAATCAAAATAATATTAATTGAAAAATAGATTAGTGACCAAACCCTCAAAACTATTAACCTCTCACGTCGAGATCTAAGGCAACTTCGAGCTTGGCTAGGTGTATTCGAGTCTCGTGTAGTACGTATGGTGTGTGCTTAGGAAAAGGTTTAGGAAATCAAGAGAGAGAAAGAAAGAATAAGGTTTAGCTTAGAAAAAGAGAGGTGATGATGATGATTGTTGGTGAATGAAAAGAGAGGAAATCGACCCTTATTTATTGAGAAAAACGACCGAAAAGATCAGAAAAAGAGTCAGAATTCGACTCGGACTAAAACAAGATTCATCGCGGGGGTGATGGATTCATCTCGTCGCGATGGCTTCATCGCATCGCGATACGTCCATCGCTGTGCGATGGTTATCAAAAGATAAGATTCGTAAGGAATCCGACTCCAATCTAATTGGGTTAGTCGAATATCCGTACTTATCCTTATTAAATCAGAATTAAATATATTAAAAACACTTGTTGTTTATCCGAAATAAAATTCTTAATCATTATCTTTTCAAAAATATGATAAATTAGAACCTTCTAGACAAACAATGTAAAACTTATTCGTCAATTAACAAATAACGTAAAACTTATTCGTGAATTAACTAATTACGTAAAACTTATATTTATATTGAAATATATATAAAGTTTAAGATAAATATTAATAGTTTAAAACTATAATTAATATTAATGGACCCTCCACATGATCATTGTGTCCACATATAAATCTACTTTCTTAGATTAGCTCAACCTCAATGAGATTGCTTCATGTCATAAATCAAACTAAAAAATGGTGGGGTTTTAATAAAATTCACAGCTTATTCTATAAGTTAATGACAACAAGAAAATGCAGAAATTTTACAATTAACACAAACTTTATAATAAAATCAGTAAAAGAATGGAGTTATCGAATAGTAGTTAATAAGCTACAAATACTTGTTATTTTGGTATATATTCAACTCAATTACTCGAATAACTTAGCATTTATCCAATAATATTTTTACAAAAAAATGTACCATATTGAATAGGATTATAATCATAAATAAAAAATAAAATTAAAAATTGATATATTTCATGAATTGGAGCAAATTATCTACGAGTAACAGTCAAAACAAATATTAAGAACAAACAATTTAGACAATAGAAATAAAAAGTAAAATTTTAGATGAGGGGTAAAGTACCTAGGATTCCGGTGAAGAAAGAAAAATTAACAGCCAACCTAATTCGATACAGAGCCAGAGAAAGAGTTGTCGTAACCAATTGCCGGTGAAAGAAAATAGTGCAAGTGTTCACAACTATTGTTGGAGCTAGTTCCCAGATCCCATATCGGGGGTATTAGACCCATTCAAATCTAATTTCACTAGTGATGCCTTGTTTATCAATGGTAGGGTGAAAATAATACGGTTTAAAACCGAATAAAACCGCAAACCAAATCGAATTAATAATAATGTATAGTTCGGTGCGATTTGAGAAATTAAAAATTGACGGTTGTGGTTTGGTTTCGGTTTTGAGATTTGATCCAAAGTGGACATCTAATGAACCTGTTGCTTTAGTCTTAGAGACTCTTGGGTTTTTCCCATTCACAAAGAAGGGTGAAATTCTATGCTGCATTTCATGGGAAGATTGAAGATTGGTACACGGTTGGCTAGCATCACATTTTGGACGCATTTCATGACTATTTTGGGCGTGTGGATCCTAGGCCATTTACTATCTATTATTAACTTATGTGCTAGTTAATGTTGCTGAAATAATGCCAAGAATCTAGCTCTTGGCCGGTTGTAATGGGGGGTTATCAATTACTTAGCTTAAATCAAGGCTTAAATCAAGGAGGAAACCATTGGCTGTTGGCCTTTCATTCTTGGACGGTTTTCCTTGGCTTTTGGTGTGCTTTTGCTGCTCCTTTCCTCTATAAAAGGGAGAGAAAAACAGAAATTAAAGGGCAGTTTTGAGATTTGATAAAAAACCTTGTGTTTATAGCATTTTAACTTAGAGTTGGTCTCAAGTTCAAGTGTTCCCTTATTGCTTTGAGTGAGTCTTGAGTGATAAGCTTAGGAGAGATTGATTGAGTCTTATCTCTGGCCTAAAACCCCAAAACTTTGAGTGTGTCCTTGAGTTTTGGCCCTTTTATCTTGTTCCATGATATCTGAGTATTCTAACTATAAGTATTTTTAAATCCATCAACCCATATTCGGGAGGGGGTATTTAGATTTACATCATCTGGTATCAGAGCCTAATTAAGAGTTTTCTTAAAGAAAATCGAGTTTGAAGGCGTTTGGAGCAAAACGGCAGAATTCAATCAGTTTGGAGTTGCGGTTTGAGAAGGACATATCTCCTTCGTTTTCTGTCCAAATCGAGTTATTTCTTTTTTGAATCTGGATATATTTTTGCGTAGATTACTCACAAAAATTTTCAGATATTTTGGAATCTTTCTGCTAATAAACTGGCCAGGTTTTTCGCAGCAGCGCAGAAAAGAGGCAAAACCGGGAAGGCAGAATTCAATTGAAGATTTCTCCCTCATCCGAAAAGCTTTTGAGGAATTTCTTTTTTGCAAATTGGTTGTTTTGATCTGAATATTCTGAATTTGTAAGCCTTTGAGAGTCTAGAGGCAATTTTCGTTTTTCATTTTGTCTCTAATTTCGGCAGTTTTCATTGTACTTGTAATATCCAAGCAAAAATAGTGGAAATCATGTCTAGTGAGGAGCTTGCTAGAATGTTGCAAGTAATCACTGAAAAATTGGAGAATTTGGAGAAAAAAACAGAAGAGAGTGAAGTCTCTAGGGCACAACAAGATACTAGGATGGATGCCATATCTGATATGCTCCTTAAAGCCACTAGGAAAATAAATGAATTAGAGGAGGAGGATGAAAATAGTGGTAACAATTTTAGACAATTTGATGAAGATAGGGGTCTAAAAATTGATATGCATGAATTTGATGGAGGGCATGATTGTGAGGCTTTCTTAGATTGGGTTAGGCAAATTGAAACCGTTTTTGATTACAAGGGGTATGATGATAGGAAACGGTTCAAGTTGGCTGTCCTTAAACTCACTAAACTAGCTGCATTGTGGTATGAAAACCTCAAGTCAAATAGAAGAAGAGAAGGGAAAGATAAGATAGACTCGTGGGAAAAATTAAAAAAGAAAATGAGGGAAAAATGGGTAAGTAAAGAGTATGAACAAGATCAATACTTAAAATTAACCCACCTATCACAAGAAAACATGAGTGTGGAGGATTACATAAAAGAATTTGAAAGGTTAGGCTTGACTTGCGACTTGCAAGAAAAGGAGGCTTACAAAATTGCTAGATTTGTCAAGGGGTTGACCAAAGAAATTAATAGGAAAGTGGAAGTTACTCATTATGCCACTTTTAGTGATGTATGCAAACTAGCTTTGAAGTATGAGTCTCAACTTAAAGAAGAAAGGGAGAAAGAGAAGCCCAAAACTTCTTCTTTCAAGAATACTTCGAAATTTACTCCTTTCAACTCTAAAGGGAGTACTTTTCAAAGTAAAACCTTTTTACCTAGCTCATCAAAAGGGAAAGAAAAACAAGTAGTTTCGCCTAGTGAGCTTTCAACTAGGAGAAAATGCTTCAAGTGTCATGGGAGAGGACATATTGCATCGGAATGTCCTAGTAAGAGTGTGTTAACAGCCTCTCAATGTGCTCTCATGGATGAGGAAGAAAAGGTCTATAACTTTGTGGCTCATGAGGAGGGTTGCGAGTTTGATGAAGAGTATGAGGAAGAGATTCAACCCGAAGATGAGTTCAACATGATGGTGGTTCGTAGAATCTTGTATAATGAACCCGAAATTGATCTTAAACAACGAAACAACTTGTTCCACACTAGATGCAAGATAGGAGAGAAGACTTGCAATGTGATTGTTGATAGTGGTGCCCAAACAGATGTTGTTTCATCCGAGGCTGTGAGTAAATTGAAGCTACCCACTAGAGACCATGGTGAACCTTACAAGCTCAATTGGTTGAATGATGGCACAAGCATTAGAGTCAAGAAGCAAGCATTGGTGTCTTATTCCATTGGAGGGTTCGAAGATGAGCGTTGGTGTGATATTCTTCCTATGGATGCGTGCCATTTGTTGCTTGGAAGACCGTGGCAGTTTGATCATGATTCGGAGCATAAAGGGAAAACTAATGTGTATATTGTAACTACCAAAAATGGTAGAAAAGTTAAGTTAGTGCCTTTACCTCCTAAAGTTGCTAAGAAAGAAAAAGAGAAAAGCAACTATCTTGTAACTTGTAATGAATATGAACGAATAATGAAAGAAATGGGGGGAGGGTATGCTTTGGTGGTAAGGACCAAAGATGATAATGGTACTACTTGTATTAACTCATCCATGCTAAATGAGTTATTAGAAGAGTACCAAGATGTGTTCCCCAATGACTTGCCCAAAGGCCTACCTCCAATTAGAGGCATTGAGCACGCCATTGACTTAATTCCAGGAGCACCTTTGCCCAACAAGGCTGCCTATAGGTGTAATCCGGAAGAGAGTAAGGAACTTGAAAAGCAAGTGAACAAATTACTTGAGAGAGGTTATGTGAAAGAAAGCCTTAGTCCTTGCGCGGTTCCAGCCCTCTTAGTACAAAAAAAAGATGGTACTTGGAGAATGTGTGTTGATAGTCGTTCCATTAACAATATAACAGTCAAATACCGTTTTCCTATGCCTCGATTGAAAGATATGTTAGATGAGTTGAGTGGTGCCTTAGTCTTTTCCAAAATAGATTTAAGGAGTGGGTACCATCAAATGAGAATTCGAGAGGGGGATGAGTGGAAGAAGGCTTTCAAAACAAAACAAGGGTTGTATGAGTGGTTAGTGATGCCATTTGGGCTTTGCAACGCCCCAAGCTCCTTCATGAGATTGATGAATGAAGTTCTCCGTCCTTTTCTTAATGATTTTGTTGTTGTTTACTTAGATGACATTCTTGTGTATAGTAAAAACAATGATGATCATGTAATTCATTTGAGGAGATTGTTTGAAAAATTGAGGGAGGTGAAGTTGTATGGTAAGCTTGAAAAATGTGTATTCATGACTCCTAGTGTTGTATTCTTAGGATACATTGTAACAGGAGAGGGGGTTCATGTAGATCCGGAGAAGGTAAAAGCAGTCCAGTCTTGGTTGGCTCCAACCAATGTGCACGAAGTTAGAAGTTTTCATGGACTTGCCTCCTTCTATAGGCGGTTCATCAAAAACTTCTCTACCATCATGGCTCCAATCACCGAGTTGACCAAAAAGGGTGAGTTCGTATGGGAAGAAAATGCTCAACGAGCCTTTGAGAAGGTTAAACATATGCTTTGAAACGCTCCTATACTTGTGCTACCAGATTTCAACAAAGTGTTTGAAGTAGAGTGTGATGCAAGTGGGATTGGAATAGGTGCTGTTTTGATTCAAGAGAAGAAGCCCGTGAGTTACTTTAGTGAGAAGTTTAATGGGGCTAAGTTGAACTATTCCACTTATGACCGTGAGTTCTATGCCATAGTTAGAGCACTTGATCATTGGTCTCACTACCTTAGACCAAAACCATTTGTTCTTCATTCCGATCATGAGGCTCTGAAATTTATTCATGGGCAACAAAAACTCAACAAGAGACATGCTAAATGGGTGGAGTTTCTCCAATCATTTACCTTTAGCTCCAAGTACAAGGATGGAAAGAGTAATGTTGTGGCCGATGCATTGTCTTGTCGGAGCTACTTACTTTCCATGGTGGATGCTAAGATCTTGGGTTTTGAACAACTCAAGGAATGTTACATAAATGATCCCGACTTTGCTAGCGAGATAGAGAATCCTACCAAAGAGTTTGTGAGACAAGATGGCTACCTCTTTAAAGGTAACAAGCTATGTGTTCCGAAGAGTGGGGTTAGGGAGTTATTAGTGAGAGAAGTGCATGGTGGAGGTTTAGCCGGTCATTTTGGGATACAAAAGACTCTTGATATTCTAGGTGAACACTTCTATTGGCCTAGAATGATCAAGGATGTTACTCATGTTGTGGAGAGATGTGCTACTTGTCAAAAGGCTAAGGGACACTTCACAAAGGGTCTTTATACTCCGTTGCCAGTTCCGGATGCTCCATGGGAAAGTGTTAGCATGGATTTCATTGTTGGATTGCCTCGCACTCAAAGGGGAAGAGATAGCATCATGGTTGTTGTAGATAGATTCTCTAAAATGGCACACTTTGTAGCTTGTAATAAAACTGATGATGTCGTGAAAGTCGCCGAGCTGTACTTCAAGGAAATTGTCAAACTCCATGGCATTCCTCGAAGTATAGTATCTGATAGGGACTCCAAATTCCTTAGTCACTTTTGGAGAACCCTATGGAAACTTGTGGGTACCAAGTTACTATTTAGTACCTCGCATCATCCCCAAACCGATGGGCAAACCGAGGTCACTAATAGAACTTTGGGTACTTTGTTACGAGGTCTTGTGAGCAAAACGCAAAAAGATTGGGACATGAAATTAGCCCATGCGGAGTTTGCTTACAATAGAGCTCATTCCCTAACTACTTCCCGTTCTCCATTTGAAGTAGTTTATGGAGTGAACCCATTTGTGCCGATTGATCTTGTTCCTATGGTTAAGAGTGACATGGTAGAGAAAGATGCTAAAAAGAGGGTGGAAACCTTTCAAAAAACCTGTGAGCAAGTGAAGAAAAGAATTGAGGAGATGAATAAAAAATACCAAGAGCGAGCCAATAAGAAATGCAAACAGCCTATTTTTCATCCCGGGGACTTGGTTTGGGTGCATTTGAGGAAGGAGAGGTTCCCTAAGCTTCGCAAAAACAAGCTTATGCCTCGTTCTGATGGTCCTTTTAAGGTTCTTGAGAGGGTGAACGATAGTGCTTACAAAATTGAGCTACCAGACAAATTGATGGGTGTTAGTGCGACTTTCAATGTAGGGGATTTATCACCATACTTTGATGATTCAAGTTTGAGGGAAAACTCTTTTGAAGAAGGGGGGAATGATCCAAAGTGGACATCTAATGAACCTGTTGCTTTAGTCTTAGAGACTCTTGGGTTTTTCCCATTCACAAAGAAGGGTGAAATTCTATGCTGCATTTCATGGGAAGATTGAAGATTGGTACACGGTTGGCTAGCATCACATTTTGGACGCATTTCATGACTATTTTGGGCGTGTGGATCCTAGGCCATTTACTATCTATTATTAACTTATGTGCTAGTTAATGTTGCTGAAATAATGCCAAGAATCTAGCTCTTGGCCGGTTGTAATGGGGGGGTTATCAATAGGCTTTATTATGCTTTCATTACTTAGCTTAAATCAAGGCTTAAATCAAGGAGGAAACCATTGGCTGTTGGCCTTTCATTCTTGGACGGTTTTTCTTGGCTTTTGGTGTGCTTTTGCTGCTCCTTTCCTCTATAAAAGGGAGAGCAAAACAGAAATTAAAGGGCAGTTTTAAGATTTGATAAAAAACCTTGTGTTTATAGCATTTTAACTTAGAGTTGGTCTCAAGTTCAAGTGTTCCCTTATTGCTTTGAGTGAGTCTTGAGTGATAAGCTTAGGAGAGATTGAGTGAGTCTTATCTCTGGCCTAAAACCCCAAAACTTTGAGTGTGTCCTTGAGTTTTGGCCCTTTTATCTTGTTCCATGATATCTGAGTATTCTAACTATATGTATTTTTAAATCCATCAACCCATATTCGGGAGGGGGTATTTAGATTTACATCAAGATTTGAAAAACCGAAAATCAAATCGAAATATAAGCCTAAAACTAAATTATAGCCCAAATCTAATTTTCAGCTCTACTCTATAAGGCTAAAAACAAATTATGTTGAGTTATTAGGCCAAAAAAAGTTACTTATCAAAGTACAAAACACTCGCAAATTCATAGCTATACACTTGTGTAGTTAAGCTACTGCGCTACTGCAACGATATATGAACATATAGTAATTAAAAAATGAACATACGTTTTTTTTTTCCCTTATTTATATCTTAACTCTCTCTCTCTCTCTTCTTCTTTCTTACCTCTATTAATTTTCTCTCTCCTTTTTTCCCCCTTTTTTTACAAGTTAATTTTCTTTCTTACCTCACTTTCCTTCAATCTTTATACTTCTTTGTCCTTCTAAATCGGATATTCTCCAATTTGTCACCATTGTAGCATCCTCCATCATCATCATTTTCATCACGATCGTGAAACTTGAAGTAATTTTGAGTTTTTTTTGTTTTAATTATAAATAAGTGAATGTTGTAAAATTGTTGATTTTTATCAATTTTGCAGAGTTAAAATAATTACAATCGAATTTGTGTTTTGTAAATAAAAAAAATATGAACATACAATAGTTTAAAATTGAACATTTTGTACAAAATAAACATTTAGTTCACTAAAAATGAACATTTTTTTTTTACATTATCATTTTTTATTACTAAATATTCATTTTTTTACGTGTTCATTTTTTATTACTAAATGATAATTTTATTTTTACGTGTTCATTTTATTTTTATTTATTTATTTATTTATTTTTACTTTCTGTTCTTTTTTAAGGTCATGGTCCATCAATTTTATGATTATATGATAATCATGTTCATTTTTAATATACTAAACAATCTTTTTTTTTTAACATGTTCACTTTTTAATATTAAATGTTCATTTTTTTTACATGTTCATTTTTTATTACTGAATGTTCATTTTTTCACGTGTTCGTATTTTTTTACTAAATGTTCGTATTATAAGGCGTGGTGCACCTATCCTAAGGTGCAACTAAGACTTATTGCAAAACACTAAGCCCAAAAAATTGTTGTGCGGTTTGGTACTTGTTTTGAAAACCGAATTAAAAACGATGTGGTTTGGTTTGGACCGAATTATAATATGGTGCGGTGCTGTTTGAAAATCTCAAATTGAATTAATATGGTTTGGTTTTGGTTTGGGTTATAAAACACACCATAAACCGAACTTTCACCCCTAATCAAAGGGTTAAATGATATATTACAAGTAAAATCGCTACTTAAACTCTTAAAGTCAAAGTTATATAAATATTGAGTATTTGAAGTAGCGATTTACGCTACTTTAAATAGCGGATATATCGATGAAAAGTGAAAAAAAAAAAAAAAAAAGTTGTACTCCCACCATTTTTTATTACTTGCTCCATTTTTCCATATGCGGAGTTTTAAGAGAAATAGTAGAAAGTAATTCAATATAAAAGAAGGAAAATGATAAACATAGCCCTAAGGGCTATGTTTAAGAAGCTAGAAAGGAAATGTTTAGAAAAAATTGACATTTATTACACCGATTTGTGCGTGATTTGGTCATGAATTCTCAATTTAAATCTATTTTAGGAAGTATATTTAATGCTTATATATAACCTTAAGGGCTATATATATCAATACCAATAAAAGAAATGGAGTTGGTGGAAGAATAAAGTATAATAATTGGGATGAGAGAGAATCTGGAAATATTTAAGTATGGTAATTTGGGGGTCCATTAGGTGATAAGAATTTAGTAAAATAATAAGACATGTTTCCAAAAAAATAAAAAATTTGAAGCAAGTAATAATATACAGCCGCAAAAGAAAAGTGGAGCAAGTAATATAATACGGATAAAGTATTTATTTACAACTTTGCCGTTGGAAAAACATCTTTTTACTTGTTCTCTTCAACTTATTTCAGATACTTATTACTTATTCCTTAATAAATTCAGATTAGATCAAACCAGACCATAAACATTCAGATCAAATCAGATCAGAACTTTTAATTATCATTTACTTATTGTTAAATATCTTTAGTTACGTATTAAAAAAAAATTATGAAAATTACATATTTGAATAGTTCATAACGAGACAAATCTAACAAGATCCATATTGTTAATGTTTTTTTTATATGGATTAGTATTATGCAGTCAAAGTTTAGTCAAATATTTGAATCAGATCAGATAATAAAAATTTAGATCAGACCAGACCAAACCTTAATAAAATCACATCAGATCTCCTTGTTTCAGGTGAAGAGAACAAGTCCTTTATTTATCAATAAGATGCACCTAACCCACCTGTAACACCCTAGAAATTCCTTTCCTTAAAAATACCCGTTTTCCCCTTTTTAAAATACGATATAGGAAAATCTATGACATTACCGCCACCATGAAAACGGCTAAGGAAATTATCAAAGACACACAGCGGAAGATTAACTTTAAAACCATTCAAAACAAGTCAATTCAAAAGTCAAACCAAAGTTAAACGAAGTCAACCTACAACTTGGAACCATAATTGTGGGCCCTTAAAACCAAACAATACTGAAACCTTTACGTTAGTCTCATGAGCATAATAAAATAAATAATATTCAAAGCAATTAAAACAAATCACATTCCTATGGAAACTAAGCATGATTCGCTCTTCACTCATGCCCATCATGAAAATGCTTCATCACTTGAAGCTTCTCTCTACTTGTCCCTACTACTCGCCATTAGAAATGGGTCGTCATAGGCCAAGGTAAAGACAAGGCCAAACAAACATACAACACACAATCAGCAATGATGAGTACATAAGCGTAATAAAAATACCTAACATGCTTTCATCCTATCATCACATAACTTACCTTATTGCACCTGTAAACAAGCATACAAGATATTCAACATTTAACTAGACAAATACCAATGTCCATTTAATTTGATTACGTATCGAACGGGTTTCCAACCAAATCCCTGCCACAAATAAATTGAGGTAAACTACACCGGGAGCTAACCGGGTAGGCAAATGTCACAAGAAGTGACTGGACGTCCTGCGCTTAAAATAAATAAATAAGAAAATAAAGCGTCCTGTACTCCCAGTAGAAGTTATGGTCAAATATAAAGTCGCATAACTCCCCCCATATGTTCATATTCGAGGTATATACGTTCCAAGAGTTTTGGTGCGTAATCTCTTTCACTTTACATTATTTACATATTATTAGACTTGGTGACGACTCTTAACCATACCCCAATCCAACATTATAATCATTCAAGCAATCAAACATACCATTTTAAATTCTTAAACAATTAATGACCACATAACTTTTAGTAGTTGAACCCTTGTTAATCTACCTCGGTGTCAAAGACACCTTAAACGCATAATGCGCCGTAAATCTTATCTCTCCGTGTTAGAAACACCTTAAGTGCACATAGGCACCGTAATATAATTTATTCCTATGTACTAGGACACTTGATAGCTTATTCCCATGAGTAAAGCATCAATATAAATTATATGAACCATAATAAAATTTCCTTTTCATATCCCAAACAAAATTAAACATTTAGTTTAATTAAACATGCCTTCCATCATGATAATAACCAAAGTGTGGTTCATATCTAAAATGCCATCATATTTAATTCCAATCACCAATCCAACATAAATAAATCCTACATCACAAATCATCCACCAACATCAATCATACAACAAATTCCAACCAACACCTATCATGATACTACTTGGAATTAATTTATAAACGCCTGGCATGCTTCTAAATATTCAAAGAATTATCAAGTACGTGAACTTACCCTAAATACGATTTCAAAATCACCACGATTAAATAAAATAACTCACTTGGAAATCTCCTACAATCCAAAATTAAAAAGAGGCATTAATGCCTATTCAACACAAATTTCCAGCAATATATACACTCCTTAAATCACTCATAAATCCTTTAAAACAAGCTGAAATTTAATTTAAAACCCTTACTTTTATTCCCAATTAATAGGTAATTAAAAATCCTTTCAAGAAACTTAATTTTAGGTTATATAAAAAAATTCCAACTTTATTAAATCATCTAAAATTGCTGTAATTGTGTTTTAAAACACTTATTTCAATAATTTAAATCACCCATAAGCAATTTCCATCAATATACATAAACTTAGAAACCTAGGGTTTGTAATTTGGGACTTTTTAATTCAAAACCAAATCTGAAAATTTATATACATCATACTTAAAATCAAACATCATAAAAATCATCACACAACCCAAAATCAACAATTAATGAAAGGCTAGATTAGGATTTGCGCCCTGTCCATCGCAGCCTCGCACCAAGCAGCAGCATCGCATAGCAGCGTACTAGGCATGTTGAGCTATGCATGCGTGCTTGCACAGCAGCGCCTAGCAGCAGCACATCAGCATCACATGCGTGCCGGCTGGCTGTGTGTTGGCTAGCTACGCATGTGCTGCAGGCTGGCCTACGATGTGCTGGCTTGCTTGTTGTGCATGCGATGCGGGCTGGCTGGCTAGGCTTCCTAGCCTTGGTGTTAGGCGCCAGCTGGCAACCTTGGCAGCCAAGGCAGGCTGCTAGCCAGCCAAGTGGTGGAGTGATCCAGTTTTGAGTGGGGACCGATTTCAAGAGCCTTGCTTGATGAGCAAGGCTATGGTCCTCCCCCCCTGATATGGTCCTCACCTAATTCTTCCTCTCCTATTACCACTTGTAGCTTGTTAATTGATTATAGCATTTTTTTTTTGTTTTTGATTAAAATAAAATAAGGGAAAATGCAAATCTCCCATATTGATTGAGAATGGGGAATCAAGGTTCATTTCCTAATAAATATCCAAGTTTTGGGTTTTGGGATGAATACTTGGGTGGAACTCAAAATGCATCTCCATAGTAAAGTGAGAAAACCTTGAGTACATAATACTCTAGTTTTTATTGGTCAAGTCCCTACTAACCTTCGGGACTAGGACCGTTCGGGTCGGGTCGAGGGTGCGAGCCGTAGGAGGCCGTCGCAATTGCGAGGCTCGGGTTTTGAAGTAAGAGCTCGTGAATCGAGCGAAGTACGCGTCAAGGGTAAGAATGTCTTTTCTCTTCTCTCTTTTATGTTGTTAATTATGTGATTAAATATTTAGTTGCTTTAATTAGTGAGCGAGTCTTGGGCGGGTTTCTCTTCCGCGTAGCGTTAGACGCTATGAAACCCAACTGCGGTGTCGGTGCCGCGCTCATTTTAATTATTGTAACTATTAATTAATTTAGGTTATATAAAATGGATTTAAATTCTGGTTTTGCTTTCTAATTAGATTAGAAGCTCGTTTTAATTAGTTTTAATCTCATATCTTACTAATTTTGGCCTAAGAACCCGGATTTCGACTCAAAAATAGTGATTTTTAAGTGAAATCGATGTTCTAAATTGTTTTTGACCCTTGTTAGGACTGTCCAGAAGCCAAAACCCACCCAGAAGCATGTTTTTAGAGGGGATTTTCATTGTTGACGAAAATTTTTAAATCTTTAAACCTTGATTAATTATGGCATGTCAAAGGTAGATTAAATATATGGTTGCATCACTAATCTACTGCAATTATAAACCTTATTAAGCATGTTTATCAAGTAATAATTGGTGGTTAATTTTGTGAGTTCATTTTTCACATTAACTTTAAAGTTTCACATGTTTCCAAATAAATTGCTTCAAGTGTGAATGTTTATGGTGAATATGTAATTTTTGAAGTCCCTAATATTTTAAAGATCCAATCTTTAATTGTTTATTTGGTTGGAACTTTGATTGCTAAATTCCAAGTTGAGTTAATTTTTAGATTTAATCATTTTTGAGTTGATTAATGTCCTAAAAGTTCAAAACTTGTCATTGAAATTTAATTAATCTTCATATTAGAAGATGTAATTTTTCAATTATACACAAGTTATTGTTGGAAATTTTTCATTGGATGAAAGGGTTTATTTTTCCAACCTCCTTAATATTGTCAAATCTCATTATTAATTTATATTTGTTTAAATTAATTATGAGTGTAGCCCTTCAATTTTGTAGCATCAAGATAGACCTTAATTGATTTAAAGAATGGTTCTTGAATAATTTCGGCTTGTGCACTATTAAAATTGAATTTAATTAAGTTGGACTTATTTTATTTTTCATTTTGCCTCAAATTGGTTCTAAAATAAATTTAGAATTAATTTTATGTCATACATATATCGAGATTAAAATCCCGACATAAAAGCACGCAAGTCGAGGAAAAATCACCCAAGCGCCACCAAGGCTAGCCTGGCTGCTCACGCAGCCCACATGTGGCTGCCTAGGTGCGCATGGTGGTGCTCCTACCTCATCTTGGTGCTGCTGTGTGGCGAGCACGCAAGAGCTGCTCGGCAGCAAGGCAGCGAGCCCCAGTAGGCCTTGCAAGACACTACCAGCGCCAGCACGCATGTTGCGATGCTGCTGTTGCTAGCAGGCGTAACATGTTTTGCTAGGAAAGCATGCCTACGCCTATGCACGCACCAGCCCAAGACTTGGTGCCTAGCAAGCCTAGCCCTATGGCTAGGATGCTGGGCACTCGGTTTTAGTGGGCTAATTTTTTTGTGTTACGTGGGCTATGAGTTTTACGATTTTTTTGCGGTTTTAATTTTATTTAATTATTTTAACGAGGCTAGGCCTCGGTTCTTCCGGCTCTTGCAAAAATATTTTTGACAAAATTTTAGGTTAACTGGCTTTATTAATTGGATTGATTAATTTGGATGCGGAATTTAGTGGGAGCTTTGTTAATTACATGAACTAATTGCATCTTAATCACATAAAATATTTAACAACTTTGACTAGTTTTAATTAGGCGCGTTAATCGGATTAACCACCTAAGTTAGTTACTATTTTGCGCGTGTTATGCATTGTTACTTGTTTAATGTTGTAAAATGCACGGGCAAGTCACATATAGTGAATGGATGAATGGAATTTATATATTGTTTCATAGGTTTCATGAAAATGGCAACTGGTGGGGCCCGACTAGGATAATAAATACGGACTGCGATCCGTTATGTATTTTTATAAATCTAAATATGGTCTGCGTACCGTTGCGTATTTTTGTACCTTAATATTTAGATTATAGTCATAGTAGCTAGTAGATGGTTAGTTGGCGGAGATGTCTCGAAGACGGTGTTTCTAAGAAGTCAAGCCAAAGAAGTTGCATCGGAGATCCTTGAAGATTTGAAGATTTCAAGGGGTCATGCTAGTTGCCAAATGCATCTTTTACTTATGATTTATATATATTGTGTTCATATATGATTGAATTGTATGATAGATGCATTTTTAGGATTTCAAATGTTGCGATGATTAATTAAGTTCACTCAAATCAACCAACATAGAAACCCTAGGTCCTTATATATTGAGCCAAATTTTCCATTCCAAGAATGACACTTACCGAATTAATGCGCGTGGTGATGGGCTACGCCAAAGCGAGGCATCACCGCTTCCCTAGAAATGTAAGGTATACTAGGTATACAAGTCGTCTTGGTTAAGCTCAACGATATCAGTAAGGAGTACTTAGATGTCGTGGCAATGGGGATAAAATGTCAAGGAAGCATTGGATGCGTCGTTTTATCGAACCAAGAGTAGCTTGGAGCTATTAGTAATTGGATTGCTTACTCTAAAATATTAATTGTTAAGACAAGCAAAAGTATGCTTAATCACTTTTTGATTTTTGGGATCTTAGAATCATTTTATTCTCACCTAAAAGGGACTAATGTTAATGTGTGGATAAAATGCTCAATAAGATTGAGAATTTGCATGAATTCTTTAACTTTCAAACTTATTGGTTAATGAATTGTTTCTCATTTCATATTCTTTCAATTGTAGAAACATGTCTGCAACTAACTTAACCAACAACTCTATGTGCCCAGAACTCTCGACAAGTTGGCTTTTAGCCTTAACTTGGTCAACTTTAAGGAATGGGAGGAGAAACTCAGGAAAACTCTTCGCAATTGTTCCTTAGAGTACACTCTTGATGCTCCCATTCTAAGATTCTTCTCTAAAGGAATCATGAGCAATTAGACTCATGATAAATGGTCTTCCGATTGCAAGATATTCACACATCTAATGGCTAATTCCATCCCGAAAGATTGGAAAGAATAGCTCTCCTTCTATTTTCTGGACATATTCCTCAAAGCATTTGAGGATGTTAATGTACGAGTCGCCAAGAGGGACAATGGAAACTATGGTGGACTCGTGTTTGATTTGACTAGGTCTCTCTCAAACATTAAAATAAAGCCACCGGATGTAGGTTGTCTTGCTAAGGAAAGGGGTCGGCTTTGATCAAGGGTCTACAATACCAAATTGAGACCCGATATGCCCCTCCGACCTCATGTGCTTGGAATGACTAAGCTCTTCAAGCACATGCAGCTTCTCAGAATCTCATTGGAGGATGATATGGCGGGACATATCTTGTTTTCTTCACTCCACTCGAGCTATGATGCACTTATAGTGCATATAGCTGCGGGAAAGGAGACACGCTCTTTAAGAGAGGTGGTGCAATTGCTTAGCCAAGCCACCTCCTATTGAGTAACTGAGAGGCCCTTGAGAGCAAGGAAGAGGGAGTTCAAGAAAAAGGCGAAGATGCGATGCTTCTATTGTTGTGGGATGGCCACTACAAGAGGGAATGCAAGCTCTTCCGAAAGGATGAGGAGAAGAGGAATGTGGCATCTGCCTCAGGTATCTTCATTAACACTTGTGTATAAAGCTATTCATAGGTATTGGATACTGTGTGTAACACACTTTATGTTTCCTTTCAGGAACCAAGTGAGAGGGCATCACAAGTGAAAAGGTATTGGATACCATGGGAATCGACAAGCGGACGACAAAGATGGTCTTTTGACCGTGCTTATTGGCACATTTATTTTTGAAAGGAATGGTGTCCTTTCAACAAGTGTATTATTCCGATAGAGGGTTCAACATTATTAGAAAGCTAATTCTTCAGTAAGGTCAAGTGATTAGAATGACTAGGTGGAGGCCGCTTTCGATCAGTAATAATAATGTGTAATTAATATTAAAGCTTAATCTTGACTGAACCCTTCGGGTCACACCCAATCGAGTAACCGATCCGAATCGATGAATCAATCCGAAGGATTAGATGAGTCGTTAGAGTATTACGAACAAAGACATCGGATATCGAGCTTAGAGCGTCGAGATCGAGCGTCGCAAATTGAGTCGAATTTAGAATTCGACGAGATGAGAAATCAAGCAAGCGACGAGTTCGAGCTAAGCTGTAGCCTCGCATTTACCTAGCAAAGCGAGTGCCAGGCTAGCTGAAGATGCCATGCGCATCACTAGGGATACCGTAAGCATGCTAGCAAGGCTGGTGCACTAGGCTTAGTGTGCTATGCCACGCATCCAGCCGCATCATCTCTAGCTGAAGCACAACAGCGACGCGCTTTGCGTGATGTGCTATGGCGATGTGTGCTAGCATAGCAGCCTCACACATCGCATCCTCTCGCACATAGCCACGCATGGCAACATCGCCTAGCATCGCAGCGTGCTATGTGTTGTGGCTATGCATGCTTGTGTGCTTGGCATCGCAACATGCTATGTGCTAAGGGTAAGCATGCTTGTGTGCCAGGCAGCGCCTAGGATACGCTACATAGCAGCAGCAGCCCACATTGCATGCGTGGCTTGCTAGCTGTGTGCATGCGTATGCAGGCTAGCTAGCTAGCTTAGCCAAGGTGCCAGGCACCAGCTAGGCAGCCTTGGTAGCCAAGGCAGGCTGGCTGCCAGCTATGCATGGGCTGCTCTTGAATTTTGGTGGGGACCGATGCTTGGTGGCCTTGCTTGGGGAGCAAGGGGAGTTTTAGTCCCCTTTTTAGTGGTCCTCACCTACCTTTGCTCACCCTTTGCCACTTGTAGCTTGTTGATTGAATTGCATTTTATTTTGTTTTTTACTAAAATAAAATAGAAGAAAATGCAAATCTCCCGCATTGATGGGAGAATGGAGATCAAGTCTCCATTCCCTATAAATACCCAAGTTTTGGGTTTTGAGAAGAACATTTGAGTTGAACTCAATAAGGCATCTCCCTATAGGTGAGAAAACCTTTAAGTTCTTAATACTCTAGTCTTTTCTTGGTCTAGCCCCGACTAACCTTCGGGGTAGAGGCCGTTCGGGTCAAGTCTCGAGGGTGTACTCCGTCGGAGGCCTCGCGCTTGTGTAGCTAAGGTTTTGAAGTCCGAGCTCTATAGAAGCGAAGCACGCGTCAAGTGAGAATGTCTTTTCTCTTTCTCTCTTTTATGTTGTTAATTATGTTATTAAATATTTAGTTGCTTTAATTAGTGAGGGGGTCTTGGGCGGGTTTCTCTTCCGCGTAGCGTTGGACGCTAAGAAACCCAACAGCGGTATCGGAGCCGCGCTCATTTTAATTATTGTAACTAATAATTAATTGAGGTGATTTAAAATGGATTTAAATTCTGGTTTTGCTTTCTAATTAGATTAGAAGCTCGTTTCTAATTAGTTTTTAATCTCGTAATTTTACCAATTTTGGCCTACGAACCCAGATTTCGACTCAAAAATAGTGATTTTTGGGTGGAATCGATGTTCTAAATCGTTGTTTATTCTCTTTGAGGGCTGTCCAAAAGCCAAAATCCACCCAGAAACATGTTTTTCAAGGAGCTTTTTGTTTTTGACGAAAACTTTTAAATCGTTAAACCTTGATTAATTATGGCATGCTTAAGGTAGATTAAATGTATGTTTGCATCACTAATCTACTGCAATTATAAACCTTATTAAGCATGTTTATGAAGTCATAATTGGTGCTTAATTTGGTGAGTTCATTTTTTACATTAACTTGAAATTTTCACATTTTTGCAAATAAATTGCTTCAAGTGTGAATGTTATGGTGAATTTGTAATTTTTGAAGTCCCTAATATTATAAAGAACTAATCTTTAATTGTTTATTTGGTTGAAACCTTGATTACTAAATTCCATGTTGAACTAATTTTTTGATTTAATCATTTTTTAGTTGATTAAAGTCCTAAAAGTTCAAAACTTGTCATTGAAATTTAATTAATCTTCATATTGGAAGATGTAATTTTTCAATATACACAAGTTATTGTTGGAAATTTTTCATTAGATGAAAGGGTTTATTTTTCCAACCTCCTTAATTTTGTCAAATCTCATTATTAATTTATATATGGTTAAATTAATTATGAGTGTAGCCCTTCAATTTTGTAGCATCAAGATAGAACTAAATTGATTTAAAGAATGGTTCTTGAATAATATAGGTTTGTGCACTACAAAAATTGAATTTAATTAAGTTGGACTTGTTTTATTTTCATTTTGCTCTAAATTGGTTCTAAAATAAATTTAGAATTAATTTTAATCACACATAAATCGGGAATTAAAATTCTGAGGCAAGTGCACGTTAATCGAGGCAAACTCTCCCAAGCCACGCCCTTAGGCAAGCCAGGCTACTCAAGCAGCCTAGATGTGGCTGCCAAGGTGCGTGGTGGGCTGCCTTGCCTCGTTCGTGCGCTAGTGTATGTGCAAGTGTATGGTGTGTTGGGTTTCGTAGTGACCCTCACAACGCGGAAAGATTCCCGCCAAGACCCGCCCCCATAACAAATGCAATTAACAAGCAAAACATAATTAAAACATAATTAAGGATAAAAGATTATACCTTTGACGCGTGCTTCGCTCTACTATGAGCTCTTACTTGAACCCCGAAAAAACGAGGACTCCAGCGGGATCGTACCCTCGAACCCGACCCGAGAGTCCTAAGTCTCGAAGGTTAGTCAAGACCCGGACAAATAAAAATATGAGTTTTACGAATCAAGGTTTACTCAAATCAAGAGTTGCCTTTTAATTCCACTCAAGGTTGTTCTTTCCTAAATACCCAAACTTTGGTATTTATAGGGAAATGAACCCTTGAACTTCATTTCCCAACCAATGTGGGAGAATGAATAATTTTGATAATTAATTTAATTCCAAAATAAATTAATAATCAAATAAATCACAATACAACAAGTGTCAAGGGGAAAGAGAGGGTTAGGTGAGGACCATGAACCTTGGGGGGGGGGACCATTTCCTTGCTCCCCAAGGCATGCTCCAAGCCTTTGGTCCCTACTCACCACAAACCGCCTCAAGCAAGGGTTGTTGAGTTGCTTCCAGCTAGCACGCCAACTAGCACTGCCAGCTAGCCCAACCAGCAGCCTCGTATCCCCAGCCAGGCAATGCGTGCTGGCGCTGGGCGATGCTTGTGCTGCTGCTGCGTGCCAGTGCTAGGCGCTGCTAGCTGCTGGCGCTGGTGCTGGCCCTTGCCTCTCTCGCCATCGCACAACCACACACTCTCTCGTATAGCCAGCACAGCCAGGCCAGCATACGCATAGCCCAGCCAGCGCACTCACGCACGCAAGGCCTAGCATGCGTTCTGCTAGCGAGCCATGCATGCTGGGCTTGGTGCTGCTTGCTAGGCTGTTGGGCGATGGTGCTGTGCGTGGTGCTAGGGTGCTGTGCTTGGTGCGATAGTGTTGCGATAGTGCCTACGCACACACACACGCACAAGGGTGTTGTGCTTGGTGCGATAGTGTTGCGATGGTTCCTAGGCACCCATGCACGCACGCTGCGGTGCTGCAGTGCCATGCGAAGGCACGCACACACGCAGGTGGTGCTGCGATGGGCAGCCTAGTGCACCTAGCACGCATGGCGCGCCTAGCACACACATGGTGCGCCTAGGCTTGCGTTGAGCTAGCCTAGCCTAGCCTAGCTACGGCTATGCTCGTACTTGTTGCTTCTGATTTTGTGATGCTCGGTTTCGATGCCCTAAGCTCGATATCCGACGTCTGTATTCGTAAAACTCCATCAAGTCATTAAATCCTTCGGATTAATTTGTCATCTTGGGGATCGGTTGTTCGATTGGGTTCGACCCGAAGCGTTCAGTTAAGATTAAGCTATAATATTAATTATACCTTAATATTACTAATCGGAAGCAGCCTCCACCTAGGCATTCCGATCACTTGACCTTTCTGAAGAATTAGCTCTGTAATAATTCTTAACCCTCTATCAGAATAATACACTTGTTGGAGGGACACCATTCCTTTCATGGTGCATGGTGCTACGATGTATATGCAAGGCTGCACTTGGTGTTGTGGCTGTGTGAGAAGATGCGTGTGGGGTGTGAGGGTGCTCGCATGCTGCCGGGAAGCAAGACAGCGAGCCCCAGCCAGCCAAGCATACGCTGCCAAATCCAGTATGCACGTAAACATACGAAGCTTGCTGCGATGTGTGTGGTGCCAGCAAGCATGGCGCACTCTGCTAGGTAGACATGCCATCAAGCTCAGCCACAACACCTAGGGGCTGCTAGGCAGGCATGGTGCGCAGTCCAGCACCCTAGGCGAGCAGCCACGACCTTAGTGCCTAGCAAGCCTATCCCCGTGGCTTTGATGCTAGGCACTTGGGTATGTTGTGGGCTATTATTTTACGTAATTGGGGCTATTTTAATTATTTTCATTTATTATAACGAGGCTAGGCCTCAGTTCTTCCGACTCTTACAAAAATAATTTTGACAAAATTTGGGTTAACCGACTTAATTAATTGGATTAATTAAGTTGGATGCGGAATTTAGTGGGAGCTCGTTAATTTCTTGAACTCATTGCGTCTTAATCACATAAAATATTTAACAACTTAAACTAGTTTTAATTAAGCGCGTTAATTGGATTAACCACCTAAGTTAGTTACTAGTTTGCGCGTGTTATGCATTGTTACTTTTTTATCATTGTAAAATGGATGGGCCATTCATATATATTGAATGGATGAATTGAGTGTATATTGTTTCACAGGTTTTGTGAAAATGGCAACTAGTGGGGCCCGAATAGGATAGTAAATACGGACTGCGATCCGTTATGTATTTTTTTAAATCTAAATATGGTCTGCGTACCGTTGGGTATTTTTGTACCTTAATATTTAGATTATTCTTAGTTGTAGTAGCTAGTAGATGCATAGTTGGAGGAGATGTCTCGAAGACGGCATTTCTAAGAGGAAAAGCCAAAGAAGTTGCATCGGAGACCCTTGAAGATTAGAAGACTCAAGGGGTCATGCTAGTTGCCAAATGCATTTTATACTTATGATTTATATATATTATGTTTATATATGATTAAATTTTATGTTAGATGCATGTTTAGGATTTCAAATGTTACGATGATTAATTAAGTTCACTTTAATCAACCAACATAGAAACCCTAGGTCCCTATAATATTGAGCCAAATTTGCCATTTCAAGAACGTCACTTACTGAACTAATACGCGTGGTGATGGGCTATGTCAAAGCGAGGCATCACCGCTTCCCTAGGAACGTAAGGTATACTAGGTGTACAAGTCGTCTTGGTTAAGCTCAACGATATCAATAAGGAGTCCTTAGATGTCGTGGCAATGGAGATAAAATGTTAAAAAAGCATTAGATGCGACGTTTTATTGAACCAAGAGTAGCTTAGATCTATTAGCAATTGGATTGCTTACCTTAAAATATTAAGTGTTAAGACAAGCCAAAGCATGCTTAATTACTTTCTGATTTTTGGGATCTTGGAATCGTTTTATTCTCGCCTAAAAGGGACAAATTTTAATCCGTGCATAAGACGTGTAATAAGATTGAAAGTTTGCATGTATGCTTTGAATTTCAAACATCATTTGTTATGAACTTGATAAATGGTTATACTTTGCACTTAAATTTGTAGAATTCTAAATAAAATTATATTGTTTTCAATGATTGATAAAGGAAATCTTTGAGAATGGTTCTCAAAGAATGGAAAGGCATTTCTAAAATACAACCTCTCATAATTGACTTTTATGACTCAAGTCCGAAAGAACGGTTGGACATCATGTATTCAAAATACTGGGTAGTTTTGATGAACATGAAATATTGAGTTGAAAAACTCAAATTGTCAACATTTGACAACCAATATTTCTTTTTGCTTCATACACAAATGAGTAGGACTTATTGATGTAGCAATTCAAGTACGAATTGAAGGAAAAGATGGAACTTTGTTTCACGGCGCATGAGATGTTTTTATGCCTAACAAACTGTAAAAGTCAAGGCACTTAAAAAAAATGGTTCTTAAAGTTATGAGATGGTGTATGATTAGAAATATAGGAAACAAGGAACAAAGGTAAGGAATAAGATTCCTTTTCTACCCATGAGTTCATGTTATTATGGTCAATTAAGAAATTCGTTATCTTCATAAGTATTGGATACTGCTTGAGTGTTCCACTTTGAAAGTGACCTCAAACCATTGAAGATAAGCTAAGTTATTGACTTACAAGCTTAGAATGAAGCATGTAGTGCTACATCAGTTGTAAGGTCACTTGTTTTGTTTAAAGTCCTTATGAGCCAAGGCTAGAACGAATAATGGTTATTGTGTTCCATAATCAGCAAACGATCCGTTTACACATGGAAAGACTCACATTCAATAAAAGAGAAATAGTTGCGGGTTTTGTTTGAATGGCATGGTTGTCTAACCCATGAGTCAAGAATGCTTGATTATAAACAAACATTTCCCTGACATGAAAACTCAAAAGTTCAAATCATGGACATGATTTGTGTTCCAAATATCTTTAGCAATGTCACATCAACAAGAACATACTCAAGGCTCTATTTAGACTCTTGATAGTTGATCGATTTGGAATCATTCTAAGACAAGCAAGTCTTACTTGTTGAAATCGACAAAGAAAGGAACTATTGTGCTTGGCATAGACAATTGACTCCAAAAGCTAAAGAGGATTCCATTACTTCAACGTCTCACAAGAATATGAAAGAATGTGGCTACATTCATCAAATGTGAACAAACTTGACCTTGAGTAGCTCAAATGTTCAATGAAGTACAGATTCGACTTGGCAAGATACCAAAACGTCTAGATTAGATCAAGTGATGTTTGCTTAAGCCAAGAGTGATCATTTCAAACTTATGAAATTGAAATTTCATAATGAGCTCCACAAAGAATATAGTATGTCTTAACGGAGACCTCGATGCCATTTGGAAATGACTCGAATGATGATGGATCACATCCCTTCCTACAAAGCTCTTGAAGATTTGCACAAATGACTAGTGTTACACTAAACAAACAAAATTGTCAAAGCTAAGAAAGGACACCATGTTCAGTTATGGAGAGAAATAGTTTCTAGCATCTTTTCAAGTATATGTCTAGGGGTCTTAGCTCTGTGGGAGTTCATTGGCTCAGTGGGAGCTAAGTGATTCAATAAGGGCTAAGGTAGCTAGTGGGAGCTAACTGTTTGTTTCACAACGAACTTTTACCCAAAGACAATATACATGTCTCTTTGTAAGCATTCAAGTGTGACTACGGGCATTACCTCCACAACCTCATTGAGAACATAGTATTTGTTGCTCTAAGTGGTGTCTTTCTAGAAAGTAACACATTTCCAAAACAACAAGTGGGAGGAAAGTGAACTCGATGACCATCGAGATTAGCAACAAACTTAAACTGAGAATCTCCGAAGACTTTATTAGGGCTTCATGAGAATGGTTGATCAAAAATACTCAAAGGACTTTACAAGTGCCTTAAATGAGATATCAATACTCACAAAACTTTAGAAGTAGTGGAGTAAGATCAATATAATCAAAGAGCCTTAAAAGCACCTTGAAATTCAGTGTTTGATGCAAATACCTCGTATAGGTATTGAATTCACCAAAGGCTTGGTTTGAATCCCTTAAATTTCTATTAAGTTAGAAATAAACCTAAAACAAGCATACTATTTACCATTAGATGGTGAGAGAATAGTGTCTTGTAAATTAGCTACGATAAATCCAAATTCCGAATAATGGTTAGAAGCCATAAAATCAGAAATAGACTCCCTGTTTGTTAATCATGTTTGGAACTTGATTCATTTGCATGAAGGGTGAAAGACCCATCAATTGCAAATAAGTTTTCAAGGAGAAAACTGACAAATGTGAAATGCATAATGCATACATAGCTAGATTGGTTGAAAAGGATACAATTAATTCACGACGATGATTGTAATAAAAAATTATTCACCAATCGGAACGCTTAAGTCTTTTCGTGATTGTTCTAGAAAAATTGCGCATATGAAATATGGCAAAATAGATAACGAAACCGCCTTCCTAAAATATTGGATTTTGGAAGAGACTATGGAAATAGTCTAAGGGTTTTGTAATTCTAAATAATTCTAGAAAGCAAGCTCAAAAAATCCATTGTGGGATTAAGTGAAGCATTGCATGTAGGAATTGGAACATGTATTCTCATAAAGTTAATAAAAGGTTTGACTTATGGAGAATCATTGAAATTCTTATAAATAAGAAAGTTTAGTAGGAGCAAGAGTCAATGTTGTATGGTCCTACAAAAAGTTTATGAACTCTATTGTGAAATGACTGTCAAATACTAAATGCTTAGATTTGAAAGGATTTTCGACAATGGACCAAGCAAAAGGAAATACATAGTACATAGTGGGCATCAACATCTATTGGATAGACTTAATGAAATGTTTAAACGAGTAGAGGAATTTACTGTGTTAAACACGCAGGACTTGGAAAGGCTTTCAACCCATATGTATAAAAATAAGTAAATGTTTGAACCAAGTATAAGTTGGGCAAATACTAAGTCAAACAAGAAAGACTCTAGTAGAGACTTTCAACCGTATCATATAGTAAACAGTTTAGCAAGACTCGGTGAAACTGGATGAGCTAAAAGGTCACATGAATGGAATAAATTGGGAATAATTCTGCAATTGAAACCATCATGTGTGCTATGATATGGAATCATCACTCAACTTACATGCTTAGAGTATGAGAAGTATCAAATACCAATCAATTTAAAACTAAGTAATGGGTCGTTAGATTATGATCAAGAACATCCAATACTTGGATAAGTAGAAGGGATGAGTTCTTGAAATATGGAAACAAATGTAATTTTAAAATTGATGTTGCAAGAAAATCGATAGAAAGGATTAGATCCTTAATAAGGAAGCCGTTTATAAGCACGAGCCAGAATGCTTCGTGGCTTGAGAATGGTAACATGGACGCGCATCCATGTATAATGTGTGGAAATTGTAGGTAAATTTCCATAATCACAAGTGATTAGGGTCTCCCAAATCATTGTGAGTCGTTTGGAATTAAATCCGAGCGGAGCACTATCAGAAAATCTACTAAAATATATGTTACGAATATTGTTGCCTGGAAGACAATAGTAAGAGAGTGTTCAATGGAAAGTTCGTTGTCGAACGTTGATTGTAGGTTGTCAAGTTGAAAGATCTCAAGTCATGAAAATGAGTGGGAACCATCACTTGGACAATAAATCCTAAATCATAAATCATAAATGATCCATATAACTCTCAAAATTTTATCATCTTATTATGAAATTGCTCGATAATGAAGATGCTAAGATTTGCAAAGTAATAATAGCTAAACCTATGCAATAAGTGAACGACAACATTCACCAGAAATGCATGAAAGAAATCAAGCATATTAAATATGGGTGTGATTTCTATAAATGTTTTGTGAAGAGTGTTTTACTCTTAAAACATTTGGGGAAAAACCACTTATCATAAGATGAAACGTTTGGAAGTTTCATACTGAAATAAGATTTTGCTAATAAAATTCCACAAACTATTTAATTGTGGTCTAGAATTAAATAATGAGTCCATTTGATTTCTGAGAATATTCAAAACAGGGTATCAAGACCATGTCATGGATAAAGAAACACCAGTTAAGTGAACAAATATCATAATCGAAAATCATCCCTAATCAAGGTCATTTAAACGATGGACGATTAATGACCACTTGAGATTAGTGTGTAGTATGATTTATAGAACCATTTCTTGTGCTACAAGGAAATGTTTGTCATAAATCATTTACACAGGTATTAGTTTAGACCTATACCGGATCGACTTATGAGAATACTTTAAGAGATTTAAAATCGTCATAAGTATATTTCTCATTATAGCTATCGGAACCTTTTTCCTCGACCATGAGTATTGCAAGTTCTCTTGTTTCAATACTAAATGTTTTGATGTTGTCAAACGTCTGCCGTAAATGGGGATTATAACGGCAACACTCAGGCGACTAGGTCCTCTTAGTAAGAGAAGCTTACAGTACAAGACTGGGAATGTCCCCCTATTAACAATAGGGAATATGTCTTTGTTGTTTACAAGGCCTCTCAAAGAGCGATATTGTGAAAATGCATGGTTGTGCTCAGATGGATTTTAGAAATAATCTGTTTATTGACAGTCGAACTCAGGAATAGAGAAACACTTCTAGACATAATAAGGATAACGAAGAATCTTACCTTATAGTTCATGATCATAATCTAACGATCCATTACTTAGATTAAAATTTATTGATATATTATACTTTCATGCTCTAAGCATGTAAGTTGAGTGAAAATTCCATATCATAGCACACATGATGGTTTCAATTATAGAATTACTCCAAATTTATTCCGTTCTTGTGACCTTTTAGCTCATCCAGTTTCACCGAGTCTTGCTAAACTATTTTCTATATGATAAGGTTGAAAGTCTCTTTTAGAGTCTTTCTTGTTTGATTTAGTATTAGCCTAGCTTATACTTAGTTCAAACATCTACTTAGTTTTATACATATGGGTTGAAAGCCTTTCAAAGTCCTTCGTGTTTAACACGGTAAATTCCTCTACTCGTTTAAACATTTCATTAAGTTTATCCAATAGATCTTAATTCCCAATATGTACTAAGTATCGCCTTTTGCTTGGTGCATTGTCAAAATCTTTTCAAATCTAAGCATTTAGCATTTTACAGTCATTTCACAATAGAGTTCGTAAACTTCTTGTTGGACCATACAAGTTTGACTCTTGGATTTCTTGAGCTTTCTTTCAAATCTAGCATTATTTTGATTCTCAAAACCCTTAGACTATTTCCATAGTCTCTTCCTAAAATCCCATTTTAGGAAGGCGGTTTCGTTATCTATTTTGCCATATTTTATATGCACAATTTTGCTAGAATAATCACGAAAAGACTTAAGCGTTCCGATTAGTGAATAGGTTTTTATAAAATCAACGTCGTGAATTAATTGTATCCTTTTCAGCCAATCTAGCTTTGTATGCTTATGCATTTCCACATTTGTCAGTTTTCTCCTTTAAAGCTTATTTGCAATTGATGGGTTTTTCCACCCTTCATGCAAATGAATCTAGTTCCAAACATGATTTACAAACATGGAGTCTATTTTGGATTTTATGGCCTCTAACCATTTTTCGAAATTTGGATTTGTCGTAGCTAATTTACAAGACACTATTCCCTCACCATCCAATGGTGAATAGTATGCTTGCAAGTCTTAGGTTTATTTCTAACTTAATAGAAATTTATAGGATTCAATCCAAGCCTTCGGTGAATTCTATACCTATACGGGGAAATTGCATCAAACACTGAGTTTCAAGGTGCTTTTAAAGCCCTTTCATTGTATTGATCTTACTCCACCACTTCTAAAGTTTTGTGAGTATTGAATTCTCATTTAAGGCACTTGTAAAGTCCTTAAAATATTTCTGATCAATCATTCTCATGAAGCCCTTCTAAAGTCTTCGGAGATTCTCAGTTCTAGTTTTTTGTTAATCTCGGTGGTCATCGAGTTCATTTTCCTCCCACTTTTCGTTTTGGAAATGTGTTACTTTCCAAAAAGACACCACTTAGAGCAACAAATACTATGTTCTCAATTAGGTTGTGGAAGTAATGCCCGTAGTCTCACTTAAATACTCACAAAGAGACATGTATATTGTCTTTGGGTAAAAGTTCGTTATGTAACAAACAGTTAGCTCCTTCTCAAGCTACTTTAGCCCTTATTGAGCCACTTAGCTCCCACTGAGTCAATGAACTCCCACTGAGCTAAGAGCCCTGGACATATACTTGAAAAGACGCTAGAAACTATTTCTATCCATAACTAAATATGGTGTCCTTTCATAGCTTCGACAATTTTGTTTAGTGTAACATTATTCATTTGTGCAAAGCTTTAAGAACTTTATAGGAAGGGATGTGATCCATCATCATTAGAGTCATTTCCAAATGGCATCGAGGTCTCCGTCAAGACATACTATATTCTTTGTGGAGGTCATTATGAAATTTCAATTTCATAACTTTGATATGATCACTCTTGGCTCAAGCAAACATTGCTCGATATAATCTAGACGTTTTGATATCTTGCCTAGTTGATTCTATACTTCACTGAACATTTGAGCTATACAAGGTCTAGTTTGTTCACATTTGATGAATGTAGCCACATTAATTCAAATTTTTATGAGACGTTGAAGTAATGGAATCCTTTTTAGCTTTTGGAGGCAATTGCCTATGCCAAGCAAAATAGCTCCATTCTTTGTCGATTTCAATAAGTAAGACTTGCTTATCTTAGAAAGATTCCGAATCGATCAACTATCAAGAGTCTATATAATAGAGCCTTGATTATGTTCTTGTCGTGTGAAATTGCTAAAGATGTTTGGAACACAAATCATGTCCAAGACTTGAACATCTTGAGTTTTCATGTTAGGGAAATGTTTGTTTATAATCTAGCATTATTGACTCATGGCTTAGACAACCATGCAATTCAAATAAAACCCGTAACCATTGCTCTTCTATTGAATGTGAGTCATTTCGTGTGTAAACGGATCGTTTGCTGATCATGGAACACAATAACGAACCATTATTCGTTCCAGCCTTGGCTTAAATGGACTTTAAACAAAACAAATGACCTTACAACTGATGTAGCACTAATTGCTTTATTCTAAGCTTGTAAGTCAACAACTTCGCTTGTCTTCAATGGTTTGAGGTCACTTTCAAAGTGGAACACTCAAGCAGTATTCAATACTTATGAAGATAACGAATTGCTAAGTTGACCATAATAATATGAACTCATAGGAGAAAAGGAATCATTTCTTTAAGTGCCTTGACTTTTACAGTTTGTTAGGCAAAATTAAGCATCTAATGCGCCGTGAAACTAACTTCCATCTTTTCCATTAATTCGTACTTGAATTGCTACATCAATGAGTCCTACTCATTTGTGTATGAAGCGAAAAGATATGTTGGTTGTCAACTATTGACAATTTGAGTTTTTCAACTCAATATTTCATGTTCATCAAAACTACCCAGTATTTTGAATACATGATATCCAATCGTCCTTTCGGACTTAAGTCATAAAAGTCAATTATGAGAGGTTGTATTTTAGAAATGCCTTTCCATTATTTGAGAATCATTCTCAAAAGATTTCCTTTACCAATCATTGAAAACAATATAATTTGATGTAGAATTCTACATATATAAGTGCAAAGTATAACCATTTACCAAGTTCATAACATAATAAGTTTGAAATTCAAAGCATACATGAGAACTTTCAATCTTATTACGCGGTTTATCCACGCATTACAATTTGTCCCTTTTAGGCGAGAATAAAACGATTCCAAGATCCCAAATATCAGAAAGTGATTAAGCATGCTTTGACTTGTCTTAACACTTAATATTTTAAGGTAAGCAATCCAATTGCTAATAGCTCTAAGCTACTCTTGATTCGATAAAACGTCGCATCTAATGCTTTCTTGACATTTTATCTCCATTGCCACGACATCTAAGGACTCCTTGCTGATATCGTTGAGCTTAACCAAGACGACTTGTACACCTAGTATACCTTACGTTCCTAGGGAAGCGGTGATGCCTCGCTTTGGCGTAGCCCATCACCACGCGTATTAGTTCGGTAAGTGTCGTTCTTGGAATGGAAAATTTGGCTCAATATTATAGGGACCTAGGGTTTCTATATTGGTTAATTTAAGTGAACTTAATTAATCATCGCAACATTTGAAATCCTAAACATGAATCTATGATACTATTCAATCATATATAAACACAATTATATATAAAAAACATAAGTAAATGATGCATTTGACAACTAGCATGACCCCTTGAGTCTTCAAATCTTCAAGGGTCTCCGATGCAATTTCTTTGGCTTCTCTTCTTAGAAATGCCGTCTTCGAGACACGTCCGCCAACTATGCATTTACTAGCTACTACGACTAGGAATAATCTAAATATTAAGTTACAAAAATATGCAACGGTACGCAGACCGTATTTAGATTTAAAAAAATACATAATGGATCGCAGTCCGTATTTAATATCCTAGTGGGGCCCCACTAGTTGCCATTTTCACAAAACCTGTGAAATAATATTCATTCCATTCATCCATTCATTATATGTGAATGTCCCATGTATTTTACAATGAAAAACAAGTAACAATGCATAACACGCGTAAACTAGTAACTAACATAGGTGGTTAATCCGATTAATGCGCCTAATTAAAACTAGTCAAAGTTGATAAACATTTTATGTGATTAAGACGCAATTAGTTCAAGTAATTAAAGAAGCTGCCACTAAATTCCGCATCCAACTTAATTAATACAATCAATTCAGTCAGTTAACCCTAAATTTGTCAAAAAAAAAATTTGCAAGAGCCGGAATAACCGAGGCCTAGCCTCGTTAAAATAATTAAATAAAATTAAAACCGACAAAAATTACGCAAACAACAATAGCCCAACTAACGCAAAAACGGCCCACCCCAAAACCAAGTGTGGGTTGCGTGCTTGGGGTGCTGACATGCTTTCCTAGCAATGCACGCCACACTTGTTGGCACCAGCAGCATGCTACGCATCATGCTGGCGCTGGCAGCGAGTGGCTGGGCTTGCAGGGGCTCGCATGCCTTGCTGCCCAGCAGCATTCGCAAGCATCTCCTAGCAGCTACGCACCAAGCACACACACAACGTGCACCCTGCCCACCACACATAAGCACACCCTCGAAGCATGGCAGCCCACAAAGCACCTTGGCAGCCACATGTGGGCTGCTATGAGCAGCCCGGCTAGCCTAAGAGTGCATTTTGGGCGGTTTGCCTCGATTTGCGTGCACTTGACTCAGGATTTTAATCCCGATATATGTGTGACATAATATTCATTCTAAATTTATTTTATAATAAATTTAGAGCAAAATGAAAATAAAACAAGTCCAACTTTATTAAATTCAATTTTAATAGTGCACAAGCCTAAATTATTCAAGACTTATTCTTTAAATTAATTTAGGTCTATCTTGATGCTACAAAATTGAAGGGCTACGCTCATAATTAATTTAACCAAATATAAATTAATAATGAGATTTGACAAAATTTAAGGGTTGGAAAATTAAATCCTTTCATCCAATGAAAAATTTCCAACATTAACTTGTGTAAAAATGAAACAATTACATCTTCCAACATGAAATTAATTAAATTTCAATAACAAGTTTTGAACTTTTAGGACTTTAATCAACCCAAAAATAATTAAATCCAAAAATTAGTTCGACATGGAATTGAGCAATAAAAAATCCAACCAAATAAACAATCAAAGATTGGATCTTTGAAATATTAGGGACTTCAAAAATTATATATTCACCATAAACACTCACACTTGAAGTAATTTGTTTGCAAAAATGTGAAATTTCAAATTTATGTGAAAAATAAACACACCAAATTAAGCACCAATTATGACTTCATAAACATGCTTAATGAAGTTTATATTTGCAGTAGATTAGTGATGCAACCATACATCTAATCTACCTTTAACATGCCATAATTAATCAAGGTTTAAAGATTTAAAATTTTTCGTCAAAAACGAAAAACCCCTCGAAAAACATGTTTTTGGGTGATTTTGGCTTCTAGACAACCCCAAAGGTTCAAAAATGATTTAGAACATCGATTCCACCCAAAAATCAGTATTTTTAAGTCGAATTCTGGTTCGTTGGCCAAAATTACTAAAATAAGAGATTAAAACTAATTAAAACGAGCTTCTAATCTAATTAGAAAGAATAATAAAAAATTTAAATCCATTTTAAATCACCTTAATTAATTATTAGTTACATTAATTAAAGTGAGCGCGGCTCTGATACCGATGTTGGGTTTCGTAGCGTCCAATGCTACGCAGAAGAGAGACCCGCCCAACACCCGCTCACTGATTAAAGAAACTAAATATTTAATCACATAATTAATAACTCAAAAGAGAGAAAATAAAAGACGTTCTTACCCTCGACGCGTGCTTCGCTCCTATAGAGCTCGTACTTCAAAGCCTTAGCTCCGCAAGCGCGAGAGCCTCTGACGGAGTCCACCCTCGAGACCCGACCCGAATGGCCTTTACCCTAAAGGTTAGTCGGAGCTAGACCAAGAAATGACTAGAGTATTACGAACTTAAGGGTTTTCTCAACTATAGGGAGATGCCTTATTGAGTTCAAGTCAAGTGGTTTTCCCAAACCCAAAACTTGGGTATTTATAGGGAAAGGAGACATGATTCTCCCTTCTCCCATTAATGTCGGAGAATTGCATTTCTCTTCAATCATAATGCAAAGCAATCAACAAGATCCAAGTGTCACATGGAGGGAGAGAGTAGATGAGGACCATGCAATGGGGGGACCAACACCCCTTGCTTACCAAGCAATCTCCTCAATATTGGTCCCCACACATAACCGCACCACCATGCCACTTGGCTGGCTGGCACCCTACCTTGGCTGCCAAGGCTGCCAGCTGGCACCTAGCACTAAGGCTGGGCAGCCCAGCCAGCTAGCACGCTTTATGCGCACAACCAGCCAGCACCCAGCTAGCCAGCGCATGCTGCTGCTTGGTTCGTGCTGATGCTATACGAGTGGCGTGGTGCTTGGTGCTGCTCGCTAGCACACACGCACAGCCCAACACGCCTAGCACGCTGTTGCTGGGTGCGTGATGCTGCTATGCAAGAGCGCTGCTCAGCACACAAGCATGCCCAGCCATAGCACGCTGCGATGCCTAGCATGCAAGCATGCTGCGATTCGTGGCTGCTATGCGAGAGGCTATGATGTGCTGGGCTATGCACAGCATGCTGCGATGCTAGCGATGATGAGGCTGGTGCTACTATGCTAGTCCGCACGCTTAGCTACGCATGCAAAGCCACATCACACACACGCATGGCACGCATCTTGCGGTGCTCGTGCTGTGCGATGTGCATGTGTAGGTAATGTCAGGCACACTAGCATGCATGCGGTTTGGAACCTCGCTTAGCCTAGCACTCGCAAGGCTAGACTAATGCGATGCTACGGCTTGGCTCGTACTTGTCGCTTGCTTGATTCCACGTCTCGTCGAATTCTAAATTTGACTCGACTTACGACGCTCGGTCTCGACGCTCTAAGCTCGATATCCGACATCTTTCTTCGTAATACTCTAATGACTCATCTAATCCCTGGGATTGATTTGTCGTCTCAGATCGGTTACTCGATTGGGTGTGACCCGAAGGGTTTAGTCAAGATTAAGCTGTAATATTAATTACACATTAATTTTACTGATCGGAAGCGGCCTCCACCTAGGCATTCCAATCACTTGACCTCATTGAAGAATTAGCTTTCTAATAATTCTAAACCCTCTATCGGAATAATACACTCGTTGGAAGGACACCATTCCTTTCGAACATTCACCAGATTTGCATGAAAGAAATCAAGCATTTTTAATATGGGTGTGATTTCTAACATGTGTATTATTCCGATAGAGGGTTCAAAATTAGTAGAAGGCTAATTCTTCAGTAAGGTCAAGTGATTGGAATGCCTAGGTAGAGGCCGCTTCCGATAAGTAATATTAATGTGTAATTAATATTACAACCTAATCTTGACTGAACCCTTCGGGTCACACCTAATCGAGTAACCGATCCGAATAGACGAATCAATCCGAAGGATTAGATGAGTCGTTCGAGCTTCGAGACCGAGTGTCGCAAGTCGAGTCGAATTTAGAATTCGACGAGAAGAGAAATCAAGCAAGTGCTACGTTCAAGTTAAGTTGTAGCCTCGCATTTGCTTAGCGATGCGAGTGCTAGGCTAGCTAAAGATGTCATGCACATCACTAGGCATACCGCAAGCATTCTAGCAAGGCTGGTGCATACTAGCATACGCTACACAGCAGCAGCAGCCCGCATTGCTAGCGTGCTAGCGTGCTGGGCCACACACCCAGCCGCATCATCGCTAGCTCAAGCACAGCAGCAGCGCGCTATGCATGCTGTTCTATGGCGATGTGTGCTTGCATAGCAGCCTCACGCATCGCAACCTCTCACACACAGCTACGCATCGCAGCATCATCTAGCATCGCAGCGTGCTATGTGCTGTGGCTGTGCATGCTTGTGTGCTAGGCATCGCAGCATGCTATGTGCTGAGGCTAAGCATGCTTGTGTGCTAGGAAGCGCCTAGCATACGCTACACAGCAGCAGCAGCCTGCATTGCATGCGTGGCTTGTTGGCTGCGTGCATGCGTATGCAAGCTAGCTAGCCAGCCCATCTAGGTGCCAGGCGCCAGCTAGGCAGCCTAGGCAGCCAAGGCAGGCTGGCTGCCAGCAATGTGTGGGTTGTTCTTGAGTTTTGGTGGGGACCGATGCTTGGTGGCCTTGCTTGGGGAGCAAGGGGATTCCCCCCCTTAGTGGTCCTCACCTACCTTTGCTCACCTTTTGCCTCTCGTAGCTTGGTGGTTGAATTGCATTTTATTTTTTTTTTCTTTAAAATAAAATAGTGGAAAATGCAAATCGCCCACATTGATGGGAGAATGGAGATCAAGTTTCCATTCCCTATAAATACCCAAGTTTTGGGTTTTGGGACGAACACTTGAGTTGAGCTCAATAAGGCATCTCCGTATAGGTGAGAAAACCTTTTAGTTAGTAATACTCTAGTCTTTTCTTGGTCTAGCCCCGACTAACCTTCGGGGTAGAGGCCGTTCGGGTCGGGTCTCGAGGGTGGACTCCGTCGGTGGCACTCACGTTTGCGGAGCTAAGGGTTTGAAGTCCGAGCTTTATAGGAACGAAGCATGCATCAAGGGTAAGAATGTCTTTTCTCTTTCTCTCTTTTATGTTCTTAATTATGTGATTAAATATTTAGTTTCTTTAATTAGTGAGCGGGTCTTGGGCGGGTTTCACTTTCGCGTAACGTTGGACGTTACGAAACTCAACAATTTTTTCTATGGCTTGTAATTAAACAATGGTTGTTTCTCATGCTTTTAAACATACTTTTTATCTATGGTGTTGGACACCAAGTTACTTTGATCGCAAGACTTAATCAATGGTTGGTTTTTTGAATTGTCTTGTTTATATGTTCTATAAAATTGCATGTTTTACGTACATTTAGATAATTTAATGATACTGCCAAAAGAGCTAAAACCATTGAGTCGAATCAAACCTACTTTTGGCAATGTCGTCTTGGTCACATTAACATCAAACGCATCAAGAAACTTCTTCAAGAAGGTGTTCTTGAATCATTCGACTTAGAGTCGTTTGAAAATTGCGAAGGATTTCTGTTAGGCAAGATGATAAAGCAACCATTCTCCAAGTTGGGAGAAAGGGCAAGTGACTTATTGGGTCTAATACATACGGATGTATGTGGACCACTGAGTACACCCGCAAGGCATGGTTATAGATATTTCTTTACCTTCACGGACGACTATAGTAGATATGGCTATGTCTACCTTATGCCAAACAAATATGAATCTTTTAAGAAATTCAAAGAGTTTCAGAGTGAAGTTGAAAATCAGCTTGGTCAGAAAATCAAAGCACTTCGATCGGATCGAGGTGGAGAGTATTTGAGCCATGAATTCGACGATCACTTGGCTTGGAAAATGTTTTTCAATGAAGGATTTAGGAGAGGCACAGTACATATTGGGCATCAAAATCTATAGGGATAAATCTAAGAGGATAATTGGATTGAGCCAAAGTACATATATTGATAAGGTATTGGAACGATTCAACATGGAAGGGGCTAAGAGAGGGCACCTACCCATGTCCCATGGCATAACTCTCAGCAAGAAGTAGTGTCCACAAACACCTGATGAGCGAAAGAGGATGAGTCAGATTTCATATGCTTGCTTATTGGATCGATCATGTATGCCATGATATGTACTACGCCGGATGTATCGTATGCCTTAACTGTTATGAGCCGATACCAATCAGACCCAGGAGAGGCGCATTGGACTGCGGCCAAGAATATCCTAAAGTACCTGAAAAGGAACAAGGATAAGTTTCTGGTCTATGGTGGTTGTAATGATTTGGTTGTTGAAGATTAAATACTGACGTGACCTTCCAGACTGACAGAGATGACTCCAAGTCGCAGTCAGGGTACATATTCTGCCTAAATGGAGGAGCGTTTAGTGGGAAGAGTGCTAAGCAAAGCACCACTGCAGATTCTACAACTGAACCCGAATACTTGGCAGCTTCGGAAGAAGCTAAGGAGGCAGTTTTGATTCGTAAGTTCATTAGTGCACTTGGTGTTGTACCCTCCATCAAGGGTCTGATAGACCTCTATTGTGACAACAATGGAGCTATTACTAAGGCCAAGGAGCCAAGGGAACACCAGAAGGTCAAACATGTTAAGCGGCGATTTTACATGATAAGGGAGTGGAAATCCCAGGGTGAAATTAGAATTTGTAAGATTGGAACGGACGACAATCTAGCCAATCCATTGACTAAACCTATGCCTAAAGTGAAGCACAACAAGCACGTTGAGGCAATGGGGATCAAGCATGTTGAAGATTGGCTTTGAACTCCCTGTATATGTGTTTTAATTAAACTTGATGCTTTAATGTAAACACCATTCAATTTTGGAGCAATCAAATTTTCTGCAAATTTATTATTACTCCATTTCTATTTAATTGTGGTTTAGAATTAAATAATGAGTCCATTCGATTACTGAGAATAATAAAACAGGGTATTAAGATCATGTCTTGGATAAAGAAACACCTGTTAAGTGAACATTGAATATTTTAATCGGAAATCATCCCTAATCAAGGTCATTTAAACGATGGATGATTAATGACCACTTGAGATTATTGTGTAGTATGATTTATAGCACCGTTTCTTGTGCTAAGAGGACATGATTATCATAAATCGTTTGCACAGGTACTTTAAGAGATATAAAATCGTCATAAGTATATTTCTCTTGTTTGAGTACTAGTCGTTTTGATGTTGTCAAACGTCTGCCGTAAATGGGGATTATAACGGCAACACTCAGGCGACTAGGTCCTCTTAGTAAGGGAAGCTTATAGTTAAAGACTGGGAATGTCCCCCTATTAACAATAGGGAATATGTCTTTGTTGTTTAGAAGGCCTCTCGAAGAGCGAGACTGTGAAAATGCATGGTCGTGCTCAGATGGATTTTAGAAATCATCTGTTTATTGACATTTAAACTCGGGAATTGAGAAACACTTCTGGACGTAATAAGGGTGACGAAGAATCTTACCTTATAGTGCATGAAGAGACATTAAGCGACATAGGAAAAGGGTTATACACTAATAGCACACTTGTCCGGAAAGACAAGTGGGAGATTTAAAGGAATGGTGTCCTTCCAACAAGTGTATTATTCTGATAGAGGGTTCGGAATTATTAGAAAGCTAATTAGGGAGGTCAAGTGATCGGAATGCCTAGGTGGAGGCCGCTTCCGATCAGTACTATTAATGCATAATTAAAATTACGGCTTAATCTTGACTGAACCCTTCGGGTCGCACCCCAATCGAATAATCGATCCGAATCGACAAATCAATCTGAAGGATTAGATGAGTCATTAGAGTATTACGAAAAAGACGTCAAAATATCGAGCTTAGAGCGTCGCAAGTTAAGTAAAATTTACAATTCGACGAGACATAAAATCAAGCAACAACAAGTTTTGAGCCTAGCCGTAGCCACACATTGGCCTAGCCATGCAAATGCTTGGCTAGGCATGGTCACCAACCCATGTGCATCATGGGTACCTAGCATCTCCCAGCACACGCACATCGCATGACATAAGCATCGCAAGATGCGTGCATGCGTGTGGTGTGGCTGTGCATGTGTGGCTAGGCGTGCTAGCATAGAAGCGCTAGCCATCGCATCATGCAAGGCATGGGCTAGCACATCCCGCAAGCATCGCAAGCATGGTGCGTTGCGTGCTTGCTAGCATGCTAGGCTAAGCACCTAGCCATCGCTAACACCAAGCATAGGAGTGTGCTAGGCCTTGCGTGCTAAGGCCTTGTGCCCAGCCCGTCGCAGCCTCTCACCAAGCAGCAACATCGCATAGCAGCGTGCTAGGCATGTTGAGCTATGCGTGCATGCTTGCATAGCAGCGCCTACCAGCAGCACGGCAGCATCACAAGCATGCTGGCTGGCTGTGCATGTGCTGCGGGCTAGTGGCGATGTGCTGGCTAGCTTGTTGTGCATGCGGTGCGGGCTGGTTGGTTAGGTTTCCGAGCCTTGGTGCTAGGTGCCAGCTGGAAGCCTTGGCATCCAATGTAGGCTTCCAGCCAGACAAGTGGTGGAGTGGTCCAGTTTTGAGTGGGTACCGATTTCAAGGGCCTTGCTTGATGAGCAAGGCTATGGTCCCCCCCCCCAAGAAATGGTCCTCACCTAATTCTTCCTCTCCTATTCCCACTTGTAGCTTGTTGATTGATTTAGCATTTTATTTTGTTTTTGATTAAAATAAAATAAGGGATAATGCAAATCTCCCACGTTGATTGAGAATGGGAAATCAAGGTTCATTTCCCTTTAAATACCCATGTTTTGGGTTTTGGGAAGAATACTTGTGTGGAACTAAAAAGGCATCTCCTTAGTAAAGTGAGAAAACCTTAAGTTCGTAATACTCTATGTTTTTATTGGTCAAGTCCCGACTAACCTTAGGGACTAGGACCGTTTGGGTCGGGTCGAGGGTGCGAGCCATAGGAAGTCGTCGCACTTGCGGGGCTCGTGTTTTGAAGTAAGAGCTCGTGAATCGAGCGAAGCACGGTCAAGGGTAAGAATGTCTTTTCTCTTTCTCTCTTTTATGTTGTTAAGTATGTGATTAAATATTTAGTTTCTTTAATTAGTGAGCGGGTCTTGGGCGGGTCTCTCTTTCGGGTAGTGTTAGACGCTACGAAACCCAACAGGTGGGCGCCGGCCGGTGGGCAGCCGTGGTGGTGGCTGGGGATGTGGTGTGTGTGTGGGTGGCGATGAACCAAAAATAAAATAAAGGGGAAGGGGAAAAATTAAGGGGGAAAGAAAATAAGAGAGAGAGGGTGTTTACGTTTGGGTATTCTCTACCTTAGGCAAAGTTTGATTTTGCTCATATGATGGGTATTTATACCCCCTCTTAATAACCCTCCTACTTAAAATTCCTTTACTACCTTTAATGATCTCTTTCCTATTTAAACTAACATTTTGACTTTCCTTTAACACCATTAACTTTAAAATTTACCTTTTTATAAAATAATATGCCCCAATGATTTTAAATTATAAATAAAGTATTTCCAAAATTATTAAATAAATACATTGGACCTTTAATTTAAAACTAAAACTCTTTAATTTAGTAAAATATCATAAATAATTCATTTTAACTCATTTAAATACTGTAAGAAATACTCATATAAATTAAAATACGTATAAAAATGCGGGGTATTATAGTCTAACTCCCTTAAAAGAAGTTTCGTCCCGAAACATGGGTAACGAAATTCAAACTTTTTACTCACTTTGTATAATATTGTTGTACTCTTTTGTCATACTTTTGCCTTTAATGTCTCTTTGAAATCAAAATTACTCGAAATAACCGTTAAAAATGTGTAAAAAGCACAAAAATAACTGAAAATATAGGCAAAAGCGCGAAATTCTACCGCATTCTACCCCCCTTAAAGAAAACGAGTTACGTCCCCGTAACTCAACATACCTTAAAAAACTCGAGATATTTCTCTTTCACCTCATCCTCAGCTTCCCAAGTTGCTTCCTCATACTCTTGGTTATACCACAGCACTTTAACAATCTTAACTTCCTTATTGCGTGTACTACGCACTTTACTGTCAAGGATCTTGACATGTCTTTCGTCGTAAGTTAAGCTTTGATCAAACTCAATGGTTTCGGGTTATAGCACATGCGACTTATCAGGGATATACCTTCTTAACTGAGATACATGAAATACATCATGCACTTTGCTTAGCTGCATAGGTAAGGCCAACCTATAACCTACATTGCCTATCCTTTGCAATATTTCATATGCACCAATATACTTTGGGCTCAGCTTTCCTTTCATTCCAAATCTCATTACACCTTTCGTTGGTGACACCTTTAACAATACTTTGTCACCGACCTCAAATTCCTCCACTCTACGTTTCAAGTCCGCGTAGCTCTTTTGGAGATCTTGCGCTGCTTGAATCTTAGCTTGAATCTCCCTTACCTGCTTAATTGTATCCTTGATCATTTAAGGCCCTAAGGTTATTGTTTCACTCATGTCGTTCCAACAGATCGGACTGCGACACTTCCTTCCATATAATGCCTCAAATGGAGTCATGCCAATGCTTGCATGGTAGCTATTATTATAGGAAAATTCAATTAAGTCTAAGCTATCTTCCCATCCTTCTTGGAAATCTATAACACAAGCCATCAACATGTCTTCCTGTGTTTGAAGGGTTCTCTCAGTTTGCCCATCTGTGGCAGGGTGAAATGTCGTACACATCTTAAGTGTTATACCAAGTTTTCCTGCACACTGTTCTAGAACTTTGAAAGAAATCTTGAATCTCTGTCAGACACAATATCTTTTGGAACTCCATGTAATCTCACCACATTTTTTATGTAAGCTTTTGCAAGTTGCTCCATCTTCCAAGTCTCCTATTGATATGAACACTGCATATTTCTTAAGTCTATCCACCACTACCTAAATGGTGTCATTTCCACTCTTTGAATTTGGGAGGAAAATCACAAAGTCCATTAAAATAAATCCCATTTCCATCTAGGAATTTCCAATGATTCACAGTTCTTTGCGGTCTTTTGTGTTCTATCTTCACTTTCTGACAAGTTAGACACTTTGCCACAAATTTCGCAACCTCATCCTTCATTCTGGGCCACCAATACATATTTTTCAAGTCCTTATATAGCTTGTCCCCTCCTGGGTGTACTGAATACGGTGTATTGTGGCCTTCTACCATCGACTTTCTCTTTACCGCTTCACATTTTTGTGGTACACACCAACGACCCTTGTACCTTAAACTCCTATCTTCATCAATTTTGAAATCTGTAGCTTTTCCTTACTTTATTTTCTCACGAACCCTATCCAACTTTACATCCTCTGCTTGATTTTCCCTTATCTCATCAAATATTGTTGGTTGAATACTTAGGTTTACAAGTATGCCTGCTGGCACCCCCCATTCTACAACTTCTTGGTTCATTTTCCTCATTTCTCTACACAACTCATCAACCACTATCAAAGTGTTTAGTCCATGACTGGTTTTACAACTTAGAGCGTTTGCAACTACATTTGCTTTCCCTTCATGATATTGTATGTCTAAGTCATAATCCGTCGTATATTCTAAGCATCTCCTTTGGCCTAAGTTTAAATCCCTTCGAGTGAAAATGTATTTCAAACTTTTATGGTCTGTATAAATCCTACATTTCACTCCATACAAGTAGTACCTCTAAATCTTTAGCGCAAAAATGATTGCAGCTAGTTCTAAGTCATGAGTAGGGTAATTTACTTTATAAGTCTTTAACTGTCATAATGCATACGCAATCACTTTCCCATTTTGCATATGTACACATCCCAGACCATTCTTGGATGTGTCACTATATACATCATAAATTCCACTATCGTCCGGTAGTGTAAGCATTGGCACTGTGATTAGCTTTTGTTTCAAGAGTTAGAATGCTTCCTCACACTTGTTAACCCAATCAAACTTCTTGTCCTTCTTCATTAGAGGGGTCATAGGTTTAGCAATCTTCGAGAAATCTTTCACAAAACCCCTATAACACCCTGCTAAACCTAAGAAACTCTTAACGTCAGACACTGTTTTAGGCGTAGGCCAACCTTTCACTGCCTCGATCTTTGCTGGATCTACTTCTACCCCATCTTTGGACACAAAATGGCCCAGAAATGCTACTCTCTCCAACCAAAACTCACATTTAGAGAACTTGGCATAAAGCTTGTTTTCCCTTAGTGTTTGCAGAATAGCCCTCAGATGTTCTACATGTTCTTCTTTACTCTTCGAATACACTAGTATATTATCTATGAACACTACCATAAACTTGCCCATAAATGGATGAAACACCCTGCTCATCAAGTCCATAAAGATTGCAGGAGCATTCATCAATCCAAAAGGCAATACTGTGAATTTATAATGTCCATATCTTGTTCTAAATGCAGTCTTGGGAATATCTTCATCTGCAATTCTAAGTTGATGGTAACCAAACCTTAAATCAATCTTAGAGAGCAAAGTTGCGCCTCTCAGCTTGTCAAATAGGTCATTAATCCTTGGTAATGGGTACTTGTTCGTTATGGTGACCTTATTTAACTCCCTATAGTCAATACATAACCTCACTTCTATCTTTGTTATTCACAAATAACACTGGCGCTCCCCAAGGTGATGCGCTTGGTCTTATATATCCCTTTTCTAATAAATCCTACAATTGCTCCCTTAACTCATTCATCTCTGCAGGTGCCATTCGATATGGTGCCTTGGAAATTGGTGTTGTTCCTGGAACTAGCTCTATGGTGAAATCAATTGCCCTTTTGGGTGGCATTCCAAGAATCTCTTCTGGAAACACATCTAGAAACTCATTTACTACTTCTATATCCTCAGGCTTAGTTGACTCTTCATGTTCCATATTCCTCACACTACAAAAATACACTAGATGCCCCTTCTTAATATACTTTACCAATTTTAACACAGATATGATCCTTGGGCACTTAGTTTCACCATGCATCCAATGTGTCACTAACTCGTTATTAGCTGTACTCATTTTTACTTTCTGTGATCGACAACTAATCTTTGCGCTGTACTTGCTCAACCAATCCATTCCCAAAATGACATCAAAGTCACTCAACCCAAACTCAATGAGATCTGATAAAAACACTTTTCCTTCAATTTCTAAAGGTACATCTCTAAAGGTCATGTTACACTTTGCTACCCCACCCGTAGGAATAACTATTGGAAAATCTACCTCATCTGCGGTTTTCAAACAGTTTGATAATTTTGAAACAATGGCCTTTGAAATGAAAGAAAAAGTTGCACCAGAATCAAACAAGACTTTAACAGGAATAGAGTTAATAGAAAAGGTACAAGTGATGATATATTTTGTGGAATCAGCCTCATGCCTACTCATTACATTCAACTTTCCTGCAACTCCACCTTTCTATTGGTTATTTCCACTATTATTGTTGGTTTTATCGCATTCTGCATGGCCCCCTTGTTCCCATAATAGTTGTTGCTTCCCTGAAAGTTTCTCTAAGCCCCTCCTTGATTATTGCCCTGTTTATTTCGATTGGAATCCTTAGAGAAACATTCATACTTCCTGTGTCCTAACATGTTAGAAGCACAACAGGTAACCAAATTTCCATCACAATCCTTACTAGGGTGATCGTTCTTACACCTCTTGCAGTAAAAATGCCTTGCTCCCCTATTATTTCCCTGGGTAGAGTTCCTAGCTCCACCATTAAAGGTCCGACCACCTAAGCGATTGCTGCCTTGGAAATCATTGTTGTTGTGGAAGTTGTTGTTATTATGGTTGTACTTCTGTTTCTTAAAGTTGTTTTGGTTACCTTGTGGGTTTCCAGAGTTCTATCCCACCTCTTTTCTATTTTCCTTTCCTTTCATTTCAGCTATTTCTTTCCTTTTCTTTAATTCTAAGGCACATAGGTGTGCAACTCTACCATATATTTCATCCAAGGTTTCAAATACTTGCCCACACAGCTTTAATTGCAAATCAGTAGTCAGTCCAATCTTAAACTTCCTAGCCTTAGACTTTTCTGTGCAGACAGACTCTTTAGCAAATCGTGACAGCTCAATAAACTTGGTGTAGTATTCAGTGACCGACATATTTCCCATTGCAAGGTTAGAAAATTCCTCAGCTTTTTGTTTCTGTAAGAAGCTAGGGTAAAACTTATCCCTAACCTTCTCTTAAAACATCGCCTAGTAGAATCCAGGTAGTGCCTTAATGGTAGCTTCATTTTGCTACCACCAAAGGTCAGCTTCACCTCTGAGGTAATAGGTAGCACAACCTACTTTGGAAGTTTTCGGACACCCTACTGCCTCAAACAATTTCTCAAACTCCCTCAATCAGTATTCCAGTATAGTTGGATCAGGCTCTCTTAGATAGGTTGGTGGCTTGCTCTGCGCCACCTTCTTAAATAGCTCTCCTTCAGCATCTACATTATTGGTTGAGTTCCTTGATAATTGTTGGGCAACAACTGCCAATTGCCTCACAACTTCACTTAATTCTCCTCCATCGTTGTTGTTACCACTCACCTCCTGCCATCTTTCTTCACCTGAATTAAAACAAAGGGGTCTTTATTAAATACGATCTCGGCTAGCTCTTAAGTTATACACCCATCTAACTAATTAATACCCTAGAAGCATACACATAAAATTTTAAGCTAACAAATTGGGATTGTAAAAGTTAAAATTCCCAAAATTTGCAGCTTTGTGAACCAAATATTGATTGCTAACCAACCACACATTTAAGAAAGCATCTCATTAATAAATAAAAATAATTCCCATGGATTCCCAGAGCTTAGAAACAAATTATTGGAATATTTGTGAGTAACAAATGGCTTCTTGGAGTAGTGATACGAAATGAATGATTTGGGAATGAAATGAATTATTTGTTAATAAAATTTATTAATTGACAAGGAAATAAATGAGATTTTATTGCTGAGTAAGAAAATGAATGGAATACTAAAATAAAATGAGTTTAAATAACACTTATTGCTTTACTGAAACTGAAATAATTAAAATGCGGAAATGAATCTAAGAATCTTAAAAGAAATGAAACTACAAAAATCTAGTCATTTCGAACATTATCCTTATTGTCGGTAGATTGTTTGTAGCTTCTAGGATCGAATTCGGGGTCTTCTTCTTCCTCCATTGGCTCAGGTGTGATGTGATTTTTAGTCCAAAAACTAAGCCTCACAAAGATCTGAATCTAACCTAATTCTATACAGAAAATTCACCAAGAATTAAGCAAGAAACTTAGATTAATTAATCAAGAATCCACCTAATTAATCAACCTAGGTGATAGTTTTAACTAAAACAAACAAAACAACAAATTGGAATCCACCAATCAAGAATTTAAGTAATCCAACTTAAATAAAAGCAATAAGTAATATTATTATGAATGTATGATTAAACTTGTCAGCTATTATTCGAAGATTACAACCCTATATTTATAGGCTCAATCAACTATCCTAAACCCACTTGAATTAGAATTCTAATCCCCTAACAAAAACCCACGGATTGCATAACTTAATCAAGTTTATATAACTTGCCTATTTTATCCTAACTAAAGCTTGCACTCCAAGCTATTATTGACGCCTACTACACTAAACACAATTCCTAATCAACTTAGGAACTCACTTTGATAAAAACAAATCCTAATCAACTTAGAAACTTTCTTAGCTAAAACTAGTCCTAATCAACCTAGGAACTTATTAAGCTAAAACAATTCCTAATGAAATTAGAAATCCTAAGTGCTTAAAACAAGAAAAACCCTTTCAAGTGAAAGGTAAAAACTTGTAAGCAAAAACCTAAGTAAAGACTCACAAAATAAAACTAAGGAAAAGAAATCATTATTTTCATATCGCCGCCAGAACACCACTTCACGCGCCACCACTTGTGACACGCGCCACACCACCTTGTAGCTGGGCTCAGTCCGGTGCTGGAAGGCAGGCGAGTGGGACCCATCTCGGCACGTGGCCGGCTGTATCGTCGCCGGAAGTGAACTGCGCAACTTCTTTGTTCCTGGAAATCATGCTTCTTTCTTTCCAATTTAAGCTATTGAACCTTTCCTTGATTATTTCCTTGTTTGGGAAGCCTATAATGGAGTTGTTTAGACCATCTAAAAGTACATTAGATCCTTCAAAATAATTATCTTCTTAATTCGCATCAAGGTGTTTCTGGATCTTGCTCTACTTGGACAGATTTTTCATCTTCCTCATCGTTAGATGAAATGTCGATTATAATTAGAGTTGGAGGTGGATTTGGATTTTGAATCTCCATAATGGAACTATAAACAGTATGGTTACTGTCATCCATTAAATCTCCTTCCTCTTGCCCTCCATTTGTTCCTTCTTGATTACTCTGAGTAGGAGAAGAACTTCCTGACTAATGACTAGTGGAAGGGGAATTATACCCTGCTGGATTATCATTGTAGTAATTGGGATATAGAATGTGTAAGCGCTCACAATGATATTTCTCAACTCTAACGAGGTAAGAAATTAGGTACCTAAAATCTGGATACCACTGGCCATAATAGTCTCTGTATTTAGAGTAGTTTGGGATGTCCCCTGGTAAATAGAAATCAGAAAATTTTGATTTGACAGCAACATATGGGGGTTCATCTGTAAGATAGTGAATAATCATAGTAGAAACTCAATCAAGAAGGTCATAGTGCTTGTCTCCTAAGACATCGCTCATATGGGAACAATAGAATCTAATTTTCTTGACATACTCAAACGGATGTTCATTGTTTTTCTTAATTAGAGTACCAATTTGGGAATGTTTGCTAGGAAGAATCGGCATCCTGTAAAGGAAAAGGCTTAGAAAAGAAATCTATATCTAACAAAATAAAATAATACAGTTCGTGCATGAATTAGGTTCAATGTTCAATCAAACAATTTCACCTTTTTCTAACCATATAATCACATGCTTTCAATTAATCAATCCACAGGATCAAATATCACAACCTAAAATTTAATGCATACAAGAAAATGATCAAATATCAACATGCTTTTATGAACTTTTAACACATAATACTTACCTCAATCCTTGCTTTCCTGCAAAATGAACAAACAGAAAAATATTTTTGACTCTTCTTTAAAATATATTTTTTTAAAATAAGCACCGAAAAAGGCCCAAATATTTGGCCACCATAAAATAAATATTCGAACACCTTATTTTAAAATAAAATATTTCGGTCCTCTTAAAATAAAAAAAGAATAAAACAACTCACTTTTTAAAATTACTTGATTAAATAAACACTTGGCCAAGTTTAAAACAAAATATTTTAAAACACATTTTTAGCTTTATTTTAAAAGCTCCCAGATACCACTTTATAACACCCTAGAAATTTCTTTCCTTAAAAATACCTGTTTTCCCATTTTAAAATACGAAATAGGAAATCTAAGACATTACCGCCACCGTGAAAACGGCTAAAGAAATTATCCAAGACACACAGCGGAAGATTAACTTTAAAACCATTCAAAACACGTCAACTCAAAAGTCAAACCAAAGTCAAACGAAGTCAACCTACAACTTGGAACCATTGTAGGCCCTTAAAACCAAACAATACTGAAAACCTTACGTTAGCCTTGAGTAGGGGATTTTTACCCCGCCACATGGACCAATCAGGGTTCGCCACGTGGACTAATCCGAGTCCGCCACATGTCATCATAAGGAGAGCCAAAGTGGACCAACCAGTTAACGACACGTGGCAGACAAATATTTGGCAGCTTTCAAGGGCCAAATCCCCAGGCAACCCGTCACTCTTAGGTTTCTTAACCTAGGATGGGCACGTATTTTGAGACCCTATAAAAGGGAGATGTTTCCTTAAAGAAAACACAACATTGAATACATTCAACACATTCAATTCATACGAATTACGAGAGTAAATACTCAGATATTGAGGTTGTCTATGATAGCCGGATTATCATTTCTTACCGTAGGGAAACGTGATCCCACTTTACATTCTGCACTTTTTATCTTCCGAACACGTTCTAACTTGATCTTCGGAGGCGGAACTCCACCCAACCGGAGTCTCCATTGTTTTGCAGGTACAGGCGTCCGAAGTCCAGTCTTAGTGTTGTAACTCTCCCGAGGGACACAGAAAACCTCGAAACATTTGGCGCCATCTGTGGGGAGAGTACTTCTAAGATGGCTTCACAAGAACCTGTACCGCCTCTTATTGAGAATTGCCCTATGGCCGACGCTCAAGTCTATATGGACAAAGACACTTATGACAACTTTGAAGTCAAAACATATGTGGCTGCCGGCGGTTCACTCAGAACAAGACGCACTAGTCCCAGAGAAAGAAGGGAACCGGGCAATGATCAAGCAGATCCAAGTCAACCATTCGGACAGTCGTTTGGACAACCCCAGGCGGCCAAAAGCACAACCCTAATCACCCGAGACGACCTCATGAGATTCATGACAAGTTTAAAGGGGGAGAAAAAGGACCTCATCGATAAAAAGTCGGTTGGCTCTACCAAGGAGCAGTCGGCCAATAAGCCTTTCCATTCTGGGAGGAACAATTCTGTCAAGGACGGAGAACCCACTCCGCATCCGAAATCAAAGGAGGGGAAGCGGCCCTTGATCGATCTTACAAAGATCTGATTCCCTGAGACAAGGACGAGGAAGGTCATACGACACGTCTAGCCGGATGACACAAAGAAGACTTATTCTGATGCCCGGATGATAATCCAGCAGAAGAAGAGTTAACAGCTATTTGAGTCGGCTTCATCGTCGAGTTACCCAAACAGCTTTCAGATTACCTCAAAGAGGTATTCGCAATCAAACTGAGAGGGTCAGTCAGGTGGCATGTCCGTGCACTCTGGCCTTTAGATAATCCATTCGACTCCATATGTGCCTCAGCAGCCATGCATATCGTATGGACAACCTTACATGCAGCCGGCCCTCTTTGGGGTGCAGGTGGCACAAAACGTCCAACCTTTAGACTGGCAGCTCCGTCTGCTAAAACTTGGGGAACAACCTTTAGCGTTCTCCAAGGAAATAACCGAGGCGGCACAGCCCGCCTATGTATTTACAGGGCTTGGATGATGCCGCATGGTACCATCAACCCAGAAGATTACCTCATGGCTTACACCAACCTCATGTATTTACAGGGGTTGGATGATGTCGCATGGTGTCGATGCTTTCCAGCCACATTGAAGGGCGTCGCCCAACGATGGTTCGACAACCTGCGACTGCGTGCATCAACAATTTCAAGACGCTTGCGTATTTGTTTGCTTCGAACTTCTCTATGAACATCCCTGCTAAGAAGACAAGTCTTGACTTGGGTGCAATTCAGCAAGGAGATAGAGAAGGGTTATGGTCATATATCAGGCGGTTCAATCTGATGAGAATTCAGATTAAAGGTTGTTTGGTGAAGTGGCCTACATAGACTTCTTCAAAGGTCTGAAACACGGGTCGACCTTTAAATTCGACCTCGTCAAAAAGAGGGTTGCTACTCTCCAACAAGCTCTAATGGAGGCGGACGCCTATATACAAGCGACCGAACTCTATAACATTAGTAAGCAATCGGACTCCAAGAAGTCTGACAAAAAAAAGAGTCGGTCATCTTAGCCGGCTAAAACTGAAGAAAGTAAAAAGATAAAAGAGATCTGGGCAGCAGACAGCTATGAGCAGCCGTCGTAGAAGAAAAGGAAGGATTCTAAACCGCACATCCCAAAGTACGAGTTTAACAAGGACTGTTACTCCATCCTCATGGAGATCAAAGACCGGGTGACCATTGAGAAGTCGGCTGCTGTGAAAGATTCCGCCAAAAATCGGAAAAAAAACAAGTATTGTCACTTCCATGAGGACATTGGCCACGACACCAACGACTGTTATAGTCTCAGGCGATTGTTAGACCGTTTAGCTGATAAAGGAGTGCTAAAGTTCTATATCTTGAGATCCAAGGTGACCCTACAGACGAACCATGAACAGCCGTCCAAAAAGAAGGCCTAACCAGCTAATAGTTTGGACATTGATAAAGAACCGATCTATACCATAGCAGGCGGCTTTGCTAGAGGCGGCCTAACCATTCGGGGTACCAAGGAATACATTAGGCGGATGGATGTCAACTTAATTGATGAGGGGCAGGCATCCAAGGACACTTTCCCTACAGTTATCATCATTGAGAAAGATAGGGGCAAGGTCAGGAGGCCGCATGATGACCCCATTGTCATCTAATACAAAGTCGCCAACCAGAAGGTAGGTCGAATCCTCATCAACACGGGCAGTTTGTTTGATCTCATCAGCCACAAATGCTTAGCAAGGCACAAGTACAAGCCTGAAAGCATGCACAACGTATCTCATCCCTTAGTTGGTTTTGGGGGTGGAGTTGTGCATCAGGTAGTCCGGATAGACCTACCCATTCGGGTAGGGGAGAAGGGAGAAGGACGCCACACGGTGGTCCGTTTCTCAGTTGTTGAAGAACTGACCGCCTATAACTTGATATTGGGTTGCTCTACTCTAAATGAGTCCAAGGCTGTCATCATTCGTTCTCTTATGCTTCTAAAGTTTGAGAAGGATGATGGATTTGTTGACTCCCTAAGAGGAGACCAGAAGATGGCTATGGAGTGCTACCCCTCGGACGTCAAGCCTACGGTGGCCGCATCCGGCCAGGGCAATGAACCAATAGGCCTTAACGAATTCAAGGATGATGCACCTGCTCCAACAGCAGCCGGCATGAAAAGAAAGGGCGACCAATAGGTGGCCATAAAAAAGAAAAACAATAGCAATCACTGACTGGGGAATGGTCGGATGAATTCCGTCCCCAGCCGGCTGGTGAACACATTGATATTGCTCTGGACGACACACGGCCAGAGCAAAATGTTAAGGTTGGGACGGCTGCTTTTGCAGACTTGCACAATTTGTTAAAAAAATTCAAAGACATTCTTGCCTTTGAAGTGGAAGAGATGCCAGGCATAATTCTGGATCTTGCTGTTCACAAACTTGCTATGGATCCCAAAAAGAAGCCTGCTAGGCAAAAGAAAAGGAACCATGGCGAGGAAAGAAGTCAGGCGGCATCCGCCAAAGTAAAAATGTTGTTAGATGGTGGATTCATTCGGCAATGATACTTCCCAGATTGGGTAGCAAATGTTGTGCTTGTCAAGAAGCCAAATGGTACCTAGCGCATGTGTGTTGATTACACAGATTTGAACAAGGCATGTCTAAAGGACAGTTATCCTCTTCCAAAGATCGACAGTTTGGTCGACTCTACAGCCTGCCATGCCTTGATGAGTTTCATGGACGCCTACTCAGGCTTTCATCAGATACCCATGTGGAAGAAAGATCAAGAGAAGACGGCATTTGTCACTGATCAAGAGTTATTCTACTACACCGTGATTTAGTTTGATTTAAAAAATGCGCCTGCTGCTTTCCAACGGATGATTAATACAGTCTTCATTAATCAACTTGTGAGGAATGTAGAGGAGTACATTGATGATATGATAGTCAAATGAAAACTACAGGCTGATCACCTTGTTGACCTCCGAGAAACATTTGCCACACTCAGGCGATACAAGGTCATGCTGAATCCCCAAAAGTGTGTCTTTGGTGTTGAGTCTGGGAAGTTTCTCGGATTTCTGATTGATCAAAGGGGGATAGAGCCAACCCAGAAAAAATACAGGCGGTCATTGACATAATGTCACCTCGCACTGTAAAAGAAGTACAAAAATTAACAGATTGTCTGGCGGCATTGGGAAGATTCCTCAGCCGGTCAACCCACAAGTGTCTTTATTTCTTCCAAGCTATAAAAAAGAAGACTATGTTTGAATGGGAGCCAGATAATGACGCGGCTTTTTCAAAGACTGAAAGAACACTTGCACTCTTTTCCAAGGCTTGTTAGCCCTTTGCCAAAGGAATTGTTATACATGTACTTAGCCGTCTCAGACCATGCTCTCAGTGCTGTTTATCTTGCTGAAAGAGGCGGCACCCAGCTCCCGGTCTATTTCATCAGTCATGTTCTATGAAATGCAGAACTAAGGTACCCAATGGTTGAAAAATTTGGCCTAGCTCTCTTCATGGCAGTCGAAAAGCAAAAACCTTTCTTCTTGGCGCATCCGGTTATGGTCTACATAGACCAACCTATCAAGCGGCCAATGACAACCATGGAATCATCCGACCGAATGATAAAATGGGCTATTGAAATTCAAAACCTTGAAATTACTTTTGAACTGAGGAAGGCAGTGAAAGGACAGGCGTTTGCCGACTTCATTGTCGAAATGACAAGGCCGGCTGATTCGGAAAATCTTGATCAGGTTTGGAAGGTATATGTGGATGGGAGCTCTACAATGAATGGTTGTAGTGCAGGCGTTATATGTCAATCTCCTGAAGGAGATAAGTATGAATATGCACTGCGATTCAAATTCCAAGCCTCAAATAACACTAGTAGAAAAAATGAATAACGCACCCACCTTTTCGTACCGGTTCTTAAAAACCGGTGGGAAAATATATGGGTGGGATTTGGATTCTTACTTTTCGCACTGGTTCCTTATAAACCGGTGTGAAATTTTTTTTATAAAAAAAAAAAAAAAAGGAGCAAGAAATGGATTTCGCACCAGTTCAGACCAAACCGGTGGGAATAAGTTATTTAGAACCGGTTTGAACTGGTGCGCAAATTTGACCAAAAACCCGCCTTAATTCGTGAAAATCTTCTTCTTTCTTCAATTTTTTTCCCCTGCTTTTCCACCTTCTTTCTTCTCTCGTTCTCCCATAGCTTCACCATAGCTCTCCTTCATTGAAGCGCATAGCTCCGAATTTTCACCATAGCTCTCCTCCATTGAAGCGCATTCTAAGCTTTCTCACCTCTATTGCCGCGCAGCTGCACCTCCTTTTCTCTTCATAGCTCTCCTCCATTGAAGCGCATTCTGAGCTTTCTCACCTCCATTGAAGCAGCTTTGAGGTAAGATTTATTTTATGGTCTTAATCTATTGAATTCCTCCGCAATCTAGGGTTAGTCGTTGATTTTATTTTCAATTTCATAATTATAGGGTTTGTCTGCTCGCATGCTGTTGTGACTTTCAAGTTGTGCATTCAACAATCTGTTGTTTTCCTCCAACAACATTAAGATTTGTGCCTCTGAGCAGTTTGTTGTACATTCTTCTGTAGATAAACGCTGTCTTTTGCCCTTTCCTTGTGAATCCTAGTTAGAGAAGTTTGGCCTTGATTCTTTTGGAGTATCTGTTAGTGGGAAGAGATATTAGATTTATAACAAGTACTGAATAAAGAATTCCTGATATAATAGTAAATTTCATTTAGTTTAGCTTGTTTTGTAGAGAATTCAAATAAATCGATAGATTGATAACCCGATAATGCATATGCATACTGATATTTGGTCTTGATTTGGATTCCTTAGTTTAAGATTAGGATAAATCCATAGATTTATAAATGCATTAACTATTGGGTTTGGTTAAGCTAATGTATATAAAGTGTTTCATTCTCGTACCTAAATTTGAGCTTTTGTTGGGGATGAGAGGTGACGGTGGTGGTTGATGCTTGGTGTTGTTGTGTGTTGACAGAACAGGAGTTAGTGGGGTTTGTGAGGTGAGGCGTGGTTGTTTGTGCGAATTGGTGGAGTTGTGTTGGTTTGAAGGTGACATAGCAGCAAGGGGGAGGCAGGGGAGCAGACTAGGTTAGTAGTCTTTTTTGCTCGTGCTTAATTTCGAGCCTCGAACCTTGACCGACCACCTAAACAACCAAGTTAACACAAGGGGTTATCGGGAAATATAATAAAATAATAAAACAAAGTTAAAAAAATGTTAAACTAAAATAAACAAGAAAATGAGTGAAGTGTGGAATTACGTTATTTACTCTAAATTTTAAAAAAAAATAATACAAGTATTGTCTATTATATCTTAAGAAAATATTATATGGTTGAATTAGTGATTAGCAATTGTGTTATAAATTAGTGAATAAATTAGTGGAATTACATTATTTACTCTAAATTTTAAAAAAATTAGTGATTTGCAATTGTCAGTTAGATTAATGATGCGTTATTCTTTAGCAATGTATGTAGGTATTAATTACTTACTAACTTTTGTTTTTTGTTTTTAATTTTTTATAGATTCATATGTGAATTGAAGCACAAGTTTAGCTTGAAGACTACATATTTAGCTCAAGTGGGAAGTTAGAAGGAATACATCCATTGTACTTGCTATAGTGGTATGAATTATAAACTTAGTCTATTTTAATGAAGGTTTTTTCATGCTATTACAGCTTGTGTATTGTTTAATGACAAATAAAAACAACAATATATAAATGCTTGCATCATCATATGCCTAGATACCCCTTCAAAGCTTTCTCCTTAGGAGAAAGTCTTGAATAGTCCCCGGTTGGGACTATTCTTGAACGTTTTAGGATTTCGTAGTGACCCAACACTACGCGGAAGGAAACCCACCAAGACCCGCCCCTTATTTAAAATAATTAACAAGAATATTAAACTTAATCAAATAAGATTAAGAACAAGAATAATACCTTTGTCGCGTGCTTCGCTCCCAAAGAGCTCTTACTTCAAAATCCCGAAAACACGAGAGATCCGACAGATCGTACCCTCGACCCGACCCGAGCGTCCTAAGTCTTGAAGGTTAGTCAAGACCCGGACAAAATAACTATGAGTTTTGATAGGCTTATCGCGTACCTAACAAAAATAACCTAACTATTCCTTCTAACTGTGTAGTAGGGCAAGTAAGGATCGAATCCCAAGAGACTATGGTTCATTCAATTAATCAGACTCAATTAATCACTAAGCACGTCCCCAATCAATAATGGATGATAATAATCAACTAATATATTAAATAACACAATTAACTAGAGGAAATATTAATCAATAAACTAAAGCATCCAAGATCAAGCATTACCACGATTATGATTGATAAACTAATAAATCTACCCCCAATATATAAATCAATTGACAAGAAGAAAAGCAATCCCTAATAATAATACCAAAGGTCTCTTCCAAGTTATCAATGGCTTCCCAAATTAACTATCAAGCCTACTTCCGTGGAATCAAGCGAATAAGGGACATTAAACACCATGCCTAGATTCCTAATTATTCAATCATCTACTTCCGTGATGATCTTCAAACCCTTAATTGGAATAACCTAATCCCGTTAATACCCAACTTCCGTTGCAATAAGAACAAAGGGATGATAACAATACTAATTATTCCTAATCTAGTATTGGCATAAACACAATCAATTAAGCATGTCAATTGGGATTATTATTGGGGAATTTAAAGATCTACTTTATACATCAATCATAATCGGGCTTAGCAAGATCCCGGATTAAGGAAACTACTCACACATCATAATAAAATCAAAATCAAGTTCAAAAACAAGAAACAGTAAAGAAAACATATTTAGAGAACAGTGAATATCAGAAAAGAGTGAAGTAAGATAAATACCAATTACTCCAATTGAAAGAACTCAAATTGTTGATGAACAATTGATTAATCTGGGATTAAAAGATTGAAATTGCTTAAAGGAAATAAAACTAGGGTTCTTGAGAGTTTTCTAGGGCTTAAGGAGAAAAACTAATGAAAAAACTCTCCTTAAAAGTTAATTACAAAAGGGTATTTATACCCTCAAAAGATAGAAATTCGGAAATAGCTGAAATCGCGCAATCTTGAACATCGCCCGGTCAGACCGGGCAAACCTCGCCCGATCGGGCGGAGGAAGGCTGCGTAAAATACGACAGTTTTCCTTCTTTGCCCGGTCAGACCGGGCGAACCTCGCCCGGTCGGGCGCGCGTAACACGTTTCCAGAATTGCATCTTCATAACTTGACTTCTTCATCGCCCGGTCTGACCGGGCGAAGCCTGCCCGATCGGGCGCGCGTTGCACCGTTCAGAATTGGGCTTCTTCCTGTGAACTCTTCATTGCCCGGTCTGCCCGGGCAAGCCATGCCCGGTCGGGCACTCCACATAAATTGCAGTTCTTGGCTATCAACTCTTCCGAATCTACTAAAAACACGTCCAATTGCCTAGAAACGCTTCATATTCCTGAAAAGCTTACTAAAACAATCGAATACACTAAAGAAGAGATTGTTAGCAAGAAATGGCTCCGTAGAGCTCAAAACCATATAAAATTACTAAGTAAAACCGGGGAAAACCATTGTATAAAACACGTATATCAAATTCCCCCAAGCTAAACCTTTGCTTGTCCCTAAGCAAAGCAATGAATAAATAAATCAATACTTCACCCCAAAAGCAATTCAAATCAATAAATACGATTAAAGGTAAACTCGACAGTTATGCATCAAAGTCAACCAATCAAATCCATCTGACTACTCATCCTGTCTGACAATAGTCAAATAGAGCAAACCACAAGAGCATATAGAATTCAAGACTAGTGTTCACACACTCAACTCTCATTTATGTGGCGAGTAAAAGATATACTCGATCGCTCTCCATCCAACTCCTTTAAATGTGAACAATGCCCTCCCAAACTCACGCACTCGTGTGTTTAAAGAAAACAAGCACTCAACCTAGCAGTCGACTCGAAATATATCAAATCATTCTTTGCATTGGAAAACAACTAATTTCACATTCACACAACTCTATGCACAAAGGTCAGAAGGTCTTCAAAGCTTGTAATGTAAGGCTAGGATAAAAGGTAGGAAATATTTGGGAAAATGTAAGAGTAAAGCTATGCTTAAGGGAGCCAAAATCCTAATAAATAAAACCAAGGTCAAAATGAATTAATGACCAAATCATCTCCAACACAACTCAACTCTACCAAAAATTCACCAAACATCCAATTATATTAAAAATTTCCAACACTTAAAATTTCACTCATATATACAAAATATAAAATTATAGAACTTGAGTGAACAAACAAACTTTGAACTCTCCTTTTTTTTCTTGAGCAGCCTTCAATTAGAACACTTGAACATTGAAACAATTTTTTCTTTTGCTCTTTCTTTTCCCTTTTTTTTCATCTCACATTGGAATTTTTTCTTTGCACAATAAATTTTCAATTTTTTCAATCCACAACAATAAGAACAAATAAAAACTTCTCAAATCCACCCAAAATTGTGCAGATTACATGCACACTACAACTCCCTCACCTCACTCACTATTAGCTCCCCCAAGCCAAGCTTGGGACTAGTAACCAATGGGGCTTAAATAGGCTTGTAATGTGGCAAAATAAACAATAAAAGGGCACAAGCAACAACATGGGTAGCAAGAAGGAAACAAATGTATCTAATATCGTCTGAAAGCCACCTAGAGGAACAAATGCCTTCGTCCTCCTCAATGTGCATATTAATGAGTCATGCAAACATTACTCAAAGTTATAAACCAATACTCAACTTCATTGACATACCAGGAACTAACACACATTCCTAACCAAATCAACTAGTCAAGCACTATATTCACAAGTAGTTGGGCAAAATTGACTCATGTTAAGACATCCAAGTAATCAAACATCAAATCATGGCTAACCTATCCACAATACTCGTCATCATATACCAAGAATTAAAACAATTTTCATGAATGGGGCACAGGGAAGCATGATTTATTATTCATTGGATCGTATTTTTTGTATGTTTTTTTTTTTTTTTTTTTTTTTTAAAAAAAAAAAAAAAAACTAAAATAACTACACTAAAATAAAACAAGAAAGATAAGAGAGATAAGGAGAGAGAGAGTACCACATGTACGAAGCAACTCCCCCAAGCTAAATGCGGCAATGGCCTCATTGCAGCGTAAGGAGAGCATAGGAATCTCGACGGCTCCTCAAAAAGAATCGGGTTGCCTCCCGCAAGCGCTTGTTTAGAAGGTCATTAGCTTGACCGTATTCATCCTCATTGAGTTTGTGGTGAGGAAGAGAATGTGATATCTGACTTTTCTTCAATAGGATCTCCCGCTCGATAGTGCTGCACCCTTTGTCCATTGACTTTGAAGGTGCCCCCGGTGTTGTTCCATAATTCAATGGTGCCATAAGGATATGCTTTGTAGACCGTGAAAGGGCCCGACCATCTTGACCTGAGTTTCCCTCTACTTTGGCTTTGTCCACCTCAATCCCTTTGTTTGAAACTACATGGCCTAAAACGATTCCCTGTTGTACCATAAAATGGCACTTCTCCCAGTTCAATATCAGATTGACATCCTGGCATCTATGGAGCACCTTTGTTAGATTATCAAGGCAAATATCGAAAGATGAACCATAAACAGAAAAATCATCCATAAAAACTTCCATAGAATTTTCTATGAGACCTGAGAAAATAGCCATCATACACCGTTGGAACGTGGCTGGGGCATTACACAGTCCGAATGGCATTCTGCGATATGCGAAGGTGCCATATGGACATGTGAATGTAGTCTTTTCCTGATCACAAGGGCGGATGGGGATTTGAAAAAAACCGGAATATCCATCCAAGTAACAGAAAAAGGAATGGTTAGCCAATCGTTCGAGCATTTGATCAATGAAAGGCAAGGGGAAATGATCTTTACGGGTGGCTTTATTTAATTTTCTGTAATCAATGCACATCCGCCACCCTGTAACAGTTCTTGTGGCAACAGGCTCGCCTTTGTCATTCTTGACAACTGTCATACCTCCTTTCTTTGGTACTACTTGTACAGGACTAACCCACTTACTATCTGAGATAGGGTAGATTATTCCTGCAGCAAGCAATTTGAGAACCTCTTTCTTGACTACCTCCATCATAGTTGGATTTAGCCTTCTTTGAGGTTCTCTAGAGGAGGCATGATCATCCTCAAGAATGATCTTATGCATACAAAAAGAGGGATTAATACCCTTGATATCATCAATGGTATACCCAATAACATTTCTATATTTTCCTAAAACAGCGAGAAGTTTCTCTAATTCAATGTTATTAAGCTCAGCATTAACAATAACAGGGTATGTATTTTTAGGACCAAGATATGCATATTTAAGATTAGATGGAAGGGGTTTCAACTCTACCTCGGGAGGCGTCGAACTCTCCCCAACACTCGATGTACTAAGGACTTCCTTGACTGGAGCGATGATTGGATTAGCTTTTGCGTCTTCTAGTAGCCTCGTGTACTCCCTTACTTCCCAATCTTCATCATGGATACTCCCTATCAACACCGTTTCAAGAGCATCTTCCTTTTTGATCAGGGGAAGTTGTTCTTGTTGTAGATCATCGAGGACATCCACTTGACAAATAGTCTCACCCATAGACGGATTTCCCATAGCATTCAGTAATGAATACTCCATTTTCTCATCCCCTACTTCAAATGTTATTTTCCCATTCTTCATGTCAATAATTGCACCTGCAGTAGCTAAGAATGGTCTACCAAGAATAATAGGGACATGGGCATCTTCTTCCATTTCCATAACAACAAAATCACATGGAATAAAGAATTTACCAACTCGCAATGGAACATCTTCAAGTATACCGAGGGGAAATTTAACTGACCTGTCTGCAAGTTGCAGAGATATCCTTGTAGGCTTTAGCTCACCCATTTGAAGCTTTTCGCAGATGGAGAGCGGCATAAGGCTTACACTTGCACCAAGATCGCATAGCGCTCTATTGATCTCTATATCTCCGAGCTTCACTGGGATTGAATAGCTGCCTGGATCACCTAGTTTCTTAGGAAGAGTGTTTTGCAGAATGGCACTACATTCTGCAGTTAGAGAAACAGTAGCATTCTCTGCAAGCTTCTTCTTGTTAGATAGCATGTCTTTCAAAAACTTTGCATAAGAAGGCATTTCAGAAATTGCATCCAAGAACGGTATATTAATGTGAAGTTTCTTAAGGATGTCTAGAAATTTACCGTACTTTTTCTCTAACTTAGCCTGGGCTAACCTCTGTGGGAAAGGGACTCTTGGCATGTATGGGGCGAGAGGTGGGATCGGTTCCCGTGGCTTTTCTTGAACATCATTCCTTGGAATTAGGCTGTCTGGATCTCCCGCCCGGTCGGGCAGTGATTGCCCGGTCTGACCGGGCGAAGAAGAGCTGCTTATGTTCTTCTGTTTGTCTGGAATTTCTTCTTGCGCCCGATCGGGCGGACCTTGCCCGGTCTGACCGGGCGAAGAAGAAATTCGCACAGTCCCCTGTTTTTCGTCGACTGCTTCTCGCGCCCGATCGGGCGGACATTGCCCGGTCTGACCGGGCGAAGAAGAATTTTGCAAAATCCCCTGTTTTTCACTCATTCCCTCAATATCTATCGTTGATGGTTCCCTTACGGGAAGGTCTTCCAACTGTTTTCCACTCCTTAAAATTACAGCATTCATGTGCCCCTTTTGTGGTTGCTCTGTTTGGCCAGGAAACGTACCTGGTGTTTTTGAAGATTGGCCGACTTGATGAGCAAGTTGGCTTATTTGATTTTCCATGAGCTTATTCTGGGCTTGTAACTGTTGGATGGAATTATTTGTGGTGTTGATGAAGTTCTCCATCATTAGTTCGAGATTGGATTTTTGAGGGAGTGGTTGCATAGGTTGCATGGGTTGTTGTACTAGGGGTGGTCTTGGTTGAAAACCAGGTGGATTATAATTGTTGTTTCGAGGTGGGGGCGGAGGTGGATTTTGCTGGGCCTGGGTGTTTTTGTATGAGAAATTTGGGTGATTCTTCCAACCTTCATTATAAGTATTAGAATGGGGATCGTATGGTCTTTTAGGGTTGGAATTGTAGAAGGCATTGGCTTCCTCAATTGATACCTCATTCGAATTTCGTGGGCAATTAGGTGCGATGTGACCTTGAGTATTACACATTTGACAAGTTTCTAGCACATTATTAGAAGATCCAGTTTGTAATCTATCGAACTTGCTTGAAAGTGCCTGCACAGAACTAGTTAAAAGAGTTAGAGCATCAACATCTAATTTACCTCCTTTCTTGACACTATTTCGGCCGCCTGGGTGATAGTTGTCATTGGCTGACATCTTCTCAACCAGCTCCTTTGCTTCGGTTGGATTTTTAGTTAAAAGGGAGCCTCCAGATGCGGCGTCGATATAGATCCGGAATTCATGGGTTAGACCGTTATAAAAGGTTTGGATTAACATCCATTCAGGTATGCCATGATGAGGGCACTGTCTCTGTAATCTCTTGAATCTCCTCCATGCGTCATATAAGGATTCTTCATCTGATTGCCTGAAAGTGGATAGCTCGTTCCTTAATCTTGCAGTCTTTTCTTGTCCCAAGAACTTGACCAGAAAAGCTTTTACTAGTTTATCCCATGTATCAAAGGAACCAGAACCCTCATCTCTTAACCATTCCTTCGCCCTATCCCGTAATGAGAATGGAAAAAGGCGAAGTCTAAGAGCATCATCTGTAACACCATTCAGCTTCATAGTGTCACACTTTTCCAAGAAACCATCTATATGATTCACTGGGCAATCAAGAGGTGTGCCAGCAAATGAATCATTGGATATGAATTGAATAAACTGCGGTTTCAATTCAAAATTCTGAGCGGTGATAGGTGGTCTAACAATGCTAGAAAGGAGTCCGGTTGTTGTGTCAGGGATACCGTACTCCAAAAGAGACTTTGTTGCTTGGTCTTCCATATTTCTGTTACCTGCTCTTCTTCTACTTCTTCGTCTTCTTGCAGTCGCTTCAATTTCTGAATCGAGAGGCACTAAGTCGTCTGACCCTGAGCGACGTGTTTGCATACAACAAAGAACTAGGCAAAGAACATCAAAAACACAGGAGGCAATAGCCGAAGCAACAAACAACGCTTAGTAAAAACGAATCACGGAAAATCAATATGAAACCGTTAGTCCCCGGCAACGGCGCCAAAAATTTGATAGGCTTATCGCGTACCTAACAAAAATAACCTAACTATTCCTTCTAACTGTGTAGTAGGGCAAGTAAGGATCGAATCCCAAGAGACTATGGTTCATTCAATTAATCAGACTCAATTAATCACTAAGCACGTCCCCAATCAATAATGGATGATAATAATCAACTAATATATTAAATAACACAATTAACTAGAGGAAATATTAATCAATAAACTAAAGCATCCAAGATCAAGCATTACCACGATTATGATTGATAAACTAATAAATCTACCCCCAATATATAAATCAATTGACAAGAAGAAAAGCAATCCCTAATAATAATACCAAAGGTCTCTTCCAAGTTATCAATGGCTTCCCAAATTAACTATCAAGCCTACTTCCGTGGAATCAAGCGAATAAGGGACATTAAACACCATGCCTAGATTCCTAATTATTCAATCATCTACTTCCGTGATGATCTTCAAACCCTTAATTGGAATAACCTAATCCCGTTAATACCCAACTTCCGTTGCAATAAGAACAAAGGGATGATAACAATACTAATTATTCCTAATCTAGTATTGGCATAAACACAATCAATTAAGCATGTCAATTGGGATTATTATTGGGGAATTTAAAGATCTACTTTATACATCAATCATAATCGGGCTTAGCAAGATCCCGGATTAAGGAAACTACTCACACATCATAATAAAATCAAAATCAAGTTCAAAAACAAGAAACAGTAAAGAAAACATATTTAGAGAACAGTGAATATCAGAAAAGAGTGAAGTAAGATAAATACCAATTACTCCAATTGAAAGAACTCAAATTGTTGATGAACAATTGATTAATCTGGGATTAAAAGATTGAAATTGCTTAAAGGAAATAAAACTAGGGTTCTTGAGAGTTTTCTAGGGCTTAAGGAGAAAAACTAATGAAAAAACTCTCCTTAAAAGTTAATTACAAAAGGGTATTTATACCCTCAAAAGATAGAAATTCGGAAATAGCTGAAATCGCGCAATCTTGAACATCGCCCGGTCAGACCGGGCAAACCTCGCCCGTTCGGGCGGAGGAAGGCTGCGTAAAATACGACAGTTTTCCTTCTTTGCCCGGTCAGACCGGGCGAACCTCGCCCGGTCGGGCGCGCGTAACACGTTTCCAGAATTGCATCTTCATAACTTGACCTCTTCATCGCCCGGTCTGACCGGGCGAAGCCTGCCCGATCGGGCGCGCGTTGCACCGTTCAGAATTGGGCTTCTTCCTGTGAACTCTTCATTGCCCGGTCTGCCCGGGCAAGCCATGCCCGGTCGGGCACTCCACATAAATTGCAGTTCTTGGCTATCAACTCTTCCGAATCTACTAAAAACACGTCCAATTGCCTAGAAACGCTTCATATTCCTGAAAAGCTTACTAAAACAATCGAATACACTAAAGAAGAGATTGTTAGCAAGAAATGGCTCCGTAGAGCTCAAAACCATATAAAATTACTAAGTAAAACCGGGGAAAACCATTGTATAAAACACGTATATCAAGTTTTAAGAATCAAAGGTTTACTCTTACTTAGAGTTGCCTTTTTAATTCCACTCAAGGTTGTTCATTTCCCAATACCCAAGCATAGTATTTATAGGGAAATGAACCCTTGGTTTTTCATCCTCCACCAATGTGGGAGTGTTGATAATCAATCATTTATTTAATTTCCAAATTAAATAAATAATCAAGTTAATCATATTGCGACAAGTGGCATGTTCTCATGCAAGAGAGTGGTGGCCAAGGTTAGGTGGGGGACCATATGCCTTGCTCCCCAAGGCCTTGATTTGGTCCCCACGCCCTTGCAAAAACCGGCTCAAGGAGGGGTAGCTGGCTGCCAGCTAGGGCTGCTAGCTAACAGTGCCTTGTTGCCCAGCACCCAGCCAGCCAGCCAGTGTGTGCTGCTACTGGGCTGGTGCTAGTGCTTGTGTGCTAGCGCTGGGCGCTGCTAGCAAATAGTGCTGGCACTGGCCCCCCAGCAGCCCACGCACACTTTCCTTGCGCGCCATTGCTAGCACAGCCAGCATGCGTGCTACTAGCGAGACACGCATGCTGGCCCTTCCCTCGCATCACCTTACGCAGCACGCACGAAGCACGCTACGCACCATGCACCACGCAGCGCTCGCACACGCACCAACCAGTGCCTAGCACTGCTATGCTTGGTGCGAGGCACACACACACATAGGTGCGCTGTGCTTGGTGCGTGGCCTGCGATGGTGCCTACACACGCAAGGCCAGTGCTGCTTGCGAGCTCGTTGTGCTTGGTGCTGTCATGCGAAGGTACGCACACAAGCACACAGCTCCTTGTTGCTGGGCGACGGTGCACACGCACACACACACACGCATGTGCCTAGCACTGCGACGGTGCTGTGCGTGGTGCTAGGGTGCTGCGATAGCCGGCCATGCGCACCCAGGCACCCAGGCTAGCACGCTGCTAGCTGCGATGGGCTGCCTGGTGCTTGTGGCGCTTGCAATAGCTTGCCATGCGCACCCAGGCACCCAGGCTAGCACGTTGCTAGCTGCGATGGGCTGCCTGGGGCTTGTGGTGCTTTGCGATATGCGCCTAGCATACCTAGTGTGCTTAGGCTTGTGCCTAGCCATGCTAGGTGCATGCTAGCTTGAACTGGCCTAGCATCCACATGGTCAGACCATTGTGGTGCTACGGCTACACTCGTACTTATTGCTTGTGATTTTGCGACGCTCGGTCTCGACGCCCTAGGCTCGATTTCCGACGTTTATATTCGTAAAACTCTGCTGACTCATTAAATCCTTTCGGATTAATTCGTCGTCTTGGATTGGTGGTTCGATTGGGTTCGACCCGAAGGGTTCAGTTAAGATTAAGCTGTAACATCAATTGTACATTGATATTACTGATCGAAAGCGGCCTCCACCTAGGCATTCCGATCACTTGACCTTACTGAAGAATTAGCTGCGTAATAATTCTGAACCCTCTATCGAATACAATTGTTGGAAGGACACCATTCCTTTCAATCTCCCACTTGTCCTTCCGGACAAGTGTGCATACAGTGTATAGCCCATTTCCTATGTCGCTTAATGTTTCTTCGTGAACTATAAGGTAAGATTCTTTGTCATCCTTATTACGTTCAGAAGTGTTTCTCGATCTCCAAGTTCGAATGTCAATAAGCAGATGATATCTAAAATCCATCTGAGCACGACTTTGCATTTTCACAGTCTCGCTCTTCGAGCGGCCTTGTAAACAACAAAACATTTTCCCTATTGTTAGTAGGGGGACAATCCCAGTCTTGTATTGTAAGTTCCTCTTACTAAGAGGACATAGTCTCCTGAGTGTTCCCGTTATGATCCCCAGTTACGGCAGATGTTAGGAAACATCAAAGAGTCTAGTACTCTAACAAGAAAACTTCACAATACTCATGGTCGGAGGAAACAAGTTCCGATAGTCATAATGAGAAATGTACTTATGACAAAATTTAAAATTTCTTAAAGTACTCTCATAGGTCTTATCCAGTAAAATTCCAAACTGTGCATGTGCAAATGATTTATGACCGTCACGACCTCGCAACACAAGAAACGGTGCTGTAAATCATACTACACACTAATCTATAGCAGTCATCAATCGTCCATCTGTTAGATGACCTCGATTAGGGACAATTTTCGATTTAAATATTCATTGTTCACTTAACAGGTGTTTCTTTATCCAAGACATGGTCTTGATACCCTGTTTTGAATATTTCCGTAAATCGAATGGACTCATTATTTAATTCTAAACCACAATTAAATAGTAATGGAGTGAATGGTAATTTTGCACAAAAATTAATTACTCCATTAATGAATGGTTTTAATACAGTGTCTAACATTAAATATCCTATTAAATTAAAACACATGTACAGGGAATTTCAAATCCAGTCTCCAACATGCTTGATTCCCATCGCCTCAATGTGCTTGTTGTGTTTCACTTGAGGCAGCGGTTTAGTCAAAGGATCGACTACATTATCATCTGTGCCAATCTTACAAATTCTGATTTCACCTTTGGATTTCCATTCCCTTATCATGTGACATCGCCTTTGCACGTGTTTGACCTTCTGGTGCTCTCTCGGCTCCCTGGCCTGAGCGATAACTCCATTGTTATCACAATAGAGGTCTATCGGCCCCTTGATTGAGGGTACAACACTAAGTTCGCTTATGAACTTTCGAATCCAAACAGCTTCCTTGGCAGCTTCTGAAGCGGCCAAGTACTCGGCTTCAGTTGTAGATTTTGCAGTGGTGCTCTGCTTAGCACTCTTCCAGCTAAACGCTCCTCCATTCAGATAGAATATGTACCCCAACTGTGACTTGAAGTCATCTCTGTCAGTCATGAAGCTAGCGTCGGTGTAACCTTCAACAACCAGTTCTTTGTGGCCTCCATACACCAGGAATTTATCCTTGTTCCTTTTCAGGTACTTAAGGATGTTCTTGGTCGTAGTCCAATGCTCCTCTCCTGGATTCGATTGGTATCGACTCGTTACACTCAGGGCATACGATACATCTGGCCTTGTACATATCATGGCATACATGATCGATCCGATTAGCAAAGCATATGGGATCTGATTCATTCTTTCTCGCTCAACAGGTGTCTGTGGACACTGTTTCTTGCTGAGAGTTATGCCATGGGGCATGGGTAAATGCCTTCTTTTTGGCATTCTCCATGTGGAATCGAGCCAGTACCTTATCAATGTAAGTACTATGGCTTAATCCAATCATCGTCTTAGATCTATCCCTGTAGATCTTGATGCTTAATATGTACTGTGCCTCTCCCAAGTCCTTCATTGAAAAGCACTTTCCCAACTAGCCCTTTACGAATTCCAACAATTTTGTGCTGTTTCCAATAAGAAGTATGTCACCGACATACAGGACTAGGAATGCAATATCACTCCCACTGACCTTCTTGTATACACAAGATTCATCTAGATTCTTGATAAAACCAAACTTGCTAATGGCTTCATCAAATCGTAGATTCCAACTTCTGCTGGCTTGCTTTAGTCCATAAATGGACTTCTTCAGCTTGCAAACCTTTCCAGCATTGTCTGAATCGACAAAACCTTCTGGCTGTGTCATATACACAGTTTCTTCCAAAATTCCATTAAGGAAGGCGGTTTTAACATCCATTTGCCATATTTCATAATCGTAATATGCAGCAATCGCTAGGATGATCCGGACGGATTTTAGCATTGCAACTGGTGAAAAAGTTTCATCATAGAAAATCCCGTGGACTTATCTATAACCTTTTGCCACCAGTCTAGCTTTGTATTTTGATACATTTCCATCCTTTTCTGTCTTCACTTTGAAGATCCATTTACAACCAATGGGAGTATAACCCTCGGGCAAATTCATCAAGTCCCAGACTTGATTTTCAAACATGGAGTCCATCTCGGATTTCATGGCCTCTTGCCATTTTGCAGAGTCGGGGCTCGTCATAGCTTGCTTGTATGTCGCCGGCTCATCACCATCCATGACTAGGATGTCCTGATCATCGGTTAAGACGATACCAAGGTATCTGTCTGGTTGAGATCTTTACCGTTGCGACCTACGAAGGGTAATCGGTTGAGCACTTTCATTGTCTGTTTGATTCTGACCAATCTTCTTAGATGCTTCCAAAGTATCTAGATTGTCAGTTTTGTCAGGTTGACATTGTTGCTCGTCCTCTCGAACTTCGTCGAGTTTGATTTTCCTCCCACTTGTCAGTTGGGAAAGGTGATCCTTCTCCAAAAAGACACCATCACGAGCAACAAGTACTTTGTTCTCGGATTTATTGTAGAAGTAATACCCTTTGGTTTCTTTTGGACATCCCACAAAGAAACACTTATCCGATTTGGGGTGAAGTTTGTCCGAAATTAATCGCTTGACATGTGTTTCGCATCCCCAAATCTTGAGAAAAGACAACCTAGGAGGTTTCTTAGTCCATAATTCATATGGAGTCTTTTCAACAGCTTTTGACGGAGCTCTATTCAGTGTTAGTTCTGCAGTTTGTAGCGCATGTCCCCAGAAAGAGATAGGGAGTTCACTAAGACCCATCATTGATCGAACCATGTCTAACAAGGTTTGATTCCTCCGTTCGGACACTCCGTCCCATTGAGGAGTTCCAGGAGGTGTCAACTCTAAAAGAATGTCATTTTCTTTCAAGTGATCGTCGAATTCATGGCTCAAATATTCGCCACCTCGATCCGATCAAATTGCTTTAATTTTCTTGCCAAGTTGATTTTCAACTTCTTTCGGAAATTCTTTGAATTTCTCAAAGGATTCAGATTTATTCGACATTAAGTAGACATAGCCATATCTACTATAATCGTCGGTGAAAGTGATGAAATATCGGTAACCTTGTCTTGCGGGTGTGCTCATTGGTCCACACACATCCGTGTGTATTAGACCGAATAAGTCACTTTCCCTTTCTCCCAACTTGGAGAATGGTTGTTTTATCATCTTGCCTAATAAGCATCCTTCGCAATTTTCAAACGACTCTAAGTCGAATGAGTCAAGAACACCATGTTGAAGAAGTTTCTTGATGCGCTTGATGTTAATATGGCCAAGACGACAATGCCACAAGTAGGTTTGATTCGACTCGATGGTCTTAGCCCTTTAAGCAGTATTCTTGATGTTATAAACCTGTTTGTCTAGTGAAAGCACATAAAGACCGTTTTCTGAATGTGCCTTACCATATAAAACATTATCAAAATAAATAAAACAACTATTGTTTTTTATTCGAAATTCGAATCCTTTGGCATCCAACGCCGATATTGAAATAATGTTTTTGGTCACTCTAGGAACATGATAGCAGTTTTCAAGTTCTAGAATAAGCCCTGAGGGCAAAGACAAACTGAGAGTTCCAACGGAGACGGCAGACATCCTTGCTCCATTGCCGACCCGAAGCTCGACCTCTCCCTTCTCTAGCCTCCTATTTATCCTTAGTCCCTGAGCATTGGAACAAAGGTGTGAGCCACATCCGGTATTTAATACCCATGATGTTTTGCTAGCGAAGTTTAAATCTATAACGAAAATACCTGATGAAGAAGCAACGTTGTCGTTCTTCTTATCTTCCTTGAATTTGAGGCAGTCCCGTTTCCAATGTCCCTTCTTCTTGCAGTAGAAACATTCGGAATCAGATTTAGAAGAAGCTGCCTTCTTGTCCTTGCTGCCCTTGGCAGATTTTGATTTAGGCGGGAATTTCTTCTTTTTCCCTTTAAAGCTCTTCTTTTTGCCCGGAAGTTTGAATGGCTTGCCCTTCCTCACCATGAGCATGTCATGCTTGCCCTCATCCTTGAGGGTTTGCTCGGCTTGCTTCAACATACCATGAAGCTCGGTGAGGGTTTTCTCCATACTATGCATGTTATAGTTCATTTTGAACTGATCATAGCCTTTGTGAAGGGAGTAGAGAATGATGTCAATTGCCATTTCGATTGAATACCCAGCATCAAGCCTTTCCATGTTCTCAAATAATCCAATCATTTAGAGGACATGCGGGCTGAGTGGCTCTCCTTTCTTGAGCTTGCTCTCAAGGATCTGCCTGTGGGTTTCGAACCTTTCAGTTCGGGCCTGCTCTTGAAACATATTCTGAAGCTTTGAAATGATTTCAAAAGTCGTCTCCTTTTCAAAGAAAGTCTTTTGAAGGTCCAGAGACATGGTGGCCAACATGATGCATTTGACATCCTGATTGGCACTTTGCCATCGATTAAGGGCAGCCTGAGTGACTTCCTCATTGGGAGCGTCGGGCATTTCCTCATCAAGGACGTATTCCTTTTGCTCCTGCATTAATACAATGCGGAGATTTCTTTGCCAATCAAGAAAGTTTTGCCCGCTCAACTTCTCCTTGTCGAGAATTGAGCGCAAAGAGAATTGGTTGTTGTTTGAGTTACTTGTAGACATGATTCTACAATTGAAATAATTTGAAGTGAAAAACCATTCATACATGAATAAGTTGAAATTTAAAAAGTTCATGCATATATTCAATCTTATTGAGCATTATATCCACGCATTTAAAATTGTCCCTTATGGGCGAGAATAAAATGATTCCGAGATCCCAAAGATCAAGAAATGGTTAAGCATGCTTTGGCTTGTCTTAATCATTAAATATCTTATGGTAAGCAATCCAATTGCTAATAGCTCCAAGCTACTCTCGGTTTGATAAAATGTCGCATCTGATGCATTCTTCACATTTTATCTCTTTTGCCACAACATCTAAGGACTCCTTACTGACATCGTTGAGCTTAACCAAGACAACTTGTATACCTAGTATACCTTACGTTCCTAGGGAAGTAGTGATGCCTCGCTTTGGCGTAATCCATCACGTACGCGCATTAGTTCGGTAAGTGTTGCTCTTGGAACGGCAAATATTAGCTCAATATTGTTAAAGGGACCTAGGGTTTATATGTTGGTTGATTTAAGTGAACTTAACTAATCGTCGCAACATAATAGAAATCCTAGACATGCATCTAGCAATTATATAACAATATATAAGGCATAAAATAGATGCATTTGGCAACTAGCATGACCCCTTGAAATCTTCAATTTCCATGGGTCTTCATCTTGGCTCGTCTTCGTCGAAACGCTGTCTTGAGACATCTTGGCCAAAATGAAATAAAAGAAGCTAGCTAGAACGACTAAGATTAATCTAATAGTACAAAAATACTTAACGGTTCGCAGGCCGTATTTAGATTTACAAAAATACATAACGGAACGCAATCCGTATTTTCTATCCTAGTCGGGCCCCACTAGTTGCCATTTTCAAAGACATGTTTTGAATAACAATCTTCCATTCACCCATTCACTATTTGTGAATGGCCCATGCAATTAACACACCTAATTAAAACTAGTCAAAGTTGTTTAATCCATTATTTCTAAACGCAAAATACTTACGCACTTAATTAAGCTCCCACTAAATTCCGCATCCGTACTTAATTAATCCGATTAATTAAGTCGGCATAACCCATAATTTGTCAAAATTTTGCAAAATCGAAAATCGAGGTTTTTAGCCTCGTTAAAATAATTACCAAAATATTTTAAAATTGAAAAATTTGCAAAATTACATAGCTCAAACCATTAAGCAATAACTTCCCACAAAATCCCTAGTGGGTGTGCACCATGGCTGCTAGGCAGCCCATGGCCCTGCACCATGGTGCGCGGTGCTAGCAGCTAGCAAGTGTGCCTAGCACAGCCTGCCTTGCTAGCTAGCACCAGCAGCATGCTACGCATGCTAGCAGCTTGTTGGCGCAGGCAGCAGTGGGTTGGCTGACTGGGGCTTGCTGCCTCGCTGCCCAGCAGCAGCACAAGCGCACCAGCAGCCTAAGGCCCATGCACCAGCACACGCACTATGCAGATGCCTCCTCGCCACACAGCCACGCACCAACGATGCACAACCATAAGCGCACCACAGGCAGCCTACATGTGGGCTGCTAGGCGGCCCGGCTAGCCTTGGTGACGCTTGCGGTTTTGCATCGATTTGCGTGCATATCTCGGAATTTTGTTTTCGATTTATGTGTGGCATAAATTAATTATAAATTACATTTTAGAATCAATTTGAGGAAAAATAAAATAAAATAAAATAAAGTCCTACTTAAATAAAATTTATTTTATTGGTGCACAAGCCTAAATTGTCCAAAATTTCAATTTTGAACAAAATTAGGTCTAACTTTATGCTAAAAAAAATGAGCTATGTCCAAAATTAATCTTGCCAATATGCAAATTAATAATGGATTTGACAAATAAGAGTGGGAAAAATAAATTAACCATCCAATGATAAAAATTTTCCAACTTGCATACTTGTGTAAAATACCAAGATTACATCTTCCAATATGAAGATTAATCAAATTTTACTCACAAGTAATTGAACTTGATGGATTTTAATCAACCAAACATGAAAAAATCCAAATTCTTTTCAACATGGAATTTAGGGTTAGGGTTCCAATAATTTAAACCTTTAAAGATTAGAACTTTAACATTATTTGGGAACTTAAAATTCCAAGATCACAACAAGTTTTCACACTTTATTGCAATTTATTCGAAAAATTTGTGAAAAACAAGTTTATGTGAAAAATTGGTATATCAACTTAAGCACTAATAAAAACTCCATTATTATGCTCAAGGATATTTTAAAACCTATAGAGTAGTGATGCAAATGTGAATTTAATCTAACCTTGTATTGCTTGCATTAATCAAGGCTTAAAAAGAATTAAAATTTTCATTGAAAAACAAAAAACCCCAGAAAAATTGGGTTTCTGGTTCGAACTTGGCTTCTGAACAGTCCTTAAAGGGATGAATCTATTCCAGAATGTCGATTCCACCCAAAAATCACTATTTTTCAGCCAAAATCTGGGTTCGACAGCAAAATCGAAAATAAAATCGAGTTTTAAAATTAATTAAAACGAGCATCTAATCTAATTAGAAGAACATGAACCAGAAAATTAAATTCTTTTAAAACACCTTAATTAAAAATAATTGCAAAAATTAAAAGGAGCATTGCTCCGATACCGCTATAGGGTTTCGTAGTGACCCGACACTATGCGGAAGGAAACCGACCAAGACCCGCCCCTTAATTAAAACAATTAACAAGCATATTAAACTTAATCAAACAAGATTAAGAACAAGAATTATACCTTTGTCGCGTGCTTCGCTCCCAAAGAGCTCTTACTTCAAAATCCCGAAAACACGAGATCTCCGACGGATCGTACCCTCGACCCGACCCGAGCGTCCTAAGTCTTGAAGGTTAGTCAAGACCCGGACAAAATAACTATGAGTATTACGAATCAAAGGTTTACTCTTACTTAGAGTTGCCTTTTTAATTCCACTCAAGGTTGTTCATTTTCCAATACCCAAGCATGGTATTTATAGGGAAATGAACCCTTGGTTTTTCATCCTCCACCAATGTGGGAGTGTTGAAAATCAATCATTTATTTAATTTACAAATTAAATAAATAATCAAGTTAATCATATTGCGACAAGTGGCATGTTCTCATGCAAGAGAGTGGTGGCAAAGGTTAGGTGGGGGACCATATGCCTTGCTCCCCAAGGCCTTGATTTGGTCCCCACACCCTTGTAAAAAACCGGCTCAAGGAGGGCTAGCTGGCTGCCAGCTAGCGTGCCAGCTAGGGCTGCCAGCTAGCGTGCCAGCTAGGGCTGCCAGCTAGGGCTTCCAGCTAGCAGTGCCTTACTGCCCAGCACCCAGCCAGCCAGCCAGTGCGTGCTGCTGCTGGGCTGGTGCTAGTGCTTGTGTGCTGGCGCAGGGCGCTGCTAGCACATAGTGTTGGCACTGGCCCCCCAGCATCCCACACACACTTTCCTTGTGCGCCATTGCTAGCACAGCCAGCATGCGTGCTACTAGCGAGCCACGCATGATGGCCCTACCCTCGCATCACCTTACGCACCACGCACGCAGCACGCCACGCACCATGCACCACGCAACGATCGCACACGCAGCAGCCAGTGCCTATCACTGCTATGCTTGGTGCAAGGCACGCAGACACATAGGTGCGTTGTGGTTGGTGCGTGGCCTGCGATGGTGCCTACACACGCAAGGCCAGTGCTGCTTGCTAGCTCGCTGTGATTGGTGCGTCCATTCGAAGGCACGCACACAAGCACACAGCTCCGTGCTGCTGGGCGACGGTGCACACGCACACGCACACACGCATGTGCCTAGCGCTGCGATGGTGTTGTGCGTGGTGCTAGGGTGCCGCGATAGCCTGCCATGCGCACCCAGGCACCCAGGCTAGCACATTGCTAGCTGCGATAGGCTTCCTGGTGCTTGTGGCGCTTGCGATAGCCTGCCATGCGCACCCAGGCACCCAGACTAGCACGCTGCTAGCTGCGATGGGTTGCCTGGGGTTTATGGTACTTTGCGATAGTGAGCCTAGCACACCTAGTACTTGTGGTGCTACGGCTACACTCGTACTTGTCGCTTGTGATTTTGCGACGCTCGGTCTCGACGCCCTAGGCTCGATTTCCGACGTATGTATTCGTAAAACTCTGTTGACTCATTAAATCCTTTCGGATTAATTCGTCGTCTCAGATCGGTGGTTCGATTGGGTTCGACCCGAAGGGTTCAGTTAAGATTAAGCTGTAACATCAATTGTACATTGATATTACTGTTCCAAAGCAGCCTCCACCTAGGCATTCCGATCACTTGACCTTTCTGAAGAATTAGCTCCGTAATAATTCTGAACCCTCAATCGGAAGAATACACTTGTTGGAAGGACACCATTCCTTTCAAACGTTTACTCTCACTTAGGTGGTGAATGTATGTCTTATTTTTTCGATGTTAAGGAACATCTTGGTTTAGCATTTCCTTACACTGTTCTTTAGGTACATACGTGGGTAAGTAATTATCTACATCGTGTGCTTGGAGAACTGGGGGGAAACGCTGTCGGATTTTCCTTAAAATTGGAAATTCGACATACATTCACTAGTGAGATTAGACGTTCAAGGATGGGTTAGGTTGGAGCGATAAGGACCCTTAGGATGCATATATGCATATTTTTACTATAAGAACCCTCTGATTCCACGATCACTACGCTGGTGAGTCGTGCAGGTGATTTCTTCTATTCTCTGCATGCGCGTGACAAGGACACCGGAAAATGGGTTATCAAGGCTCCGAAAACCAAAGAAATGGCAGATAAGCTCGTAAGTAACTATGAACTTGTGAAATTTATGAAGCTTTTGCATGAAAATCACTTATGGTTTGCTATGGTCTTGCTTGTTGTCCTGTCTGCTGAGTGAAGCTGTGTGTTGGTTTGGATGTTGTTGGTTTCTGTTCTGTTGCGTTTAGCTGTCTTGTTCTGTTGGTTTCATGTTGCCTGTTTTTTTTTTTTTTTTTTTGCTACAGATTGAACACACTGAAGAACTGGTTGAAGGCAAGCTCGTCCCAAGTGTAGAAAAAGACCCTTTCACCTTGGCTTTGGGAAAGCCCTACCATCCAGGACGGGTAGTAGGTGCGGGAGGGACATTGCTCGGATGGGAAAAGGTGATGGGTCTAGAATATACCAAATCAGGAATATCCCGAGCAAGTGTTAACTCACCTAATGACTTGGTTTCCACGGTGGCATCAATTAAGGAACAAGTGCGCAATGAGCTCGTAGGTGAATTCAACTCTTGGGCTGATATACGTGTTTTATACAATGGTTTTCCCCGGTTTTACTTAGTAATTTTATATGGTTTTGAGCTCTACGGAGCCATTTCTTGCTAACAATCTCTTCTTTAGTGTATTCGATTGTTTTAGTAAGCTTTTCAGGAATATGAAGCGTTTCTAGGCAATTGGACGTGTTTTTAGTAGATTCGGAAGAGTTGATAGCCAAGAACTGCAATTTATGTGGAGTGCCCGACCGGGCATGGCTTGCCCGGGCAGACCGGGCAATGAAGAGTTCACAGGAAGAAGCCCAATTCTGAACGGTGCAACGCGCGCCCGATCGGGCAGGCTTCGCCCGGTCAGACCGGGCGATGAAGAAGTCAAGTTATGAAGATGCAATTCTGGAAACGTGTTACGCGCGCCCGACCGGGCGAGGTTCGCCCGGTCTGACCGGGCAAAGAAGGAAAACTGTCGTATTTTACGCAGCCTTCCTCCGCCCGATCGGGCGAGGTTTGCCCGGTCTGACCGGGCGATGTTCAAGATTGCGCGATTTCAGCTATTTCCGAATTTCTATCTTTTGAGGGTATAAATACCCTTTTGTAATTAACTTTTAAAGAGAGTTTTTCATTAGTTTTTCTCCTTAAGCCCTAGAAAACTCTCAAGAACCCTAGTTTTATTTCCTTTAAGCAATTTCAATCTTTTAATCCCAGATTAATCAATTGTTCATCAACAATTTGAGTTCTTTCAATTGGAGTAATTGGTATTTATCTTACTTCACTCTTTTCTGATATTCACTGTTCTCTAAATATGTTTTCTTTACTGTTTCTTGTTTTTGAACTTGATTTTGATTTTATTATGATGTGTGAGTAGTTTCCTTAATCCGGGATCTTGCTAAGCCCGATTATGATTGATGCATGAATTAAAACTTTAAATTCCCCAATAATAATCCCAATTGACATGCTTAATTGATTGTGTTTATGCCAATACTAGATTAGGAATAATTAGTATTGTTATCATCCCTTTGTTCTTATTGCAACGGAAGTTGGGTATTAACGGGATTAGGTTATTCCAATTAAGGGTTTGAAGATCATCACGGAAGTAGATGATTGAATAATTAGGAATCTAGGCATGGTGTTTAATGTCCCTTATTCGCTTGATTCCACGGAAGTAGGCTTGATAGTTAATTTGGGAAGCCATTGATAACTTGGAAGAGACCTTTGGTATTATTATTAGGGATTGCTTTTCTTCTTGTCAATTGATTTATATATTGGGGGTAGATTTATTAGTTTATCAATCATAATCGTGGTAATGCTTGATCTTGGATGCTTTAGTTTATTGATTAATATTTCCTCTAGTTAATTGTGTTATTTAATATATTAGTTGATTATTATCATCCATTATTGATTGGTGACGTGCTTAGTGATTAATTGAGTCTGATTAATTGAATGAACCATAGTCTCTTGGGATTCGATCCTTACTTGCCCTACTACACAGTTAGAAGGAATAGTTAGGTTATTTTTGTTAGGTACGCGATAAGCCTATCAAATTTTGGCGCCGTTGCCGGGGACTAACGGTTTCATATTGATTTTCCGTGATTCGTTTTTACTAAGCGTTGTTTGTTGCTTCGGCTATTGCCTCCTGTGTTTTTGATGTTCTTTGCCTAGTTCTTTGTTGTATGCAAACACGTCGCTCAGGGTCAGACGACTTAGTGCCTCTCGATTCAGAAATTGAAGCGACTGCAAGAAGACGAAGAAGTAGAAGAAGAGCAGGTAACAGAAATATGGAAGACCAAGCAACAAAGTCTCTTTTGGAGTACGGTATCCCTGACACAACAACCGGACTCCTTTCTAGCATTGTTAGACCACCTATCACCGCTCAGAATTTTGAATTGAAACCGCAGTTTATTCAATTCATATCCAATGATTCATTTGCTGGCACACCTCTTGATTGCCCAGTGAATCATATAGATGGTTTCTTGGAAAAGTGTGACACTATGAAGCTGAATGGTGTTACAGATGATGCTCTTAGACTTCGCCTTTTTCCATTCTCATTACGGGATAGGGCGAAGGAATGGTTAAGAGATGAGGGTTCTGGTTCCTTTGATACATGGGATAAACTAGTAAAAGCTTTTCTGGTCAAGTTCTTGGGACAAGAAAAGACTGCAAGATTAAGGAACGAGCTATCCACTTTCAGGCAATCAGATGAAGAATCCTTATATGACGCATGGAGGAGATTCAAGAGATTACAGAGACAGTGCCCTCATCATGGCATACCTGAATGGATGTTAATCCAAACCTTTTATAACGGTCTAACCCATGAATTCCGGATCTATATCGACGCCGCATCTGGAGGCTCCCTTTTAACTAAAAATCCAACCGAAGCAAAGGAGCTGGTTGAGAAGATGTCAGCCAATGACAACTATCACCCAGGCGGCCGAAATAGTGTCAAGAAAGGAGGTAAATTAGATGTTGATGCTCTAACTCTTTTAACTAGTTCTGTGCAGGCACTTTCAAGCAAGTTCGATAGATTACAAACTGGATCTTCTAATAATGTGCTAGAAACTTGTCAAATGTGTAATACTCAAGGTCACATCGCACCTAATTGCCCACGAAATTCGAATGAGGTATCAATTGAGGAAGCCAATGCCTTCTACAATTCCAACCCTAAAAGACCATACGATCCCCATTCTAATACTTATAATGAAGGTTGGAAGAATCACCCAAATTTCTCATACAAAAACACCCAGGCTCAGCAAAATCCACCTCCGCCCCCACCTCGAAACAACAATTATAATCCACCTGGTTTTCAACCAAGACCACCCCTAGTACAACAACCCATGCAACCTATGCAACCACTCCCTCAAAAATCCAATCTCGAACTAATGATGGAGAACTTCATCAACACCACAAATAATTCCATCCAACAGTTACAAGCCCAGAATAAGCTCATGGAAAATCAAATAAGCCAACTTGCTCATCAAGTCGGCCAATCTTCAAAAACACCAGGTACGTTTCCTGGCCAAACAGAGCAACCACAAAAGGGGCACATGAATGCTGTAATTTTAAGGAGTGGAAAACAGTTGGAAGACCTTCCCGTAAGGGAACCATCAACGATAGATATTGAGGGAATGAGTGAAAAACAGGGGATTTTGCAAAATTCTTCTTCGCCCGGTCAGACCGGGCAATGTCCGCCCGATCGGGCGCGAGAAGCAGTCGACGAAAAACAGGGGACTGTGCGAATTTCTTCTTCGCCCGGTCAGACCGGGCAAGGTCCGCCCGATCGGGCGCAAGAAGAAATTCCAGACAAACAGAAGAACATAAGCAGCTCTTCTTCGCCCGGTCAGACCGGGCAATCACTGCCCGACCGGGCGGGAGATCCAGACAGCCTAATTCCAAGGAATGATGTTCAAGAAAAGCCACGGGAACCGATCCCACCTCTCGCCCCATACATGCCAAGAGTCCCTTTCCCACAGAGGTTAGCCCAGGCTAAGTTAGAGAAAAAGTACGGTAAATTTCTAGACATCCTTAAGAAACTTCACATTAATATACCGTTCTTGGATGCAATTTCTGAAATGCCTTCTTATGCAAAGTTTTTGAAAGACATGCTATCTAACAAGAAGAAGCTTGCAGAGAATGCTACTGTTTCTCTAACTGCAGAATGTAGTGCCATTCTGCAAAACACTCTTCCTAAGAAACTAGGTGATCCAGGCAGCTATTCAATCCCAGTGAAGCTCGGAGATATAGAGATCAATAGAGCGCTATGCGATCTTGGTGCAAGTGTAAGCCTTATGCCGCTCTCCATCTGCGAAAAGCTTCAAATGGGTGAGCTAAAGCCTACAAGGATATCTCTGCAACTTGCAGACAGGTCAGTTAAATTTCCCCTCGGTATACTTGAAGATGTTCCATTGCGAGTTGGTAAATTCTTTATTCCATGTGATTTTGTTGTTATGGAAATGGAAGAAGATGCCCATGTCCCTATTATTCTTGGTAGACCATTCTTAGCTACTGCAGGTGCAATTATTGACATGAAGAATGGGAAAATAACATTTGAAGTAGGGGATGAGAAAATGGAGTATTCATTACTGAATGCTATGGGAAATCCGTCTATGGGTGAGACTATTTGTCAAGTGGATGTCCTCGATGATCTACAACAAGAACAACTTCCCCTGATCAAAAAGGAAGATGCTCTTGAAACGGTGTTGATAGGGAGTATCCATGATGAAGATTGGGAAGTAAGGGAGTACACGAGGCTACTAGAAGACGCAAAAGCTAATCCAATCATCGCTCCAGTCAAGGAAGTCCTTAGTACATCGAGTGTTGGGGAGAGTTCGACGCCTCCCGAGGTAGAGTTGAAACCCCTTCCATCTAATCTTAAATATGCATATCTTGGTCCTAAAAATACATACCCTGTTATTGTTAATGCTGAGCTTAATAACATTGAATTAGAGAAACTTCTCGCTGTTTTAAGAAAATATAGAAATGTTATTGGGTATACCATTGATGATATCAAGGGTATTAATCCCTCTTTTTGTATGCATAAGATCATTCTTGAGGACGATCATGCCTCCTCTAGAGAACCTCAAAGAAGGCTAAATCCAACTATGATGGAGGTAGTCAAGAAAGAGGTTCTCAAATTGCTTGCTGCAGGAATAATCTACCCTATCTCAGATAGTAAGTGGGTTAGTCCTGTACAAGTAGTACCAAAGAAAGGAGGTATGACAGTTGTCAAGAATGACAAAGGCGAGCCTGTTGCCACAAGAACTGTTACAGGGTGGCGGATGTGCATTGATTACAGAAAATTAAATAAAGCCACCCGTAAAGATCATTTCCCCTTGCCTTTCATTGATCAAATGCTCGAACGATTGGCTAACCATTCCTTTTTCTGTTACTTGGATGGATATTCCGGTTTTTTTCAAATCCCCATCCGCCCTTGTGATCAGGAAAAGACTACATTCACATGTCCATATGGCACCTTCGCAAATCGCAGAATGCCATTCGGATTGTGTAATGCCCCAGCCACGTTCCAACGGTGTATGATGGCTATTTTCTCAGGTCTCATAGAAAATTCTATGGAAGTTTTTATGGATGATTTTTCTGTTTATGGTTCATCTTTCGATATTTGCCTTGATAATCTAACAAAGGTGCTCCATAGATGCCAGGATGTCAATCTGATATTGAACTGGGAGAAGTGCCATTTTATGGTACAACAGGGAATCGTTTTAGGCCATGTAGTTTCAAACAAAGGGATTGAGGTGGACAAAGCCAAAGTAGAGGTAATAGAGAAACTTCCCCCTCCAAATTCTGTGAAAGAAGGAGAGCAAGTCCTTCTATTCAATTCAAGGTTGAAACTATTTCCAGGGAAACTCAGGTCAAGATGGTCGGGCCCTTTCACGGTCTACAAAGCATATCCTTATGGCACCATTGAATTATGGAACAACACCGGGGGCACCTTCAAAGTCAATGGACAAAGGGTGAAGCACTATCGAGCGGGAGATCCTATTGAAGAAAAGTCAGATATCACATTCTCTTCCTCACCACAAACTCAATGAGGATGAATACGGTCAAGCTAATGACCTTCTAAACAAGCGCTTGCGGGAGGCAACCCGATTCTTTTTGAGGAGCCGTCGAGATTCCTATGCTCTCCTTACGCTGCAATGAGGCCATTGCCGCATTTAGCTTGGGGGAGTTGCTTCGTACATGTGGTACTCTCTCTCTCCTTATCTCTCTTATCTTTCTTGTTTTATTTTAGTGTAGTTATTTTAGTTGTTTTTTAAAAAAAAAAAAAAAAAAAAAAAAAAACATACAAAAAATACGATCCAATGAATAATAAATCATGCTTCCCTGTGCCCCATTCATGAAAATTGTTTTAATTCTTTGTATATGATGACGAGTATTGTGGATAGGTTAGCCATGATTTGATGTTTGATTACTTGGATGTCTTAACATGAGTCAATTTTGCCCAACTACTTGTGAATATAGTGCTTGACTAGTTGATTTGGTTAGGAATGTGTGTTAGTTCCTGGTATGTCAATGAAGTTGAGTATTGGTTTATAACTTTGAGTAATGTTTGCATGACTCATTAATATGCACATTGAGGAGGACGAAGGCATTTGTTCCTCTAGGTGGCTTTCAGACGATATTAGATACATTTGTTCCCTTCTTTCTACCCATGTTGTTGCTTGTGCCCTTTTATTGTTTATTTTGCCACATTACAAGCCTATTTAAGCCCCATTGGTTACTAGTCCCAAGCTTGGCTTGGGGGAGCTAATAGTGAGTGAGGTGAGGGAGTTGTAGTGTGCATGTAATCTGCACAATTTTGGGTGGATTTGAGAAGTTTTTATTTGTTCTTATTGTTGTGGATTGAAAAAATTGAAAATTTATTGTGCAAAGAAAAAATTCCAATGTGAGATGAAAAAAAGGGAAAAGAAAGAGCAAAAGAAAAAATTGTTTCAATGTTCAAGTGTTCTAATTGAAGGCTGCTCAAGAAAAAAAAAGGAGAGTTCAAAGTTTGTTTGTTCACTCAAGTTCTATAATTTTATATTTTGTATATATGAGTGAAATTTTAAGTGTTGGAAATTTTTAATATAATTGGATGTTTGGTGAATTTTTGGTAGAGTTGAGTTGTGTTGGAGATGATTTGGTCATTAATTCATTTTGACCTTGGTTTTATTTATTAGGATTTTGGCTCCCTTAAGCATAGCTTTACTCTTACATTTTCCCAAATATTTCCTACCTTTTATCCTAGCCTTACATTACAAGCTTTGAAGACCTTCTGACCTTTGTGCATAGAGTTGTGTGAATGTGAAATTAGTTGTTTTCCAATGCAAAGAATGATTTGATATATTTCGAGTCGACTGCTAGGTTGAGTGCTTGTTTTCTTTAAACACACGAGTGCGTGAGTTTGGGAGGGCATTGTTCACATTTAAAGGAGTTGGATGGAGAGCGATCGAGTATATCTTTTACTCGCCACATAAATGAGAGTTGAGTGTGTGAACACTAGTCTTGAATTCTATATGCTCTTGTGGTTTGCTCTATTTGACTATTGTCAGACAGGATGAGTAGTCAGATGGATTTGATTGGTTGACTTTGATGCATAACTGTCGAGTTTACCTTTAATCGTATTTATTGATTTGAATTGCTTTTGGGGTGAAGTATTGATTTATTTATTCATTGCTTTGCTTAGGGACAAGCAAAGGTTTAGCTTGGGGGAATTTGATATACGTGTTTTATACAATGGTTTTCCCCGGTTTTACTTAGTAATTTTATATGGTTTTGAGCTCTACGGAGCCATTTCTTGCTAACAATCTCTTCTTTAGTGTATTCGATTGTTTTAGTAAGCTTTTCAGGAATATGAAGCGTTTCTAGGCAATTGGACGTGTTTTTAGTAGATTCGGAAGAGTTGATAGCCAAGAACTGCAATTTATGTGGAGTGCCCGACCGGGCATGGCTTGCCCGGGCAGACCGGGCAATGAAGAGTTCACAGGAAGAAGCCCAATTCTGAACGGTGCAACGCGCGCCCGATCGGGCAGGCTTCGCCCGGTCAGACCGGGCGATGAAGAAGTCAAGTTATGAAGATGCAATTCTGGAAACGTGTTACGCGCGCCCGACCGGGCGAGGTTCGCCCGGTCTGACCGGGCAAAGAAGGAAAACTGTCGTATTTTACGCAGCCTTCCTCCGCCCGATCGGGCGAGGTTTGCCCGGTCTGACCGGGCGATGTTCAAGATTGCGCGATTTCAGCTATTTCCGAATTTCTATCTTTTGAGGGTATAAATACCCTTTTGTAATTAACTTTTAAAGAGAGTTTTTCATTAGTTTTTCTCCTTAAGCCCTAGAAAACTCTCAAGAACCCTAGTTTTATTTCCTTTAAGCAATTTCAATCTTTTAATCCCAGATTAATCAATTGTTCATCAACAATTTGAGTTCTTTCAATTGGAGTAATTGGTATTTATCTTACTTCACTCTTTTCTGATATTCACTGTTCTCTAAATATGTTTTCTTTACTGTTTCTTGTTTTTGAACTTGATTTTGATTTTATTATGATGTGTGAGTAGTTTCCTTAATCCGGGATCTTGCTAAGCCCGATTATGATTGATGCATGAATTAAAACTTTAAATTCCCCAATAATAATCCCAATTGACATGCTTAATTGATTGTGTTTATGCCAATACTAGATTAGGAATAATTAGTATTGTTATCATCCCTTTGTTCTTATTGCAACGGAAGTTGGGTATTAACGGGATTAGGTTATTCCAATTAAGGGTTTGAAGATCATCACGGAAGTAGATGATTGAATAATTAGGAATCTAGGCATGGTGTTTAATGTCCCTTATTCGCTTGATTCCACGGAAGTAGGCTTGATAGTTAATTTGGGAAGCCATTGATAACTTGGAAGAGACCTTTGGTATTATTATTAGGGATTGCTTTTCTTCTTGTCAATTGATTTATATATTGGGGGTAGATTTATTAGTTTATCAATCATAATCGTGGTAATGCTTGATCTTGGATGCTTTAGTTTATTGATTAATATTTCCTCTAGTTAATTGTGTTATTTAATATATTAGTTGATTATTATCATCCATTATTGATTGGTGACGTGCTTAGTGATTAATTGAGTCTGATTAATTGAATGAACCATAGTCTCTTGGGATTCGATCCTTACTTGCCCTACTACACAGTTAGAAGGAATAGTTAGGTTATTTTTGTTAGGTACGCGATAAGCCTATCATGGGCGAAGCAAATGAACTTACCGAGCTTGCCGTTCCCCTTGGCTACACCAATCGACTCATGTAGTCACCCAAAAGGACAAGGAGAAGATGAATACATGGAGAGGATGATATACATGAGGTAGTTACAAATCTATTAGTTTTGGCATATTGAGTTACGTGGGATCTAAGGTGGCATTAATTAATTTCCTGTTGCAGGGTGGTACTCCTACACATGCGGACTCGAGGGAGCTCAATAATCTAGCACCTCATCATTTTCCCGATTTACAGGTGATTTTGTTTAGTTCTAGCTTAGTGAATATGGGTACATTGAATGAAATTGTGTAGGAAATGACCCCTTGTGATATGTTTGGTTCTAATAAGTGATCTTTCAAATTGGTGTAGGAAGAGACCCATTGTGCACTTCTACACCTGGGCGAATCTGGAGCTTTGCATGTGGTTGCATATGGTAGTGCACAACCGGCCGAACAAGGTACGGTCCATTTGCGACCACTTAGGCCACAACATTACTCGGTCGGGATCAATTCTGTGACTGCCGGGTTCGAGGACATGCTAATACCGGTGCCTGTAGAGGAGGATGAGTTTACTACACTTTGGGAAGAAAAAGGTAGCTTTGTGCAGTGGCCATATGCTTGGGGAAGGTTGATGAACCAAGTAATTCAGATTTTGGGTTCACTCTTTACCCTATGCCCGGTTGTCTTCACAAGAGTTAGATGGATGTCTTTTCTAACCAATTGCGTGATTTGTTTTATTAGATTTCGAAAAAAAGCCAACCTTCAAAGATGAGGGTGGAGCAGCCTAAAAGCATTGATCAACCGGTGCCAAAGAAGAGGAGTGAACAACGGTCGGAGAGTGAAAAAGGGTCGAAGAAGAACTCTTCGAGAGGTTCAGCTATGCTAGCTACTCCACTTCTTGCTGACACGGTCCTTCAAACGTTCTCTAAAGATTTAAATTTTCTACACAACCGTGTTAGTATGTTGCCTAGTGACACTCCCATTCAAGTTGCACTACCTATGGCAATGTTCCACTTTGATGAGGATGAAATTGCATGGCTTAGCAAAGAAGATGTGAAGGAATTTCAAACTGGTTCAATGATTAACATTTCCCTCATTCAAACATTCATGAGGTAATTCAATGCCGCTTAAATTATGTTATTCAAATCAGTGGTGATTGTCGTTTATTTTTCCATTAATATTCTATTATCATGCATGCAGAGCATTACAAGAGCACTTACTTGAGATTCATTCTCCGTGTCAAGTAGGGTGGCTATGCCCCGAGCAGATCTCCACTACTAGAATCTTAGGCAACTACTAGAATCTTATGCGGGAGACAAGTTCATATTCGCCCCATTTTTTGAGGAGTACGTCTAACCATGTCAAATTCATTTGTTTTCCCTAATTATATGTTGTAAAAAAAAACACGGCTAATTATTGATTTGTTTGTGTATTGTGAATTTATGTAGTTCACATTGGACCCTGCTGGTGATTTGTGTTTCCAATAACACAATCTTCCTTTTTCATTCAGCTCGACTGCCTCATCCAAAAAAGCTCCTCGTGAAGTTTGTACTTCGAAAGTAAATAAAGCTACCTAGTGTTGATTATCATTACCTAACTCATTTATTAGTCATACTAATCAAGTTTGAACTTACTTTTCTATAGTGTTATGAAGAAGATAAATTGTCGAGCTCCTCAAGGTCCCACATGGAAATCAGCGATGGTAATGCTACATGATATTGTGACTTCCGTAATAAACAATGCGTAAGATGTTGCTAATTTGCTATGCATGTTTGATTCATATACTTTGTTCCTATGCTAGTGCGCACAACAAGATAACGACGTTGATTGTGGACTATACGTGATGAGATTCATGTTCGACATACTGAGTCATTGTACAGACACACTACAGCTTGATGAGGTATGCCATTGACTTAGTTACTTTGCTCTTTTCGTGTGATTTAACAAGAAATGTAGGAAATAGGCATCCTAGTAGTCATGTAAGCCTTATTTGGTTCGTTTTGAATGAAAATTGCATCCTAAAACCCTTAAATTGCTCTTTTAACGTGATTTCAAGCCTTAGCCACCTATAACTAGGTAATAATGACATGTTAAGAGCAAGAATGAGTTGATTTGATGAGAAATGTAGAAAATAGGCATCCTAGTATCTATATAGGCC